>NC_064630.1:251520531-252145531 GCF_023864275.1 Schistocerca cancellata | reverse complement strand
CGAGGTAACGCCCTATAGATATGCAATACACAAAACGTACAGGTAACACGGTTACAATCTTAAATGACCAAGGATACTAGAAAACTACCATACTCCACGCTTACTTACAGCCTACTATGGTTTTACAACTCTAGGTCTATCGTTTAAGTAATGATGAGCTACTGAGTAGAACGGGGGAGAAAAGAGCTTTATAGAGCAATATGAATAAAAAATATATAAACTCATAGAACGAATTATGAGGCATCGAGAGGTAGACATCTACATATCTACATACATACTCCGCAATCCAACATACGGTGCGTGGCGGAGGGTACTTCGTACCGCAACTAGCATCTTCTCTCCCTGTTCCACTCCCAAACAGAACGAGGGAAAAATGACTGCCTATATGCCTCTGTACGAGCCCTAATCTCTCTTATCTTATCTTTGTGGTCTTTCCGAGAAATATAAGTTGGCGGCAGTAAAATTGTAATGCAGTCACCCTCAAATGCTGGTTCTCTAAAATTCCTCAGTAGCGATTCACGAAAAGAACGCCTCCTTTCCTCCAGAGACTCTCACCCGAGTTCCTGAAGCATTTCCCTAACACTCGCGTGATGATCAAACATACCAGTAACAAATCTAGCAGCCCGCCTCTGAATTGCTTCTATGTCCTCCCTCAATCCGACCTGATAGGGTTCCCAACCGCTCGAGCAGTACTCAAGAATAGGTCGTATTAGTGTTTTATAAGCGGTCTCCTTTACAGATGAACCACAGCTTCCCAAAATTCTACCAACGAATCGAAGACGACTATCCGCCTTCCCCACAACTGCCATTACACGCTTGTCGCACTTCATATCGCTCTGCAGTGTTACGCCCAAATATTTAATCGACGTGACTGAGTCAAGCGCTACACTGCTAATGGAGTATTCAAATATTACGGCTTTTTTTCTATTCATCTGCATTAATTTACATTAATCTATATTCAAAGTCACCTGCCATTCTTTACACCAATCACAAATCCTGTCCAAGTCATCTTGTATCCTCCTACAGTCATTCAACGACGACACAGCAAACAGCCGCACATTGGTATCCACCCTATCCAAAAGATCATTTATGTAGATAGAAAACAACAGCGGACCTGTCACACTTCCCTGGGACACTCCAGATGATACCCTCACCTCCGATCACCATTCACCATCGAGTAAAACGTACAGGGTTCTATTACTCAGGAAGTAATTAGATAATGGACAGAAGGAGTGAGGGGATTGTAGAGGGAGGCGAAGGCTTCACCACAGTGAAGTCGAGGTACGGTACAACTGTATGTACCACTTACAGACTTCTAATTCACTCCAGTATGTTTGCTTTCCCCGCATCATTACGACTCATAGTTCATATGATGTCTGTGACTGGGTGTGCCCCAGCGGCTGTGGTTTCGCGGTGGTCGCCGATATGCGTCAGAGGTGAGAGCTGCCGCCACGCCTCACTTTCGCCGCGTGTGCCAAGACTGCGCAGCGTCGGCAAAGCCGCGACCTTGCAGTTGTACCGTTACACTACCTGCTGCATTCCTGCTGCAGCGCCGGCTAGCTGTAGCCCAACCTCCGAGACGAGCGGCACTCGCGTTTATCTGACGTCAGCCCTGCGTTACTTACACTTTTCTCCTCCTTTTTCTAGTGCCTTTGTTACGCATCAGCGCAGGGTTGGCATGGTTATTAACGAATGTGGCATTGTCTAACATTCTGCGAGGTGTCTGTCTGTTCTAAGTCGTGTCTCCCTACCACTTTCGCGCAACGACGCTCTGAGCGTGTTTTTTAGGGAATTGACTAGTTTGAACCTGGGACCTGCTGCTGGTAAGGATACGCCAGACCACACATGACATGTAGAGTTCAGAAGAGTTCAGTGAGACTAGCGATGATATAATCAAATACTTAATGATTTCAGCGTCAGCTCCACTGCACTCCCTGTCAAAGAATCTTAATACTCAGTAAATGTAGTGGAAGGGGGTTCAAGGCTTTCCTAATTTTATTTAGCTGGTAAAATAACGTCGAAAAAGCAGTTAAGTTTACCATCGGAATTTTTATTCTACTCACAAAACATTGTTGATAAATTACACTGTTGATAAAAGGATATATTTTAATACAGGATGATAAAAATCAACTACGTTCAACAAAAATGTGAACGAGAATGAGATTTTCACTCTGCAGCGGAGTGTGCGCTGATATGAAACTTCCTGGCAGATTAAAACTGTGTGCCCGACCGAGACTCGAACTCGGGTCCCGAGTTCGAGTCTCGGTCGGGCACACAATTTTAATTCTGCCAGGAAGTTTCAAAAATGTGAACGAATATTCCCTGAATGGGTTTCCAAGTTCTATAATGGATCGAAGGATGACCTATGCCATATCACATCTATAATCTAGGTTTAAATTAAGTTTCATAAAAGAGAAAACTATCAAAAATGGTCTACAGTACCCTCAATTATCTTTAATTACTTATTTAACTTGTCGTAAATTACAGTGGCTGATGTGGCTTCTCAATAATTGTATAACAGAAAAATCATCGCGTTTCAGATTTTAACTTCTAGTAGCAAATGTGAATATCATGAGCTTTACTTGACGATCGACACTAGTATTACGTAAAAAGGGGATGTAACAGATGAGACTTCTGCATTTCTGAGTGAAGCCTTATGCACTCTTATGTGGCATCGCTTGCGTTCTTTACCTTGTCGGTGGTTAGGCAACGTCAGGGGGCGGCGGGCGGCGGGCGGCGGGCGGCGCAGCTTCTCGGAAGCAACCCTCACGAACTTCTCTTTACTACAATTTACCGAAGTTGGTTTAAGAAAAAGGTATCTGGCTGCGTTTTCAACTGACCAATCAGGGTCTCAATGTTAACCTTAAGCTCCGCCTACAAAAATTCTGTCTATCCAATGAGAAACGTTATACTGCTCGTGGTGGGGCAATGTTTTTAATGTCTGCAATGTAACAGAGACGCGTGTAGTCTCACACTAAAACTTGTAGCTGGTGTGGCCCTTTCAGTGTTATTGTAAGATCTATACTGTTCTTCTGGAGGGCTCTATCTTTTAACATGGGCTGGGGGGTGGTCTTGGCGGTCGGTGTCCGTCCCTTATTGTAGGGCCTTCTAGCTTACACGGCTCTACTCTCGGCTTCTGTTCTTGTTTCTCCCCTCGGAACTGCGTCTGTTTGACGGTGAGAAGGTACAACATGCATTTAGGCGTTCTTGTGTTAGTCTGTGGTATTCCATTAGCTCACTCGTTGATCGTATTACTTTGGTTAATTTATCGTCAGGATTTATTCGGAGCTATGTGACATACTGCCGGATTTGCTATCATGTCAGGGTTTTCATGGAAGGTGTTGGATTTGCCTGACACCTTACAATTGTTAATTTACACTGATGAGACAAAAATCATGGAATACCTCCCATTATCATGTCCAACCTCCTTGTGCCTCCCACAGTGCAACAACTCGACGTGGCATGGACTCAACAAATCTTTGGAAGGCCCCGGCAGAAATATTGAGCAATGCTGCGTCTAAGCAGTCCATAGTTGCGAAAGTTTTTCCGGCGCAGGATTTTGTGCACGAACTGAGCTCTCGATTATTTCTCGTAAATGTTCGATGGAATTCATGGCGGGCGATCCAGGTGGCCAAATCATTCGCTCGAAATGTACAGAATATTCTTGTGATCCGATGACATGACATTGTTGTTTAGGAATATGAAGTCGATGAGTGGCAGCAAATGATCTGAAAGAAACCGAAAACAACTTCTTCCAGTCATTGATCCGATCAGATGGACCAGAGGACCCAATCTATGCCATGTAAACACAGTTCAAACCTAAGAACCTTCAACATCGCATCGCGTCAGCAATCGTTGGTTAATATATTAAAAAACTAAAAACCCGTCTCGATTGCGAAAAATACACCTAGTGTTAAGTGTTAACCCAGGTTTCGGCGTAGATAACTACACCTTCTTCAGAACATCAATAAAAGCCACAAGTGCCTAAGAAGACCTTTGTCAATGATTAAAAGAACAGCATAGCTATACATTTATAAACGAAAAAGAAAAGGAAAACACAAACAGTATGTACAAAGTCAAAACCACTACTTAACTTAAAGGTGTACGCTCCACCTCACACCGGCCTATGTTCGATGGGCCATGACCCGCCATTAACTGCGGCATAAACTGATGAAGGGTATCAGATGGAAGCCATATTCCTTGACTTCCGGAAAGCGTTTGACTCGGTGCCCCACTGCAGACTCCTAACTAACGTAAGAGCATATGGGATTGGTTCCCAAATATGTGAGTGGCTCGAAGTCTTCTTAAGTAATGGAACCCAGTACGTTGTCCTCGATGGTGAGTGTTCATCGGATGTGAGGGTACCATCTGGAGTGCCCCAGGGAAGTGTGGTAATATTAGAGGACTATTGCCTACGATTAAATGGCTCTGAGGACTATGCGACTTAACTTCTGAGGTCATCAGTCGCCTAGAACTTAGAACTACTTAAACCTAACTAACCTAAGGACATCACACACATCCATGCCCGAGGCAGGATTCGAACCTGCGACCGTAGCGGTCGCTCGGTTCCAGACTGTAGCGGCCGGTGCCTACGATTACTTACTGTTCTTCATCCCTGTAATGTGAACGTTGTAGTTGATTTAAATAGTAAATGTTATAGTGCTTCCATGTTAGGAAGGCATTTTTAGACTTTTTTGGTCTAATATGCATATTTTGTCCTGTAATACGATGCATTTGGCGTCGTTAATGTAATTTTCTTTCTGTTATACGTTTCGAATAATCAAGAAGAGGCGTATGTGATGTGAAAAATACACTTTTCGTAATTCATAAGTTCGGTCTATGTCCTATTCCCGTAGATGCTGAGGACATATTTTGTTGTTTCTGTTCAGTTTCCAATCTTTCCTTCTCGAAATGTTCACCCACAAAGCTTTTCGAGTTGGGTTAATAGGAAATCTAAAGTTAAACTACAGAAATAAAATCACTACAGTAAAAATCAGTAGTGCAAGCAGAATTCGTGTATGTAAAAGTAAATATCGCTAAAACAAGTTCACTTAAAAGCTGTTCCTTTGCACATTAGACTATGATGAGAACGATTAGTACACCCATAAACGACGCAATCTGGCATTTTTGATCAAACACTTCCAACAGAAGCTGAAGTTACGGGCAGCTGACATGACAGACGTCAGGTTCAAGTTTCTGACGTCATGACAATTCCCATTTCATACCCAATTTTTTATTTGAAAACTGTGAAAGCCTTTTAAATAAACAAACGCTCTTCATGTCAACATACTTATTTTTTTACATTGTCACACCGGTGACGAAGACATTTCTCTCAACAAGACGCCAGTATGTTGTACCTTCACAGTAGAATGTTTGACTTGTTTGCCTCGCCTCACTACTACCAAAGTGAACTCCTCAAAGACGGCCTTTAATTTCTGGAAATAAATGAAAATGTGGTGCGGCCAAGTCGGGACTGTATGGGGGATGATCGATGACGTCTGAAGCCAAGGCAGATGTTGCAGGTGTTGCAGCGCTCGTGCGTGGTCTGGCATTGTCAGTAGAGGGCGCACCAAGTGCGGACGAACTCTTTTGTGATTAGAAACTCGATTACGGCACGCTGTTTCTCACACAGATGTAGTTACGCACAGCACAGTGCAAATATGAAGACGCGAATAATAAAGACATAGAATGCTGTTAAAGTTTGTTTTATTTAAAAATCTCTAAGAATTTTCACATAAAAAAATTCGGAGGAATTACCTTTCAGTACGCCCTTGCATAATAAGAGACTCAGTTGTATGCGGTCATTGCCGGCCGCGGTGGTCTAGCGGTTCTGGCGCTGCAGTCCGGAACCGCGGGACTGCTACGGTCGCAGGTTCGAATCCTGCCTCGGGCATGGGTGTATGTGATGTCCTTAGGTTAGTTAGGTTTAAGTAGTTCTAAGTTCTAGGGGACTTATGACCTAAGATGTTGAGTCCCATAGTGCTCAGAGCCATTTGAACCATTTTTGTATGCGGTCATTCATGGTCAAGTGGTCCCTGCTGTACACTGGCCATAAATGGATTCCGAATCTCTTTTGAAGTTGTTGAGACGCATTACACATTCAACCATTCAACGGCCCCTTTGTAATTGAGCCTCAACAGCTCTGAGTGTGGTTTTGTTGGGTTGGGTGGGGTTGGGTTGTTTTGGGGAAGGAGACCAGACAGCGAAGTCATCGGTCTCATCGGATTAGGGAGGGACGGGGAAGGAAGTCGACCGTGCCCTTTCAAAGGAACCATCCCGGCATTTGCCTGGAGCGATTTAGGGAAATCACGGAAAACCTAAATCAGGATGGCCGGACGCGGGATTGAACCGTCGTCCTCCCGAGTGCGAGTCCAGTGTTTATCCACTGCGCCACCTTGCTCGGTGTGGTGCGTGGTTTTGTATCTGAGTCTACTCAGACGAGTCGTTGTGCATATTGGTAAGCCTGTAATCGGCAAGAGCAGATTTTTCTACCTTCTAGTACCTGATGTATAGTTCGAATAGACTGGATGTGAAGTATTGTAAACACAGGGTGCAAAAACCTCTGCGGTTTTCTTAGACTGCCGAAATACCGTTTTAATCCCATGTCTGTTTAAGACTGGTCCAACTTACTTAACGAAGCTCCCTAGGATGGAAGGCGCGTCGTGTGGCGATTTTGTTGTGACGATTGACTGGATTCGGGTTTGGGTTTTTTCGACAGAGCTGACTTTATATTATACGTCCGATAGTTATCTTGTCTCTAAACAGAAATTAGTTGTTTTATTCGGTGCCGAGATGATCGTACATATTCACTGACATACATACTCCTCAATCCAATGTGTGGTGCATGGAAGAGGGTACCATGTGCCACCTCTAGTGATTTCCTTTTTCTGTTTCACTCGCAAGTAGAGCGAGGGGAATATGCCACCATAAGAGCCTTAATTTCTCTGATCTCCGTGGTCCGTAGACTCGTTGTTCATTGAATTTCAAATGCCTGTTCTTTAAATTTTCTCAGTAATGTTTCGCTTTTCTTCCAGAGATTCCTGTTTGAGTTCACGGAGCATCTCTGTGATACTCGCGTGATGATCAAACCTACAGGTAATAAATCTAGCAGTCCACTTCTGAATTTCTTCGATGTCTTCCTTTAATCCGAACTGGCGCGGATCCCAAACACTCCGGCATTACACAAGAATATGTCGCAGTAGCCTCCTATATACGTTCTCCTTTACAGATGAACCACGCTTTCCTAAAACCTTCCAGTAAACCGAAGTTGACTATTCGCCTTCCCCGATGACGTCTTTATGTGTACGTTCCTTTTATATGGCTTTGCAACTTTACGCCTAGATTTTAATCGACGACACTATGTCAAGCAGCATACATTCCGGGACTGTCTTCCCCACTTCTCTGCATTAACTTACTCATCTGCAGTTAAAGCAAGGCCGTTCATCACACCAACTATAACTTTTTGGTAAGTCATCTTGTATCCTACTACAGTCGTACGACGAGGACACCTCAGCGTCATCAACAAACAGACGTTGATTGCTGCTCAACCAGTCCAAAAGGCCAGAGAACAGGAGTGCTACTATCACATTTCGCTGGAGTATTCCTGAAGATACCCTTGTCTCTGATGGATACTCGCCGTCGAGGACAACGTAGTGGCCTCCATCACATGAAAAGTCTTCGAGCCACTCATTTACCTGGGAACATAATCTGTGTGCTCGTACTTTCCTTAACAGACTGTAGTGGGGCATCGTGTCAAATACTTTCCGAAAATCTAGAAATATGGAATCTGCCTGTTGTCCTTCATCCGTGAATCGCAGAATATTGTTCGAGAAAGGGGCAAGCTTCCAGGTCTGCGCATCACGGTATGCAGCGCAGCTTCCTTTTCGGCTGTATAACTGTGGCTGTGAATGTTGATATAACAGTCGTCGGTCTGCTTGTGACATAACGAGTGTCCAAGCCGCTGAAATACTACAACGTCAAAGAAGGATAGCTTTCGTTCGTTCTACATCTGTGCAGTGAACTTTAGGCTGAAATGCGTCCGTTTTATACGATCGGTGAAATGTTGCAATGTTTCCTTTCCATGAGCCCAAATCGAAAAGATGTCATCGATGTAACGATAAAAACAGGATGGGCAAAGAAGAGCAATATTTAAGACATGTTCCTCAAAATTCCCCATGAAAAAGCCATCAGACAATTGCAATGGAGCGCCTGTGACTACGCCTGCGTGATTCCGTCACTTCTTCGACAGTCTGTTGCTTTTCTCACGAAAACGACGTTGCTTATTGTTGCAAGATCGAATTTTAATAGAGAATTAGCGTGAGAAGTTCAGTGAGAACAGTTTATACAATTCATGTAGTTTCCAATGGTGGCCAGTGTTCATGTGCTGATGTGCTGCAGTACAGCCGGCCACGGTGGACGAGCGGTTTTAGGCGCTTCAGTCCGGAACCGCGCGACTGCTACGGTCGCAGGTTCGAATCCTGCCTCGGGCATGGATGTGTGTGATGTCCTTAGGTTAGTTAGGTTTAAATAGTTCTAAGTTCTAGGGGACTGATGACCTCAGATGTTAAGTCCCATAGTGCTCAGAGCCAGCTACAGTACACTGTAAACATCGGACTAAAATTATGCCATTTCTCTTTCGATGCTTGCTGGAAATCGAAATAAAATAGTGCCATCTCTCTTACAATGTGTGCTGGTATGTAAATAAAACGGACGAAAAAATATTTTGTTGCGCTCTCTCTGCGGTAACTGGAAACAAGTACCGAGTGATGAAATGATGGTCAACCTCACTATAATCAACTCAGACTGTCTGTTTTCGGCTGCGCATGCTCTGATGAGGCATCATCCATGCCAGCTCTAAGAATACTATGCTGTTCACGGCATGAGCCCTTTCAATCTCCTAGAATATTTCACGTAAGTGGGTTATAGGAAAATGTAAAACATTCTCTAAGGATTTACAAGTACGGTATATTCGATACTTGATGTATTGGTGCTGTGGTGCAGTGGTCAAGGACACTTCCTGGTAGTTTCTCGGTTCGGGTTCCATCCTTGCTACATCCATTTTTTTCCCTTTTTTCATTCCTCGCAATGTTAAGCTACTAATTATAAAATTTAAATATATTTAAACAGAGCCATTAATGTACACAAAATTAATGTATTCAGTTTAGTTACGATCACTATCCTTGTAAGTCAAAAGATTATTGGTATTGGAAAAAAGGAAGTAAACGAGGGGATTTAGTATGAAACCATACGAAAACAGTTCCATCTGCAGGTCTGATGTTCGCAGTGCAATTTTTGCTTCCCTTCTTTGTTATTCGGGAATGGTGATGTGTGGGGCACAGGGGGACTGAGAGATCAAGCAGATATGAATGCATTAATTAAAAAAAAAAAACATGATGGAGATTATAAACATATAAACAACATACTTGATCTTAGTAGTTTAGCTAAACCTAATCTCGCAACAATATTAACTCTCGCCTGTCATGACGACATACTGAAACATAATCTATTTAATACTGTAGCACATTGCAAAATTTTTGCATGAGCCACCACTGGTAGTTTCAGTGGAACTATCTTCTATTTCAACATTTCTTATGTGATAAGGTAAGGAATGAGGAGGTTCTACGCAGAATCAGAGAGGAAAGGAATATGTGGAAAACACTGATAAGGAGAAGGGACAGGATGATAGGACATCTGCTAAGACATGGGGGAATGACTTCCATGGTACTAGAGGGAGCTGTAGAAGGCAAAAACTGTAGAGGAAGACAGAGATTGGAATACGTCAAGCAAATAATTGAGGACGTAAGTTGCAAGTGCTACTCTGAGATGAAGAGGTTAGCACAGGAAACAATTCGTGGCGGGCCACATCAAACCAGTCAGTAGACTGATGAAAAAAAAAAATAATAAAATAAAAAAAATATGTGACAGTAATATAATTCTACTGAGATGGTGCTCTCACGATGGTCGAATGATCACAGCTCATCACATCTGCCGTTTCTCGAGTGCACTGACGTGGATCATTGTGGATTAATTCGTTTAAACCACATTTTTCAAACCGTGAAGGTCATCCTGAAAGTGGAGAGTCACAAATGTCAAAACGATCCTCCTTAACACAATCAAGAGATATGTCGCAAACATTCCGATTTCTCCACTTGGCATTTTCTAGCGTCCAAAGCTCCACTCACTATCTCTAAATGACAAAATGTAAACACAAATAGCAACAGCGAACTACAAACAGAAAATGACAATTGATAAATAAACACATAGTAACCGGAATACCAACGTGCAAAGCGAAAACGGTACGAACTTAGGCACCAACCTGAAGAAAGCATTAACGAGGGCTTGAACTTAAAGAAAAGTTGCTTTGGTACGATTGATGTTGTGTCCGAACTACTGGAAATATTTCCAAAAGCAGTTCATCTCGCAAATAACGTTCGCGGCTGGTGGGAAGTGAGCATAAATTTGAACCGAGGAAAGTGAGCCCTGTTTTCATTTCATGGCGGTGGCTGTGTATCACTGCATAGCACGGACCACCGTTTCCGAACAAAAGACTGTAATTGGCAGTGGGCAGCCGTGTATATCCACGCTGACGTCAATGCAGCGACAGTCACAGCTTTGCCCTCTTTCGCGTCGTCGGCCTCTCACTGAATGTGCCAATCAGAGCGTCATAAACAATGGCCCACACAACAATCGTCAACTGCGCTAACGAACAGGTAACTGGATGGCAGAGGGGTGGGAGGGAACAAAAGGGGCCGCGTGTGACGTGATTGGTCCCTGAGGCAAAATCGTCTCCATGTGGCGAGCATTACTGCCAGCTCCCATTATCTGCGTGCTGTCAGCTGGGAGCTTGCTGACATAAAACTGAATAATGTCTTGTTTTCATACAAAATGAAATACACTTCGATATTTGCAGATTCTTTTTGTGATAGGAATTGCAGGGTTACGATAATGATTACTTGCGCCACATTTTTCACCCAAATACGCAATTCCAGCCAGCCTTTCGGCCTATTGACCAAGCTACACTTTCCGAAATTGTTGTCACGATTTCCCTTATTATGTAAGGACTGATGTCATTTTTACAAAATTCATTCCAAAATCAGGAAAATTCACGCACAGCAGTACACTGACAATATACACTGGGGTGACAAGTCATACGATAGCGATAAGCATGTATACAAATGGCGGTGCCGGCCGAAGTGGCCGTGCGGTTAAAGCCGCTGCAGTCTGGAACCGCAAGTGCTCAGAGCCAATTGAACCATTTTTGAACAAATGGCGGTAGTATTGCGTACACAATGTATAAAAGGGCAATACCTTGGCGGAACTGTCATTTGTACTCAGGTGGTTCACGTAAACTGTTTCCAACCTGTTACGACCGGACGACGGGAATTAGCGGAGTCTGAGCGCAGAATGGTAATTGGAGCGAGACACATGGGAGATTACATTTTTGAAATAGTTCGGGAATGCAATGCAAGCTGAGCTTAATATCTGCAGCATAGTGCCCAGAGTCGATCGCGGTCCTCTGGTTTGGAGCCGTGTGGAGGGTCTAAACCAGAGGCTCAGACGACTCTGCGACTATAATGGTTGCAAATTCATCGACCTCCGTTATTGGGTGGAGAACTGTAGGGCCCCCCTAGACAGGTCAGGCGTGCACTACACACCGGAAGCAGCTACTAGGGTAGCAGAGTACGTGTGGCGTGCACACGGGGGTTTTTTAGGTTAGAGGGACCCCCCCTTGGGCGAAACGATAAAATACCTGACGGCTTACCAGAGAGGACATTATCATCGTTGATAAAGAACGTCCGTCCTCAGAGACCAAAAACAGGAAAAGTTAACGTAATATTGGTAAACTGCAGGAGTATCCAGGGCAAGGTTCCTGAATTAGTATCTCTTATTGAAGGAAATAGTGCGCATATAGTATTAGGAACGGAAAGTTGGTTAAAACCGGAAGTGAACAGTAACGAAATTCTAGACACAGAATGGAATATATACCGCAAGGATAGGATAAACGCCAATGGTGGAGGAGTATTTATAGCAGTAAAAAATTCAATAATATCCAGTGAAGTTATTAGCGAATGCGAATGTGAAATAATCTGGGTTAAGCTAAGTATCAAAGGTGGGTCAGATATGATAGTCGGATGCTTCTATAGACCACCTGCATCAGCAACCGTAGTAGTTGAGCGCCTCAGAGAGAACCTGCAGAACGTCGTGAAGAAGTTTCGTGATCATACTATTGTAATAGGGGGAGACTTCAATCTACCAGGTATAGAATGGGATAGTCACACAATCAGAACTGGAGCCAGGGACAGAGACTCTTGTGACATTATCCTGACTGCCTTGTCCTAGAATTACTTCGAGCAGATAGTTAGAGAACCAACTCGTGAAGCTAACGTTTTAGACCTCATAGCAACAAATAGACCGGAACTTTTCGACTCCGTGAATGTAGAAGAGGGTATCAGTGATCATAAGTCAGTGGTTGCATCAATGACTACAAGTGTAATAAGAAATGCCAAGAAAGGAAGGAAAATATATTTGCTTAACAAGAGTGATAGGGCACAAATCGCAGAATATCTGAGTGACCACCATCAAACGTTCATTTCTGAGGAAGAGGATGTGGAACAAAAATGGAAAAAATTCAGAAATATCGTCCAGTACGCCTTAGATAAGTTCGTACCGACTAAGGTCCAAAGCGAGGGGAAAGATCCACCGTGGTATAACAATCATGTACGAAAGGTACTACGGAAACAAAGAAAGCTTCATCATAGGTTTAAGAGTAGTCGAATCATAGCTGATAAGGAAAAGCTGAACGAAGCGAAAAAGAGCGTAAAGAGAGCAATGAGAGAAGCATTCAACGAATTCGAACATAAAACATTGGCAAACAATCTAAACAAGAACCCTA
The DNA here is from genome assembly GCF_023864275.1 of Schistocerca cancellata. NCBI lineage: Eukaryota > Metazoa > Arthropoda > Insecta > Orthoptera > Acrididae > Schistocerca > Schistocerca cancellata. The sequence continues at coordinate 252,132,639 of NC_064630.1, read as the reverse complement.
AAAAGTTTTGGTCATATGTAAAATCGGTAAGCGGATCTAAATCCCCTATTCAGTCACTCGTTGACCACGATGGCACCGAAACAGAGGACGACAGAAGAAAGGCAGAAATACTGAATTCAGTGTTCCGAAACTGTTTCACTGCGGAAAATCGTAACACGGTCCCTGACTTCAGCCGTCTCACGGACGCCAAAATGGAAAATATTGAAATAAACGATATCGGAATTGAAAAACAACTGCTATCACTTAGTAGCGGAAAAGCATCCGGACCAGACGAGATACCCTTAAGATTCTACAGTGATTATGCTAAAGAACTTGCCCCCTTTCTATCAGCAATTTATCGTAGATCGCTGGAAGAACGTAAAGTACCTAGCGACTGGAAGAAAGCGCAGGTCGTTCCCATTTTCAAGAAGGGTCATAAATCAGATGCGAATAATTATAGGCCTATTTCGCTTACGTCAATCTGTTGTAGAATAATGGAACATGTTTTGTGTTCTCGTATTATGACGTTCTTAGATAATACAAATCTCCTTCATCATAACCAACATGGATTCCGCAAACAGAGATCATGTGAAACTCAGCTCGCCCTATTTGCCCAAGAAATTCACAGTGCCGTAGACACTGGCGAGCAGATTGATGCCGTATTCCTGGACTTCAGGAAGGCATTTGATACGGTTCCGCACTTACGTTTAGTGAAAAAAATACGAGCTTACGGAATATCGGACCAGGTTTGTGATTGGATTCAGGATTTCCTAGAAGAAAGAACACAACATGTCATTCTTAACGGTTCAAAATCTGCAGATGTAGAGGTAATTTCGGGAGTACCGCAAGGAAGCGTGATAGGACCTTTATTGTTTACAATATACATAAATGACTTAGTTGACAACATCGGTAGCTCCGTGAGGCTATTTGCAGATGACACGGTTGTCTACAAGAAAGTAGCAACATCAGAAGACTCGTACGTACTCCAGGAAGACCTGCAGAGGATTAATGCATGGTGCGACAGCTGGCAGCTTTCCCTAAACGTAGATAAATGTAATATAATGCGCATACATAGGGGCAGAAATCCATTCCAGTACGATTATGCCATAGGTGGTAAATCATTGGAAGCGGTAACGACCGTAAAATACTTAGGAGTTACTATCCGGAGCGATCTGAAGTGGAATGATCACATAAAACAAATAGTGGGAAAAGCAAGCGCCAGGTTGAGATTCATAGGAAGAATTCTAAGAAAATGTGACTCATCGACGAAAGAAGTAGCTTACAAAACGCTTGTTCGTCCGATTCTTGAGTATTGCTCATCAGTTTGGGGCCCTTACCAGGTTGGATTAATAGAAGAGATAGACATGATCCAGCAAAAAGCAGCGCGATTCGTCATGGGGACATTTAGTCAGCGCGAGAGCGTTACGGAGATGCTGAACAAGCTCCAGTGGCGGACAGTTCAAGAAAAGCGTTACGCAATACGGAGAGGTTTATTATCGAAATTACGAGAGAGCACATTCCGGGAAGAGATGGGCAACATATTACTACCGCCCACATATATCTCGCGTAATGATCACAACGAAAAGATCCGAGAAATTAGAGCAAATACGGAGACTTACAAGCAGTCGTTCTTCCCACGCACAATTCGTGAATGGAACAGGGAAGGGGGGATCAGATAGTGGTACAATAAGTACCCTCCGCCACACACCGTAAGGTGGCTCGCGGAGTATAGATGTAGATGTAGATTTCGAGATCCTCATTAACAACAGTGTGCAGAGAATACCAAATTTCAGACATTAGCCCTCGTGACGGGTTCATTAACGACAGTGTGCAGAGAATACCAAATTTCAGACATTACCCCTCGTGACGGGTAACGTACTGGCCGACTGCCTTTACTTAACGACCAACAGCAGCAGCTTTTGCATAGCATTGCCAGTGCTAATAGACAATCAACACTGCGTGAAATAATTACAGAAATCAACGTGGGGATGTACGACGAACGTATCCGTTAGCACAGTGGGACTAAATTTGACGTTTGCGGGCTATGGCAGCAAAAGATTGACGCTAGTGCTTTCGGTAAAAGCACAACATCTCCTGTTTCACCTCTCCTGGGCTCATGACCATATCACTTGTATCCCAGACTACCGGAAAACCGTGCTCTGGTCAGATGACCCCCGATGCAGTAGGTAAGAGCAGATGGTAGGGTTCGAGTGTGGCACAGAACCCCACGAACTCATGGACCGACGTTGTCAACTAGGTACAGTGCAAGATGGAGGTGGCTCCATAATGGTGTGGGTTGTGTTTACATGGAACGGAGGGGGTCCTCCGATCCAACTGGAAATGTATGGCTACTTGGAGACTATTTGCAACCATACATGGGCTTCATGTTCCCAAACAATGATGTCATGTCACTGGACAACAATTCCAGAATGAGATTTTCACTCTGCAGCGGAGTGTGCGCTGATATGAAACTTCCTGGCAGATTAAAACTGTGTGACGGACCGAGGCTCGAACTTTGCCTTTCGCGGGCAAGCGCTCTACCAACTGAGCTACCCAAGCACGACTCACGCCCCGTCCTCACAGCTTTACTTCTGCCAGTACCTCGTCTCCTACCTTCCAAACTTAACAGAAGCTCTCCTGCGAACCATGCAGAACTAGCACTCCTGAAAGAAAGGATATTGCGGAGACATGACTTAGCCACAGCCTAGGGGATGTTTCCAGTATGAGATTTTCACTCTGCAGCGGAGTGTGCGCTGATATGAAACTTCCTGGCAGATTAAAACTGTGTGCCGGACCGAGACTCGAACTCGGGACCTTTGCCTTTCGCGGGCAAGCGCTCTGTTAAGTTTGGAGTGTAGGAGACGAGGTACTGGCAGAAGTAAAGCAGTGAGGACGGGGCGTGAGTCGTGCTTGGGTAGCTCAGGCAAAGGTCTCGAGTTCGAGTCTCGGTCCGGGACACAGTTTTAATCTGCCAGGAAGTTTTATATGGGCAACAATTGTTGGCGTCTGGATTGAAGAACATTTTAGACAGTTCTACGGAATAATTTGACCACCCAGATTGCCCCAAAATTTACGGTTCATAATCGAGAGGTCAATCCGTGCTCAAAATCCTTCACCGGCAACACTTTTGCAATTAAGGACGGCTGTTCACATGGCTCTGGGCACTATGGGACTTAACATCTGTCATCAGTCCCCTAGAACTTAGAACTACTTAAACCTAACTAACCTAAGGACATCACACACATCCATGCCCGAGGCAGGATTCGAACCTGCGACCGTAGCAGCAACGCGGTTCCGAACTGAAGCGCCTAGAACCGCTCGGCCACAACGGCCGGCAAGGACGGCTGTAAAGGCAGTAAGGCTCAATATTTCTACGAAAGACTTCCAATGACTTGTTGAGTCCAAGCCACGTCGAGCTGCTGCGCTATACCGGACAAAACGAGTCCGACGCGACATTAGGATGTATTCCATGATTTTTGTCACTTCATTGTGTAGGTAAGTCATATAATTAAAAAACTGTGAAGTCCTTCTAATGCGAGTCCCTTGGTCGAGGTTCTAAAAATTCTTTTGATGACGCCATTTAAACCGAAAAGGTTGCTTTACGTTTAATAATTCAGTTGTCATGTCCATCAGTCACTTTGTATCATTCGAAAAAAGCGTTCTAACTTTTACGACAATCATGTATAATATATCGAATTTTCCACATTTACCTCCAACGATTTCGTCGGGACCTAGAAAGCGACTGTTGAAAATATTCCCCGATTTTGCCTTTCCCCTCAAGTAATGAAACACGGTATGCTGAACTCAGTATCACACAGAATACAAAAATGTAGAAAAATCGGTGGTGGTAAAGCGCAGTCTTGCGACGAAGTACATAACACATCGTAGCTTTCAGCTACCACACTTTCTACAGGAGTCGTTTATTTATTCGTAGACATTTTTAGAAAAGAAATTGCCTACTATTTCGAATGAAAATCGAAAGTGGTGAGACGGAAGCTGTGTGAAAATGCAGGTTAATTCACATACATATAGTATTGTACATGAGACAACGAAAATGAGGCAACATCATATGTACAGCATACGCTTAATGTAATTTGAAACCTCAAAAACCGTCTGAGCCTCTGACTATAAACCGCTCTCTTCTAAACCAGTAACAGCGCCACTTGTTTTTAATAAATAGCATAATGAGCAATGGTTTTTTTAACTTTGCTGTAAGAATTAATCCGTTGAACACGTCTGTCATAGCCGTAACTTAAATGATTAATGATTATTTCCAAGTGCAGGGTTGTGACGAGAAACTGACAGCCAATAACGCAGGCAAAAACAGGATCTGAATGGCACTGCACTTAACTCACTCTGTAATAATGAAAGCTTCCTACAAGAGGTTTTGGGACATAGTAACTAACCTAAGACCCTCTAGTCGTATCATAAGTATCACGTATCTCCAGGTATAGTGCTTTGCGCCAGGTGTCATTTAGCAGTTAACGTTCGTCAGATACCAAGTGAAAGCTCAGACGGTTTCTACTCATTGTACTGAACAGACGGAAAATTCACAAGAGAAAGTTAACAAATATGAGCTGATCAAAGGTTCTTTTTTTAAGTGTCTCGGATAAAGGACGGTTTATCTTTCAAAAGCGAGAATAACGTTGCATTTGCTGCGGAGCGCGAAATTGAAGGCATTGAGCAGCGATATCTGAGCCGCCCATCGCACGCGGGTGGCTTCTGAATTACATTGACTGGTGGCCCGTCTGTTGCGTTTCTAAATACCTATTGGCGATGTTTGAAGAACAGCTCGCAAAGAGAGAGAGAGAGAGAGAGAGAGAGAGAGAGAGATTTCCAGGGACAGAGACAACAGCGATAGATATGACTTTTACTCGAATTTTTAATCAACGCTGCAGTAACAAAGCACTGCATAGTGAGCTGTTTATCTGCGTTCGGCGTGTGTGTGTCCTGCACACGTTGCCATTCTATTTCTTTTTTTGCACTGTTCATAATCTCTATACCCAGATATCGATAGTTTGTTTCTCTCTTACTGCATTTGAAGGCTGTATTAGTTCTATAATGGCAGCTATTATAAATACACGGACGTCACAAGTTATTTGGTGGCTACTTTGTTTAATGACGCATTTCGATTTATACATCGTCAGATAATCTGCAAAAATCCATAAAGAGCCACAAATAACGCACAGTTCATAACAGTAGGTAACTGATCACTAAGAATAAACAGGAAATAAATCAAAGCACAGTTATGTGAACATACCAAGGTTAAAGAATACACGTCATACATAGGTACACTACTGGCCATTAAAATGGCTACACCACGAAGATGACGTGCTACAGACGCGAAATTTAACCGACATGAAGAAGATGCTGCGCACATACGGACCTCGTATTGACCACGAGAAATTATAATCAATAAAGACGCTTACCGTCAACCATTCTTCCCACGCGCTATTCGCTAGTGGAACAGGGTTGGGGGGCTCAGTTAGTGGTACAAAAAGTGCCCTCCACCACACATTATTAGGTAGCTTGCTTAGTATGATGTAGATGTAGACGGGGATTTCTTTGTTTTGCCTGTTACGGTACCCATCGCTTCCTCGGTCTTGCCTGACTACTTCTGGCAATCTGTTTTTTACTCTGTCTTTCGAGATATTCGTTCCAGTATCTCCTATTTTCTTTTGTTTATTTAAAAATATGAATTGCATTCAGTTCTTTTCTAATTTAATTTCGAAATCTTTCAGCTCTTGTGTATCCCTTTGCTGCTCTTGGTAACATCATCAGTGACGCTTATATGCGACTTCCTTGACGTTTATTTACATCCCACGGTTCACTTCCATATACAAGCATTTGAACTGCGATTGCCTTACAAAATTACAGTCTTCTTTCTTTCTTTCTTTGTTTTGTGTTTTAGACATCTGTTTATTGTTCCATGTATATTCTCGAACTTTATTAATTTCTTCTCAACGTTTTCGTTATACTCATATGTGACGGTCCAACCTAATACACTACTGGCCATTAAAATTGCTACACCACAAAGATGACGTGCTACAGACGCGAAATTTAACCGACCCGAAGAAGATGCTGTGTTATGCAAATGATTAGCTTTTCAGAGCATTCAGACAAGGTTGGCGCCGGCGGCGACACCTACAACTTGCTGACACGAGGAAAGTTTCCAACCGATTTCTCATACACAAACAGCAGTTGACCGACGTTGCCTGGTGAAACGTTGTTGTGATGCCTCGTTTAAGGAGGAGAAATGCGTACCATCACGTCTCCGACTTTGATAAAGGTCGGATTGCAGGCTATCGCGATTGCGGTTTACCGTATCGCGACATTGCTGCTCTCGTTGATCGAGATCCAATGACTGTTAGCAGAATATGGAATCGGTGGGCTCAGGAGGGTAATACAGAACGCCTTGCTCGATGCCAACGGCCTCGTATCACTAGCAGTCGAAATGACAGGCATCTTATCCGCATGGCTGTAACGGATCGTGCAGCCACGTCTCGATCTCTGAGTCAACAGACGGGGACGTTTGCAAGACAACAACCATCTGCACGAACAGTTCGACGACGTTTGCAGCAGCATGGACTATCAGCTCGGAGACCATGGCTGCGGTTTCCCCTGACGCTGCATCACAGACAGGAGCGCCTGTGATGGTGTACTCAACGACGAACCTGGGTGCACGAATGGCAAAACGTCATTTTATCCGATGAATCCAGGTTCTGTTTACAGCATCATGATGGTCGCATCCGTGTTTGGCGACATCGCGGTGAACGCACATTGGAAGCGTGTATTCGTCATCGCCATACTAGCGTATCATCCGGCCTGATGGTATGGGGTGCCATTGGTTACATGTCTCGGTCACTTCTTTTTCGCATTGACGGCACTTTGAACAGTGGACGTTACATTTCAGATGTGTTACGACCCGTGGCTCTACCCTTCATTCGATCCCTGCGAAACCCTGCATTTCAGCAGGATGATGCACGACCGGATGATGCAGGTCCTGTACGGGCCTTTCTGGATACAGAAAATGTTCGACTGCTGCCCTGGCCAGCACATTCTCCGGACCTCTCACCAACTGAAAACGTCTGGTCAATGGTGGCTGAGCAACTGTCTCGTCACAATACGCCAGTCACTACTCTTGATGAACTGTGGTATCGTGTTGAAGCTGCATGGGCAGCTGTACCTGAACACGCCATCCAAGGTCTGTTTGACTCAATGCCCAGGCGTAACAAGGCCGTTATTACACCCAGAGGTGGTTGTTCTGGGTACTGTTTTCTCAGGATCTATGCACCCAAATTGCGTGAAAATGTGATCACATGTCAGTTCTAATATAATATATTTGTCCAATGAATACCCATTTATCATCTGCATTTTGTCTTGGTGTAGCAATTTTAATGGCCAGTAGTGCATATAGGCAAATATCTTATATGACAAATCATGCGAAACTGAATAATTAAGGCGACTATGGCTTTCTGGAAGACAACTAGGCCACCTGGTGGCAGTACTGGTGAGCATTTATAGACTACTGTTTGTAAAAAGTGAAGCACTCCGAAGCTTTGGTCGATAACACACCACAAGAGTAGGCGTAGAACAGCGGAACCATAATAAGTGTTTAAATGGAAGAGAAGTGGCGTGGAAGTTTGTCCAACAGCGTCATCTTTTGTGTGGCTGGACAGGTCAATCGTACGGCATGCTTAATCGGTGCGGAGCCGTCATACGAAGTAGAAACGTATAACCAAGTGCCACTATGTCTCGCCAACATCACGGAGAGTAATATCGGCATGTGAGTTCTTTCGATTTGTCTCCGGAAAGTGGATCTGTCGTTCCGTGACACTGCGGCTCGTACAGGGCACGCTGCTTCAGCAGTGAGGTGTATGCGGAACCAGTGGAGAGAAGAGGCCCGTACTCAGCGCTCATATGGTAGTGGACGACGTACGAGGTGCATTCAAGTTATAAGGCCTCCGATTTTTTTTCTCCGGTCTGGAAAGAGATAGAAACATGCGCATTGTTTTAAAATGAGGCCGCGTTCATTGTCAATACGTCCCAGAGATGGCAGCACCGTACGGCAGATGGAATTTTACCGCCAGCGGCGAGAATGAGAACTGTTTTAAATACTTAAAATGGCGACGTTTTCCTTACTTGAACAGCGTGCAATCATTCGTTTTCTGAATTTGCGTGGTGTGAAACCAATTGAAATTCATCGACAGTTGAAGGAGACATGTGGTGATGGAGTTATGGATGCGTCGAAAGTGCGTTCGTGGGTGCGACAGTTTAATGAAGGCAGAACATCGTGTGACAACAAACCGAAACAACCTCGGGCTCGCACAAGGCAGTCTAACGACACGACCGAGAAAGTGGAGAGAATTGTTTTGGGGGATCGCCGAATGACTGTTGAACAGATCGCCTCCAGAGTTGGCATTTCTGTGGGTTCTGTGCACACAATCCTGCATGACGACCTGAAAATGCGAAAAGTGTCATCCAGGTGGGTGCCACGAATGCTGACGGACGACCACACGGCTGCCCGTGTGGCATGTTGCCGAGCAATGTTGACGCGCAACGACAGCATGAATGGGACTTTCTTTTCGTCGGTTGTGAGAATGGATGAGACGTGGATGCCATTTTTCAATCCAGAAACAAAGCGCCAGTTAGCTCATGGAAGCACACAGATTCACCGCCACCAAAAAAATTTCGGGTAACCGCCAGTGCTGAAAAAATGATGGTGTCCATGTTCTGGGACAGCGAGGGCGTAATCCTTACCCATTACGTTCCAAAGGGCACTACGGTAACAGGTGCATCCTACGAAAATGTTTTGAAGAACAAATTTCTTCCTGCACTGCAACAAAAACGTCCGGGAAGGGCTGCCCGTGTGCTGTTTCACCAAGACAACGCACCCGCACATCGAGCTAACGTTACGCAACAGTTTCTTCGTGATAACAACTTTGAAGTGATTCCTCATGCTCCCTACTCACCTGACCTGGCTCCTAGTGACTTTTGGCTTTTTCCAACAATGAAAGACACTCTCCGTGACCGCACATTTACCAGCCGTGCTGCTATTGCCTCAGCGATTTTCCACTGGTCAAAACAGACTCCTAAAGCAGCCTTCGCCGCTGCCATGAAATCATGGCGTCAGCGTTGTGAAAAATGTGTACGTCTGCAGGGCGATTACGTCGAGAAGTAACGCCAGTTTCATCGATTTCGGGTGAGTAGTTAATTTGAAAAAAATCGGAGGCCTTAGAACTTGAATGCACCTCGTCAATTTGATCACAGTGCGAGATGACCGTCATCTTGTCGGCCTGGCCGTATCGGACAGAACGGCGTCGTCCACACAGTTGGTGCGACGTTGGAACATTGCAATGGGTGTGATCATGTCTGCGTCGACGATTCTACGCCGTCTTCTGCGAGCTGGACTGGTGGCACGCATGTCATGGCGTCAGCTTCAATTGACCAGAACCCACCAACGCCATATTATGCAATGGGTACGTGAAAGCTGATGGTAGAATATAGTGTTTTCGGACGAGTCGCACTTCAACTTGTCCAACAGTGAAGGCCGCATACGTGTTCGAAGCTGTCGTGGTGATCTCAGTTCGGGCAGCGGTATTGTTGAGCGGCATAGCGGACAAACGCCAAGTGTGATAGTTGGAGGAGCCAGTGCCTACAACAGGCGACCTCGCCACCTACGCCTTGACAGCAGTCTGAACAGCTACGCTACATCGTGGAGATTTTACAGCCCGAGGCACTGCCTCTCCTGTAGGCCGTTTCACACGCCATATTTCAACAAGAGAATATCCGGCCGCATTTGGCAAGGAATGTGCAAAACTTCTTCGAAGAACGATGGGTACCACTGGTTCCCTGACCAGCCCGTTCGGCTGCCATGTCGCTCGTCGAACGTGGCAGGGATATGGTCGGTCGGAAACTTGTTAGTTCGGGTCCTCCTGAAACCACAGTTGATGCTTTGTGGACGCGCCTGCAAACCGCGTGGCAGGATATTCCCTAGCAGCATATGCAGACGCTCTTTGACTCCATGCCACGACGTCTAGCGGCTGAGATTGCAGGGCGTGGCAGCGCTAGTCAGTACTGAATTTCCAGTGTATGTGCATTACAGGTATCTGACACTAATCATTTGTGTAGTGTCATGTCTCCAATCTCTGAAATAAATTTCACTGTGGTTACTTCTCTCGGTCTTGGTGTTTCACTTTTTCCAAACAGTTGTGTACTTACGACTTAATCATAATTATTGTAGTCCCATAAAGAATGACGAAGATACGATCTGGAGATCGTGTATAATTACCAAAACAATGTGCATCCAATCAAAAAGTATAAAATAACAGCTGTCGTCAACTCAAAACCAAATCTCATGTTATTGGGGAGGGGATCCAATAGTTCAGCATGGGAAGGGCCAATCTATGGGTCGGCACGATGGCTAAGCTTTTAATCAGAAGACACTTGACCGCCTGTACATAGTAGCTGGCGCAGGTAATATATTTTTAATTCTTTTACACACTTCTTGCAACGTAGGTTTCATAGGCAACACTAGGCAGTAAATTACACCATTAGATGGTACGAATTACAGCACTCGATAGTAATGACATAAAATAAACAGTCGTACATCAGTCTTGACATTCGGGTGTGGAAAGGTGAGGCCGTAGCGTGGGCGGAGAGGGGGACAGCGGGATATGTCGGAAACAAATTCGACTAATAACGGACCTAAATAAAACAAACCTAATAGTATATGCAAGTACAATTGCAGAAATACGGACACACTTGTAAGTGCAGAAAGTAAATCAGTGGTATAAGGACCACTGGGTTATATACGCAACAGTGGTCATTAACGTATACCAACTGGATTAAAATGGAAGGACTCATGGCATACCAGACGCGCAAAGTTGATACTCGGCGCTGCGGCTGATGGGAGCGACCGTAAAGGGATTTCCCATTTACAGTCGCTCCCGTCAGCGACCGCCTCGAGTGTCACTTTGCACTAAAGTGAACGTGCAACAGTAATTAGATGTTCAGAAGGTAGCCCCGCAGGAGAAAAAACCTTTGGGTGAAATAATTACATAGAAATAGTGCAACAACATTATCGCACTGATATAACCTTCAAATTACGTAAAACTGGGCGCATACCGCGTAAGTGACCTCAGGTCACATCTGTTATCTCTGTTACTAGTAACAATACCAAAAATCACCTCCTATTTTATATTTTTTATCCCGATGAAGGGTAGGGAGAAGACAAACAGAGGACACTCGATTTCCCTTTGATCTGTCAATACCTTTTTTTTGTTCCTACATCTCCTCCTGCAATCTCCGATGCCATTCCCTCATGACCTGAGAAGAATTCTTAATAATGAGCACAATTCACAGTTATTCTAAAGATTGTTTCTGTAATGATGGTACAATAATTTTGCCAGTTTCATGAAGGCAAACCTAACTATTAATGAAAATGAGAACATTTCAAATTTACCATTCTCCTTCTGACAATCATAAAAATCCACGTAGACGTATTTGTGCAATATGAGCCAAAAAATCATCGGAACCTGCTTAACAGGGACCGAAATGCAGTACAGCGGAGGTTCTGCGTGGCATAGTTGCGACATGTCCTTGGTACCTTTCCGAAGATTAGATTAGATTTGACTAGATTCATTCCATAGACCCACAAAAGAGGTGATCCTCCTGGGTGTGAAACATGTCAGATAAACCCATTACAAAAATATAATTAGAAAAACTTGAGTTTCTTTAATTTTAATGATCTTCAGTCAATAAACATTAAATTATGTACATGAATTAAAATTAAACTTCTAATATTTACAGGTTTAATACTTACATCTGCTTTCATTAAATCCACCATTCACACAGCAGCTAGTTAATTGGCTATTACAACCAAGTTTTGTCAAAAATTAAAGTAAATTATTCATTTCAATGATCCTCAGTTAAGAACAGTCAAATTATGTCCAAGATTTATAATTAAACTTCCACTATTTACAGACTTAAGACTTACATCTGCTTTCCATACATCCATCATTCACACAGTAGGTAGTTACTTGGCTGTTACAACCAAGTTTTGTCAAAAATTAAAGTATAATAAATTTTCATTAAAACGGTCTACTGCACTTGTTGAGAAATTCATGGATAGAATAGAAGGAGTTGGCCACCAAAACTTCTCTTAAATTATGTTTAAATTGTGCCTTGTCTGAAACTAAACTCTTAATGGTTGCTGGTAAGTTACTGAAAATATGCGTTGCTGAATACTGGACGCATATTTTCAATAAGTTACCAGCAACCATTAAGAGTTTAGTTTCAGACAAAGGACGTGCTACTAGATGTATATCCTCAGGAGGCGCAATACCCGTAAATTACGGCCCAGTTTTTGCGCTTTCTGAGCTGGCAGCTGATGGCGTCACAGATGTGCTCCAATGGGTTCACATCAAGTGATTTTGGTCGCCAAGACATTTGCGTGAGTTCATTACTGTGCTCCCCAAACCACTGTGACGCGATTCTTGCCTTCTAACAAGAACAATTATCCTGCTGGAAGATACCATAGCGCGTTAAGGAACTCCTCAATTACGAAGGGATGCAAATTGTTCGCAATAATGTTCACATAGCCCATAGCTGTATACGGCGGTCTGATAAACCTGAACTTCTTTAATGGGTCATAATTTCCCTTCGAAAGATCGTAGAAACGGGAAAATTGTTTTAGCGATCACAGTAGCTCTAGGAGAATAGAAGAACTGCCCGTTGCTGGCAGGTTGATCGTTGTTTCTGCGTGTGAGATACTTTGTCCGGTATAATGTCGCGCTTGCTCTGCTCAGTGCGTTCGTAGCCTCGTCGGTCGCGGTTTGTGGAGTATGTGAGCGTGTAGTTAGGGCCGAGTGAAAATAGCGAGCAAATTAATGATTCGTTCGCAGTCTTTAGCTGGCAGAAACATGCAGTACACACTTTGGGAGCGCGATTTTGTTGTGAAAACATATTGGAAGAGAGACTGATTGGTTTACAACACAGTAGGCATTCCGGACAGAACGCAATGTGCGCGGTGTTCTGTTAAAGGCAACAATTTTATCGATAGTAAGGAAGCTCGAGACAAGTGGAGTACTTAAAAGTGGCATTGATTAATACAGAGCATTACTGGGTGTAGAGGTTATTGATAACGTTCGAAGACGCTTGGAGAACCCTCCAAGGAAAATGTTGCTTCGACTGGGCTAGGAGACAGGAATTTCATATGTCTCCTGCTGCGAAGAAATCGACGTTATGACTATACAGAGTGCACATGATGCAAGCATTGCAAGAAACATAGCATGAGAAAGGAATGCGTTACAATTTATTGTTTCAGGGGATTTCTTATGGAACGTCCATTCTCTCCATAACTTGGTTTACAGACTGAGGCACGGTTCCATCTTTCAGGTTACGTCAACACACACAACAACAGATATTGGGCTGGTGTTAACCCCCATGTCATCCACGAAGCACCCTTGCATGATGAAAAGGTTGAAGTGCGGTGTGCGCTATCAGCTTCCAGGATTGTTGGCCCCATTTTCTTTGATACGATCATAGACACTACAGTTTATACCGGCATCTTCAACACATTTGTGGAGCTTCTGTCTGACGTCTAATTTACATAAGGTTAATTCAACAATATTTAGCAAAAGTCACACGTCTAATGCTTCCATGCAACTTTGGTGACCGAATAATCTCAAAAAAATTTGTGGCCCACTGATCTCGTGACATAAGCCCTGCCCCCCACCGCCCGGAGTTTTTCTTTTGGGGGTATCTTAAGAGCCGAGTGTACAGGAATAGACCATAGACAACTGCGAACTCCTCGAGACCATTACAAACGAAATAAGCAACACTGGAGAGGATAGACTTCACAGAATGTCGTGGAATGTAGTGAAAAGAGTACAGTTGTACAGTTGGAGGGTACTTTCAACATTTGGTGTGAGGACTTGATACGTAATTATGTAGTCTCCCAGTTGTGTATTATCATCTCCCAAAATTGCAAATGTGGCCCTTTAATGGTTCAGATTTTTTGACTCACTAAAGTAGTTCACGTTTATGTGGATCGCACTTTACCTTCTACGCCTACCACAGATCCCATGGAAGCCCTGTTGAATGTCCGTCCATAGCGTAATACCGCTCCCACCGTCATGTGTCAGTAGCGCGGTGCGTGTTTCGACAAGCCGTTCGTCTGGATGACGGCGTAAGCGGACCGACCAGCGACCTTGCACAACAAGAAACGTGATTCAGCCGACCAGCCACCAGATGACACGTTTCCATCGATCCTGTGTCCACTGCAATTGATGACGTGACGAGGCAACAGGGGAACACACAGTGGTCGTCCCATGTTGAACAACGTGCTTTGAAACACTTTATGCATGCACAAACATTGTTATCTGTCGCCAGATGTTCCACTGGCAACCGCCAGTGCTGCCAACTCAAATTTTTAGAACTAACTCTGGCTTCTTTTTAATACCATTTATCTGGCAAATGAGTGATGTAGCTAGGGACCGAAAGCATGACTTTTTTCACAGTCACGTGGCTTCTTTTCTAACTTAATTTTCTTAACTGTAGAAAAGCATTAAAATGCATGTTTGTTAAAGGAAGATTACTTGCACTGAACAACTATTTGAATACGCGTTTCAGTATTCCATGAAAAATTATTATCACATAGAAAAAGAACACATAAAAACATACTAAAACTGTTTTGATGTGTGTTCCGAGCACGCCAACATACACAAGACGAAAAATATAACTACAAGATACAGGCAGTTGACAATATTATTGAAAAGGCTGTTGCAGCAGAACTGACGTCAACAAAGCCTCGCAACTTCACGAAAATGGAGAAAGCTCTTGTAAGCTAAGCAGACTCCTATTTATGCAGGATGAATCAGAAGTCGTACGCGTCACAGTTGCAATAAACAATGTGCTAGCAACTGAATTGAGGAGAGGGACAGCGAACTTCCGTTCAGTGAAATAGTTTGCTAATTCTAAGAAATAATGTAATATTACAGTCCAGTTACTGTGAAGTTCGTCCAGCAACTACCTAGCAGAAATATTATTTCTATTTTTATTCCGAAAGAAAGAAAATTATGAGAAAGTAACTGTCATGAAGATGTTTAAATAAACACATTTTTTGCGTCTAAATATCGATATTTTAAAAATGGACTGATATTTCATATGCATAGCATAAAAATGAAATCTCATATTGCTACATCTGAATTCGATGCGTACGTGCATCCAGAAATATTTTCTCTAATGAGGCGCACAAGGTACGTCTATAAATTCTTAGCCTCTTTTCCTTTTCCGAAGCTTTGCATTTTTGAATATCCTCACATATTTTTGTCTTCGGCTATTAAAGTCACTAAAGTGAACGTCATACACGCATTTAAAATATATTGTAATGCAAAATCCTTTGCAACACTTATTACTGAAGTTGTTTTAAACTGAATTATATATCTGATACGAGTAAATATGAGTAAATTATTTTTCAAGAACTTGAATCTGTAAAAAAAGGTCCGTAAAGTAATATCAGCGTCGATTACACTTTTGCTTGCCTGTGAATAAAACTTGATCAAACTGTTCTTCATACAATTGGACTTATCTAACAATGTCTACCTATCTTACTGAATGTTCGTTTGCGTCCCTGCCCCCCCCACCCCCAACCAGCCTCTCTTGAATACCTTACACAATATAATGATTGCAAAAACCAAACTGTACACTTTTTCTTTTTTTTGCGGACACATGTAGCTTATTTCGTTTCGGGGAGTTATCGACACGGATCGCCACCTGTCTTGCTTTATAGAGCAGACAAACATCTGACGGGTCTTTCATTAAGTCTGATACTTTTTAAAATTGTAATTTCCAGTTTCTGATGGTTTTTGTTTGCTTGCTGATGTAAAAATAACAAGTAAAATCAGTAAAATTTGCAGTTTCGCCATGCAGCGACTCAGGCTTCCTGAACGTTTAGAAACGATTAAAAATTTTTACCAAAGTGGCAGTTCAAATGTGAGTGCTCATAGTTTGTTCACCAGAGAATTAGATCGCCATCACCGTTTGTCTGTTGAGGCTATACGCCGCACTGTGGCCAAGTCTGAGCGACGTTTCACTCCACACGATCAGAAGTCACTTAGAAAATAAGCGCGGAAGTGAGGATAATTTCGCAGCAGTTCCGTACGTTATTGAGGAAGAGCCGAATGTGTCAGTTTCGAAACGATCTCAGCGGCTGCGGCTATCTCAGGCATCAGCCTGGTGATTTTTGCCAAATGATGTGAGCCTGCATCTATACAAAGTTGTGCAGACTCAAGAACTGAAGCTAACTGATCACAGACGGCGTCATATATTCGCAGACTGGGCTGTATAGCAGTTGTAAGTCGATACTGATTTTATTGGAAAAATCGTCTTCTCACGCGAGGCGCATTTTTGTCTTAGTGGCTTCGTCAATGCGCAGAATTTTGGTTATTAGAGCGAGGAGAACCCACAAGTGGTCCGCGAGGTGTCACTCTATTCGGAAAAACTCACTGTGTTGTGCTGTTCATGACGTCATTGGACCTTATGTGTTCCGAGATGATGTGAGAATAACCGTTATCGCCGATGGCAACCACTACAGGTCCATGTTGCGACAATTTCTGTGACCGGAACTTGAGACCACAGATACTGAAAACAGGTAGTTCCAGCTGGATGGTTAAAAAAATGGTTCTGAGCACTATGCGACTTAACTTCTGAGGTCATCAGTCGCCTAGAACTTAGAACTAATTAAACCTAACTAACCTAAGCACATCACACACATCCATGCCCGAGACAGGATTCGAACCTGCGACCGTAGCGGTCACGCGGTTCCAGACCGAAGCGCCTTTAACCGCACGGCCACACCGGCCAGCAGCTGGATGGTGCTACGTGCCACACAGCTGATGTTACGCTCGATTTGCTCAGGGAGAAATTTGGCGAATGGATCATCTCAATGTGTCGATCTGTGAATTGGCCACTTCGGTCCTGTGATTTAAATTACATTTTTTTGGGGTGTGGGGGGTGTGGGGTGGGGTGGGGGGGGGTGGGAGTTGTATGAAATCCAAGATCTATGCTGACAAGCTACAATCATTGAAATGTTTGGAGGCGAACATTCGTCAGGCAATCGGAGACATAACGCCACTAATGTTGGACGGAGTGATGCCAGTTGGAGCCATTGTGCGCGTCAGTATGTTCAAAGCGAGTGGTGGGCATTTGAACAATATTTTATTCAGAACATAACTGTAATATCTAATGTTATGTATACAGACTGAAGCGGCGAGTGAAAATTTGTAATAAGGCCGGGAATAGAACCCGTGTTTCCTGCTTACTAGGTAGGTATGTTAGTCACTAAGCCACCTTGCCACAGCTGTTCACACGGCTGCATGGGCTGCCTTGGCGTGCCTCCCTCCTCGATTCAAATTCTCACTCCTACCCCAGCCAACTTTTAATTCCCGCTTACACAAGAATTTGATCGCTGAAGCTTTCCGTATTCTGGATAAGCACCTCAGTATCCAACGTAAATTGGGGATCTAGCCTGAAACCCAGATGCACGTAATTAAACTAATGACATCTACATCTACGTGATTACTCTGCTATTCACAAAAAGTGCCTGGCAGAGGATTCAATGAACCACCTTCAAGCTGTCTCTCTACTGTTCCACTCTCGAACGGCACGCGGGAAAAACGAGCACTTAAATTTTTCTGTGCGAGCCTTGAAACGCGTACGTTTCATATGTATTCATACCAGCGATGGCGAGGCATGACAGAATCTCTGACCAGAGAGTTATTTATCGTTGCTAGTCTGCGCTTGACCGCGCGAGACGACAGCAGTTGCGTGTAGGCAGTCGGATACAGTAGTAGCGAGTGGACAGTTGTACCGAGCAGACGTCGGCATGCGTCGGCGGCGCGATCTTCCCGCGACTCTGGTCACGATTCAGGGTGATGTGTATTATTATAGAAGGTAATGAAGCAGCATTGCGCTCAGCTAATAATGTATGGTAATTGTAATTAATTTGTTCAAGAAATACCCCAATAATAATTTTTTTATAAAGTAAATCTTTTAAAGAAAAGTAATCAATTCAATTTAAAGAATTTTTCCACTCTTTTGAAGAAAAAGCATTCATTTCAAATCAAAGAATATTTCCTATGCACTTCCTCCAAGAATCGGAATTAAATATACGCCAGCATTGCACGAAGCTGTGCCAAAAAATAAGAGCTGATATAGATGCAGTTTTACTGAGGTAAGAATTTATCAGGTTTAATTATTTCACAGGGCCATAGGTCAGCGCTGCTGTGCCTATAAAATTTGTCAGGTTTAATTATTCATCTACATCTACATCTACATTTATACTCCGCAAGCCACCCAACGGTGCGTGGCGGAGGGCACTTTACGTGCCACTGTCATTATCTCCCTTTCCTGTTCCAGTCGCGTATGGTTCGCGGGAAGAACGACTGTCTGAAAGCCTCTGTGCGCGCTCTAATCTCTCTAATTTTACATTCGTGATCTCCTCGGGAGGTATAAGTAGGGGGAAGCAATATATTTGATACCTCATCCAGAAACGCACCCTCTCGAAACCTGGCGATCAAGCTACACCGCGATGCAGAGCGCCTCTCTTGCAGAGTCTGCCACTTGAGTTTGTTAAACATCTCCGTAACGCTATCACGGTTACCAAATAACCCTGTGACGAAACGCGCCGCTCTTCTTTGGATCTTCTCTATCTCCTCCGTCAACCCGATCTGGTACGGATCCCACACTGATGAGCAATACTCAAGTATAGGTCGAACGAGTGTTTTGTAAGCCACCTCCTTTGTTGATGGACTACATTTTCTAAGGACTCTCCCAATGAATCTCAACCTGGTACCCGCCTTACCAACAATTAATTTTATATGATCATTCCACTTCAAATCGTTCCGCACGCATACTCCCAGATATTTTACAGAAGTAACTGCTACCAGTGTTTGTTCCGCTATCATATAATCATACAATAAAGGATCCTTCTTTCTATGTATTCGCAATACATTACATTTGTCTATGTTAAGGGTCAGTTGCCACTCCCTGCACCAAGTGCCTATCCGCTGCAGATCTTCCTGCATTTCCCTACAATTTTCTAATGCTGCAACTTCTCTGTATACTACAGCATCATCCGCGAAAAGCCGCATGGAACTTCCGACACTATCTACTAGGTCATTTATATATATTGTGAAAAGCAATGGTCCCATAACACTCCCCTGTGGCACGCCAGAGGTTACTTTAACGTCTGTAGATGTCTCTCCATTGAGAACAACATGCTGTGTTCTGTTTGCTAAAAACTCTTCAATCCAGCCACACAGCTGGTCTGATATTCCGTAGGCTCTTACTTTGTTTATCAGGCGACAGTGCGGAACTGTATCGAACGCCTTCCGGAAGTCAAGGAAAATGGCATCTACCTGGGAGCCTGTATCTAATATTTTCTCGGTCTCATGAACAAATAAAGCGAGTTGGGTTTCACACGATCGCTGTTTCCGGAATCCATGTTGATTCCTACATAGTAGATTCTGAGTTTCCAAAAACGACATGATACTCGAGCAAAAGACATGTTCTAAAATTCTACAACAGATCGACGTCAGAGAGATAGGTCTATAGTTTTGCGCATCTGCTCGACGACCCTTCTTGAAGACTGGGACTACCTGTGCTCTTTTCCAATCATTTGGAACCTTCTGTTCCTCTAGAGACTTGCGGTACACGGCTGTTAGAAGGGGGGCAAGTTCTTTCGCGTACTCTGTGTAGAATCGAATTGGTATCCCGTCAGGTCCAGTGGACTTTCCTCTGTTGAGTGATTCCAGTTGCTTTTCTATTCCTTGGACACTTATTTCAATGTCAGCCATTTTTTCGTTGGTGCGAGGATTTAGAGAAGGAACTGCAGTGCGGTCTTCCTCTGTGAAACAGCTTTGGAAAAAGGTGTTTAGTATTTCAGCTTTACGCTTGTCATCCTCTGTTTCAATGCCATCATCATCCCGGAGTGTCTGGACATGATGTTTCGAGCCACTTACTGATTTAACGTAAGACCAGAACTTCCTAGGATTTTCTGTCAAGTCGGTACCTAGTATTTTACTTTCGAATTCACTGAACGCTTCACGCATAGCCCTCCTTACGCTAACTTTGACATCGTTTAGCTTCTGTTTGTCTGAGAGGTTTTGGCTGCGTTTAAACTTGGAGTGAAGCTCTCTTTGCTTTCGCAGTAGTTTCCTAACTTTGTTGTTGTACCACGGTGGGTTTTTCCCGTCCCTCACAGTTTTGCTCGGCACGTACCTGTCTAAAACGCATTTTACGATTGCCTTGAACTTTTTCCATAAACACTCAACATTGTCAGTGTCGGAACAGAAATTTTCGTTTTGATCTGTTAGGTAGTCTGAAATCTGCCTTCTATTACTCTTGCTAAACAGATAAACCTTCCTCCCTTTTTTTATATTCCTATTAACTTCCATATTCAGGGATGCTGCAACGGCCTTATGATCACTGATTCCCTGTTCTGCACTTACAGAGTCGAAAAGTTCGGGTCTGTTTGTTATCAGTAGGTCCAAGATGTTATCTCCACGAGTCGGTTCTCTGTTTAATTGCTCGAGGTAATTTTCGGATAGTGCACTCAGCTGTTCAGATGTTACATTCAGTTGTTGGTTCATCATTTAATTAACATTATTGTGGGTTTTATGAGCAATGTTCATTTGTTAATGTTTGTGGAGAGTTTACATTTGCGCAATTATTATTCTTTAATTTTGCAAGAGGTTACGCTTGGCTCATTTTTATTATTCAATTTTGTGCGAAGACAACATCTGGCACATTTTTTTATAATTATTATTTTTTTTATAATTATTGCGGGGAGGTTATAGCTCTGATTTCTCTTATTTCATCGTGATGATCATGTCTCCCTATGTAGGTGGGTGCCAACAGAATGTTTTCACAATCGGAGGAGAAAACTGGTGATTGAAATTTCATGAGAAGATCCCGTCGCAACGAAGAACTCCTTTGTTTTAATGATTGCCACTCCAATTCACGTATCATGTATGCGGATCCCACACCGCACAGCAATACTCGAGAACAGGGCGGACACGCGTGGTGTAAGCAGTCTCTTTAGGAGACCGGTTGCACCTTAAGTGTTCTGACAATGAATCGAGGTCTTTGGTTTGCTCTACCCACAGTAATATCTACGTGATCGTTCCAATTTAGGTTATTTGTAATTGTCATCCCTAAGTATTTAGTTGAATTTACAGCTTCAGATTTGTGTGACTTATCGCGTAATCGAAATTTAGCTGATTTCTTTTGGTACTCATGTGAACAACTTCACACTTTTCCTTATTCAGGGTCAATTGCCACTTTTCGCGCCATACAGGTACCTTATCTAAATCATTTTGCAAGTCGTTGTGATCATCTGATTACTTCACAAGACGGTAAATGACAGCATCATCTGTAAACAATCTAAGACGGCTACTCAGATTGTCTCCTATGTCGTTAATATAGATCAGGTACAATAGAGGGCCTATAACACTTCCTTGGGGAACGCCTGATATTACTTCTGTTTTACTCGATGACTTTCCGTCTATTACAACGAACTGTGACCTTTCTGACAGGAAGTCACGAATCAAGTCACACAACTGAGGCGATACTCCGTAGGCACGCAGTTTGGTTAGAAGACGCTTGTGAGGAACGGTGTCGAAAGCTTTCTGGAAATCTAAAAATATGCAATCAATTTGGCATCCCCTGTCGATAGCACTTATTACTTCATGAGTATAAAGAGCTAGTTGTGTTTCACAAGAACGATATTTTCTGAAACTGTGCTGACTATATGTCAATAAATCGTTTTCTTCGAGGTACTTCATAATGTTCGAATACAGTATATGTTCCAAAACCCTAGTGCAAATCGACACAATTTCACAGACTTTACTGGCCTCATACAGATATGATTTTATGTATACGTACTGAAGTGGCTGTGCCAAGATCGCTTAATGGCTAACACGCCTCCCTAAAAGCAGGATACCCAGGATCGATTACTGGCCTTGGTACAGATTTTCACTGCTTGAGTCTATACACATAAAATCATATCCTTATGAGTCAGTAAAGTCTCAGAAATTGTGTCATGTCATTTGCAATGTCTAAACATTAGAATAAAGCACGTTTTACTTTGATACGTTGAGTGGCTTACTTCTTTTCAAATTTTAAACAGTATCCGT
Source organism: Schistocerca cancellata (assembly GCF_023864275.1). Taxonomy (NCBI): domain Eukaryota; kingdom Metazoa; phylum Arthropoda; class Insecta; order Orthoptera; family Acrididae; genus Schistocerca; species Schistocerca cancellata. The sequence continues at coordinate 252,110,461 of NC_064630.1, read as the reverse complement.
CTTAATGAAAGATCCTTAATATCGCGGTGGGCAGTGGCCACGTCTTTGTTAGTCAATGTATGCGACAGCTAAGCCTCTTGTAGTAACGACTGTGAGATGGCAGCCGTGTTTGGTGTTGTGTGTACAGTTAGGGGGAAACGCGGCCAAGGTGCGGAGCGTGGTACGGCCTGTGTTTCCGCAACAGGCCTGTGTGTGTGGGCGGGTGGGTGTCGACACATCAGCCTGGGTGCCGAGAGATGCGCAGTGCGAGCTCACTGTAGTGATAGGAATTTCCTTCCTCAATAGACAAAAAGAACTTCCGTTTCAAACTGACCCATCATCGCTATTCGCATTTGGTGCCGCATAATACTGTGCGGAATCCCTGTGTTATTATGAGGGATGGAGGACATCAGGAATATGATGCTTAGCTGCATCCGCGCTACCTATTTTGCTGAGGTGCTTATCAAACGACTAACGGCTGACTTTGTGACGAATGCTTTCGTGCGGAGCAAGTTACGTTGTTCAAATACCGAACATGCTCTTTTGATACACTGTTCATTTGTTCTACATCTACATCTACGTGATTACTCTGCTATTCACAATAAAGTGCCTGGCAGAGTGTTCAATGAACCACCTTCAAGCTGTCTCTCTACCGTTCCACTCTCGAACGGCACGCGGGAAAAACGAGCACTTAATTTTTTTCTGTGCGAGTCCTGATTTATTTTATCGTGATGATCGTTTCTCCCTATGTAGGTTGGTGCAAACAGAATGTTTTCGCAATCGGAGGAGAAAAAGGCAGGAAATGGGTTATACAGAACAAAGATCGGGAATTATAGTGTCGAGATATACTTTATGAAAGACTGTACAAGGACCTGAGTCGCCGATGGAGATGGAGAACTGAAGTATTATGGTAATGTTTCAGTAAAGATGTTGGAAAGTTATGCCTAATGATATTTACTAATGAATCTTTCATAACCTGACCCTGAACTACTGCTCGAAAAGTAATGGATCCTTTAACATTCCCAGTACTACATTCAGCCGATGGACTTTTGTGTTAGCAGTTACTTTATGCAATATCGCAATACACTTGGAAAACCAGGCACGACAGATTCGAAGCTATAGCCATTCGTGATAGGCTTTCTGCATGTCAGGGCTGTTATTCGCCATGTGTGTCGATGAAACAACGATGGAGACAAGAGGACGCATATGGATGCTAGGACTGACAGGCGGGAATGACCTTGGAAGAGCTAAACGAATAATTAGAAGATCATTTAAACAGCGTTTAAAGCGATCAAGAATTTGATTTAGGTTTAGGATAACTAAAAATTTGTCCAGAAATGGTAGAAAGTGGAATGCTGAACAGTTAAATTTGAATATTAGAACAGATGAGCTAGAAGAACTGAAAATACCATGTCTAGAAAGTGAGGAATACATTAGATGCGGATTGGCGCAAGGAAAATAAGTTTTTATTAAGACAATAGCTCTGTTGGTATTTAATATTCAAGGAAATGAAGAAATATGTTTTTGATTTTGCATATAAGCATTTTATCTGCGTAAAGACCATGTAATCATAACCGCTGCTGTAGTAAAATTCTTAATCTCTTAATACCTGAATAAATTTCTAGCTGAAAGACAAAAATAAAAAATCGTGGTGCTTTACAGGTACCCGAAACACTCGGGAAAATATAATACTTGTCAGAAGGTTGGTAGCTTCATGAAAAATCAGCATCTACTGGCACTGGCATTCTAAAACAGTTTATTTTTCCGCTATTAGCACAGCAGTGGTATTAGGCGAATTCGTGACACTCGGCATTAAGGGGTTAATTAGGAATTGTAGGAAATGGGAATGAGTTTGTTTACGAAATTGCATTTTTGTAACACTTCATAAAACAGCTAACTTCCGTTTGTGTTTCATGAACACATAGTTGACAAATATTTTGGCTTCTATTAGGGCGACATACTGGTATGATCGCCGATCAACAGCTAACTTTCATTCTTGTTTGATGAAGACGTAACTGACAAATACTTTCAAGTCTTTTTATATCAAGACAGCTTCTGCAGCAAACTTTTGAAGTTTTGATTCGTAGGAAAACAGAAGAAAAAAAAACATGATGAAAAGTAACTGGAAACATTTCAAATTAGGCGTTTCCTGCACTTATTTATTACTAGCAAGCGGGCTCATTAACAACAAACTGAAGAGGCACTAGAAACATTAGGCATGGAAAAAGGCCTATGGGAAACACATAGTAGCAGAAACACTTCTTAGAAGACTCTGAACTCCGCAGTTGATTTCCTGCTGCTGGGATATGCAATTCCTGCTCATTGAACAATATTGAATGAACAGTGAGTATAGCGAATATATCGAATCGAACGCCAACCAAGCCATGAAAAGCATGCGACTTCGTGCCAGACTTTTAACTATGGGGATGTTTGAAGGCGAGAGTGTACTCCGTCCGCCCGAGAAGCTTTCAACAGTTAAAGGAATGAATTCACGATGCGAATTTCAGGATCCCTCCAGCATTTACGAAAGACGTGATCAAAAATTGGGTGCAGTGCCTCGAATACTATGTAGCCACGAATGGTCCTCATTTTTCCGGTGTAGTATTTACGTAAACTTGAATAAGCGTTGTACCTCATGCAAAATGTTCAACTTTTTTCCGCGACTGGTTTGTGTATTATTGAAAACTGAAATCATCAAAAAATTGTGAAACACCCTGTACCATTTTGACTCTGTCCTTCGCTCTGTCCGACCGCTTGGAATTTCTTTTCTGTCGCGCTGTTCAGATCAACCGGAGTTGGACGGAGGCTCTGGCTGGAATTCCGCGAAACTCAGTCTGCGCCCCGTGGTCAGTATTAACGTACACAATCGCCAACGTTAGTATCTTCTTTTTGTAAGGTGGGAACAGTGGTCGGAACGTGAATGTGGTAGCTTTACTGACACTACCGCCACGAGGCGGCCGTTCGTTCACGAGATCGCCTCCTGAGGACGGGGGCTTGCGGCCGCAACTCGGAGAATGGCCGGACGTGTCCCGGAAGCTGGAGTTGGCCCACAGCTGCCGATACGACGGGCCGCATATTCGCCGCCTGCTTGCGACACGTCCCGCGGCCGGCTCTTCGCTTCTCTTCCCGTGCCACGAGGCGGATTGCGTCTCACGGGAATGCCCGGCCGTGTTGGGAAATGAGCTCTCCGTGCCGGCAGGCAGCCGTATTGTAATGCTGACACAATGCTCCCGTCTCCCACAGACCCACCACGGACCTGCCGCAGTATACTTGACGTTACACCCTCGAGGGATGGTGATGCCGAGAGTAAAATAGGAGGCCCCGTGGAATCAAGTAGGAAAACAGTTACAGTCAAGAGTTAATGAGGAAACTTAATCAGTCATTGTTGTTGTTCTAGTCTTCAGTCCGAAAACTGCTTTCATGCATCTCTCCATGCTACTCTGTGTAGCATACGAAATTCGCATCGTGAATTCATTCCTTTAACTGTTGAAAGCTTCTCGGGCGGACGGAGTACACTCTCGCCTTCAAACATCCCCATAGTTAAAAGTCTGGCACGAAGGTCGCATGCTTTTCATGGCTTGGTTGGCGTTCGATTCGATATATTCGATATGCTCACTGTTCATTCAATATTGTTCAACGAGCAGGAATTGCATATCACGGCTTAAGAAACGCACATTTTACGCGAACGACCGATTCACCGTAGGCCCGCATCTCGTGGTCGTGCGGCAGCGTTCTCGCTTCCCACGCCCGGGTTCGATTCCCGGCGGGGTCAGGGATTTTCTCTGCCTCGTGATGGCTGGGTGTTGTGTGCTGTCCTTAGGTTAGTTAGGTTTAAGTAGTTCTAAGTTCTAGGGGACTGATGACCATAGCTGTTAAGTCCCATAGTGCTCAGAGCCATTTGATTTTTTGATTCACCGTAGCGAAAATAGCACTCCACCACGAACGCATTATGTTCCTTCTGTATCCCGCCTGGAAGGCCTGAATGGCCGTGTGGTGTAGCCACACGGTCTATGGAGTCTTGCCACGGTTCACACGGCTACCCCCATCGGAGGTTCTAATCCTCCCTCGGGCGTGTGTGTGTGTGTGTGTTTTGTCCTTAGCGTAAGTTAGTTTAAGTTCGATTAAGTAGCATGTAAGCCTAGGGGCCGATGACCTCAGCAGTTTGGTCCCATAGGAACTTACCATAAATTTCCAAAATTTTCAAATTTGAAATCGTCAAAATATTGTGAAACACTCATTGTATAATCAACAAAGACTGTCGCCAGCCGCGGTGGCCGAGCGGTTCTAGGCGCTTCAGTCCGGAACCGCGCGACTGCTACGGTCGCAGGTTCGAATCCTGCCTCGGGCATGGATGTGTGTGATGTCCTTAGGTTAGTTAGGTTTAATTAGTTCTAAGTTGTAGGGGACTGTTGACCTCAGATGTTAAGTCCCAGTCCCCATCTCGTGGTCGTGCGGTAGCGTTCTCGCTTCCCACGCCCGGGTTTCCGAGTTCGATTCCCGGCGGGGTCAGGGATTTCCTCTGCCTCGTGATGACTGGGTGTTGTGTGATGTCCTTAGGTTAGTTAGGTTTAAGTAGTTCTAAGTTCTAGGGGACTGGTGACCATAGATGTTAAGTCCCATTGTGCTCAGAGCCATTTGAACCATTTGAGGAGACTGTCAACGCGCTACAGCGCTCTGGGTGGCAGCAACAAACATCACTGGCCACCATATTTTGTAACGTCAGGCGCACCGAAAAAACAGTATGTTCCCAGGAGGAATAGTATGCAGGGATATTACGGGAACGCTCATTTGAAGCAAGAAACTTCATGTGAACTTATGCGATATTTCCAGTAGTTTCCGATACTGAACATACTTAATGTACAGTTGTTTTGGTCTAGTGGTGCGCACGTACTTGTCTTATCCTCTTTTTGACGTTTTATTCTAGTCCATCTTACCTTGTTGCTTTGAACCTCTTTGCTCGGGATGTCTTTCTGACATTAAACTAGTCTGTTGAACGCGTCGTTGTCTATGGTGTGTTGTGAGTGAAGTAGTGCGAGTGTTCGAGAGTGTATCAGAAATGGTTCAAATGGATCTAAGCACTATGGGACTTAACTTCTGAGGTCACAGTCCCCTAGAACTTAGAACTGCTTAAACCTAACTGACCTAAAGCAGGATTCGAACCTGCGACCATAGTGGCCGCACGGTTCCAGACTGTAGCGCCTAGAACCGCTCAGCCACTCAGGCCGGCGAAATTATTGAGTATAGAGCGTACGTCCACATGAGACGTGAAGTGAAGTGTTTTGCGTCAAAATGTCGTTCCTGTTTTATCCATATATATGACCATTCCTCCAGGGACATTCTGCATAAGATAGGCAGATCGAACAAAGCTAGGTTTGCCAAATTAAATTGACAAAATTACCGAACACTGCCTGGTGAAAGGATTTGCTGAATTGAGCACTGAGGGTGACTACAATAAAATACTTAGTAAACATTTATTACTACTGTTAAAACTTTCAACAAATTTTTATTGATTTTGATTTTTTGGTGCAAGCCGCTGCATGTTTGCGTACCCCTCCCCCCCCCCCCCCCCCTTCCGTCACCTCTCCGGCACTCACGCTGTTAGAGAGAGCGATAAATGATGGTGTTAGTTATCTACCTAGATCTCCCCCACTCAACTACGATAATTAAACTGGGCGCAACGGAGTTAATGAACGCTAATTTTGGGCTCAGCAGTGGATCAATGTTTGGGGGTAATCATACAGTTTCCTTAATTATACACAGGGTCGACTAGCTATAAAATGAAATTCAAAAGTGTTCCGGTGTATCGACAAGCACCGGCACGAAGACGAAGATCGCAAGAGCAAAGAAGGCGGTGAGACGACATCGGCCAATAGCCCACTGAAACGGACAGTACCAGACCGGGACTCGCAGACCAGGACAGTATTAGCCCAGTTGTGGGCCGACACTACGATAGCAGACACGTGTGATCCATGTCAATTGCTTACGTGGAACTTGTATACAGCAAAAGTCTTTGATTGTTTGCATGTCGCCCATCGCTTACGACACCGTAGTAAATTCAAAGTTAAACATTGTCAATCTGCTTGTTTGTAATAAAAACTATTCATGTGATTTGCTTGAATTGTTGTATAGCATTCCGAGAACGCAGCATCCTATAGGCACCCTATAAGAGACGAGTGGGCAGGGCCTCACAAAAAGGACATTAAATTCCTGAGTTTATTGGCACAAGTTAGTTTAGTTTAAACATTGCCAGGTAATTCAGTATATGTTACTCCAGACGCAACGACAGTAACAATAAACACAAGACAAGAAAAAATTGAAGTGACTCACGATTGGCAAGGCTCAGGAAGGGAAGCACGCGATTGTAAGTTCAGCTCTCTAACATATTCAACTTTGACTGACTCAAGTCTGCGTCTTGACAACAGTTATTTGAGTTCATGTTTCGAATATAAATGGCCGGCTGGTGTGGCCGTGCGGTTCTAGGCGCTTCGCCGGCCGTGGTGGCCGAGCGGTTCTAGGCGCTACAGTCTGGAACCGCGCGACCGCTACGGTCGCAGGTTCGAATCCTGCCTCGGGCATGGATGTGTGTGATGTCCTTAGGTTAGTTAGGTTTAAGTAGTTCTAAGTTCTAGGGGACTGATGACCACAGACATTAAGTCCCATAGTGCTCAGAGCCATTTGAACCATTTTTTCGAATATGAATGAAGTTGTGCAAATCTGCCAGCCCCAGTGATCATGTAGAACTTATTTACGGTTAGTAAATCTCACGGCAACGGCCTTGCCGCAGTGGATCCACCGGTTCCCGTCAGATCACCGAAGTTAAGCGCTGTCCGGGTCGCCATGCGCTGTTGCCATTTTTCGGGGTGCACTCAGCCTCGTGATACCAATTGAGGAGCTACTTGACCGAATAATAGCGGCTTCGGTCAAAGAAAACCATCATAACGACCGGGAGAGCGGTGTGCAGACCACACGCCCTTCTACATCTACTCTACATCTACATCCATACTCCGCAAGCCACCTGACAGTGTAGTGCGGAGGGTGCCTTGAGTACCTCTATCGGTTTTCCCTTCTATTCCAGTCTCGTATTGTTCGTGTAAAGAAGGATTGTCGGTATGTCTCTGTGTGGGCTCTAATCTCTCTGATTTTATCCTCGTGGTCTCTTCGCGAGATATACGTAGGAGGGAGGAATATACTGCTTCACTCTTCGGAGAAGGTACGTTCTCGAAACTTCAACAAAAGCCCGTACCGAGCTACTGAGCGTCTCTTCTGCAGAGCTTCCACTGTAGTTTATCTGTCATCTCCGTAACGCTTTCGCGATTACTAAATGATCCTGTAACGAAGCGCTCTGCTCTCCGTTGGATCTTCTCTATCTCTTCTACCAACCCTATCTGGTACGGATCCCACACCGCTGAGCAGTATTCAAACAGTGGGCGAACAAGCGTACTGTAACCTACTTCCTTTGTTTTCGGATTGCATTTCCTTAGGATTCTTCCAATGAATCTCAGTCTGGCATCTGAATTACCGACGATCAACTTGATATGATCATTCCTTTTTAAATCACTCCTAATGCGTACTCCCAGATAATGTATGGAATTAACTGCTTCCAGTTGCTGACCTGCTATCCTGCTATCCGCATTCTCAGCTGAGGATAACACGGCGGTCCGATGGTGTCAATGGGCCACTTGTGGCCTGAAGACGGAGTGCTTTAGTAAATCTCAGCATCGTTGGAGTGTGAACGTGCTGTCTGCGGGAGGCGTCGATGCCCCGCTAACCGCGGCTATATGTGTGCGCCGCTGCTGCATCGCCCTCGGACCCAGGAATCTACTGGCGAAGTCTCCGCCTGTAGCGTCGTGACCGCAAATAGTCCCAGCTGTGTGCGGAACCCGAAGTGGCTCTGTTGCAAATTGAGGGCGATCCCCCCCCCCCCCCCCCCACACCCTGCAACCAGAGCCTAAAAATTTTCTACTCAGAGCGAAATCCGAAATGAAGATAACAGCGCTTCAAGTAGCACTGCCAATGAGAAAGTAACATTTTTGTCTTGCCAATGACGTAATTAAGCAGACGCCGCTGTACTCCCACCACCGTAGGAAAAATGCGGCCCTTCCAATGAAGTATCCAGAAATGCCTCTTGGGCCTAAGAGTTTTGCGTTGGTTTCTGCAGCGAATCAAGATGTCATACATTTGGTGCTGTTTTTTTACCGCGGGAACAAAACAAGAGAAAAAGAAAAGCGAAGAATGTTGGGCTAGGTGCCGAAGCGTGCGACCTTAATTCCCAGGGATTACCCGTGTCTTTTAAAAAGCTTTCGAGATTGGTATCTCCCCTACAGAGTAGTCTCTTAACAGTGGCTCAATAAACTGGCCACGTTATTTACCAAATCCTTTTTACACAAGAGATACGTTTCGCAGACGTTCTTAGCAGAAAAATATTGCAGAATGCCCGTAGCCGACAAAGTCTCTCCAGGAAGCGTTGAGCACAATGCACGGCTATTTGCTGCATCCGTCCTCACCCTCCCTGAGTCCAGCACCACGGCGGACGCAAACCAGCGGAAACTGGAACGGTTCATCTGCTGGACTGCCCTTGCTGCTCTTCGGCTGGCACAGCCCACAGAAATCGCCTTAGCCCATGCCCAGTACATGGAATGGAATATCTCCTAGTGTCTCGATGGAAGAAATCACCAACCCAGTCACTGTTGTATTACAAGTGAAAATAAATGTGCGTATCCACAGTCTCCCCGATATCGACTGCATTTAATTTGAAATTTATTTGATTTGGATATCAAATTGATTCTACTTATAAGTTGCATATAAAAATTTGGCTAATTTGCATGATAAAGTATCGCTGGAATGAAAAGAGGCAAGGCATTCTGTTTTTACCACATCGACGTTCAATTTGTTTCTAGCGTCACACCGTGAACATTTATATGACTATAGGCTCTTTCCATATAGAAATTGCTGCATGGATCAGACAACAGCCTTTTGTTAATTTATTGTACATTAGGCGTGTCTTAGTTTAAGAACGTTTTCCACAAAAATGAGTTTGCGGGCGTACTTGAGCCAAATACGTCACGTGCCGTCTCTCAACAGCGCACCAAATGATATTTGACTTGATTTTGCAAATCAATAAATAAATCAATGTCATGAATGAAATTCTAAAAATACCGACCCACTTACACTTCAATACCGAACACCGAACACCGAACACTGGGCTGACATACCGAAAATTCGGTAGAAAAAAAAAATCAATTGGCAACCCAGAACAACACCTGGAAATATAAATTAAATGTATTTTCCCAGAATGAGATCTCATTCTGGAAACATCCCCCAGGCTGTGGCTAAGCCATGTCTCCGCTGTATCCTTTCTTTCAGGAGTGCTAGTTCTGCAAGGTACGCAGGAGAGCTTCTGTAAAGTTTGGAAAGTAGGAGACGAGATACTGGCAGAAGTAAAGCTGTGAGCACCGGGCGTGAGTCGTGCTTCGGTAGCTCAGATGGTAGAGCACTTGCCCGCGAAAGGCAAAGGTCCCGACTTTGAGTCTCGGTCGGGCACACAGTTTTAATCTGCCAGGAAGTTTCAAATGTATTTTTGTTTATCGAAAATCATGCCTAATGTATTTTAAGCGAAGAAGGGTATTAACAGGTGGTAAAATGTTAACAGGTGCAGCCTTTTCAGCAGTTGCAAGGGCAAGAGTTTGGACGGCTGACTGATCTGGTCTTGTAACATTAACCAACATGCCCTTCTCATCTTGCTACTACGAATGGCTGAAAGCGAGGAAGCAATACAACCGTTACTGTTTCAGAGGACGTGCAGCCCTACTGCATGGCTTAATGTTTATGGCGTCCTCTTGGGTTATATATTCCTGAGGTAAAACAGTACCCTAACGTATGAAGAAAATGACTGAATCCATTTCTAAAGTTAAAGTGTAAACGAATGATTACTTATCTGCAATGTCTTATCTCATTAAAGAAATAAATGACAAATTTTGTGACTTGAAAACCTATGTTCGATCAGGGAAGCTTCGTTTGCTGCTGGTGTAGGGGATAGGTATCCCGTTTCACTATCAGTTAAAAAAGGTTTCAAAACCTGTACAGTTGGAGCTACTGGAACGACAAGAAGCTGAAGGGCTGAAAGAACTGAAACGAAGTGGTTGTTCAGTTATTTAATTTTGGAAGATCAATACCCATCTAAGAAACATCACGTCAAGGGCTGGAGTCTACAGAATCCCATCTCTGCGTAGTAAAGCTTATGCTGGTCAGACCACTTGCACTATGCATGAAAGGCGTGTGCAACATGACCGCCGCCGGCCGCGGTGGCCGTGCGGTTCTGGAGTTGCAGTCCGGAACCGCGGGACTGCTACGGTCGCAGGTTCGAATCCTGCCTCGGGAATGGGTGTGTGTGATGTCTATAGGTTAGTTCGGTTTAAGTAGTTCTAAGTTCTAGGGGACTTATGACCTAAGATGTTGAGTCCCATAGTGCTCAGAGCCATTTGAACCATTTTTTGAACATGACCGCCTCAGTCACCATTCGCAGCCCAGACCTCATTTCTTAGCACCACTACTACGTGAATCACCATACTCACTATTCACGTTCACTACATTTAAATATCAATGTGTAGTAACTAATGAATATTTAAGTGGACTAGTGCGAAATGTGCCCGCCGGTCATCATGCAAATTTCAAAAACTTTGCAGCAATGCCTCAAGTTTTCCCGGAATAATCAGTATTCTATACGATGGCGCATGTGCGTTGATTACTGCTACGTTACTACCCTTTGTCGAATCTAGCATCCTTTGTCGATTTTTTCTCGATCTTGCGTTGACGAGGAGCAGAAGTGACAAGCCACAAATTAAGGAGGATAAGAAACTGTTCAAGTCCAGGGCATTCCTCCCACATGTGGGCAATGTTTCGTCTAAACTTTGCAGAATCCTACGGAAACGTCATGCTACAGTAGTCATCCAAATACCTTTGCTCTTCTGAGCTCGGCGAAGGATGATCCGGTATGCGAAGGGCTGGAGTCTACAGAATCCCATCTCTGTGTGGCAGAGCTTATATTGGTCATACCACGTGCACTATGCATGACAGGCGTCTGGAACATGATCGCCTCAGTCACCATTCGCAGCCCAGTAAATGAATAAACGAGCATTGAGTCCCCACGGGACATTCCACAGGTTATTCTACCGCGAAAATCTTGAGGATGACGAGATCTATCTGGTATTCGGTTATAAAGGAACCTGTAGTCCTGGAAATTCTTATTAGTCGTGACGGCGGCTTTCAGCTTGATAAGACGTGTGAAAAAATTTTACGCTTGATACCAGCTCTAACGGCAGTTAGTTTCATTGTTTTTGCCACTAAATTTCAACTTCTCTGCCCCGCAGTTCGACAGAGGTCGTTTATACAACAACGTCGCGCATACACCTGGTCGCCTCACATTGAGCAATATTCGACAGAAGGCGCAAAACTCGATAGGGGGCGGTCATGCAACAGCTGTAACAGTCACCTGACGATGGCTGCCTCGTCGTCAGCCGAAAAATCGCGGGAAGAATTCGACGTCATCCGCCTGCAGTTCCGAAATCTTTTTGAACACCTCGCACCAAAATTAAACGTTCGAAAAAACACATCTTTAAAGTAAGTTCCTATCTGGTGTTGTTAGATGATGCTAGTCTTAAAATTAAAGAAACGTTCATTAATGTAAACTGTAGGTCTCTCGAAAATGCGGCTCTCTTGGATTCAGTTTCATGTATGCGGCTACCGCACGTAACTTTTGTTATTGTAAAGTGTCAAGCGAACTTGAGCAGGTAAGAGTGTAAGGTATACGTGGCTGACAGGTTTTAATTAGACGGTTAAATTATATTCAGCTGAGCTGTAGCTGTTATGTGATAACGGATAGATGTGTGGCGCTTGCATGCAGCATAGTTAGAATTACTTTCGCGCTTTCGAGTCGTTAACACGAGTGCGCGCCTGTGCACTCGTTAATGCATGTCAGTACCGTTAAATCTGAAATGGTGGAAACTACAGTATTACTAGTTAGAGTCGCTGCGATAGCACATTAAGTATTTTTTAAACATTTGAGTAATATGTGAGACTTTATTTAGTATGCTTCGTGGTAATAAATAGAGTTACTCATTAACATGTCGATTATTATGAGCGAACTTTCTACCTTATTATGACTGGTGCCCATCCACTAGACTTACATCATGGTGTCATGGTATCTTTCAGATCTGAAATGCATCAGTGCGCGCTAAAAAAAAAAAAAAAAAAAAAAAAAAAAAAAAAAAAAAAAAAAAAAAATTGTATCCTCTGCCGCTAGAGATCTGCGAACTGCAGAGTGCTCCATTGCTGTAACTATTTCGGTATGTGAGAAACGCTATTATGGAGTTTATAACGGCAGAAAATGTGCCCCCAGTGACGATGTTTGGTTTGCGGGTCGCTAAACTGCGCGGTCACCAGCGCCCGAAATATGCCACCAGTTGAAATCCATAGAAGAATGAACGCTGTGTATGGCGATGATTTTACCAACATCAATGATGGGCGACGTTGGGTTGTTCGTGCTCGTAATGAAGGAAACGTTGGTGCTGACCTCAACGTGTATGACAGAGCTCGGAGTGGCACCCGACGAGACTCATCGGAATCGGGTTGATGAACTCATCGCCGGCCGGAGTGGCCGTGCGGTTCTAGGCGCTACAGTCTGGAACAGCATGACCGCTACGGTCGCAGGTTCGAATCCTGCCTCGGGCATGGATGTGTGTGATGTCCTTAGGTTAGTTAGGTTTAAGTAGTTCTAAGTTCTAGGCGACTGATGACATCAGAAGTTAAGTCCCATAGTGCTCAGAGCCATTTGAACCATTTTTGATGAACTCATGAGAGAATATCGTCGGGTAACACAGACAACTCACGAGAGCGTGTACAGGCCATTACTGTTAACTGATGTACACAACATTGAGTGCTCGCTGGATGCCTCGAATGCTCATTCCTCTCATGAAACAGATGAGATGGACATCTGTCAATATCTTTTGATTTTTGAGCGGGAGCGTGATGGGTTCCGTAACAACGTCGTGGCAGGTGATGAAAGCTATGTTCACCATTTGCATCTCGAAAATATGAGTGCATCAATGGAGTTCCGCCACAAAGGATCATTGATGACAGAAAAAGTCTACGCAAATACTCTGCAAGACATCGTATCGTGCATGGCGGATGGTACCCTGTACCACTACTACTCATTTCCTTTCCTGTTCCACATTCCTCTGGCAAGCAGAGCGAAGGAAAAATGACTGTATGTCTCCGTACGAGCTCTAATCTCTAATCTAATCTTCATGATGCTTACGAGAAATGTACTTTGGCGGCAGAAGAGTCGTTCTGCAGTCAGCCTCAAATGCCGCCTCTCTAAAGTCTCCTTGCCTCCAGTGATTCTCGTTTGAGTTCCCGAGGCATCCCCATAATACCTGCGAATTGTTCGAATCTACCCGTAACAAATATAGCAGCTCACCTTTGAATTGCTTCGATGTATTCCTTTAATCTGACCGGGTACGGCTCCCAAACACTCGAATACTACTCATGAATGGGTCTCGCCAGTATCCTATATGCGGTCTCCTTTACAGATGAACCACACTTCCCTAAAATTGTTCCAATAAACCAAAGTCGATCCCGCCTTTCCTACTATAATCCTTACATGCTCATTCCATTTCATATTGCTGTGCAACTTTAGACCCAGACATTTAATCGCTGTGACTGCGCCATGCAGTACACTGCTAATGTTGCATTCGAACATTATGGGTTTCTTTTCCTTCTAATTTGCGTTAACTTACATTTTTTTTTCAAATTTGGTGCTAGCTTCTATTCATCATACCAACTACAAATTTTCTCTCAGTCGTTCTGCGTCCTCTTCAGTCACTCAGCGACGACACAGTAGGCAAAGTCGTGCTTAGAATGTTGTGTTTTGGGATGTTCAAGGTGCGGTGCATTTGGAATTCGTGCCTAAAGGTACCACCACAGATTCGGCAAAGTACTGTGAGACTTTCGGGAAACGGAACGCACGAATTCGAAGAGTTCGCCCGTACACGGAGCACCCTCTCCTTTAGTATGACAATACAAAGACCACAATCGAGCACTGCGACATCTATAACAATCCGAATCCTTGCGTTCACAGTCATCAATCATCCTCCATACAGTCCCGTCTTGGCCTCATCCGCTGTTCATCTGTTTCCAAGACTTAATCGGGGACGTTGATGAAATTTACCAAAAATGTCAATTTTCGATTTATTTTTTATTTGTCAGTACAACTCATGGACAAGAAGTTCCCAAAGTTTCAATGTTTAAATCGCATCCGAAGTGCCTGAAAAGTAATTAAAAGTGTGACGCCGCCTCCCTGCCACCCCCACCTTTTGAAGCAGCTCAGAGAACAACGATTCTCTGTATTACTTTCAACAAAACGTATGCGGGATACATCTAGAAGGCAGTGATACATACTCTTTGGTTTTATGTATCATCTTTGGCCGATCCTGCACTGTTCAAAAAGTGTGTTCATGGCAAAATCCAAATAAGTCTTTAAATTCACTCATATGGAAACGATGCCCTAAAAACACATTTGCATCTGCTACAGTTGCGAGAACTGCAACTTATGATGCAGTTATTGTGTTTAATGATGGAAACGTCGGGAGAATGAAGGTATTAGAAAGAATGGACTTCAAGATAGGAAATTTTACTCAAGACATCCTGAGAAAAATAGATTTACAGCGCGTCTCTGCAGCTGGAAAGTCAGTTGAAAATCTGATTAAGGAAAGAAGACAGGCAACAAGAAACCAGAAGAGAAACCCTGAAGGGAAAGACGACCCAGAGTACAAATGTGGTGCCTTCTGAAGAAGTGACACAAGGAAAAAAGTTAGGTTGAACTTTAAATTGCGTTTCCTGGAAAAAAAAAAGTTTCAAATGGCTCTGAGCACTATGGGACTTAACATCTGTGGTCATCAGTCCCCGAGAACTTAGAACTACTTAAACCTAACTACCTAAGGACATCACACACATCAATGCCCGAGGCAGGATTCGAACCTGCGACAGTAACGGTCGCGCGGTTCCAGACTGTAGCGCCTAGAACCGCTCGACCACCCCGGCCGGCGTATCCTGAAAAGTTTATTTTTAAAGTTTATGTGCCTTTTCCTCAGATTCTGTGAATGCTAGAATTATGAAATTTTGTACACATATTTCTGTAATCCTAATAAACGTTTTCTCAAGAGAAAATTTTGACATTTTTAATGGAAGCTGAGAAATAGGGCAAAGTGCTTGGAATTTTGCATAAATTTAAAATTGTACTTGTGGAATTATAATTAAAAAATTATGAAAATTGTCCTATTTGACCTATTCCAGAAACCTCATGAGTGAAGCTTACAACATATAAAGAGATGAAACAGAGAAAGTTTTGTAGAAATCTCTTGAATACTTTCTGAGAGAGAAAGGAACATACATTATTTTTTGAAAATAAAACTTAAAGTTTTATTAGAGACAGTTGAATACATATAATCCAAGGATTTTATGTGTAAATTTTACTTTCGTGTAAAGCGTGGTACAAAATTTCATTGCCATATCTCCAAAACTGTGGATTTTGTGCATTTTTAAAATAGTATGTGTTTTTTATCAACGGCCCCGCATCAGAACACCTTCGAGGACTTCACTCTGCTACTGATGAACCGGTGCAAGCGGAGATGAGGTTGTGGTTCCGCCAATAAAGTCGAACATTCTACGGTGACGGTGCACTGGTCTCTCGTTGGGAGAAATGTGGTCGTCGCCAGGATGCCTATGCTGAGAAATAAGTATGTAGACATAAAGGATAACCCTCGAATTAACCTGTATTAAATTTGTTTGCCTTCTGAGATCTTGAGGACCGGACGACGAGAAAGCAAGTTCTGTTTGAGTTATTAGCTAGCAGGAGAGGAGGAGGCGCCTTTTACGGGTACGGCTGAGGTGCGGCAGAGCGCACTTTGCAAGTCGAGGCTGCCCTGCGAGGCGGCGGCGGGCAGAGAGCAACGGCCGCTCGCACGAGACTCGCCGCCCACGCCGGCCTCTTTGCCTCAGGGTCAGCAGCTGGGCAGGGCTGGGCCGCGCCGGGCTCTGCCCCTCTGTCCAGACTACGTGGCCTCTCCTCGCCTCGCTTCACTGCCGCCCTGCCCTGACCAGCGTGCCAACCACGGGGCAGGGAGGACTTGTGTCTAGGGGTAGCACGTCTTGGTGCCGATCGCGTGAGCCGATCGGCTGCGCTCGGCTGGTCTCGCGTTTGCAGATAGTAACGCTTGTGGCAGACAGCGAAAGCTTACGGTAGTCTCCTGTGCACTATTTGCGTATATTGGCTACTGTCTACATCTACATCTACATTTATACTCCGCAAGCCACCCAACGGTGTGTGGCGGAGGGCACTTTACGTGCCATTGTCATTACCTCCCTTTCCTGTTCCAGGCGCGTATAGTTAGCGGGAAGAACGACTGCCGGAAAGCCTCCGTGCGCGCTCGAATCTCTCTAATTTTACATTCGTGATCTCCTCGGGAGGTATAAGTAGGGGGAAGCAATATATTCGATACCTCATCCAGAAACGCATCCTCTCGAAACCTGGACAGCAAGCTACACCGCGATGCAGAGCGCCTCTCTTGCAGAGTCTGCCACTTGAGTTTGCTAAACTCAAGTTTAGGGACCGATGACCTTAGCGGTTTTGTCCCTTAGGAATTCACATACATTTGAACATTTTTGAACATTTGGTTGTACTTCTGTCACATTGAACGATTCGCTTCAGTCGTCGTTGTTCCCGTTCTTGCAGGGTTTTTTCCGGCCGCAGCAATGTCGGACATTACCGGATTCCTGTTATTCACGGTACACTCATGAAATGGTCGTGCTGGAAAATCCACACTTCACCGCTACCCCGGAGATGCCCTTCCCATCGCTCGAGCGCCTACTGTAACACCACGTTCAAACTCACTTAAATGTCGATAACCTGCCATTGTAGCAGCAGTAACTGCACCAGACACTTGTCATATGCAGGTGTTGCCGGCCGCAGCGCCGTATCCTGCCTGTTTACATATCTCTGTATTTGAATACGCATGTCTATACCAGTTTCTTTGGCTCTTCTGTGTATTAGGCTTCTGATGTGTGTAATTTATACAAAATTTCATCAGACTCGAAACTGATCAACAAAAAAAAATTATTTGAAAAATATGATATAGACTGTCTCATTTGGAATATATGCAATTAAAAATCTCATTTCCGAGACCTTTATCGATTTGCAAATCGTATCAAAGAAACATGCTCTCGCCAGTTTAATATGGTTCTCACCATACAGAAATATGCTTGTCAATATGCTTTACTTTTTTAACTCAATGTCATTAGCGGTGACAATTTTCATTTGCTTTTTATTTATCGGCAAAACACTAATGGCTGTTACAAAGCACAGGCAGCGTCTATTCTAAACCCACACTGTTGTACTGAAGTAGTCAATAATCATGAATAACTGCAAAAAAGTGTACCTTAGAGGCAGTTCCTTCATGCGAAACATCTTTAACAAGACGTTTTTCTACGTCACTCCTTCTGAGACTACAGTTCGTCTGATTTTCAAAATATTTCAAACACTTATAAAAAGTACATAAACACTGTTATTGTGGATATATTACTCCAATAATAGGCTGATTAAGCTAAGTAGCTTATATCACAAAACCTGTCAGCTGTTTTTGATTCTCCATTCCAGTCTAGTACGTGAGAAATACTTCTCCAACTCCAGTATTGCGAAATGTTATTGCAACAGTCTTCGGGCTATTGGCAGATTCAATCCGCTGAAAGGAATTTTCTATAAAAAGACACAGCTATTCGTAAAATCTCGAGAGAAGTGAGTAAAGCTCCACTAAAGATCAAATTCAGTTTCATGTTAATAAAGGAAAGCAATGTCCATGATATTTGCGCAGACAACGGCAAAAACACAGGATTCATACCAATCTATCTGCGTAGGCCTCTACACTCAAAAATATAAAGGGTTAGTCAGTTAAGATAATAAGAACTGGAAGAACTGGAACACCTTCCTCATGAAAAATTACTTATATATAAACTTAACTACCTTTTATTTGTGGGGTATATTTTCGAATACTTTTTTGTGAAGTAAACTGTAGGTCCTAAAAACTGCATAAGCGACATAGGCACTTCTACACACTGTGAAGAGTTTGACAGCTTACACGAGATTAAAAATGTCAGTAATTAACAAATTTGGATTTCGCAGTCGGAGGAGAAAATTGGTGATTGAAATTTCATGAGAAGATTGGTTCAAATGGCTCTGAGCACTATGGGACTTACCATCTGAGGTTATCAGTCCCCTAGAATTCAGAACTACTTAAACCTTACTAACCGACGGACATCACACACGTCCATGCCCGAGGCACGATTCGGACCTGCGACCGTTGCGGTCGCGGGGTTCCAAACTGAAGCGCCTAGAACCGCTCGGTCACACCGGCCGGCCATGAGAACATTCTGCCGCGAAGAAAAACGTCTTTGTTGTAATGATTTCCACCCCAATTCGCGTATGATACTTGGCGCCCTCTCCCCTATTTCGCGATAATCCAGAACGGGGGCTGCCCTTCTTTGAACTTTATCGATGTCCTTCGTCCGTCCTTTCCGATGCGGATCCCACGTCACACAGCAATGCTCCATAGGAGGGGCGGAAAGCGTAGTGTAAGCAGTCCCTTAAGTATTTGCATTTTAGAAGTATTCTGCCAATAAATCACAGTCTTTGCTTGCTTTCCCCACAACATTATCTATGTGATCCTACCACTTTAAGTTATTCGTAATTGTAATCCCTAAGTACTTACCTGAATACGCAGCCATTAGATTCGTGTGAGTAATCGTGTAGCTTTTCACAATGTTGAATGGAATAATCTCTTTCAAATTCTGAAGGTGGCAGGGGTAAAATACAGGGAGCGAAAGGCTATTTACAATTTGTACAGAAAGCAGATGCTAGCTATAAGAGTCGAAGGGTATGAAAGGGAAGCAGTGGTTGGGAAGGGAGTGAGACAGGGTTGTAGCCTATCCCCGATGTTATTCAATCTGTATATTGAGCAACAATAAAGGAAACAAAAGAAAAGTTCGGAGTAGGTATTAAAATCCATGGAGAAGAAATAAAAACTTTGAGGTTCGCCGATGACATTGTAATTCTGTCAGAGGCAGCAAAGGACTTGGAAGAGCAGTTGAACGGAATGGACAGTGTTTTGAAAGGATGGTATAAGATGAACATCAACAAAAGCAAAACGAGGATTATTGAATATAGTCGAATTAAGTCGGGTGATGCTGAGAGAATTAGATTAGGAAATGAGACACTTAAAGTAGTAAAGGAGTTTTGCTATTTGGGGAGCAAAATAACTGATGATGGTCGAAGTAGAGAGGATATAAAATGTAGACTGGCAATGGCAAGGAAAGCGTTTCTGAAGAAGAGAAATTTGTTAACATCGAGTATAGATTTAAGTGTCAGGAAGTCGTTTCTGAAAGTATTTGTATGGAGTGTAGCCATGTATGGAAGTGAAACGTAGACAATAAAGACAAGAAGAGAATAGAAGCTTTCGAAATGTGGAGCTACAGAAGAATGCTGAAGATTAGATGGGTAGATCACATAACTAATGAGGAGGTATTCAATAGATTTGGGGAGAAGAGGAGCTTGTGGCACAACTTGACTAGAAGAAGGGGTCGGTTGGTAGGACATGTTCTGAGACATCGAGGGATCACCAATTTAGTATTGGAGGGCAACCTGGAGGGTAAAAATCGTAGAGGGAGACCAAGAGATGAATACACTAAGCAGATTCAGAAGGATATAGGTTGCAGTAAGTACTGGGAGATGAAGAAGCTTGCGCAGGATAGAGTAGCATGGAGAGCTGCATCAAACCAGTCTCAGGACTGAAGACCACAACAACAACAACAACAACAATCGTGTAAACGAAAATTAGCGGATTCCTTTCAGTAGTCATGTGCATCATCTAACACTTTGCTTTATTTAGAGTTAATTGCCACTTTACGCACCATACAGATATGTTGTCTAAACCATGTTGCAATTGGTCTTGATATGCTGAGGAATCTACTTGGCGGTAAATGTCAACAAAAAGTTGCAGGCAATCTAAGAGGACTGCTCAGATTGTCTTCTAAATTGTTTATGTAGATCAGGGACAGCAGAGGGCCTATAACACTTCTTTATGGAACGGCAGATATTACTTCTGTTTTACTCGATGACTGTCCGTCAATTACTACGAAGTGTGACTTTTCTGACAAAAAATCACAAATCCAGACGCACAATTGAGATGATACCCCATAGGCACGCAATCTGATTAGAAGTCGCTTGTTAGGAAAGGTGTCAAAAGCCTTCTGGAAAACTCAAAATATGGAATCAATCTGACATCACCTGCGATAGCACTCATTATTATGAAAGAGGAATTTTATTTGCATGGCCATACCTAAGAAAGTATTTTTCTTTTAACTACAAGTTCCACAGCTAGACTTTTTTGTTCATATTGACCAACTGCGATCGTGCAACGAGTCAATTCTTGTTCTTTCTTCGTTGTTTCCTATTTTTTCAGTACTCCTTCATCTTCTCCTCATGTTGGCGTTTCCTTTCTTCTGTCCATGTTTTTCTTTATTTCTTATTTCTCCTGTTTAGAAAGTCTTCTAAAAGTAGTATTTTATTCTTAAACGTTTCTTTCTGTTATTTCTGATTTTTTAATGATATTGTTTCTCTCTAGTTCTTCCCTTATCTCTGTGATCAGTGCTATTGTTAACTTCTTTTTCCAGGACTAGTTATTACTTATTGAGTCTGACCAGTCGGAGCACGATGAACGCATGCAATAAATATTACAACACATTCTCAGTATTGATGCATACTTCTTGTTCAACGATATACATCTGACAAATTACAAGGAGCGATCAAAAAGTTTCCGTTCCAAGGCCGTACAATTTAGAAGAGGTATGCTAATCAGGCAAAATAGCCATGAGCATTGAGGCAACCATCCCACCGACGCACCAGAAGATACCCATTTGGTAAAAAACTTTGCCTTGCGGCTTGAAGAAATCCGTAACTTCCTGCTATACATCCTGGTTCGACAGAAATCGACGATCCTTCGAAGGATTTTTTAGGGTACCGAAGGCGTGAGATCGTGCGATGAGAGATGAGTCTTCCACTCGAGTTGGCGTAACTTCTGCGTCACGACATTTGCGATGTGGGGACGTGCGTTACCATGAAGCAGCATGGGACTTGGCACACCATGCCACAACGGTGGTTTTTGAGACGTACTGCCCCATACACATTCTTCGTTCTCGGGTGGATGTCTATCGGTCTTCGGCAGCCCAGAAAAGAATAACAGCACGTTGGTCCTGTTTGGAAGCGTTTTGTAATAACGTCACCGTAGTTCACGTTTCCTCATTTACCACGCCGGAAAGAGACGGATGCCACACGTTATCCCTTGTCTACATGTCGGCGCTTATGAATGAACTTTGGAGTCGCGCTACGTTGTGTATATGCTGCAGCATCGCTCTCAAACGGAAACTTTTAAATCGCCCCATATATTAGGAAAACAGCCATAATTACCAATTCAATTTACATTAATGAAAACTGGTTTTATTACTACTACTTACAATAATAATAATAATAATAAAAGGTATTGAAAATAACAATAATACTGATTAACGTACCACTTTCAAGCCGTGTTTAGTATCATCAGAAGGAAAAGAGACAATGCAGCAGGGGAAATGCGAAGCAGCATTGACAACGGCTGTTAAAAAAGTAATTGACTTTCAATAGAGGGCTCTATAGAGAAGGGAGAGGGATAACTGGTGGGGACGGGTGGTTGATGAGTATGAACCGCAGATAACTGTGTGGACGAAATAGTTATTGTAATACAAAGTGGACCATTATATGTCCTTTCAAGTTCTAAAGCAGTTTAATTTATACGATGTTTTAACGAAGACTGTTCAAAAGACGCGTTCGTGGAACGATCTTCCGCAAAATTTCAAGTACAGGGAACTCGGATATTTGTTTCGTTAGCCTGTGCTCTTTCATTCCGAAGAGATGTCCAAAGAAGATTAACCTTGGCTTTGTCATTTTCTGTACATTTTTATAGATCTCGTTGCTTCTTATTTTCCATTATCTGTAGTTTTATTGCATCCATTATTTTTCTAATAAGTTTTCTTTCAAAATGCTCTATCCCGTCCCCCTTATAGTTCAATGTTTAGCATTAAGATGTATATAGATATTCTGGTCTTACTACTAAGTTACAGTGTTTCGCTGCTGTTTTTATAGATAAGCATTTCTTGTTGAAGATATTTTTAGCTAAACCATATATGCCTCTCCATTTTATTGACTCTTACACTTATGGCAGATTTTTCTAGTATATTCCGCTCTATGATATTTCCAAATTATTTAAAAGTACTTAGTTGTTTCATTCAACCTATCTGCGTTTGTAGGTGTTTTGGTGCACGTTTTATGTTTGTTACGAATTTCGTTTTTCAACTCACATTCTGAAACCAGTTCTATCGTGTAATCTTTCCTGACAATTTATTCGAGTAACTGTTTCTGTCAGATGTTCTAAAAGTATTCCAAAACCTCCTGCAAAATCCAGGAAGTTTACATTAACGCCATAGGATTTCCTTCCAACAATAACTGGTTCATTTTTCTGATTTTTTTTAGCTCACAATTCCATATGCTTACAATTTTTTCTAATATACAGTTGAACTTTGAAGGTCATAAGCCGCTCCCTTCTTTTACAACGGGACTTTTTTTCAAATATCTAAGGTGCTTCAGTGATAAATTTGACTCAAGATGTAGTATTTGTTGCAGTCTCGCTAGTTATGTTTGTCAACTTTCCTTCAAAACCAAGTTCTCTAATGACAATCATCAAATGTTTTTCAGTCTACGGAATCAATTATTTTTTGAAATTAATAAATCATGCTATTATAGCTTTGCCGAAGAATAGTAAAGTAAATGATAAAACGGAAAGAGATACTGCCAGATTGAAACTTATGACAGAATAAGATTGGATTAAGTACTACAAAGAATTATGATATGATGAAACACAACAAAAGGAGATTTTGTGCACCAAAATTTAAGTGTTGACTTAATACCAAGGGAAGAATTAAGCTGAAGTGACTATTAACGTTAACGTACAACTTCTGGAGTATGGGGGATCATCCCTTGAAAAAATTAGAGTACTTCAGTTGTATCATGTGTGTTGGGTACAACAGCAAATTCCACAAGACTGGACAATAATGAAAGTGGTTTTAATTTTTAAGAAGGGAGGCAGAACGGTATGTAGTAATTACTTCGAAATCATTGTTATAACAGCGGGCTATAAAATATATGCAAAATTAATAAATCAAAGAATATAAGCAATTACGCAGACGTTACTGATGAGGAAGAATGTGGCTTTATCGACTTTAAGTGGAGTCGCTCGTGCATTGATATTGTATTCGTAGTGAACCAGATTATTGAGAAACATAGAGAATTGAACATATAAACGCGTCTAGTGTATATAGACTGTGAAAAGGCTTTCGATCGTATGAGAAGAATGGTTTTCTGGGAGATTTTGGATAGGAGGGGCTACCCCTGGCAGTTGGTTAATGTTGTTAAAAGTATCGTACAAAGATAGTTACAAAAGATTTTAAAATAGGACGTGAAGAAAGTCTAAGCACTCTTTTGTTTGCGGACGACCAAATAATCATTGGGAAAACAGAAGATGTACTACAGATCCTGGTACACGGACTCGCCCAGATTTCCAATAAACATAATTTAAAGATCTCAACAGGCAAGACCAAAGTAATATCATTAAGGGAAAGCACCCTATAAAGAAATAAGGTCGTCATTGATGGAAAAATAATAGAGAAAACAAATCATTTTACGTATATAAGCTGTGATGTATCTTATGATAGAAACGTGGAAGTTAAGGAAAAGGCGAGTAACTGCAGGCGATAAGAACATTGAAGAACAAAGTTCGTCAAGAGACATCAATAAATCACAAGTTGTGCAAGTCAGTAATGCACTGGTCGGCCGCTAGCCCTTACGTAAGCAGTTATTTGGCTTGACATTGATTGATACTATTCTTAGATGTCATCCTGAGGGAGATCGTGCCAAATTTTAACCAATTAGAGCGTTAGATGGTCAAAGTCCCGAGCTGATTGGAGGGCCCTCCACATATTGATCCAAAGTTCTCAACTGGGGAGAGACCAGCGACCTTGCTGGCAAAGGGAGAGTTCGGCGAGCACAAAGCGAAGCTGTAGTAACTCTCGCCGTGTGTGAGCGGGCATTATCTTGCTGCAATGTAATAACAGGATGGCTTTCCGTGAAGGACAACAAAACGGGGAGTAGAGTATCGTCTACGTACAGCTGTACTGTAAAAGGCGCCGCGAGTGACAACCAAAAGGATCCTGCTATGAATTGAAATGGCTTCCCAGGCCATCACTCCTGGCTGTCCAGCTGGGTGCTGGGCGACAGTCAGGCTGGTATCCCATCGCTGTCTGGGACATCTCCAGACACGTCTTCGCTGCTCATCGGGGCTCAGTTCGAAGCGCAACTCGTCACTGAAGCCAATTCTACTCCAGTTAACGAGATTCCTGGCCGAATATGTGTCTGTTGACGCCCCAGACAGTGGTGGGATGGCAACCTGACTGAAGTCCGCCACTCGGCCCGACATTCAGGAGTGGTTGTCTGGGATGACATTTCATTTCATAGCTTGACCCCTTTGGTTGTCATCCATGGTATCTTTAAGTACAGCGGTACGTCGGCGATATTCTACACATCTCTTTGTTGCCCTTCATGGCAAGCTATTCTGGGCTTACATTTGAACAAGATAATGCCCGCCTGCACACGGCGAGAGTTTCAGCTGCTTGTGTTTGTGGTTGACAAGCCTATGTTGGCCAGCCAGGTCGTCTAATCTCTCCCCAATCGAGAACGTTTGTATCATTATGGGTAGAGCCCTCCAACTAGCTCAGGAGTTTGACGATCTAACCCGCTAATTGGACAGAATATGGTACGATATTCCTCAGAGGACATCCAAGATCACTATGAAACAATGCCAAACCGAATAACTGCTTGCTTAAGGGGCAGCACCAATGCGTTACTGACTTGCTCAATTTGTGAAGTCCTTCTCTTGAATTGGTCATGACATTTTTCTGAAACTCTAACAATTTGTTTGTTTGTACGTGGACAGCACGTCTACCGATTTCCGTCCCATTGGGATGATTCCGTCGTGGTGCTTCGTGGATAATGTGGTAAAACGTACGACAGCAAATGCTAGGTGTAAAAATTAGTTTTCAAGATCAGTTAAGGGATGTACAGGACTGGATAAGGAGTGAATATATTCGTCAGGAACTAAACAGTTTTCCCTGAATGGCAAAACAATCAGCTACAGGAAGAAATGAGTCATTCATATGGACATCCGGAACGAGTCTAAGGCCCATTCCTTGAAGGAAAGAAGAGGAAGATTGTAGGTTTGCTGATTAATATTTATTTCTGCGTGGTTTCGGGGTCGTAGCTCCACACCGAAGCCCTCGTGGACAACATGTAGGAGTGCCTAAATAAGAGTTTTGGGCGTCGTCGGTGGGGAGGCAGGCTGGGCAGACGCTTTCTACAGCAAGCGAGGCTCCCGGGGAAAGGGCGCTTGGATGGGCTAAGCAAGGCAAGCGTCCTGTGGGAACCGCCACCTGAGGCTCCTCGCCACTCCCTCTCGCCGCGCCACAAACAAAGCAGGCCGACATTCCTTTCCTGCAACAGCATGGGGCCACAACATCTGTGGGCTTGTCGACCCACTCAGCCTCTCCAACCTCAAATTAATTGCGAAAAACTCTCCACGGATCTTATTCCAAAGCCAGAAAACTGATTATCACGCATCACTAGGCAGGCCACACACTGGGTCATTTCAAAAATCCTTCACGCTGCGCATGTACGACCGTTACGGTGGCATGATCAAGTTGAAATCCATGTCAGTTGCGATCGAGACTTTAGGCGTGACGATCGTGTATGTGACTGGTGATTCGCGTGGCAGTGTCGTGAATAATTCGGTTTCAAAATGGTATCTGAAACCGAGTCAGGTCGAATTACGAGCAGCGGTCGGCGTTTCTAAATAAAAGGCGAATCCGTAGGTGAAAAGAACCCAACGGAAAATCACTATATTTTGAGAGAGGTGTATGGGAATAGTTATAAATTATGTGTGTATTTTGTAACTCAGATTTGGAAGCTGGAGAGATCTGTAGAGATTGAATAAAAATTCTTAACCGTTGTTTCCACCAACCTGTCGTCTTCTAAAGCTGTGTCCCCAGCGCAGAAGACAGCTCGTCGGTCATAGGGTCTTCTTCGGCGGAGGCTGCTATGCCGTCATCTGGATCCTGTGATTGTGTTTTTATGGGTTGCCACTTGCCGAGGTTAGTCTCCGTATCTACAGAAGGCAAGATCTGTAGTACTGACAATGATGGTAGGCGACACTACTCATTACTGTATGCTGTTTTGTTACACTCCTGGAAACTGAAATAAGAACACCGTGAATTCATTGTCCCAGGAAGGGGAAACTTTATTGACACATTCCTGGGGTCAGATACATCACATGATCACACTGACAGAACCACAGGCACATAGACACAGGCAACAGAGCATGCACAATGTCGGCACTAGTACAGTGTATATCCACCTTTCGCAGCAATGCAGGCTGCTATTCTCCCATGGAGACGATCGTAGAGATGCTGGATGTAGTCCTGTGGAACGGCTTGCCATGCCATTTCCACCTGGCGCCTCAGTTGGACCAGCGTTCGTGCTGGACGTGCAGATCGCGAGAGACGACGCTTCATCCAGTCCCAAACATGCTCAGTGGGGGACAGATCCGGAGATCTTGCTGACCAGGGTAGTTGACTTACACCTTCTAGAGCACGTTGGGTGGCACGGGATACATGCGGACGTGCATTGTCCTGTTGGAACAGCAAGTTCCCTTGCCGGTCTAGGAATGGTAGAACGATGGGTGCGATGACGGTTTGGATGTACCGTGCACTATTCAGTGTCCCCTCGACGATCACCAGTGGTGTACGGCCAGTGTAGGAGATCGCTCCCCACACCATGATGCCGGGTGTTGGCCCTGTGTGCCTCGGTCGTATGCAGTCCTGATAGTGGCGCTCACCTGCACGGCGCCAAACACGCATACGACCATCATTGGGACCAAGGCAGAAGCGACTCTCATCGCTGAAGACGACACGTCTCCATTCGTCCCTCCATTCACGCCTGTCGCGACACCACTGGAGGCGGGCTGCACGATGTTGGGGCGTGAGCGGAAGACGGCCTAACGGTGTGCGGGACCGTAGCCCAGCTTCATGGAGACGGTTGCGAATGGTCCTCGCCGATACCCCAGGAGCAACAGTGTCCCTAATTTGCTGGGAAGTGGCGGTGCGGTCCCCTACGGCACTGCGTAGGATCCTACGGTCTTGGCGTGCATCCGTGCGTCGCTGCGGTCCGGTCCCAGGTCGACGGGCACGTGCACCTTCCGCCGACCACTGGCGACAACATTGATGTACTGTGGAGACCTCACGCCCCACGTGTTGAGCAATTCGGCGGTACGTCCACCCGGCCTCCCGCATGCCCACTATACGCCCTCGCTCAAAGTCCGTCAACTGCACATACGGTTCACGTCCACGCTGTCGCGGCATGCTACCAGTGTTAAAGACTGCGATGGAGCTCCGTATGCCACGGCAAACTGGCTGACACTGACGGCGGCGGTGCACAAATGCTGCGCAGCTAGCGCCATTCGACGGCCAACACCGCGGTTCCTGGTGTGTCCGCTGTGCCGTGCGTGTGATCATTGCTTGTACAGCCCTCTCGCAGTGTCCGGAGCAAGTATGGTGGGTCTGACACACCGGTGTCAATGTGTTCTTTTTTCCATTTCCAGGAGTGTATATTTAAATAATCACCAATTTTACACTGTCTTTTAGAATACTCGATATATCTTTCTTGATCGTACGATAACTTTTCTGTCCAATTTCCGATGCAGAGTACATGTCCGCCCCGAAACAGAGATACATGTCCGGCTCTGAAGAAAGCCCGAAACAGTCTTACGCGTCCGTCCCACTAGAACGTCCCCCAACAGTCTAACTAGCGCAGCCGAAGTACCTCGCTTCCCAGGCGCGTCAAAGCGATCCGAAGGTGTCAGAAGTACTTCGGCTGCAATGTTGTTATTCTTATGTTTCTCATAACTAGTGAAATTTAACAAACAAAAACGATAAACTCGTAGGGTAACCATAGAGATTGTCATACTGGAAACTG
The DNA here is from genome assembly GCF_023864275.1 of Schistocerca cancellata. NCBI lineage: Eukaryota > Metazoa > Arthropoda > Insecta > Orthoptera > Acrididae > Schistocerca > Schistocerca cancellata. Next base: position 252,082,212 of record NC_064630.1, on the reverse strand, counting down.
GGTTAAATGCAATGAAAAGTATGTAAATAATTAATAAGAGAAGTTAGGCGTTTTGGCGCCTGACACCCGAATGTGCCGACCTATCAGAAGCAAGTTCAGTACAATTGGCGGACTCTCCCACGACAATGGTACATACTGTACCATCTGTCGCTTGTACTTTGTATCATATGCTACTTCGCGTGTATCAAGCTGCATAGCAAAAAGAAATATGGCGGCCACAGCCAGGAATATCACATAGTGCAGTGGATGGTATCACAGTATCACGGTAGTCTGTACGTTTCTGTGAAGGTGAGGTAAGCGCTGAGGTCTAAGGCTATCATCTGAAACAGACTACACCTAACAGGTTATTGTTAATGACTTTTGAGAGAGGACTGACGAAAAACATGCGAGGAAATTGCACATGAGGGCAGAATGTCTGTCTCTTCAGTTTACAGAATCATAGCCGAAAACTTAAAGACGCGAAAAGTTGCTGCCAGATGGGTTCCACATGATCTAATTGAAGAGCAGAAAGCAGGGCGCAAAATCGCAAAAGAATCACAGAAGAGTTGCTTCACCGTTATCGAACAAAAGGAGAGCAGTTTCTGAAAAGGACTGTTACACTTGATGAAACCAGGATTCGAGATTTTGAGTGGGAATTGAAGTCACAGTCGTCACAATGGAAATGATTCGACTCTCCACGCCCGAAAAAAATCGCGCGGAAAAACAAACACTTAAATCTGTTCGTGCGAGCTGATTTCTCTTATCTTATTACGGTGATCATTTTTCCCTATGTAGGTAGGCGCCAGCGAGAAAAAATCTCACCGCAAAGAAAAAGCCTTTGTTTTACTGGCTGCCAACCCAACTCGCGAATTATATCCGTGACGCACTCTACGCGATAATGGAAAACACGCTGCTCTTCTTGCAAATTTTTCGATATGCTCCGTCAGACGTGTCTGGTAAGGATCCGTACCGCACAGCAACACTCTAGCGGACGACGGACAAGCGTTGCGTAGGAAGTCTTTTCAGTGGATTTGTTGCATCTTGTAAGTTAGTGTTCTAGCAATAAGGTGAAGTCTTTGGTTTGCCTTCCCCCCAACATTATCTATGCTATCGTTCCAATTTAAGTTATTCGTAATCATTGTAATCCCTAAGTATTTAGTTGAATTAGCAGCCTTTAGATTTGTGTGAGCAATCGTGCAACCGAAATTTAATGGATTCCTTTCAGTAGTCATCTAGATGATGTATCACTTTTCATTATTTCGAGTCAATTGCCACTTTTCACACCATGCAGATTTCTTGTCTAAATCATGTTGCAATTGGTTTTGATCTTCTGATTACTTTACTAGACAGTAATGTCCGCATAATCTGCATATAACATAAGAAAGCTGTCCAGATTCCCTCCTAAATCATTTATATTGATTAGAACTAAATGAATGCCCGTAACACTTCCTTGAAGAACGCTGGATATCACTTCTGTTAATCGATGACTTTCCGTCAGTTGCTACGAACTGTGACCTTCGTAATAGGAAATCACGAACCTAATCGCACAACTCCGCAGGCAGTAATTTTGATTAGAAGTCGCTTGTGAGGAACAGTGGCAAGCGTCTTCCGGAACTCTAGAAATATGGAATCAGTCTGGGATACCTTGTCGATAGTTCTCATTACTTCATGAGAATAAATAGCTAGTAATGTTGCAGAAGAGCGATATTTTCTCCAAACCTTCTGACTGCGTGTCAATAGATCATTTTCTTCGAGGTAATTCACGATGCTTGAAGGCAGTACATGCTCCAAAATCCTACTGGGAATCGACGTCAGTGATTTAAACAAGTATTCTTAATTCAGAGAATTTCTTCTATTTGCTTTCTTGTTTACTGGTTTTGCCGGTACAGCTTTCTAGTCTTAAGGTACGGATATTTCGTCGTGCGATCTGTTGCACATGGCTGAATAACTATGGAGCTACATATCAGCATACTCTGAAAGGAGCCTAATTGGTATACAATCTGGACCGGAAGACTTGCCTCCATTAAGTGATTTGAGTTGCTTCACTACACCGAAGATATCTACTAAGTTACCCATGTTGGCAGCTGCTCTTCACTCGAATCCAGGAATATTTACTTCGCTTTCTTTGGTCAATACATTTCGGAAAACCATGTTCAGTAAATTCTCTTTTATGCCACAATATACACTACTGGCCATTAAAATTGCTACACCACGAAGATGACGTGCTACAGACGCGAAATTTAACCGACAGCAAGTAGATGCTGTGATATGCAAATGATTAGCTTTACAGAGCATTCACACAAGGTTGGCGCCGGTGGCGACACCTACAACGTGCTGACATGAGGAAAGTTTCCAACCGATTTCCCATGTACAAACAGCAGTTGACCGGCGTTGCCTGGTGAAACGTTGTTCTGATGACTCGTGTAAGAAGGAGAAATGCGTACCATCACGTTTGCGACTTTGATAAAGGTCGGATTGTAGCCTGTCGCGATGGCGGTTTATCGTATCGCGACATTGCTGCTCGCGTTGGGCGAGTCCAATGACTGTTAGCAGAATATGGAATCGGTGGTTTCAATGGGGTAATACGAAACGCCGTGCTGAATCCCAAGGGCCTTGTATCACTAGCAGTCGAGATGACAGGCATGTTATCCGCATGGCTGTAACGGATCGTGCAGCCACGTCTCGATCCCTGAGTCAACAGATAGCGACGTTTGCAAGACAACAACCGTCTGCACGAACAGTTTGACGACGTTTGCAGCAGCATGGACTATCAGCTCGGAGACAATGGCTGCGGTTACCCTTCACGCTGCATCACAGGCAGGAGCGCCTGCGATGGTGTACTCAACGACGAACCTGGGTGCACGAATGGCAAAACGTCATTTTTTCGGATGAATCCAGGTTCTGTTTACAGCATCATGATGCTCTCATCCGTGTTTGGCGACATCGCGGTGAACGCACATTGGAAGTGCGAATTCGTCATCGCCATACTGGCGTATCACCCGGCGTGACGGTATGGGGTACCATTGGTTACACGTCTCGGTCACCTCTTGTTCGCATTGACGCCACTTTGAACAGTGGACGTTACATTTCAGATGTGTTACGACCCGTGGCTCTACCCTTCATTCGAACCCTGTGAAACCCTACATTTCAGCATGATAATGCACGACCGCATGTTGCAGGTCCTGTACGGGCCTTTCTGGATACAGACAATGTTAGACTGCTGCCCTGGACAGCACATTCTCCAGCTCTCTCACCAACTGAAAACGTCTGGTCAATGGTGGCCGAGCAACTGGCTCGTCACACTGCGCCAGTCACTACTCTTGATAAACTGTGGTATCGTGTTGAATCTGCATGGGCAACTGTACCTGTACACGCCATCCAAGCTCTGTTTGACTCAATGCCCAGGCGTATCAAGGTCGTTATTACGGCCAGAGTTGGTTGTTCTGGTTACTGATTTCTCAGGACCTATGCATCCAAATTGCGTGAAAATGTAATCACATGTTAGTTCTAGTATAATATATTTGTCCAATGAATACCGGTTTATCATCTGCATTTCTTCTTGGTGTAGCAATTTTAATGCCCAGTAGTGTAGTTAAGTAAACACCTGCGTAGGAACTAATACAAATTTAAAGGAAGTAAATCTTGATAACTCTTCCTACTAAACTAAATCCATTTGGGATTAAAAAATATTATTTATATCCTGAAAAACTTCTCTCACAACGCCCAAAGTGACTGGAGAAAATTCAAGCAACGTGGATAGCGTTACAAATCTGGTCGGTTTGTCGACAATAATCACAGTCATAGTCTGTCAAATCACTCTGATACTGACTACAGGAGATTTTCCTACCAACCCGCCTCCCTGCACCGCTTAATCGTTGTCCGTAGCCGATGCCGCTAACACATTCTAGAATGGTGACGCTTGACCCTGAGGTAGCTGCTTCGAATCTTGGGCACTGTTGACGGTGACTCTTGTATCTGATCGGGATGTTAAGCAGTTATGTTGACAGAAACACGGTAGAAACAGTATACGTTTCGATCAAGAGATTTTTGTAGGAACGCGTGTTTCCCTCTGAAGTATAATAATGGAATTGAACAAAAACAAGACACTACTGGACTGAAGAAATAGCACAGATGAAAATCATCATGCTCGAATGTATAAGCAGAGGTAAAAACGCTAGGTAAGGAGGAAGTCGTAACACCATATGAGTTTGGTGTCGAACTTATCGGATAATAATATCAGCTAAAGTTTTAAGTGAGTAGGTAATCTGCTTCTGCACCTGTGGCTCGATAACTACAGATTGCATGATAGTTCTGGTGAACGCGTGATGTTTTCCCGGAGATATGGAGTAGCAGCGAGGAAACTCCGAACAGCCGGTCTCCATGGTGTCAGGGTAGCTTCGCTTCCTCAGATCCCACATACAGGCCGAGGCATATTGATAATCCGTTTTCTTTCGGACGAGTAATCACTATGACTCCATAAAATTGCGAACAGCATCTTATCATAACCTTTATAATCATCGAAATGCAGGTGTCAGATTCATTTTCTTCTTTTTTTTTCTTGTTATGGTTCCAAGCCTCAGTCGATAAACACGGGACCCTTATCGGATGACTTTACTGTCATCTGTCTATCAGTCTGTCCGACAGTTCAAAACCATTTTTCTCAGGGACGGGAAGACACACCAAGTTGATATTTATGCCAAATGATCCACTGGCAGTTTAAAAAATTGAAGCTTCTGAGTCAATACAATCAAAAGATACGGCCATGTATGTCAAATGTTTCGATACTCGCAAACTCACTCATTAAAACCTATACGGCACTATCTGTTGATCCAGAATTACGAAATTTAGAAGAAACAATGTTTCGGACTACAAGTAAAGGAAAAAATCATAAACTTGCTAGTGTGTAATTGTATAACACGAAGAAAATGTTTATTTTTGTCATTTGGTGCAAATGGTTCAAACGGCTTTGAGCACTATGGGACTTAACATCTATGGCCATCAGTCCCCTAGAACTTAGAACTACTTAAACCTAACTAACCTAAGGACATCACACAACACCCAGTCATCACGAGGCAGAGAAAATCCCTGACCCCGCCGGGAATCGAACCCGGGAACCCAGGCGCGGGAAGCGAGAACGCTACCGCACGACCACGAGCTGCGGACTATTTTGTCATTTGTTATCCAACTTTATCTATGAGAATGTGGCTACTGGTCGTGTGATGGGTAGGCGCAAATTGAAGCAGGGTCACATTTGAAGAAGAAAGCACTGGCTTACATTTCACACTACAAGAACTACTGAACAGAAAATTTATGTTAGTGTCATCAACTGTAATCAAATGCTCGTATGTCGAGTCGAGACTTGGAAGAGCATTTTCGAAGCAAGCAAACGTCCCCTACTTTAAGAGATTTGTAGAGGACATATACAAGGCATTTTCTGTTATGTGATTTGATCTCTATGAACATATATTCTACTTGTTTAGCTTCGTTACTTTTGGATGCGTGTAACGTAGCCATCTCTTCCTCTGTTACATCTGCCTTGTCTTAGAATGATGTAGCCGATTAGATTTGCAGAAGAGTAATCGAAAATCATTCACAGACTAATATTACAAACGTCCCATTTTTAATCACATTGCTGTATACTCGTACTGTGAGAATGCACTAAGTGAGCTTTCTCCAGTACATTAGGCTAAAAATCTACAGTCATTTCCATTCAAAGAAGAAATGCAGTACTAGGCGACGTGTGTCACAGTTACGTCACATAACACGTACTTTGCCTTTGGCAATGCGTATAAGAATTGGTTAATGCGTGTCAAGGAAGGAATGGACGTTGTAAGCTTCCACAATGGCATGCTGCGGAGCAGTGTAGCACGTAACAATCATGCACCATGAGTTGATTTACAGTTAATCCTTGGAAGCAAGAAACCATAAACCATGGTTAAATGTTTGAAGTCAGAAAAGAAATATTGTAAAAGAAAGCTACAGGACACTGCGCATGTCAAAATCTGTGGAGCTGCATTGGAGTACCACCGTCATCCCGACTGTAGCTTCGCTTTGAACGTGCATCCACTCCTCCTCCAAAAAAGAACATTCTCTCCAGAGAGGAGAGATATGGCTTAAATGCCGAACAATCATACGAGCGCTCTGGGAGTACATGCAGAACGGCGTCCATATGTATGCAAGAGATTTCCCGTTACACAGTAGTTTGCAATTTAAATCCGGCTTTCCGCCCAAATAATCTGCAGTCTAATTTATGGGGCCTACGTTTAGGACATTTATACGAATAGAGTAAGGTAAATATTGGAGATTGAAATCGATGCTGCTGCTAAATTCCACATTGCTCGCAGCATAACAACAGATCTGCATACCAAGAGAGTATTTGTTTCAGCTGAAGCACTGGCTTTATAGCCTGCACTAGGCAAATATCTAATCCAGTAAATCGCGAATTAACCTTTTAAGTGTTATATTTCCTTTTCATCGATACGCTTTCCGGATAAAACTGTATTTAACGAGCCTGTCAGTTAAGGCAGCTATACCAGACACCGTAAATGCGAACCTGAAAACTACGTTGCCTACTAAGTTATTTTACACTTGCATCTGGCACAAATGACATTGCTGAAGATTTAGTGGACTGTTATCTGTTACGTGCGTCGTACGATCAGCTGTTTCGCTAAGCAAAAGACCTCGCGGAGGTCCCGTTCTTTATTGGAATACGTTCTATAGATTATCCATTTTGCTGAAATCTGAAGTAAATTTGGTTCAGTACTATCGGTCTGTGCTTGCACATATCCATGATTCACTTCACTAATAACCAGTTAATAAATGGATAAAATCTCTGCCGGCCGCGGTGGTCTCGCGGTTCTAGGCGCTCAGTCCGGAACCGCGTGACTGCTACGGTCGCAGGTTCGAATCCTGCCTCGGGCATGGATGTGTGTGATGTCCTTAGGTTAGTTAGGTTTAAGTAGCTCTAAGTTCTAGGGGACTGATGACCTCAGAAGTTAAGTCCCATAGTGCTCAGAGCCATTTGGTAAAATCTCTGGTAATACATTACTTTCTTACTTTGTTTCGTTATCATTGCGCTAAGTTTCATAACGTTGGTAACAGGTGCAACATTTTACCCTTTCACTATTACTTACAGCAATACTATTAATTGTACATAAGGCAATAAAGGAAGATGTATGCAATTTCTTGTTATACGAGGTGCATTCAAGTTCTAAGGCCTCCGATTTTTTTTCTCCGGACTGGAAAGAGATAGAAACATGTGCATTGTTTTAAAATGAGGCCGCGTTCATTGTCAATACGTCCCAGAGATGGCAGCACCATACGGCAGATGGAATTTTACCGCCAGCGGCGAGAATGAGAACTGTTTTAAATACTTAAAATGGCGACGTTTTCCTTACTTGAACAGCGTGCAATCATTCGTTTTCTGAATTTTCGTGGTGTGAAACCAATTGAAATTCATCGACAGTTGAAGGAGACATGTGGTGATGGAGTTATGGATGTGTCGAAAGTGCGTTCGTGGGTGCGACAGTTTAATGAAGGCAGAACATTGTGTGACAACAAACCGAAACAACCTCGGGCTCGCACAAGCCGGTCTGACGACATGATCGAGAAAGTGGAGAGAATTGTTTTGGGGGATCGCCGAATGACTGTTGAACAGATCGCCTCCAGAGTTGGCATTTCTGTGGGTTCTGTGCACACAATCCTGCATGACGACCTGAAAATGTGAAAAGTGTCATCCAGGTGGGTGCCAAGAATGCTGACGGACGACCACATGGCTGCCCGTGTGGCATGTTGCCAACCAATGTTGATGTGCAATGACAGCATGAATGGGACTTTCTTTTCGTTGGTTGTGACAATGGATGAGACGTGGATGCCATTTTTCAATCCAGAAACAAAGCGCCAGTCAGCTCAATGGAAGCACACAGATTCACCGCTACCAAAAAAATTTCGGGTAACCGCCAGTGCTGAAAAAATGATGGTGTCCATGTTCTGGAACAGCGAGGGCGTAATCCTTACCCACTGCGTTCCAAAGGGCACTACGGTAACAAGTGCATCCTACGAAAATGTTTTGAAGAACAAATTCCTTCCTGCACTGCAACAAAAACGTCCGGGAAGGGCTGCGCGTGTGCTGTTTCACCAAGACAACGCACCCGCACATCGAGCTAACGTTACGCAACAGTTTCTTCGTGATAACAACTTTGAAGTGATTCCTCATGCTCCCTACTCACTTGACCTGGCTCCTAGTGACTTTTGGCTTTTTCCAACAATGAAAGACACTCTCCGTGGCCGCACATTCACCAGCCGTGCTGCTATTGCCTCAGCGATTTTCCAGTGGTCAAAACAGATTCCTAAAGAAGCCTTCGCCTCTGCCATGGAATCATGGCGCCAACGTTGTGAAAAATGTGTACGTCTGCAGGGCGATTACGTCGAGAAGTAACGCCAGTTTCATTGATTTCGGGTGAGTAGTCAATTAGAAAAAAAATCGGAGGCCTTAGAACTTGAATGCACCTCGTATGTTACAATCACCTTGCACGACCATTTACTCGTTAATTGCAGATAAAGCAACGCTTGAAAATAGTTAACAATTATTAACACCATCTAACAACAATGATATTCATGAAAATGAATTGCAGCCTAAGGTTCGATTTCCACAGAGAACTGTCACTAAATCAACACTATGCATCCCCGTTTTCCCCTCACATTTTTTTAATAATAAGTTCAGATAGAGTTCAACGCAGAGGATGATATTTCGTAGTAATTAGCCAAAAATAGTGCACCATCTGAGAACAGAAACTTCTCCCAGTTTAGATATTTTATTCACGTATATAACAATACAGATATTACACTAAAGGTAAAATTATCATATATATATACTTTATAGAGGTACACGTGCTTATTACATGCAGCAAGTGAAATGGAGCACGCAAAACGACATCCCTTATAAGATGCTTACTTGACTGCGCAATGGAACAGCACATTGTAAACTAGTCGAGTTTGAGCACAACATTTATCCTCCCCCAAAAGGAATTCATTTCTACAAGCAACTGAAAAAGATGAATGATTTCCCATAACAGACTATCTCTACTGTGGATGCCCGCCTTGATAGCTGAGTAGTCAGCGCTACGGAATCCCATGCACAGGGGCCGGGGTTCGATCCCCGGCTGGGACGGAGATTTTCTCTGCTCAGGGACTGGGTATTGTGTTGTCTTCATCACGGGGTTCCGGGTTCGATTCCCGGCAGGGTTGGAGATTTACTCTGTCCGGGGATTGGGTGTTTGTGTTGTCCTCATCATTCCATCATCATTCATGAAAGTGGCTAGTTTGGACTGTGTACAGATTGGGAATGTGTACTGGCTCTGATGAGCACGAAATTGAGCGCCCCACAAACCAAACATCATCATCATCATCATCATCATCATCATCATCATCATTGTCTTCATTATTATCATCATCATCATCATCACATCCTCATCAATGCGCAAGTCGCCGAAGTTGCGTAAACTCAAAAGACTTGTACCAGGCGTCCGGTCTACCCGACGGGAGGCCCTAGCCACGAATTTCATTTCACTGTGGCTTTTTATTTTACTAATCGCACCCGATAATCCAGTTATAACTAGCATATCAAATAAACAGAAAACACGCAGTCAGTCATTAGTGACATAGAGTTAGAGGCAACTTCTTTGTGTCTTTGACATTGCTGTGAAAAAAGCTTTCTTATTGACGATGAACTTAAGGAGAATGGTAATTTGTCTCCAGCACTACACGAAATGGAAAATCAGTCACAAATTATTCTTTCTGACAGAGCAACGGTAAACTAATCTAAGTGACTCATAATGTTTACTCGTTTCAGGGCGTGAGCATGGCAGTTAATCGGTCATCGCTCCGACGTCCGCTTCACTGAAGACTGAGCACCAGCCTGCTTGAACAAGGACTGAACGGAAATCAGCGCCAGTTCACTGAGTAAGCCATTCTGGATTTGGAATGACTTAAACAGAAACGTGGACCGGAACGCTAGTAATGAGATGCTGCTGAACACAAACCCCACAGCCTTGTCACTGTGGCAGTACTTTCTTAAATGGTGTCAGGCTTGTGGAACAGAGGAGAAAAATAAAATATCCGACGTTTGCGATAGACATGGTAAGCGGGTGGCTCTTCAGAGTATAAGAGAGTACAAAGGCTGGGGTGTGTAGGAACACTGATATCCAAAAACTTACAGGCGGCACTAAATATTAGCGATGGCGGGTGGGCAAGAACAGTGATACGCTACCTGATAAAAACAATATCCATCCACATATAATGCAGACCTGACCATTAGACATCGCGAGAGACGGACCCACCACTATAAAACGAGGCGGAAAGTATTGTGTTGTCAGTAGAGATGCAGTAACAGCAGGATAGGTCAGGCTGGAGAACTCAGTAACTTCGAACGTGGACTAGTCATTGGATGTCGCCTGAGTAACAAATCCATATGGGACATTTCAGCCCCTCTGAAGCTACGTAAATCAACCATAGGTGGTGCGACTGTGAAAAGGGAACGCGAAGGAACTACCAAAGTTAAACAAAGACGGGGCAGACATTTTGTGCTGAAGAACAGGGACTATCGAGCATTGCGGAGGGTGGTTGTAAAAATAGCGGGAGGAATCAAAGCGCTAGCAGTTGTCCAGCTAGTACAGTGACTGTGCGCAGGGAGTTAAAAAGAATGAGGTATACTGGTCGAGCAGCTTCTCATAAGCCACACATTTCTACAGTCAATGACAAGAGACGACGCTTAATAGCGGATGGCTGGAAAAGAAGAAGGAAGATCAGGGTTTAACGTCCCGTCGACATCGAGATCATTAGAGACAGTTTATTACCGGAACCGCTGATGTGGGGTGATGAATCACCTGTGGAAATTAGATCGAAGGGTTTGGGTTTGGGTGTGGCAAATGCCTGGGGAACGCTACCTCCCATCAGGCATAGCGGAGGTAGTGCTCTGATACGAAAGTATTTTTCGTAATCTGGGTGAGGTCCAGTTATTGCGCTAAAGAAGTCGCTATTTTACTGCACTGTGTACTGCGTACAAGAGAGGAGCAGTTCAGATGCGACAACTATTTGTATCAGCATGACAATGCACCCTGTCGTAAGGCAGCACCTATGAGACAATGTTTTGTGAACAATAACATTCTTGAAATGAACTGTAGACTCCAGATCCCAACCTGAACCCAACGGAACACCTTTGGGATGAGTTATAACGTCGACTTACTTCAGACTCGAGCGTCTCACATTGCTACCTTCTCTAGTTTGGCTCTTAAGGAAGAAAGGGCTGCATATCCGCAACAGATATTCAGACATCTCATTGACATCGTTCCCACCGGAGTTCAAACCGTCATGAAAGCGAAGGGTTTCCACGTCATATATTAATGCCCATTAAGAAGTGATTGGATAGTATTGTCAGATAGTGTAGGACAGGGAAAGTGGGCGTGGCTGTGCGAGACAGTCCTCTTGAAATTGTTGTGTCGTAGTTCACAACCTGACCGTTAATTCTAATTTTTGGCTGTAGCTTTAGGACTTCCCCCTCTACCGTGTAAGAGGGGGCGCAGTGGTTTGCACACTGGACTCGCATTCGGGAGGACGACGGTACAAACCCGCGTCCAGCCATTCTGATCTAGGTTTTCCGTAATTTCGCTATACCCCTTTCCAAATGCCAGGATGCTTCCTTTGAAATGGCGCGGCCGATTTCCTTTCCCATCCTTCCCTTATCCGATGCTTGGTCCCCTCCCCTTCAACAAACCAGCCAACGCCCTCCTTTACTTTCCACTCCACTGCCAAGTCAACTACACGTGAATGACTTCTTCTGGCAACAGTTCATCGGGAACGTCTCGCACTCCCATTCTTTACAGTATCTCCACAGTACTTAATTTGTGCAACGAGCGAGGTGACAAGGTTGAAAGACACTAGATTTTCATTCGGGAGATCGACGATTCATGTCCTGTCTGGCCATCCAGATTTAAGTTCAAGCAAATGCCGGGATGGTTCCTTTGAAAAATAGCACGGTCAATTTCATTCTTCATCTTTGCCCACTCCGAGTTTGTGCTCCATCTGTGATAACCTCGTCGTCGACAGAACATTAAACTCTGATCTTCCTTCCCTCATTCCCTTTCAACGCAGTTCTATACGTATGGGTTCCAGGGTTCCAACTTTCTCGCTTTCTTCCTCTACAGTGGTAGTCTATCGCTTCTATACTATGGCGTACTTGAAATTCGTAATTTAACATTCTTCTTCTTCAGTTCCTTGGTGATATTTGATACCATTTCAATGTTTTGTTTAAAAACGCTGTCTTTGCTTTTACGAATTTCCAAGTTCATATCTGCCATGTCATTGGTACATGGCATCAGTCACCACAATATTTTTAACTATTAAGTTTACTTCAGTCAGTGCTCACATAAATGGTGTAATGACTGTACCTGCTTAGCTGAGAAGTCGTTCTTAAACTAATAGTTAAAAAAAAGTGACCAGGTCGTTGCGAGCATGACTCACGGACTGAGGGTTCCGTACAAACTTAGTTATGTACACTGAAGAGCCACAAAAACTGATACACCTGCCTAATATCGTGTAGGTCCCTCACGAGCACGCAGAAGTGGCGCAACACGATGTTGCATGGACTCGACTACTGTCTGAAGTAGTGCTCTACGGAACTGATACCATAAATCTTGCAGGGCTGTCCATAAATCAGTAAGGGTACCAAGGGATGGAGATCTCTTCTGAACAGAACGTTGCAAGGCGTCCCAGATATACTCAATAATGTTCATGTCTGGGGAGTTTGGTGGCCAGCGGAAGTGTTTAAACTGAGAAGACTGTTCCTGGAGCCACTCTGTAGCAATTCTGGACGTGAGGAGTGTCGCATTGTTCTGCTGGAATTGTCCATCTCCTACGGAATGCACAATGGACATGAATGGATGCAGATGATCAGACAGGATGCTTACGTACGTGTCACCTGTCAGAGTCGCGACTAGACGTATCATGGCACGCATATCACTCCAACTGCACTCTCCACACACCGTTACAGAGCCTCCAGCAGCTTGAACAGTCCCCTGCTGCCATGCAGTGCCCACGGATTCATCAGGTTGTCTCCACCCGTACACGTCCATCCGCTCGATACAATTAAAAACGAGACACGTCCGACCAGGCAACATGTTTCCAGTCATCAACAGCCCAGTGTCTGTGTCGACAGGCCCAGGCGAGGCGTAAAGCTTTGTGTCGTGCAGTCATCAAGAGTACACAGGTGGGTATTCGGCTCCGAAAGCTCATATCGATGTTTCATTGAATGGTTCACTCGCTGACACTTGTTGATGGCACAGCACTGAAATCTGCAGCAATTTGCGGAAGAGTTGCACTTCTGTAACGCTGAACGTTTCTCTTCTCGTTGGTCCCGTTCTTGTAGGATCTTTTCCGGCCGCAGCGATGTCGGAGATTTTATGTTTTAGCGGATGCCTGAAATTCAAGGTACCCTCGTGAAATGGTCGTACAGATAAATCCACACTTCATTGCTACCTCGGAAATGCTGTGTCCCATAGCTCGTGTGCCGACTATAACACCACGCTCAAACTCACTTAAGTATTGATAACCTGTCATTGTAGCAGCAGTAACCGATCTGTCAACTGCGCGAGACAGGCGCTGCCGATTGCAGCGCAATATTCTGTCTGTTTAAATGTCTCTGTATTTGAATACGCATGCCTATACCAGTGTATATACATGAATCATTATTTGTATGAAAATATGGCAGACGGTTTTGGGTTAAAAGGCGTGACCTAAAAGCATAACTCAGTAACGCCAGGTGAAATTTCAGTCATATCTGGTGTGCACGTGACTCATTATCGGTATAAAAATACTGTGGGAGTAAGACACACCTGCTATCACAATGGGGCGGGGGTGACGAAAGGGGCGACGTAAAAACTCCCGAAAACGACCTGTTGGTATTTATTTCCTGTGTTTAGTTGACCTGAAATGGTTTAAAAGTATGAAAAGCAATCCGTCTCTTATTAGCGTTGTTCAGTGTCTCAACAGTCGTCGGTCTTGCCGGAAGTGGGAACACCGGTTCCCGTCAGATTACCACCCGTCAAGCGCTGTCGGGCTTGGCTAGAACTTAAGACGGGTGAACCTCTGGGAGGCATATAGGATGCTGTCGCCCCTTGCGAGACCAATTAAGTGGCTACTTGACTGAGAAGTAGAGGCCCCGGTCACGAAAGCTGACAACGGCTGGCAGAGCAGAGTCCTGACCACATGCCCCTCCGTATCCGCATCCAGTGACTCCTATGGCTGAAGGTGACAAGGGCCTTCCGAAGCTTGTTCGGACGGAGTCTAAGTTTGGGTGACTCAACCAATTCAAAGAACGAGCACTGCATCGAGGCAATAATTTTGCCACAATGTTTCGGCGACAAAGTTTATGCCACACGACTCAGTGTCACAGGTATATTTAACATCCTCGTGGAGTCTCTAGCTGTATAATCGGAGGATCAGACATTTGTTAGCAACAGTCATTTTTCTCGAAACGAGAATCAATCACTGGTGAAATAACGAGTTTCGCCAAAATCCAGATGAAACTGAAGGGTGAAATTCGCTAGACATTCGGATAAAGTATGTGTACAAATGTAAAATATGTTAAACGTATGTACAACCGAAAAATGTATTTGATTTTGCAGTGCACGGAAAGATCAGAAGCATTGAATATCTTAAAGCACTTGAATAAACTTTTTCAAGATTAATTTAATGCATAAAAATCATTACCTTTCATCTGTATTGTACATGCAAATGTGTCTGTTTCGCATTTGTGTACCTCAGCTAGTAGCCAGTAAATGCCTCTTAGTTCTCTGCTAGGAGCCCACTGGAAATCTTGTTCTGTATCACGCTCTAACCAACCCATCGGCCAAGTATTTATGAGCCAGTACGATGCCTAGTCAGTTGAAACTGTTACAGCCATTAAACTATTTGTACGAGTGTTGGTTGAAATAAATTTTACAGTTACTTATTTGATTGTGATATCTCACTTGTTCGGCAAACTTATATAGTCATACTTACACATTTCTCCGATTGCATCTTCCACTGTTTTGACATCTAGGAAGTAATCATTCTCTTTTCTACTACGCGTTATCGTCGTTGAATTGTTTGTCCTCCATTTTATTTCAGTGTTAAACATTATGAATACCAGAATTCATAAATTTCAATACATGCTACGACATAAATAAGCTTATAAAAAAGATTGTGTTTTCATTGTTTGCACTACCCAAGTAACTAAAATAAGTTCATCTTAGCAGTTAAGAGTCTTCTAAATGGAATGGTAAGTGTTGTTGTTGTGGTCTTCAGTCCAGAGACTGGTTTGGTTCAAATGGCTCTGAGCACTATGGGACGTAACATCTGTGGTCATCAGTCCCCTAGAACTTAGAACTAATTAAACCTAACTAACCTAAGGACATCACACACATCCATGCCCGAGGCAGGATTCGAACCTGCGACCGTAGCAGTCGCGCGGTTCCGGACTGAGCGCCTAGAACCGCTAGACCACCGCGGCCGGCAGAGACTGGTTTGATGCAGCTCTCCATGCTACTCTATCCTGTGCAAGCTTCTTCATCTCACAGTACCTACTGCAACCTACATCCTTCTGAATCTGTTTAGTGTATTCGTCTCTTGGTCTCCCTCTACGATTTTTACCCTCCACGCTGCCCTCCAATACCAAATTGGTGATCCCTTGATGCCTCAGAATATGCCCTACCAACCGATCCCTTCTTCTAGTCAAGTTGTGCCACAAATTTCTCTTTTCTCCAATTCAATTCAATACCTCCTCACTAGTTATGTGATCTACCCATGTAATCTTCAGCATTCTTTTGTAGCACCACATTTCGAAAGCTTCTATTCTCTTCTTGTCCAAACTATTTATCGTCCATGTTTCACTTCCATACATGGCTACACTCCATACAAATACTTTCAGAAACGACTTCCTGACACTTAAATCTATACTCGATGTTAACAAATTTCTCTTCTTCAGAAACGCTTTCCTTGCCATTGCCAGTCTACATTTTATATCCTCTCTACTTCAACCATCATCAGTTATTTTTCTCCCCAAATAGCAAAACTCATTTACTACTTTAAGCGTCTCACTTCCTAATGTAGCTCCCGCAGAATCACCCGATTTAATTCGACTACATTCCATTTATCTCTTTTTGCTTTTGTTGATGTTCATCTTATATCCTCCTTTCGAGACCATGTCCATTCCGTTCAGCTGCTCTTCCAGGTCCTTGTGGGCGTCAGACAAATCAATTTGCAGCAAAAATATAAGTAATGACATCAGTGAAACGATTTAAACCTACAACTCACTTACAGTATACGCTGGAACAAATGAGTCTTTCTGTAGATGGTTTAATATCGGTATATAACCTCATTGGATCGCCCAGCAAATAATCTTCGTTTCATACTGTATATGGAACTGTAATGCGTCTAATGCTGATAGTATGTTGTCGAAACGCGTCGTGCTAATAACTATTAGCAAAGAGTGAGTAAACCATTAAAATTATTTCATAAAAGATATTTGTTGTGTGTGAAATCTTATGGGACTTAACTGCTTAGGTCTTCAGTCCCTAAGCTTACATACTACTTAACCTAAATTATCCTAAGGACAAACACACACACCCATGTCCGAGGGAGGACTCGAACCTGCGCCGGGACCAGCCGCACAGTCCATGACTGCAGTGCCTTAGACCGCTCGGCTAATCCCAAGTGGCAGATATTTGTTCCTTTCGCAATATTATTTACGTCGTTCTTTAACCTAACAAGTTAAACAGCGCCGGTGATAAGACGCAAATCTGTGTTACAGCTTTCTTAAAACCAATCTGTCTCTCAAAGTCTACCACTTTACGGCTAGTGGTACCTCAAAGATGTCATCTTCGTGGACGTAATCAGCATACTCTGAAGGGACAGAGGTTTGAATTGTATGACTCGGGAGTATCATCCACTGGGCGTTACCGACTATGCGTGGGGGAGTGACCCGACTCTGTCGAGACAACACCCCCCAGATGTCAGTGCGGGAGGCAGCTTTGAACAGCCGCTGCTGGTCTCTGCAGGTCGTGACGGCTACATTACGGCCATCACAAGGGCGCATTCTGCCTGCGTCACGATTCCTGCCGCCCAGCACAATCGGCGCTGATTCAGTCGTCAGGGTGGGGGCATGTCGACCCACAGGTCACGTGGCCTTTCCTTTCGCTGCCGGCTCGTGGGCGTGGTACCGGCAAGTAGCGCTGCATTCCAAAGGGCGTGCCAACCGCCCACGTCTGGCCAGGGAGTCTTCTCGCCAGATACCTCTTCCCGTCCAGTGATTTCACTTACAATCAAAACGCGTTTGAAGTAGATTTGAAAATGAGTACTCCCACACACGCAGTATTGTTCCGTCCCCCGGCTGACAAACAAAAGCTGAACGAAGTGTAAATGAGCGTAAGGAGAGCAGTGAGAGAAGCGTTCAATGAATTCAAGGAAGTGTTATAGGCCCTCTGTTGTTCCTGATCTATATTAATGACATAGGAGACAATCTGAGTAGCTGTCTTAGATTGTTTGCAGATGATACTGTTATTTACCGTCTTGTAAAGTCACCAGATGATCAAAACGACTTGCAAAATGATTTAGATAAGATATATGTATGGTGCGAAAAGTGGCAATTGACCCTGAATAAAGAAAAAAAAAGCGTATGTGAAATCTTATGGGACTTAACTGCTAAGGTCACCAGTCCCTAAGCTTACACACTACGCAACCTAAGTTATCCTAATGACAAACACACACACCCATGCCCGAGGGAGGACTCGAACCCCTGCCGGGACCAGCCGCACAGTCATGACTGCAGCCCCTTAGACCGCTCGGCGAATAAAGAAAAGTGTTAAGTTATTCACATGAGTACTAAAAAAAATCAGCTAAATTTCGATTACGCGATAAGTCACACAAATCTGAATGCTGTAAGTTCAACTAAATATTTAGGGATTACAATTACAAATAACCTAAACTGGAACGATCACATAGATAATATAGTGGGTAGAGCAAACCAAAGTCTTCGATTCATTGGCAGGACACTTAGAAGGTCCAACAGGTCTACCAAAGAGACTGCTTACACTACGCTATTCTCTAGTATTGCTGTGCGGTGTGGGATCCGCATCAGGTGGGACTGACGGATGACATCGAAAAACTACAAAGAAGGGCAGCTCGTTTTGTATTATCGCGAAATAGGGGAGATAGTGTCACAGACATGATACGTGAATTGGAGTGGCAATCATTAAAACAAAGGCGTTTTTCGATGCGACGGTATCTTCTCATGAAATTTCAATCACTAGTTTTCTCCTCCGCTTGCGAAAACATTTTGTTGGCACCCACGTACATAGGGAGAAATGATCATCACGATAAAATAAGAGAAATCAGGGCTCGGACAGAAAAATTTAAGCGCTCGTTTTTCCCGCATGCCGTTCGAGAGTGGAACGATAGAGAGACAGCTTGAAGGTGGTTCACTGAACCCTCTGCCAGGCACTTTATTGTGAATAGCAGAGTAATCACGTAGATGTAGATGTAGATTTTGAAAGTAAGAGTTGTCAACCGACCTGAGTAGAAATCATAACAGATTTTGGTCGTATGTACTCTTAAAATCAGTGAGTGGGTCAAAATCATCTATTCATTCTCTCAGCGACCACACCGGCACCGAAACGGAAGATAATAGAGAGAAGGCAGAAATACTGAATACGGTCTTCCGAAGTTGTTTCACCCAGCCGTAACGCTGTCCCTCCTTTCAACCATCGTACGAACGTCGAAATAGCAGGCATTGAGATAACCGATCGCGGAACTGAAAAGCAGCTACAATCGCTTAGTAGTGGAAAGGCGTCAGCACCAGATGAGATACGTAAAGATTCTATAAATATTATGCGAAAGAACTTGCTCCTCTTGTAGCAGTAATTTTTCGTAGATCGCTTGAGCAACGAAAGGTACTTAAAGACTGGAAACAAGCGATGGTCATTCCCGTTTCTAAGGAACGCCGTAAGGCAGATCTATACAATTATGTATCGTTGACGTCAATCTGCTGTAGAATTATAGAACATGTTATATGCTCAAGTATTATTACTTTTTTTTGAAAATGAACATGTCCTCTATCAAAATCAACATGGATTTCGCAAACAGAGATCCTGCGAAACCCAGCTCGCTCTGTTCCTCCATGAGATCCACAGCGCAATGGACAACGGCGCTCACGTTGATGTAGTGTTCTTAGATTTCATTAAGGCATTTGACGCCACCCCGCATTGGCGTTTAGTGAAAAAATACGAGCTTACTGAGTATAGGAGCAGACTTGCGACTGGATTGAATACCTTCTTGCAGATAGAACTCAACACGTCGTTCTCAACAGAACAAATTCGACAGATGTAAAATCCGGAGTACCACAGGGAAGTGTGATAGGACCGTTGATTTTTACAATATATATAAGTGATCTAGTAGAAAGCGTCGGATGCTCTTTAAGGCTATTAGCGGATAATGCAGTTGTCTATATCAAAGAAGCAATGCCAGAAGATAGTGAGAATTTGTAGAACGACGTGCAGAAAATTTATGAATTGTGCAGGCTCCGGCAGTTGACCCTGAACGTAAATAAATGTAACTCATTGCGCATACATAGGAAAAGAAATCCACTAATGTGCAGATACACTATTGACGATAAACAGCTGGAGACTGCGTCTGTCGTAAAATATCTAGGCTTTAACTATCGAGAGCGAGCTTAAGCGGAATGACCACATAAAACAGATAGTGGGAAAAGCAGACACCAGATTCAGATTCATCGGACGAACTTTAAGGAAATGTTACTCGTCCACGAAAGAAGTGGCTTATGAGGTATTTCTTCACCCGATTCTTGAATATTGTTTGTCTATCTGGGATCCCTACCAGGTAGAACTGATAGAGGAGATAGAGAAGATCCAACGAAGAGCGGCGCGTTTCGTCACGGGATCTTTTAGCTGGCGAGAGAGTGTTACGGAAATGCTCAACAAACTCCACTGGTAGACGTTACTTCCCCCCCCCCCCCCCAACCCCCCACATACATCTCGAGTATTGACCACGAGGACACAGTTCGAGAAATTATAGCAAGTACAGAGGCTTACCGACAATCATTCTTCCCATGCACTATTCGCGAGTGCAACTGGGTTGGATGGATCAGGTAGGCGGCACACACCATTAGGTGGTGGTGGTGGTTAGTGTTTAACGTCCCGTCGACAACGAGGTCATTAGAGACGGAGCGCAAGCTCCGGTTCGGGAAGGAGTGGGAAGGAAATCGGCCGTGCCCTTTCAAAGGAACCATCCCGGCATTTGCCTGAAACGATTTAGGGAAATCACGGAAAACCTAAATCAGGATGGCCGGAGACGGGTTTGAACCGTCACACCATTAGGTGGCTTGCGGAGTATGCTGTAGATGAAACTTCTTTTTAATTTGATGGAGATACATTTAAAAATAAAACCGCGTTGCAGAAGGGACGCATTCTGACAGAGACAGTCCCGTTCCCTGAACACGCTGGCGTTAAAGAAAACGCAAGGTTTAAAGGATTCATTGTGGCTTGAAAGAATTGCAAAACTAGTTTCCTAAAAGTTTTGAGGATACTGCCAATCTTACATCTGTTTTCAAGCACATTCGGGGATCGTTCGCCGTTTCAGTCGAAAGTACCCCTGTGCATATATAGATGTAGCTGATTGTTGTACGAGGTAACTCCCGTTTTAACGGCAAATATCTCTACCGTTAAAGCTGTCTACGACGTCTACACTGCTTTCCTCTGGAAGAATTTCCACGTCTCTATAGTAAAGTTGCAAAAGTGCTACAATATTTTAATCGAAATGCGAGTGTGTGTGTTTGTGTGTGTAAGAAAGACGTTTTTTCGATTATGAAACTAAATAAATCATGAAACTTCCTGGCAGATTAAAACTGTGTGCCCGACCGAGACTCGAACTCGGGACCTTTGCCTTTCGCGGGCAAGTGCTCTACCATCTGAGCTACCGAAGCACGACTCACGCCCGGTACTCACAGCTTTACTTCTGCCAGTACCTCGTCTCCTACCTTCCAAACTTTACAGAAGCTCTCCTGCGAACCTTGCAGAACTAGCACTCCTGAAAGAAAGGATATTGTGGAGACATGGCTTAGCCACAGCCTGGGGGATGTTTCCAGAAAGAGATTTTCACTCTGCAGCGGGAGAGCTTCTGTAAAGTTTGGAAGGTAGGAGACGAGGTACTGGCAGAAGTAAAGCTGTGAGTACCGGGCGTGAGTCGTGCTTCGGTAGCTCAGATGGTAGAGCACTTGCCCGCGAAAGGCAAAGGTCCCGAGTTCGAGTCTCGGTCGGGCACACAGTTTTAATCTGCCAAGAAGTTTCATATCAGCGCACACTCCGCTGCAGAGTGAAAATCTCATTCTGGTAAATAAATCATGATTATGTAGCAACCTGAATGGAGAATCGGGGAAACTGCGTGTGTCCGCATGCCAACAGATTGTATCAGAAAAAAATCTTCTGCACCCCAAAAATAATTAAATAATACTGAAAATGTGTTTTGTTTTTGATCTCCGTTGTTGAGAAATGTGAAGTATAAAACCAAGATCTGTGCAGTGGCGCGTTCGCAGTTTTCCCCTCTTCCGCGTCCTCGGGGTCAGACAGCCTAGCGAGGCAGTGAGGGAAACGTGTCAACCAAACAGGGCGCTATGGCAGTCTCGCGAGCACACGGCTAGTGAGCCGAATTCTGGGCCACTGCTGCCCTGTAGTGTTACTTTCTTGGTCCGTCTGCGTGACTGTTAAAAGCCGTTTTTCTCAGGAAAGGGTAGACGTATCAAGTTGAAATTTATGTCTCATATTAATTTCCACGCCCCCATGGTGGTGTAAAAAATTGTTCTAAGTCAATGAAATCAAACGGTACAGCCATTTATGTCACATATTTTAACACTCGCAAACTCATTCACCGTAGCCTACGGAGTACTTGCCGTTCACCTAGAATCATGAAATCTGGTAAGAAGTAAGATTTCACACCACAAGTAAAGGAAAAATTAGGGAACTGTTAATTTGTAACTGTACCACACAAAAATCTGTTGTTATAGAACTATCTGTCTGCCCCTCCATGTGTTAAGATGCCTTTGCCTCAGCAATCGGTAGACGTATCTAGTTTAAATTTTTGTCACATACAGAGGTCGATGGTCTCTCAGTGTTGTAAAAACGTCATGCTTTCAAGTCAATGCAATCAAAAGATACGGCCATTTATATCACATATTTTGATACTCGCGAACTCATTCATTAAAACCCATAGGCTGCTTTCTGGATGCCTAGAATCACGAAATTTGGCGATTTGTTTCACAGTAAAAATACAGCAAAAACACAGAAAATTGTTAATTTAAAAATACATCACATTAAAAAGATATTTATTTCGTTGTTTGTAATCCGACTTTAAAAAAAATTAAATTGTCTCCGAAGTGTTGAAATTCCTGGGACGTATTTCTAGTCAGTATCAATAGAAGGCAATTAACCATTCCCGGAATGGCTTAACTGCCTGCAAATATAATAAAGTTTGTGCCGGACCCTCAGAATCCTAGTTCTAACGCACCTGGCCGATCGTACACGCAATATACGCGAGAGGATTTTTTAACACAATTACAACAAAGTCTAGACGTTAATATACTTTTTAACAAAATTTCAACCAATATTAACCCCCTTATCATTCGTAGTTTTATACTAAAGGCATCAGTACTTTAAGGCAATATGAATAAAATGGTGGGTTGCGGCAGAAACAAAAATCAAATGGCTCTGAGCACTATGGGACCTAACATCTGAGGTCATTAGTCCCGTAGAACTTAGAACTACTTAAACCTAGCTAACCTAAGGACATCACACACATCCACGCCCGAGGCAGGATTCGAACCTGCGACCGTGGCGGTCGCGCGGTTTCAGACTGTAGCGCCTAGAGCCGCTCGGCCAACGCGGCCAGCGTGGCAGAAACAGCTGAGGCTCAGAGGGTGAGACTTGGATATGAATATAGCTAAAAGCTCTAACCAAATTTCTTTTAGTTCAGTAATGTTTTTTCGATAACTTTCATGATCTACCGTTTGGTTTCGTAAGCTTTTCATGCATTTTGCACAGAGAAAATAAATCACTGCGCGTACTTCCAGTTTAGTGGCACATTTTCAATAGCAACAAACAGCCTTAAGAGACTGACGAATGTTTCGATTGTGACATCTCAGGTAGCAAACAGATAGTGGTACTCATTGCGCATGCGTCGGTCGCCGACTGCAACAGCCATATTCAAAAACAATGTGGTTCGGTGGTGCCGGCACGGTAACGCAGCAGGTTTGGTAGGCAGAACGGCCATGGCCACCCTCTGCACACAGGAAAAAAAAAAAGAAAAAAACAGAGAGAGAGAGAGAGAGAGAGAGAGAGAGAGAGAGAGACAGATAGAGAGAGATAGACAGAGAGAGAGAGAGAGAGAGAGAGAGAGAGAGAAGAAGGTGAAGATACAAGACACTAAAAAAATGACCAGATGTCAGTAGGATTCGAGTGCTGAGGGTTCCGTACAACTTTAATTACGTATGTAGACAGTACTCCGGGAACCGAGGATATTAAAGATTTTTGACCGTTATCGGAAATTGATTGATACTGGTGAGATATCGGTCCCAGTGATTCCAAGACTGCCGAGAATATTTCAATTTCAAGCTTAATGTCGGATAAGAAATGAAAAAAGAAATATTGTTTCCTGTAATGTAATTACAGGAAACTCGTACTGTGAAACCTTGCTTCTTGCCAAATTTCATGAGTTTCGGTCAACGGGAAGTAGACGAGAGATTTTGATGAGCGAATTTTCGAGTATCAGTATAAGTGATATAAATGGCCTACATTTTTTACACCGCAAAGGAACTATCGACTTTAGTATGTCGCGAAAATTTTAACTTAATACGCCAAACTGTTGTAGAGAAACAGGGTCTTAACAGACGGACAAACAGACAGACAGACGGACAACAAAGCTCTCCTACAACCGTTCTGTTTTTACAGATTGAGGCACGGAGCCGTAAAAGTGGCAAAGTACCAGACTGCGGACCCAAGTGGCTCAGGTTCAATCAGCGGATAGTCCTACTATTTTTATTTTTCACTTTTCATTTCTTTTCATCATTGCTAATGTCAAAAGCGGGCAGTCGCACCGTGCTTCGCAGTCTTGGTTAAACTGTTGTTGCCCCTATACGTGGCTGGATAAGTCAGTTCAACGGTCGCAGGATGCAACGGCATAACACCTGCGTAAGAACTGTGCTGTTCAAGCCAACCATCAACCATCGGGGTGACGAATGGTTCAAATGGCTCTGAGCACTATGGGACTTAACTTCTGAGGTCATCAGTCCCCTACACTTAGAACTACTTAAACCTAACTAACCTAAGGACATCACACCTATCCATGCCCGAGGCAGGATTCGATGGTGGTGGTTAGTGTTTAACGTCCCGTCGACAACGAGGTCATTAGAGACGGAGCGCTAGCTCGGGTTAGGGAAGGATTGGGAAGGAAATCGGCCGTGCCCTTTCAAAGGAACCATCCCGGCATTTGCCTGAAACGATTTAGGGAAATCACGGAAAACCTAAATCAGGATGGCCGGAGACGGGATTGAACCGTCGTCCTCCCGAATGCGAGTCCAGTGTGATAACCACTGCGCCACCTCGCTCGGTGCAGGATTCGAACCTGCGACCGTAGCAGCAGCGCGGTTCCGGACTAAAGCGCCTAGAACCGCTCGGCCACAACAGCCGGCCGGGATGACGACAGCACAGCTGTGTGGACAAGCGGATTCAGTAAACGTAAGTCTTAACTCTTCTGTACTTGGTTCAAATGGCTCTGAGCACTATGGGACTTAACTTCTGAGGTCATCAGTCCCCTAGAACTTAGAACTACTTAAACCTAACTTACCTAAGGACATCACACACATCCATTCCCGAGGCAGGATTCGAACCTGCGACCGTAGCGGTCGCGCGGTTCCAGACTGTAGCGCCTAGAACCGCTCGGCCACTCCAGCCAGCTCTTCTGTACTGTACGGTGGTTACACATTCTTTTTATTGATGCATCGTTCAACGGCTTCCTGATGCTAATTACTGAAATAATGAATTGATGTTTCGCTAGTTGCTAGTCGCTTCCCATAAATCGTTTATGATCTGTTATGTGATCTTTATTTGTCAATAAATAAGAAGTTTCGCTGTGCTGTCGTTCTTCGTGCTCACAATACAAACACGGCTATTTCTTCCGTAAAGCTTTGCTGAACACACATATACAGCTGCATTTATCTTTTCAAGGACTGTTTAATGCCAGTTCAGGAAAATACAGAAAGAATAGAAATATAAAACAGCAAGTAAGTAACTCACTTTCTCGGCAGACAGAAGAGTTAGAGCTATTAATCATAAAGCAAAGTATTTGACCAAAACCATTATTTTCGCATTTTAAACCAGTAACGAAATTCTCGGCGCTTTCCGCATTTAGTCTGTCACCCTGAATATTCGTGTAGCATGATATCGAACTATGCTTGTACACAGTAAAACACTCTCTTCTATTTTAGGCGGGTGTGGGAAGAACACTTTTAATTAATATGTAATGTTCCCCATCGTCGAGTTTATAATATTACTAATAATTATTGTAATTAAGTCTATTAATAAGCATATGCCAGTTTTCAGCAGAGTGTTAAAATGAGTAGAAAGTCTTACAATTTTGGGACATTTGTTCGATGTAACAGTGTTCTACCTGTTTCAGGTTACTGGTACAACAGCTAATGACAATTGTTTTACCCACGTATGAAAAATATATCGGAATTGCAAATGATTTCAACAAGCTGATTCGCGCATTATTCTGCGGCCGCTGAAACCACGAAATCTGATTGTGGATAGACTGGAACGGCAAAATATTCTGAAAAATTAATGGCAATCGATGTCGTTCTAAAATGAAAAAACCAACTACAGGCATTATTTTTACATGCAATATTAAACAAATGCTATGTCTCTACTGTCTTTTTTTCTATTTTCCTACTGGCAAATTACTAGTATTGCAGCAGCACAGTTATTCGTTATACATTAAATTGAAACTGGTCTAAATTTACCTGGTCACACTGCAGACATTTAATTAATAATGGGCTTCAGCACATTTCCTATCGTCTTTCCCGGTTCTATGTAGAATTTCCTTGTTTCTGATTTATTTTCACTGGAATCTTGATACACCAACACAGACGGTTCACACTTACAAGGCTGCATCTTCATTGAAGGCTTCGATCTCTCTCTTCCGCAAGTTACCGAGCGATTTAAATCACATTTCAGTGACATTAACGACAAAGTGGAGACGATTTACAGTTTTCAGAGATTAAGAAAATAGCATAATTAGCTGCAATAGGTGTATGAAAATTTATTAGAACTACTAGTGCCCGTGAAACGATGACCCATCGTCAGATATCTATAAGCAGTGAAAAAGACCATAATCAGGCACACCAAACACAGTTATCGAATGTCCAAAAAGCATTCGTCACATAACCTAAAGTTACAGAAAGCGACATTAATTAAAGTGCATGCGTGAAAACATAATCATTTTTATCTAGATCAACGTCATTTGTTAACTGCATAAAAATTGTAGAAGGCAAGGAAGCAGCCGATTTATACATCGGGTAATATGTTAACAGAGCGATGTATAAGGGCAGACTGAAGTAGTGTGTTCTCGTCAGCGATTGTGGAAATAATTACATGTATGCTCTCTATGAGCTCTTTTTCTGTGTTTTCCTCGTAGAATATTTATTAAATTTCTTGCGTGTTTTTCTGTATAAGAAGTTGTATCTCGCGTTTTTGTAAGAGTAAGTTCATTCAGTCTGTAGCGCAGTAGCTGCTCACTGAACATCCAGCTAAATAGCTCATTAACTAATCAGCGTCTATTGGTGACACGTCAGAAGGGTAGCAAGTTGCATTTCTAGGATTCCGTCTGATTTTAGAGTTCACTTCTTCAATAAGTCTTGCTAGTATGGCCAGGATGTGCCCATACTGTGTGCGGACGTTGGAGGAGCTGGCCACAGTTCGCGAACAGCTGAATGTGCTTTTGGCTATGGTCAATCACCTTCAGGCTGCTGCGTCTGGGTGTAGCGGTGGCGGAGAATCTGGCGCGTCGCATGGCACACCTCAGGTGTCACTTGTTTTGCCCACGGGCTCTGCTTCCGAGGCACCTCCTTCTGCACCCGACGCGGTGGATTCGCCCTCACACCACGAGGAGTGGCGGATGGTAACGCTTTCGCGTTGCTCGAAGCGGAGAGCCAATGTGGAGACTGACCACCTGGGCTCACCCAATCACCATGTGAGTGAACAGGTGGCCGCTCCTTTAGCAGGGTCCGAACAGGCACAATCGGGGAGAGGTTTACTGGTTATTGAGAGCTTTAATGAAAGGCGCGTTATGGAGCCCCTTAGGCAGATAGCGTTCAGGGCTGGAAAGAAAGTCAATGTGCATTGGTATGTCTGCCGGAGGGCCTAATCCGAGACTTGGAGGCGGCTATCGAGCGTGCAGGGTGAAGTCGTCTGAAGA
This sequence comes from Schistocerca cancellata, assembly GCF_023864275.1. Taxonomy (NCBI): domain Eukaryota; kingdom Metazoa; phylum Arthropoda; class Insecta; order Orthoptera; family Acrididae; genus Schistocerca; species Schistocerca cancellata. The sequence continues at coordinate 252,054,666 of NC_064630.1, read as the reverse complement.
AGTTGTGGCTCACGTCGACACCAATGACGCCTGTCGGATTGGTTCCGAGACCATCCTCAGTTTGTACAAGCGGCTGATGGAGGTAGTGGAGACTGCTGGCCCCACGGGATGGGTGCAAGCAGAGCTCGCAATTTGCAGCATTGTCCCCAGAGATTATCAGGGTCTTTTGGATTGGAGCCGAGTGGAGGGTCTCAGCCAATGGCTTCGTCCACTCTATGGCGGTCTTGGCTGCAGATTTCTAGACGTGCGTTATTGTGTGAGGATTTGAAGGGCTCCCCTTGATAGGCCAGTGGGTAAAACCCAGATCATGCAATACTAGTTGGAGGCTATTTTAAACTACCGAGTGTAGACTGGGATGTCTATGGATTCACTGCAGGTAGTACAGACAGACAGTCATGTGAAATACTTTTGAACGCGTTTTCTGAAAACCGTCTTGAGCAGGTATTTCGGCAGCCCACATACAATGGAAATATCTTAGACCATGTAGCTACAAATAGGTTATACCTTATGGACAATTTCAATACAGAAACAGAAGTTAATAAATCAGCCAAGAAGTCTAGCAGAGTGTTTCTACTTGACAGAGCATATAAGCAGTTTTTTGAAAGGCGTCATATTTACGCCAGTGGCTGCTAAACTTTTTATTTCCGCTATTTCAATTTCGTCCTCAGGCTATTATGAAGTGCAGATGTTTTGACTTTAATCCGTGTCAACTTTATACACGCTGAAACATTTACAGGTCGATGTCATTTGCTGTTATATAAATTCGTAACGCTGCTAAGTAGTGCGAGCAGGATATATGGTCGTGTGTGCTTGCACGAATTTATGTAACAGCAAATGACAACGGCATACAAATGTGTCAGCGTGTATAAAGTTGACATGGCTTAAAGCCAAAACATCTGCATTTGATAATGGCCTGAGTTCGAAATTGCAATAGTGGAAATAAAAAGTTTAACAGTCACTGGCGTAAACATGGTATCTTTCGAAAAATTTTACATGACTGTGAATCCCAGTTATGACAAGTTAGATAAACAGTTGTTAGCATCTCACTTAGACAGTGAACTGGCATCACTTAGTTCCAGTAAGATGGATGTAGAGGAATTACGGGCAAAGTTTAGCAGATTGTAAACGTAGTCTGCAGAGTTACGTGCCTAATAAGTGGATAAAATATGAAAAGCCACACCAAGGTTTGATAACGAAATTCGGAAGATACTGAGGAAGCAGAGGCTGTTGCACTCTCGATTCAAAAGTGAACACACAAATTACGAGAAGAGAAGGGTAACAGAGATTCGTGCGTCTGTGGAAAGATCTATGCGTAAAGCATACAACAGCTACCGCCATCACAACTTAGCAAAAGATCTGGCAGTGAACCCCAGAAAATGTTAGTCTTATTTAAAATCGATAAGCGGGTCTAAAGCTTCCATTCGTCCGTGTTGGCCACTATGGCGTGGTAGCTGAAGATAGCAAAACGAAAGGCGAAGTTTCAAATTTTGCGTTCAAGAAATCGTTCACACTGGAGAATCGTACAAACATACCGCCATTTGACCATCGGACAGAGTCCCGTATGGACGACATAGTGATAAGCATCCCTAGCGTAGTGAAACAACTGAAAAATATGAAAAAAAATAGATCACCATGTCCGGAAGGAATCCCAGTTCGATTTCACAAAGAGTACTCTACGGCATTGACCCCTTACCTCGACTGCATTTATCGTGGAACACCCGCCCAGCACAAAGTCCCAAGCGACTGGAGAAAAGCGCAGGTGACTCCAGTATATAAGAAGGGAAAAAAGAACGGATCCGCAAAATTACAGACCAATATCTTTAAACCTCGGTTTGTTACAGAATCCTTGAACATATTCTCAATTCGAATATAAAAAACTTTCTTGAGACTGAGAAGTTTATGTCCACGAAACAGCACGGTTTTAGAAAGCATCGCTCGTGCGAAAGACAGCTTTCCCTTTGTCACATGATATACTAAGAACTAAGGATGAAGGGCAACAGGCAGATTCCATATGTCTAGGTTTCCGGAAAGCATTTGACGTGGTGCCCCATTGCAGGCTCTTAACGAAGACTCAAGCATATGGAATAAAATCACAGATATGTGAGTGGTGCGAAGACTTGTTAAGTAATAGAACCCAGCGTCCCTCAGAGACAAGGTTATCGTCGGGAGCGCCACATGGCAGTGTGGTAGGACCGCTGCTGTTCTCTATACACATTTTGATTTGGCTGACAGGGTGGGCAGCAATCCGCGGTTGTTTTCTGATGATCCTGTGGTGTACGGCAAGGTGTCAAATCTGAGTGACTGTAGGAAGATACGAGACGGTTTAGACAAACTTTCCAATTGGTGTGATGAATGGCATGTAGCTCTAGTTGTGGAAAAATGTAAATTAATGTGGATGAATAAGAAGAACAAACATGTAATGTTCGGATACAGTATTATTAGTGTCCTGTCTGGCACAGTGAAGTCTCTAAAACACAAAGCGACATGAAATGGAACGAGCATTTGAGAACTGTGCTAGGGAAGGCGAATGGTCGACGTCGGTTTATGGGGAGAATTTTAGGAAAGAGTGGTTCACCTGTAAAGGAGACCGTATATTGGAGTGTTTGGAAACCATATCAGGTCGGATTGAAGGAAGACATCGAAGCAGTTCAGAGGCGTGCTGCTATATTTGTTAGCGGTGGGTTCGAACAACACGTAAGTGTTAACGGAGATGCTTCGGAATCTCAAATGGGAATCCCTGGAGAGAGGGCGACGTTCTTTTCGAGAAACACTACTGAGGAAATGCAGAGGGCCGGCCTTTGGAGCTGACTGCCAAACTACTTCTGCCAAGATACATTGCGCGTAAGGACCACGAAGATAAGACACGAGAAATTAGGGCTCATACGGAGACATATAGAAAGTCGTTTTTGCCTCGCTCTGTTTGCGAGTGGAACAAGAGAGGAAATAACTATTGGCGGTAAAGGGTACTATCCGCCGCTCGTCGAACTGTGGCTTGGAGAACATCAATGTAAATGTAGATGTATGAACAGCGCAAGTCATTCAATGTATACGTTAGTGTCAACGAAAAATTCGAAAATTAGAATACAGAAAATATATAGAGTTGTAGAAGATCGTATAATACATGAACATCTACAGTTGGGGGACGTGAACATAATTTACGGGGTTGAGCTCGATACAAACAATCATGTTTGGAAGCATGCCTTGCAATTAGGCCGTTTCTAGTAATTGCAGGGTTATTGGGCTAGTGGCTATATAATGACTGTGTTTGGTTTGTGATCATTGTGCCTAGTTATCGTCTTTTTCAGTGAAATAGATCCCCAAAGATGGTATCTCGTTTCACTGATACTGATAGTTTTAATAAAGTGTTGTATAGAGTATCAAGCCCTTGTTTCATTTTAACCTCCTTCGGAAGCTGCCAATCCGATTCGTACCTATTTCTATGATGCCAAAAGAACAGATGTGGCCGACGTTCTAGATATCCCCATTGTCTAAGTCTTGTGATGATTTCTGATGATATGACGTGAAATTCTATGGAGGTGTAGTCGGTAGCAGGAGTTGTTATCGTTACGAAAAGTACATGAAATGCATTCACATTTACAAATGTGGATAATCATCAGCTGTACAATGGAATGATGAGAGCGAAAATTTTTACCGGACCGGGACCTCGGTCGCCTTACCATTAGGCTATCCGAGCACTATTCACGGTCAGACCCAAACTTTCATATATCGTCAACCATGTGTCTACATCCTACGCTCGTACATGCGCTATTTATATTCCCGTGCAGCGAGACATTTCAATTGAATGTCGCTTTCTCTGCTTCGTGCTGTGCAAACGGGCGCTGTGGGTGCTGGTCTTTCGCTCTCACGCTTTTGTTTGACGTGGGAGAAGTCCCCCTCCTTCATGACTGACTGACCCGATCATCACACTTTTATGTTCCTGCAACTACTTGGTGACATCGGAAAGTGATGCATTATGCTTTGAAATCGGTCGTTGAACAAATTAAGGAATTACTGGCAACTGAAGCGGACTTTTATTCTATAAATATGTCCCCCAGCTGCCGACGTTCGCCCGATCAGATATCATGTACTCGGGGAAGGTGACTGGGGTTTTACCCTTTCAGCACAAACAGCAGTTCTAAAGACGTGACAGCAGCACGCTCCGCTGTGACTGGCTTGCGTAATGTGCAAAATATTGAGTAACTGAGCGAGCGCCAAACGTCCTGAAATCTTACCGATCAAACACGAACGCAGAGGCCGTCAAACCTGAGGTTCTGCAAGAACAGTGATGTGCGCCTCGTGTAAGTAGAGTTCTCATTGACACCATCGCAAACCGTACCTGAAACAATCAGAAAGTTTCAATCAGAAAACTGTTACATCTGTACCATGGAATACTGTTCTGACACTGATGGCGACAATTAAATACTTCATTCAGAAATTAATGCAAAAACTAATTTCATTTTCGGTTCAGTTTTGTGCTAATATTATATTACACAAGAGGATTATTTTTAGAATTTTTAGTGATAGCGCGTGACTGTCGCAGCATCACAATAGACAGGAAGTTGGACAGGCCACTTTGCTCATTTACCCAATATCAACGATTTATTTATTGTTTGTTTGTTCTTTGATTTAGAACTTTCAGTGCCTCTTTTACAGTGTCCAAGAATTTTTTTACAGGTTCAATACGCAAATAGCATTACCTCGAACATAGAAAATACTGCGCCAATATTGTAAGAATTAATAATAATAATAACACAAAACACAGTAATGTGCAGAATTGCTTACGTCTTGCATAAAGTATAGTGAAAGTAGTTAAGTCAGCAGGCCTACTCTTGTGGAAGCTGGAAGTAACCTGGAGTAGACTTGACTGTATCCATTAGTGTAACTTACGAAAAATAATTATAATAATAATAATTATAAATATTATTTACTAAGATGGAAGTGTTTGATACCTAGAAGATAAGTTGGATTATAAAAGGACTGCAAGGGAAACATGCAAAATGCACCTACAAACATCTCGTCGATTTATAAACGTCGAATAACTTCTAAACGCACATAAATCTCCTAGCAGAAATTGAACCACCCCTTAAACTAATCATATCAAAACCGTTCATATCCATACTGACCCTCCACCAATACGGGACACAGGCACAAGAAAAAGAAGAAGAAAATGGAATCAGTATTATATACAATGATCTATAAAGCTCAATAATCCACCTTCATCACAAAATTGGGATCCACAATTTGTGAACTACTTGCAGCGAGAAGATGGCCAAATACAGAAATATGGCAGATGAGGTAAAAATCTTGGGGAAACAGGAGTCTGCACATCGTCCCAGTGGTAACATCGGAAACCGGCTTTATCGCAAAGCAAACTGTAGAGACCACATGGGGCCTAGCGCTGCAACTTTTCACTCCGTTGGAAACTGCAGAAGACAGTTCCGCTGTACATCTGCAGAAGAATTCAGTTTGATTTTAGAAAAACAAACCATAGTTAATTTGCTGATAACTAGTTATTTAAATAATTACCATGTAAAAATAGTTATACCATTAATAATAATAATAATAATATTAATAAGAATGAAACTACTTATTATAATAAAGGCAGTAACGTTAAAATCGCCGGAAAGAGAGTTGTCATGATATAATTTTTCTCTGAATAGGAAAGAATAAGGTACTACAGAAAGGCAGGGCATGGGGCCCGAACAAAATTAAAAGTGGGTGATAAACGGTCTGAGGAAGAGCAAGACGAATTGGTGAATGTCACATTTCCTGGTATGATTTAGACAGGAGGAAGAGAGCTGGGATATATCAAGAAGAAAGTTAGGCGAATGATAACAGGATACGCATTTCTATATTCTTGGTGCAGAATGGCTGAGGGTCACATGTAGAGGGTTAAAGCAACCGCAGTCTACTGTAGACAACCATGCATAGGTAGCTTTGGACATTTAAGGTCGTACCTGTGTTACCCGTAAATTGGGTATGTTGCATATCTATCGGGCGTTACCTCATAACAATCGCCTTCTATCCTTATGCGAACACAGTCTTACTCAATCCACCCAAAAAACGGAAGTTGTGAATCGTCTAGGAACTGAATGACGTTATATATATATATATGTTGTTGTTGTTGTGGTCTTCAGTCCTGAGACTGGTTTGATGCAGCTCTCCATGCTACTCTATCCTGTGCAAGCTTCTTCATCTCCCAGTACCTACTGCACCCTACATCCATCTGAATCTGCTTAGTGTATTCATCTCTAGGTCTCCCTCTACGATTTTTACCCTCCACGCTGCCCTCCAATACTAAATTGGTGATCCCTTGATGCCTCAGGACATGTCCTAACAACCGATCCCTTCTTCTGGTGAAGTTGTGCCACAAACTTCTCTTCTCCCCAATCCTATTCAATACTCCCTCATTAGTTATGTGATCTACCCACCTAATCTTCAGCATTCTTCTGTAGCACCACATTTCGAAAACTTCTATTCTCTTCTTGTCCAAACTATTTATCGTCCATGTTTCACTTCCATACATGGCTACACTCCATACAAATACTTTCAGAAATGACTTCCTAACACTTAAATCTATACTCGATGTTAACAAATTTCTCTTCTTCAGAAACGCTTTCCTTGCCATTGTCGTCAGCCTACATTTTATATCCTCACTACTTCGACCATCATCAGTTATTTTGCTCCTCAAATAGCAAAACTCCTTTACTACTTTAAATGTCTCAATTCCTAATCTAATTCCCTCAGCATCACCCGACTTAATTCGACTACATTCCATTAGCCTCGTTTTGCTTTTATTGATGTTCATCTCATATTCTCCTTTCAAGACACTGTCCATTCCGTTCAACTGCTCTTCCAAGTCATTGGCCGTCTCTGACAGAATTACAATGTCGTCGGCGAACCTCAAAGTTTTTATTTCTTCTCCATGGATTTTAATACCTACTCTGAATTTTTCTTTTGTTTCCTTCACTGCTTGCTCAATATACAGATTGAATAACATCGGTGAGAGACTACACCCCTGTCTCACTCCCTTCCCAACCACTGCTTCCCTTTCATGTCCCTCGACTCTTATAACTGCCATCTGGTTTCTGTACAAATTGTAAACAGCCTTTCGCTCCCTGCATTTTACCCCTGCCACCTTTAGAATTTGAAAGAGAGTATTCCAGTCAACATTGTCAAAAGCTTTCTCTAAGTCTACAAATGCTAGGAATGTAGGTTTGCCCTTCCTTAATCTAGCTTCTAAGATAAGTCGTAGGGTCAGTATTGCGTCACGTGTTCCAACATTTCTACGGAATCCAAACTGATCTTCCCCGAGGTCGGCTTCTACTAGGTTTTCCATTCGTCTGTAAAGAATTCGCGTTAGTATTTTGCAGCTGTGACTTATTAAACTGATAATTCGGTAATTTTCACATCTGTCAACACCTGCTTTCTTTGGGACTGGAATTACTATATTCTTCTTGAAGTCTGAGGGTATTTCGCCTGTTTCATACATCTTGCTCACCAGATGGTAGAGTTTTGTCAGGACTGGCTCTCTCAAGGCCGTCAGTAGTTCCAATGGAATGTTGTCTACTCCGGGGGCCTTGTTTCCACTCAGGTCTTTCAGTGCTCTGTCAAACTTTTCACGCAGTATCGTATCTCCCATTTCATCTTCATCTACATCCTCTTCCATTTCCATAATAATGTCCTCAAGTACATCGCCCTTGTATAGACCCTCTATATACTCCTTCCACCTTTCTGCTTTCCCTTCTTTGCTTAGAACTGGGTTTCCATCTGAGCTCTTGATGTTCATACAAGTGGTTCTCTTATTTCCAAAGGTCTCTTTAATTTTCCTGTCGGCAGTACCTATCTTACCCCTAGTGAGATTAGCCTATACATCCTTACATTTGTCCTCTAGCCATCCCTGCTTGTCCATTTTGCACTTCCTGTCGATCTCATTTTTGAGACGTTTGTATTACTTTTTGCCTGCTTCATTTACTGCATTTTTATATTTTCTCCTTTCATCAATTAAATTCAATATTTCTTCTGTTACCCAAGGATTTCTACTAGCCCTCGTCTTTTTACCTACTTGATCCTCTGCTGCCTTCACTACTTCATCCCTCAAAGCTACCCATTCTTTTTCTACTGTATCTCTTTCCCCAATTCCTGTCAATTGTTACCTTATGCTCTCACTGAAACTCTGTACAACCTCTGGTTCTTTTAGTTTATCCAGGTCCCTTCTCCTTAAATTTCCACCTTTTGGCAGTATCTTCAGTTTTAATCTACAGGTCATAATCAATAGATTGTGGTCAGAGTCCACATCTGCCCCTGGAAATGTCTTACAATTTAAAACTTGGTTCCTAAATCTCTGTCTTACCATTATAAAATCTATCTGAAACCTGTCAGTATCTCCAGGCTTCTTCCATGTATACAGCCTTCTTTTATGATTCTTGAACCAAGTGTTAGCTATGATTAGGTTATGCTCTGTGCAAAATTCTACCAGGCGGCTTCCTCTTTCATTTCTTAACCCCAATCCATATTCACCTACTACGTTTCCTTCTCTCCCTTTTCCTACTACCGAATTCCAGTCACCCATGACTATTAAATTTTCGTCACCCTTCACGATCTGAATAATTTCTTTTATCTCATCATACATTTCTTCAATTTCTTCGTCAGCTGCAGAGCTAGTTGCATATAAACTTGTACTGATGTAGTAGGTGTGGGCTTCGTATCTATCTTGGCCACAATAATGCGTTCACTATGCTGTTTGTAGTAGCTTACCTGCATTCCTATTTTTCTATTCATTATTAAACCTACTCCTGCATTACCCCTATTTGATTTTGTGTTTATAACCCTGTAGTCACCTGACCAGAAGTCTTGTTCCTCCTGCCACCGAACTTCACTAATTCCCACTATATCTAACTTTAACCTATCTATTTCCCTTTTTAAATTTTCTAACCTACCTGCCCGATTAAGGGATCTGACATTCCACGCTCCGATCCGTAGAATGCCAGTTTTTTTTTCTCCTGATAATTACATCCTCTTGAGTAGTCCCCGCCCGGAGATCCGAATGGGGGACTATTTTACCTCCGGAATATTTTACCCAAGAGGACGCCATCATCATTTAACCATACAGTAAAGCTGCATGCCCTCGGGAAAAATTACAGCCGTAGTTTCCCCTTGCTTTCAGCCGTTCGCAGTACCAGCACAGCCAGGCCGTTTTTGATTATTGTTACAAGGCCAGATCAGTCAATCATCCAGACTGTTGCCCTTGCAACTACTGAAAAGGCTGCTGCCCCTCTTCTGGAACCACACGTTTGTCTGGCCTCTCAACATGTACCCCTCCGTTGTGGTTGCACCTACGGTACGGCTATCTGTATCGCTGAGGCACGCAAGCCTTCCCACCAACGGCAAGGTCCATGGTTCATGGGATATATATATATATATATATATATATATATATATATATATATATATATATATATATATATACACGAAAGATTTTTGTTCTACATAGTTATCCTTAGATTTTCAATGTTTAATTCAGGTTTTATTCGAAAATTATTGATTTGTAACGTGAGACAGAGGGATGGTTTAGTAAAAATAAAGAAAAAATACAGGTTTATCATATAGCACTACAAAACGCAATTTCCTCAACAAAAAGATAAAATAAAAAGTAATAAAAATATGTCGAACATCGGTTCAATACTTCGTCGCACATACATAACTCTTCTTTTGCTATACACAAACAACTTTCGCATTATAAGTGATAATAGGAAACTCTTGCCTTTGATCATGGTAAAGAATTTTCTGTTGAGTACAAAATAACAACAATAATTATATTCTTTATGTTTGTGCTTGTAAACTGTCCTTGCAACAAACATAATTGCTTTGGCTGCACAAAAGTAAAATACAGAATGGAAAACACTGAATGATGTGCGGTTCTAATTATGAGCAAAACGAACAAACAAACAAACAAAAAACAAAGAGAAGTCATCAGCTCGCAATTCCTCTCTTACACGTTTAATTATGTTTCTTTCCTTACCAATATTACCGAACGTAGTTTTGGTAGAGCACAATGCAGTCACATGCATGTAATGGGTGCTTTGTTCCACTGACGCAGTGTTTTTTCCCAGTGACGTATGTCTGGAGTAGAGGAAGAGGATGGAGAATGGTTTAAAGTCACGTATGAGATTTTGTACTGTAGTTATGGAATAGGGACTGGTATTTGATATCCGAGCAGAACTAATGGGAAGTCCAGTGGCTAAGAACTCGATGAAAGAAAGTGATTTCATGGATACTCACGTCGCTTATTAGACCGCAAACGCCTTAGTGGTGCATTTCTACTACACATATGCTCCGTAAGCCATCGTACAGTGTTTGGCAAAGGGTACATCATACCAATACTACCGATTTCATTTCCTATTCCTTTCGCGAACTGAGTGAGGGAAAATAACTGTCTATATGTGTGTTATCCAAAGTTGCGCTCTTCCAAAACAAAGGTTCATTAATTTTGCTACAGTACATGAATGATGAATAAACAGTGAGATCACCGGGAATATTGGTAGCACAGGTTGGGAGACCCCCATAAGTGATTGCGTGACAGGGAAACTGGAGTCGTCAACTTTTCTTTGTTTTTATGTCTGTCTGTTTTTCACATAATCAGAACCACACATAGTTCAATGTTAGTACATTGTGTATTTTATACTCTTACAAAATATAAATTGCATTTTATAAGTAATAAAAGTTATTTGATCACGTAACTTTTGCTCTTTTATGCCAACAAAGCAATTACTTTTGACGAAAGTACAGTTTACAAGCGCAAAAAAAAAAGATCTGTATAATTATTGTTTCTGTTTTGCACTCAGTAGAACGTTATTTATTATGAACGAAGCAAGAGTTTCTTTTATTATTAATAAGTGCTAAAATTGTTAGTGAATAACAGAAATATATTTTATATGAGCTCTACGCAGTACTGAAGCGATGTATGGTATGTTTTTGCTTTGCAGTTTTTTTATTTTATCCTTTTTTTTTGTTTTGAAGGAGTTGCTTTAACTAGCGCTATATGATAAACCAGCGTATATTCTATTCTTATTACACCATCCCTCTGTTCCGGATTACAAATCAATGTTTTGAATAAAATCAGAATTAGGCGCTTTTAATTTCGCTATAAATACTACTTATTGTGAAATGACAGGCAGGAGCGTAACTATGCAGAAGGAAAAAGGTTCCGTGGGTTATGTGGTTCAAATGGCTCTGAGCACTATGGGACTTAAATCTGAGGTCATTAGTCCCCTAGAACTTAGAACGACTTAAACGTAAGTAACCTACGGACATCATACACACCCATGCCCAAGGCAGGATTCGAACATGCGACCGTAGCAGTCGCGCGGTTCCGGACTGAAGCGCCTAGAACCGATCGGCCACCGCGGCCGGCGGGTTATGTGTCTCTTTATACATCTTCACTCAGTTTCTATACGGTTCACCGCCTCCGCCTCCGGTTTCTAGGGACTCTACTAAGACACTGACAGCATATACAAACAAAGCGACCGAAATGAGGTGAAGCCTCACTGGTACAAATCACGTCTAACATACCTGTAACGCGGTTACGATCTTAACTGAGCGAGGATACTAGAAAAACTACCGCAGTGTACGCTTATTTATGATAGTCTACGACAGCCTACGGCAGTTTTACAGCACTGCTGTTATCTCGTTCTCATAATCCCTACAAGAGACATACATCGGTGGCTGGATGATTGTTGCACAGCCTCCTTCAGTACTTGTAAAAGTCTTAAAAATACGTTTAAGTCTGATATTTTTAAAGTTTTGGCATGTGTCAGAACAGAAAAGTTTCGGTGTTGTGCTTAAAAATGATAAAACGACGGAAATTGAAAGACTGGCTTTAATAAATAAATTATCTGAACAGTCGAAGGCCATTATAATTTGGCTCTGTCGCCATAGGGCGGAATGTATCCAGTGGTGTCGAAGTTGCACAGCACGAATACATTTTAGTTCTACTGGTACAAACATGGTGGTGGCACGTTCCTATGGGACCAAACTGCTGGGGTCATCAGCTCCTAGGCTTACACACTACTTAAGGTAGCTTGCCAGTGAACGGCTGGAAAAGCAGTAAGAATTTTCATAAAGTTTATGAGGGTCTAACTACATAATGTGAACTCTGAATACAAAGAAATTTTAGGACAATGAAAGTGTTTTAAGGATGAAGACTTTGGTAAAAGAAAAATCAGAATAGCTTTGATATAAACTTTATTATATAAACATTTATGTCGGTCAGTAACTTAAAATTTTTCTTGCCAGCCACGTTTGAAGTCTATAGACTTATTAACTACTTTTCTTATATGCTTAAAACTTTGTGCACACATTTATGACTTGTTATCTAAAAGTAGACTACAATCAAATGATTTCAATCAGTAGTTTTTATACTATAAATACATAAATAAGATAATCAAAATTATGGTAATTTTTTACAATTAATAAGGGTATATTTTCCCTCCTGGTGATAGTAAGCTGGTGTCTGTAGTCTACTTTTCTCCAAATGGTAGCCTGAAATATGACAAAAAATTTCAAACCTCTAGCTCAAATAGTTTTTTTTTGCATAAAATAAACATGTCAGAAAATTTGATTATTGGGAAATCCAGTTTAAAGGTACATTTCATCTGTTACTCACCTCTGTTTTACTTAAAACCCTTCAGTTGCATAATATTCTTGGTTTGTGTGTTCCTCATCTTCTCTCTTCCTTTTTTGCTCCTCTTTGCTATTCTGGCCTCTTTAGTTGCCTCAAGAACCCATTTTTCGCCTTCGGCCACTCTCAAGGAATCAATTGCCATCATTGCTTGTCTCATATTGAAACCAGGACATAGTCCCAACGACTCTAAAACATCACATCTGCTAACTGCCCTATCATCAAAGCAAATAACTGCATCTAATGCACCTAATCTCATGGTACTGAAACCAACAAACAGAGTTTTAGGCAGGTGTTCCTGTATCACATGATTGAAACATTCTTTATCATCTTGTGTCTTTCCATGTAAGCACCGTGACTATAGTTTAGTGTCACTTAAGTCCTTGTATATGGCCTTAATGGCTTCCAATACCTCAAATGGCAGGGAATGATGGTTTGCATAAGTCTCACCATTTGCTGCTGCTTTTTTGTATCCACACCATGTGTCTACACCACTGTCTCAGAGAGCATGCTGTGGATGGTCATCCGTAGAAGCTTTATGGAAGAAGTTAGCCCATGCTGCTATTTTCATGGCCTCAACATTGTATCGATTCCTTCTGATGGATATACAATAATAGAGCTGCAGTTTGTCCATCTCTTCCTTAGTAAGACGACCCCGACCACCAATTGGTTTGCCATCACTGAGCTTTTTCCCCTTCATATCTTTCATTAGCTTACGTAAACGTGTGCCCATCCTCTTTTGGACATGACCAACACACAAACTTTTCTATTTTTACAGTTCTTCCATAAGGCATATTTTCCAACATATTTGCAAACCCTTTGGAGTCTCCAAGGTACTTTACATGTGTATATATATATATTTGTTTTTAGAGAGTTCCCGATGTCTGAATCGATTCATTTAACTACCATTTTGTTCACAAATCTCTAAATATTGATTTAAGATGAAAAAAAAAACGAATTTTTGAAGCAGATTCACTAGCAAGTGACCTTAATGTAACTTAAGCTAACTTACGCTAAGGACAACATACACACCCATGGCCGAGGAAGGACTCGAACCTCCGACTGAGTGAGCTGCGCAAACGGTGGCAAGGCGCAATAGACAGCGCAGCTACCCCGCGCGGCCTCTACTGATACCCCTGCCAGCATTCTGCAACGCCTCTTCATTGCTTCGAGGTCCTTTGACCTTCCTGTTTGTCTTCCGATGTCAACACCACATCATCAAAACTCTGGCCAGTGCACACATCCTGATTGCTCAACGATGCGGCTGCGTCATGCTCAAAGCCGTGAAACAGAAACGTCGGTCTTTGTCGGCGTAAGTTTCAATTAACAGCCGTGCTAAACTGCTTCTCCCCGACTGCGCCCCCGCGCTGATTATTGACCCCTGCGGTTGCGCTTCCGCCGCGAAACGGCGCGTTAATGAAGTAAGGCGAGCCCCGCAGCGAGAATTAAGCGCTGCTTGAAATCGGTTCGCCCAAGTCGGCGCCTCCGCGGCATTTCGGAGATAACAGTTCGGCGACTGCAGGCGGGGTATTCGTCCTTCCGGGAGGTGAGCAGAGCTGGGCGCGTCGACGAGTAATCGCCAGGGTCGGGCGGGCTAGATATTCGCTCGCCGGCCCGACAGCGGAAAACGATCCCGCCACGGGTTAGGGGCGGGCCGAAGCGGGGCGAGACGAGGCGACCGTCTCCGTGGCGTTAATTTTCTGCCCACTCCCCGGGAGAATTCCAACTTCCGAGGTCACATCTGAAGGGAAGCGTTCCGCAATTTCAATTTTAACCTCCGTAGCTACCACTAGAAAAGTAGACTAGTATAAATGGAGGTGGGAAGTTTCGAGATGTGGTCTGGCCCCAGCATGCTGCACCCGAGAGGAGCGCTTAAGCAATCGTGAACCGAAGCTGCTGTTAAGGGGCTCCGGAACGCCCTATACTTGCAATGTTAAAATAACGCTTATAAATTACACCTTTCCTCACAAAGTATTTGAGGTAGGAAGTTGAACTTTTTACAGATTATTTATTGGAATATGGCCTACAACTTATTAACACAGGGATTTTACAAAATTTTAGTTCAGTTATTAAAGATGATTTTTTTCCAATTGTAATGAAAATTCACAACATTTTTTTGCAATTTTTTATTTATATATTCAAAAATATATAGTTTTTTGGAAAAAGGCTGTGTTAAATTATGCAGAAGGTACTGTGTAACATTTACTGAAAGTCTGAAACAAATATGTTTGGAAGATCCTGAGAAAATATGTAATTAGTATGAGAAAATAAAAGTTTTGGGAATCGAGCGACAAAGATTGGATTAACTTTTTAGTGCATTCCAGGTCCATAGGATGGATTATCTCCATCCTCTGCAAACTCCTCCTCCAGCTTCCTCTTGTTCCTCCTCCTGTTTACTCTTGCTTGTATTTCTAGACTCTTTACAGCCCTGTCTGCAGCCCGAAGGTGTTCCTTGTCTAAAGCAAGCATCGCTCGTACCATGTTAGAAGCTATCTTCATTCCCATATTTCTAAATACCTTGCACCTTACAATGTTGCCATCATTGAAAGTCGCAACAGTAACTTTACTTTTACTCATTATTATACTTCAACAAAACAGAGACTCAAGAAACAGAATTAATTACGAATATTTTCGAGATAACGACAGAGTAAATAAACATGAAACAATCGACAATCACACCAGCGATATATATTGAACCATCACAGGTTAGCCACAACACATACTTTATCTCACATCACTAAAATGTACCTGATGAACACGGACGTTAATAATAACACCATTTGACAGCAGTTTAACAACGCCACAGTGGGTCACGCCCATGTAGAACACATTTCAAAAAAAATTTAAAAGTAGTTCTAGTCTTCGGAATTGAATAAATTATATATCTATTAAAAGGTAATAGTCTGCAGATTCAGAAAACGCAAAAAAGTAAAAATTGAACTTTTCATGATTTTGAGCCTTTCCGGAGCCCCTTAACCGCTTTCGTCATCTCTGTTGCTTCACTCTGAAGTGCTGAGGACGTTTGTTTCCTTAACAATGGTCACTTGCTCAGAATTAATGCTCAGTAAAGTTTTGGTTCAAATGGCTCTGAGCACTATGAGACTTAACTTCTGAGGTCATCAGTCCTCTAGAACTTAGAACTACTTGAACCTGACTAACCTAAGGACATCACACACATCCATTCCCGAGGCAGGATTCGAACCTGCGACCGTAGCGGTCTCGCGGTTCCAGACTGAAGTGCCTAGAACCGCTCGGCCAACCCGGCTGGCAGTTAAGTTTTGTTTCAAACGATTACAGTGACAGCAATTTCTCATTACGCAAATATTTTTTACAAGTTTTTCCACACTATTACGCTCTATAATATCTGAACACTTAGGCCACACTTCTGTTGTCCGTTGTCCAGATTTTGAGCTTTTCCGTCAGTACAGCAACATCGTAATACCATGAAAATGAGGCTCCATTCGTAAACGTAAATTATCATTAATTTCTACGTTATAAAATAGAATTTGTTAAATTTGCAACTGTTCATAACGATTTAACAACAGTACTGAATCCTTTCTGTATCAGTCTTTTAGTAACTTAGTTTTGTTTGGAGGTAAGGGTCATCAGAGAGCTTTTAAAACAATATGTCAAGTGACGCCAGACAACTGATATAAACACACACTTTTTAGAAACATAAAAGATCTAAGATAAAAGATAGACGCTACGTTCTCAACAAAGTATATAGTTAAGTTAAAGAATACAAAGCAGGAACAAACACTCAAAAACAGATTTCTTCATACATACTTTAAGATTAATGGAGAACACTCACCAAAATGCAGAAGCGTTGAGTTGTCGATAGGCACACACAAAAGAAGGAAACTTGCTAGCTTTCGGAGTTGTCCTTTGACGAGCTGGATTACACAAAAGCAAACACGCACCTATGCCCCTACATCGTGCCGGCTAGTTTGTTGTTGTGGTTTTCAGTCCAGACACTGGTTTGATGCAACTCTCCATGCTACTCTATCCTGTGCAAGCTTCTTCATCTCCCAGTACCTACTGCAACCTACTTCCTTCTGAATTTGCTTCGTGTATTCATCTCTTGGTCTCCCTCTACGATTTTTACCTTCCACGCTGCCCTCCAATACCAAATTGGTGATCCCTTGATGCCTCAGAATATACTCTATCAACCGATCCCTTCTTCTAGTGAAGTTGTGCCACAAATTTCTCTTCTCTCCAATTTTATTCAGTACCTCCTCATTAGTCGACCCACCTAATCTTCAGCATTCTTCGGTAGCACCACATTTCGAAAGCTTCTATTCTCTTCTTGTCTAAACTATTTATCGTCCACGTTTCACCTCCATACATGGCTACACTCCATACAAACACTTTCAGAAATTACTTCCTGACACTTAAATCTATACTCGATGTTAACAATTTGCTCTTCTTCAGAAACGCTTTCATTGCCATTGACAGTCTATATTTTATATCCTCTCTACATCGACCATCATCACTTATTTTGCTCCTCAAATAGCAAAACTCATTTACTACTTTAAGCGTCTCATTTCCTAATCTAATTTCCGCAGCATCACCCGACTTAATTCGACTACATTCCATTATCCTCGTTGTGCTTTTATTGATGTTCATCTTAAATCCTCCTTTAAAGACACTGTCCATTCCGTTCAGCTGCTCTTCCGGGTCCTTTGCTGTCTCTGACAGAATTACGCTGTCATCGGCGAACCTCAAAGTTTTTATTTCTTCTCCATGGATTTTAATTCCTACTCCGAATTTTTCTTTTGTTTCCTTTACTGCTTGCTCAATATACAGATTGAATAACATCGGGGATAGGCCCACTCCCTTCCCAACCACTGCTTGCCTCTCAAGCTCCTCCACTATTATAACTGCCATCTGGTTCCTGTACAAATTGTAAATAGCCTTTCGCTCCCTGTACTTTACCCCTGCCACCTTCATAATTTGAAAGAGAGTATTCCAGTCAACATTGTCAAAATCTTTCTCTAAGTCTACAAATACTAGAAACGTAGGTTTGCCTTCCTTAATATATTTTCTAAGATAAGTCGTAGAGTCAGTATTGCGTCACGTGTTCCAACATTTCTACGGAATTCAAACTGATCTTCTCCGAGGTTGTCTTCTGCCAGTTTTTCCATTCGTCTGTAAAGAATTCGTGTTAGCATTTTGCAGCCGTGGCTTATTAAACTGATAGTTAGGTAATTTTTCACATTTGTCAACACCTGCTATCTTTGGATTTGGTTAGGCAGCGCCATATAGGGGCAAGGCGTGTGTGTGTGTGTGGGTGGGGGGGGGGAGGGGGGGCGAAAGCTAGCAAGTTTTCCTTCCTTTGTGTGTGCCTATGGACGACTGAATGATTTTCGGAGATTGGTCTCTTTTAATCCGAAAGTATTTACATTCCGCAAAAAAATTCCTACAACGATTTTTATGTAGAAGGTGAGATTAATGCTAATAGAGTAATAACCTTAGTAACAATGTGAACCACTGCAAAAATTGGCATTCACTTCAACATTTATTAAATTAAAGACTGATTTATAAAACAAGTGTGCTAGATCGCATGTCCGTGTGCAAGTGTTCCGACACTCAGATTCGATTACAAATATGTAAGGATCATTTAACCAATCCTGATACTCGTACTTCAATGCAAGCAACTAGTGAAAATTTATTTAGAGACTTTTTAACTGATATTGAGGTTTGAATGCAAACAATCACTGAAAATTCGTTTAGAGACATAACAGATGTGCGAAATTTAAGGAAGAAAGTAATTTTCGGCCGATATGTAGCTGCCAAGTAACATAGCTCGATGAAACTTGGACCATACATACGAAGAACGGCTACAGTATAATACAGAAGGCAGCTGAAAGAAATGCGCAATAATATGAACAGAAATGACACTTTTATAGAAGACAATAAGGGCACTCTAGTTACAGCCATTCATGATGGTCTCGTGGACATTAAAAACGGAGGTTGGTTGGTTGGTTTGGCGAAGGAGACCAGACAGCGTGGTCATCGGTCTCATCGGATTAGGGAAGGATGGGGAAGGAAGTCGGCCGTGCCCTTTCAGAGGAACCATCCCGGCATTTTCCTGGAGTGATTTAGGGAAATCACAAAAACGGAGGGACATGGCTGTTAACAGGGTATGTGATCACCATGGACGACAATGCATGCTCTGCAACGTGTTCCGATGCTGGTCATAAGGTTGGTATGAAGGTCTTGTGGCAGTGCTGGATGTCGTTGGTGCATGTGGACGTGCTGCTTTATGTCTCCCCACATGTGCTCGTTTGGATTTAAGTCGAGGGAATGGACAGGCCAGTCCATTCGTCGAATATCCTCTCGTTCCAAGAGTTGCTCCACCCAGCTATCCGATAAGGTGGCGCAGTGTCATCCATAAACGTGAAGCCGAAAGGAAGGAAGGAAGATTAGCATTTAAAGTTCCGTCGACATCGAGGTCATTAGGGTCGAAGCACAAGATCGGATGAGTCAAGCGTGTGGAAGGAAATCGGCTGTGTCCGTTCAAAGGAAGCATTCCACCATTTGCTTGGAGTGATTTAGGGAAATCACGGAAAATATAATTCAGGAAAGTCGGATGCGGGTTTGAACTGTCTTCCTGCCGAGTGCGCGTCCAGCGTGTTAACCACTGTGCCAGCTCGCGCGGTGGCCGAAATCACTCCTGATAAGATTCACATGGGGAAAGAGTACAGTCTCACACTGACGCTGATCGGTGAGCGTACCGCGTTCAAAGATTTGGAGGTGAGCACGCTCATGCAACATTATGTCTCCCACGTCGTAACACCTGGAACTCTAAAGCGATCATGTTCGACAATGATCGACGTACCCTTATATGGCGAGAGGTTGTAACATTGTCAGGCACACCGACAGCACCGCTCTGGTCTGTACTGGTAGTAACGGCCATGCAGCAGCACTGCTCAGTCGCTGCTGCGGTACTGAGTATCCTCCGAGTTTTACTTCTCCTGTTAACACACAGCGACAAAAAAAAAATACAGCACTGGGCTAATTTAGATCCACTGTATCGAATGGGCACTTAAAATTCCCCTTTACAAAACGTGTAGCATGTGGAACGTGTTACCTGTGGCTAAGTGTGTGAAGTGAAAAAAATTAGTCACTAGAAAACATTCATTCTATAATTGTGAAGGCTTCCGCGGCCAAAGTCTGTCTACTGGTTGACCAGTAGACCCAGAAGAAGGCCGCTGCAACCGTGGCTGACACGTTGGTTTTTCTCCAGCAGCGGTAGTAGTTTTATGCGTTATGACGCGCTACCATACCCAGAAAACTTTTATGTCAACATTCACTATGTTTTCCAGAATACTGCGTGCACCAGCAACCAATCAACGGGTGCTAATAACTCTACACGATTCCCACACTGCTGCAGACAGTGAATAAATATGTACCATCTGATGATGAATCGCTAGGTGGTTCGAAACCGGTAATGGTATAATAAAAATTGAAGAACAATACAAAAGGCGACTGGTAACAGTGATTTCGAGAAACCTTTACTCGTGACAGTCGCAGTGATCCACATCCATAATGGATAAAAGTTTTGTAACCGAAATAGCTACATGCGTGAAAGTAGTCAGAGTATTAAAACTGTAACAGAACATAGTGCAAAACAAGGGAAAGAGCTGGGAGCAAATTTAAATAGATTTTAAAACACGTATCATGACGTCGTAGAAAATCTGAACAACTGATCGTTCAAAAGCCCGCCATTAATCCAGTTAAAAGAAGAGATATTCCCATCTATTTGAGTAAGTTAAGATTTTTCCCATTTTTCTGAAAATAAAATGTACTTATATTCTTTAAGGTCGGAGGATGGAGACGACTAGCCTTCAAGCGTTCGGCAAAAGCTGAGTGGTGTATGACATGACCATTTTGTTGACTCAATGTTCGCGGAATGTCGTCCTGAACAGCCCACCTGTTTGTCCAATGTATGATGCACCGCATTCACCACAGTTAATGATGTATACCCCGGAATCGCTAAATTTATTTCTGTAAGATTGTTCATTACGAATATAACAATTCTGCAGTTTGTTAGACAGTAAATAAACAATGTTAATGTTCAAAAATGTGTGTGAAATCTTATGGTACTTAACTGCTAAGGTCATCAGTCCCTAAGCTTACACACTACTTAACCTAAATTATCCTAAGGACAAACACACACACACCCATGCCCGGGGGAGGACTCGAACCTCTGCCGGGACCAGCCGCACAGTCCATGACTGCAGCGCCTGAGACCGCTCGGCTAATCTCGCGCGGCGATCAATGTTAAGTCGCGTTTTTGAAAGAGTTTGTCTACGCCGTACGAAAGATACCCTACGAAGGGGATTCTGACGAAATCGGAGATAATGGTTGGGGATGTAAAGGGGTTATGTTCTCCCGAATGAGATTTTCACTCTGCAGCGGAGTGTGCGCTGATATGAAACTTCCTGGCAGATTAAAACTGTGTGCCCGACCGAGACTCGAACTCGGGACTTTTGCCTTTCGCGGGCAAGTGCTCTACCATCTGAGCTACCGAAGCACGACTCACGCCCGGTACTCACAACTTTACTTCTGCCAGTACCTCGTCTCCTACCTTCCAAACTTTACAGAAGCTCTCCTGCGAACCTTGCAGAACTAGCACTCCTGAAAGAAAGGGTATTGCGGAGACATGGCTTAGCCACAGCCTGGGGGATGTTTCCAGAATGAGATTTTCACTCTGCAGCGGAGTGTTGTTTGTGTACATATTCTCACCTGGGCCGGCCGTGGTGGCCGAGCGGTTCGAGGCGCTACAGCCTGGAACAGCGCTACCGCTACGGTCGCAGGTTCGAATCCTACCTCGGGCATGGATGTGTGTGATGTCCTTAGGTTAGTTAGGTTTAAGTAGTTCTAAGTTCTAGGGGACTGATGACCTCAGAAGTGAAGTCCCATAGTGCTCAGAGTCATTTGAACCATTTTTTTCTCACCTGGCATCGGTTTGTAGTGGTTACGAACGCCAGTGTACCTCAGGTTAGACAGCTCTTTCTCTACGGAGGCTAGAGGTAATGGCATTTTACAGATACTGTCTCTCTATATAATGATGAAGTCGGTTGCTGTACCAGTCAGCCTATCATGGAACAGACTGACCTCTAGCTTTGGAGGTTGTATGAATATTATTTCTCATTCCACATGCTTCGTATTTCTGTCCTAAATCTCAGAAGCAGGATAACGAATCATTTTAAATGTCCTGACGATGTACTCTTAGTGAACGCTATAAGATAGCTATTAGGAAAATAAAGAACGGTCGGTCGCGAAATGGAAACCACAGTGCAAATCGAAACTGTTTTATTTGCAACAGTTAGCTACACCTTCCAGCTATTTCTCTACGTACCCGCCACCCCGACTTAGACATCTGTCGTGGCGTTGTACCAATTTCCCAATCCACTCGTCACAGAAACCAGCCTCTTGGGCTTTCCGACAATTTTCTACGCTGGGTTGTAGCTCGTCGCCTTTGCCAAAATGTTGTCTCCATAGCTATTGGTTCTTCTGAACAGAGATGAAAATCAGAGGAAGCCAAGTCCGGGCTGTAAGGTGGATGGTCAAACACATTCCATTGAAAACACTTCAGGAGCGTACTCGATGTGCCTGCAGTGTGCGAGCGAGAACTATCATGAAGAACTAACTGCATGACTGTTACGTTATGTGGGGTTGCATGAAATCAGGAGAAATCTCTCGGCAGGCACTCATACTGGAGAGAGAGACTATTTTATAGGCATCGTTACTCTCTCATTGTGCACGTTGAACTGACAAGAGCGACGTGACATTATCATTGGCATACTAGAGATACTGCTCGACGTATCTTCGTAAAGTGTAATCGGATCTGAACTGTGGTTCTGGTTTCGCGACCGCTCGTTCCTTAATTTCCGAATAGTGTTCGTAGTTAGCACGCAAGAAGATACTTTTTGCCTGTGTCTCACAGCCTATTATGTTGGAGGTTACAAGAATATTTCTGGTCTTCCTGTTCCAAAGTTTGTAGTCAACCCTTAATTCGAAGCCAATGTAACAGTTACACACGAAAAATACGATTAGAGCAGCTAGGTTGCATCACCTGCTTCTCGACTACAACAAGGAAGCCCCGCTTAAGTACAGTGATAGCGCACAGTCGGCCACTTCGCAGTAATTAGGAGCACACCCGAGGCGTCCAGAACTCGCACAATCTGACTAAAAGCTGTGCCTTGTACAGCGCCACCTGTCCCCTCCCCCTCTCTCTGCCATTGTTGTAGGCGACTAATCGATATGCGTACACGCACACAGCCAGCGGCGGGGAAAATATTCGGGGCTGGAGATCGCAGCGAACAGGGAATTCCGCAGTTCGTGTCGTCCACAGTTGGTAGTCCTATGAGCGTACACTCTGCCATATGCCGCAAATGGAGTCTCCGGTCGCTGCAGACAAACATTTGCAAAGATATATTCACGGACGTCCGCACACTCTCCGGAAATTTAATTACCCTTACACCGCATGTAGCCTCTTACTCCGTAGTCATAATATTTTACAACCTACGTAACCAATTAACTCACGGAATTCAAAGGCTCATCTTGCAAATATAATACTAAAGAGGACCGACATATTTTCCGGTTCCGCAAATTCAAATGCGCATCGTAATATAACGCTTTCAACCAAAAGATGCTGCAAAATAACTTTTACATATTAAAGGATAAAGAAAATCAAGTCAGGTACGAATTTCCGAAACGGAATTTAAATTCAAAGAGTAACAGTAAACACTTTAAGATGTGATGATGATGTTGCTATTCTTTGGGCGACGGAAAAATCTAACTGGATGCTCAGTTGAACGGAATAAACGTTTGGGAAATAAAAAGAAAAATTATGTATGACAGTGAAAGTTACTTAGTGCAGGCCTTCATAGTGAAGACAACGAAGAAATCAAAAAGTGAAACAAAACAACTGCAATAAAAAACACAAAAATCCAGGAAAACCACAACACATGGTAACAAGATATATATACAAGACTTCGTCTGTTTCTCAGGTATGTAAATACTGTCTCAAAAATTCAAACTTACATACGTACAAACAGTAAAGAGCATTTTTTCCCATTTCTAAGGAAGATAGTAAAAAAAGGCACTGATGATGCTGAAACTTCAGCGAAAACTTTCAGACAAATAAACAGAAAAAGGAAATTTTTGTTTTGCTCAAGGCAAACCCTCTCCAAACACAAAGCTGAGGGAATTTGATTAGGAAATGAGCCGCCAAAAGTGGCCGACGACGTTTGCTACTTAGGCGGCAAAATACTGATGACGACAGAAATAAAGAGCCTATTAAATGTAAATTGTTAATAGCAAGTAAAACCTATTTTGGAAAAAAAGGAATGCGTTGACACGGAATACAAATTTAAGTGTTAGGAAGTCTTTTATGAAGGTATTTGCCTGGATTGTAGCTTTACATGCAAGTGAAACGTGACAAATAAATAGTTTAAACAAGAGGAGAGTACAAGTGTTTGAAATGTCGTGCTACAGAAAAATGGTGAAGGTTAGATAAATTGATCGAGTAATGAAGAAGCGCGTTTTACGGAATGCTGGATGGCATATCGTTGCCAGGTAGAGATTACGAAAGCCCTCTTCTACCAGACTACGGGGACTGGGTGTTTAAGTTGTCCTCGTCGTTTCATCAACATCATTCATGACAATGGTTAGATTGGACTGTGTAAAAAATTGGACTGTGTAAAAAATTGGACTGTGTGAAAAATTGGGACTTCGTACGGGCGCTGATGAGCGCGCAGTTGAGCGACGAACAAACCAAACATCATCGTCATCTACCAAACTAAAAGAAACACAAACTCACCCAGCGAGGCGCCGCAGTAGTTAGTACACTGGACTCACATTCAGGAGGACGATGGTTCAAATCCACGTGCGGATTTAGGTTTCTCGTGATTTCCCTACATATTTGCATGCAAATTCCGGTATAGTTACGTTGAAAGGACACGGCCTGTATCACTACCCACCCTAGAATCAGTCCAAGCTTGTGTTCGACTCAAATGACCCCGGTGCCGACGGGACGTTAAATTTACTACAGCCGATATTTTATAAATACATTAGCCTCTTGATTAATGATTATGTTGATAATCTCCACGTCCTGTGGAGCTGCAGACCTGGTGTGGTGCCCTCCTCTGTTGCACTTTTATCGACTATGTACATGACAACTGAGGAAAAAATGGCTCTGAGCACTATGGGACTCAACTGCTGTGGTCATCAGTCCCCTAGAACTTAGAACTACTTAAATCTAACTAACCTATGGACATCACACACACCCATGCCCGAGGCAGGATTCGAACCTGCGACCGTAGCAGCAGCGCGGCTCCGGACTGGAGCGCCTAGAAACGCACGGCCACCGCGGCCGGCGACAACTGAGGACCGTGGAATGTGTTTCTTACAGCTACACGCACAGTCGGTTTCTGAAACGCCCATGTATTGTCTTCCAGGGTGCCGCTATTTTCGCACAGATGCCCCACAACTTGTACTTATTGACTCCTTTGCAGAGTAAAAAAATAACTTGCCAATATTACTCAATTTTTCAAGACCAACCACATGAAAAACAAATAAGCCTCACGACGAAAATCTCCTATTTAACTCGAGCAATGCAATTGCGTATAAAAAAGGCTTTGACAACGGGAAAACTAATAGATTTAAAGAACGAATTTCTGTAACATCCGCACTGTTCATTCGATTTGGGACCTTCTAACGTTCCTCTGTTGTTACAAATAAAAAAAAAAAGCATTGAGTCTGAAATTGTTTTGAAGTTATGGTAACTGTAGATGGGTGGCCTGAAACCTTTCAGGACCACTGGGTAGAGGTTGAACCTACTACGAGATGTTTTCCAGAAGTAAGCGCCGTGTGGTCATAAAAAGTATACTCAGTGGAAAAACCGTTTAGTGGCGGTGACCTTTTCCAGCAACATACTTCACTCTTCCACGTAAGAGCGGTTCACCTTCGAGAACTTTACGTAACGGCGTATTAGCTGCTTCTACAGCTATGAACAGAAGTTCTGTGACTGAGAACTGGATCAATTGAAAACGATGACTTGACTTACTCGTCTCATTCAAACTGGCGTCCAGTAAACCATTGTTTCATGTGCAGGAAAAAGTAACATTCGCTGGGTGCAAAGTTGGGACTGCAGGATGGATGTTATGAACGCTCTCAACTGATATCCTGAACCTTATCCTTAATACGGGCAGCGGTTTGTGGAAAAAACTTTCCTGGAATTTTAATAGCGATGTGTCCGACTTGAGAAAGTTCGTCAGCCAGAGCACTAGTGCTCGGACAGACCCACACTTTTTGGTCTTTACCGTACAACTACGTTGTGAGCAGCCAACATTTAAACATAACGAAATGGCGATTACTTTCGGAATATGCCTCTTATTTTGTTGCGTACTGATGCAAGAAGGGGGTTTCGTTGAAAAACTAGTGCACCCCTTTTAGGTAAACACCAGACTTGCTGACTTGTATGGAGAGACTTTTTGGCTGATCCTTGTGTTCACCATTACCTTAGGAAGAAATACTACGAAATATACAGGTCGTTTCAAAAAAGATTCATCTCATTTCGCGAGACTTCATTTTCTACAAGAATGAAGACAGGAGTTCATTTTAAGTTCCAAAGGACTAGAAAGCATTCTGTGGCGTCAGTTGTAAGTCGCCGGTTCACGTGTTTCCGGGTAGGAGTCTTGGTGATGCCGGTAGCAAGCTCGTTCATTCCCCTACGTGCGTCGAGTCGGGGCGGCGATAAGACGGCAACAAAAGCCGTCTTGCTTTCTCCGTTTCAACATTTGGTCTTTAGTTACAACTGTACGGCGTGATTTTCATTGAAGGGTTGACACTCCACCTATTCATTTGCACTTGAGTTCACAGTAGGAGCCTCTACTTCCCTGTGGAGCAAGCTACAGCCGCGAGGCGACTCGCCGCAAAGCACACAGGTGTAAACACTCCTTCGCAATGTACGGGGTGCGCGGATGTCGCATTCCACCATGGGCCTCCAAGGTCGTCTTATCATACAGTCTACGGATTTTGTACGTGGATTTGTTGAAGACTCCGTCCTTATTCCTCCCCTTCCAATGACGCTGGTAGAAACGAGTGGCTTACAAGACGCTAGTTGGACCGATTATTGATTAATGTTCATCAATCTGGCACATTTATAAGATAGAACTGATAGGAGAGATAGAGAAGATCCAACGAAGAGCGGCGTGTTTTGTCACGGGATCGTTTAGTCCATACGAGAGCGTTACAGAGCTGCTCAACAAACACCAGTGGCAGGCACTACGAGAGAGGCGTTTTACATCACAGTGAGGTTTACTATTGAAATTTCGAGAGAGTACTTTCGGGGAAGAGTCGGAGAACATATTAATTCCGCCCACATATCTCTCGCGAAATGACCAGAAAGCGAAGAGTCGAGAAATTAGATTTAATACAGAGGCTCAGCGGCGATCATTCTTTCCCTCGCGCCATTAGCGAGTGGAACAGTGGAGGTGGCCGGTTAGTGGTGCTTTCCTCCATACACAGTAAGGTGGTTTGGGG
Organism: Schistocerca cancellata; assembly: GCF_023864275.1. Lineage (NCBI taxonomy): Eukaryota > Metazoa > Arthropoda > Insecta > Orthoptera > Acrididae > Schistocerca > Schistocerca cancellata. The sequence continues at coordinate 252,027,431 of NC_064630.1, read as the reverse complement.
AGTATCGATGTAGATAAGGAACTGCGACGCAGCATATTAGCAGCAGTGAATGTGGTAGCTCCAGAGGCGCTCGTGAAACTGTGGCACTAGTTTGAGTAACGTCTGGGTGTTTATCGTGCGTCCGATGGAGGCTCGTTGATTAAAGGTAAATGAGAGTATAATGATTTATTACGTCACGTCGCTTAAAAATATGTAACATCCACGTTACTGGTTTCAGGTCCAAGTTGCCATCTTGAGATGTGATTACTACAAGATATATAATAATTACGTGTATATACATTCATTGACGTGTTTTAGACTTCATTATATTCGAAGTGCTTACATGTAATTGTTATATGTCCTGACGATGCTTTTTACTCGATTAATCATAACTGAAGATGGTAACTTGGTATCGAAACCAGTACTGTGAATATGGCATATTTGTAAGGTGTTAATTATTATACAAATATTTATGACGGTCGTCTATTTCACAATACATCAATTTTTTTTTAAAAAGAACGGTAAATTAAAACTTTCGACCCTAAACGTACTGGCTGTTTCACGATTCATATTACACATTTCTAGAGGTTGTAGAGGGGACGTCTAGATCAAATTTTACATAGGAAGCGAGGTCCGGGAACGTCATCCAACGACGCTATAGGCGCCGGCGCCTGTAAATGTTTGTACGTGTATAGGGTGATTCCGTGATAATGGTACAAACTTTCAAGGATGATGGAGGAGGATAAATACAACAATCTGAGGTAAGGGTCCCTCTACCGGAAAGGAACGAGTCGAAAATCGTGTTGATTCTGATACCTCTGACAGTGGAACTCATGTAGTGGTACCGTTGTTGCTAATATCGTAGGAAAGGCTACTTTCAGAGAAGGTAGTATGGATCAAAACAAGGAAAAAATGTCCAGTTAACATGGGTCCCTAAAATGCATACCTGAGGAGGTATGAGCACTTGTTCAATGAAGGAGGTATGTTTCACAGTAGCGATGACGAACAGGAGCTTATGGCTTCTCAGGTATGCATTTTAGAGGCCATGTTTACTGGACATTTATTCCTTGTTTTGGTCCATACTACCACTTCTGCTGGTTACCTGTCCTGCAATCGTGGCAATACCAGTGTTAGTACATGTACTGCACTGTCAGAGGTATCAGAACAGTTTTCGCTTATAACTTTCGATTCGTTTGTTTCCGGTATATGGGTCTTTACCTCAGACTGATACATTTATCCTCCTCCATCCTCCTACAAAGTTTATAGCATTGTCGCTGAATCTCCCTGCACACACACACACACACACACACACACACACACACACACACACACATATATATATATATATATATATATATATATATATATATATATACAGGCGCCGGTGCCTATAACTTTTGTAACTCTCCAGAGTCGTTGGATGACGTTGCCGGACATTGGTTCCTATGTAAACCTTGGTCTACAAAGGCACCCCCAGAAGTGTGTGCCGGCCGAAGTGGCCGTGCGGTTAAAGGCGCTTCAGTCTGGAACCGCGAGACCGCTACGGTCGCAGGTTCGAATCCTGCCTCGGGCATGGATGTTTGTGATGTACTTAGGTTAATTAGGTTTAACTAGTTCTAAGTTCTAGGGGACTAATGACCTCGGAAGTTGAGTCCCATAGTGCTCAGAACCATTTGAACCATTTGAACCAGAAGTGTGTAACAAATTGTGAAACCTCCTGTATATTAAGAAGATATTAAGAAGTACTCCAAAGTTGCAAGTGAACGCATATAAAGGATACACCCTGGTAACTGCTGATTATGCTTTCCAATATGAAAACTTTGTAATTGTAGGCGAAAGTTAAAATTTATACCAACATTCGATCTTCATTCACTTAGAAAATCTAAGCATGTGAATTCTCACGAATTGAGACGCCTTGTACTACTAATGTGTACTTATCTAATCATACCAGCGTTGTAGGAACAAAGTTAAACTGCCACCTACAGGGACACTACGCCACGCAGTGTGAATGAAGACATCGCGTCCGCAGCCGTCCGGTGCTAAGAGTTGAATCAGAGTCACCTGACAGTCTGGTTATTAGGTGAGAGGCGCGCATGCCCTCGTGACAGGAGAACTAGAGAGAGCTAGAAACAGAGAGAGAGAGAGAGAGAGAGAGAGAGAGAGAGAGGTAGATAGAGACTGGGCGTTGAACCAGGCAGACCGGCCTCTGCCTTTGGAATTTATCCCGTACCTTGCTGGCAGGCTTTGGCGGTGCTTGCTGTTCTCCTGTACACAAAAGGCCGGCGGACAGCCGCTTGCTATATACTCGCCGACAATCAGTAAATCACCGCAACTGTGTGTGTGTGTGTGTGTGTGTGTGTGTGTGTGTGCGCTCTGTCTCTCAGCTAAAACAAAGCGCTTGCATGGCAGGCCGCAATGAAATTACGACCTCGACAACGGTTTCCGAACTTCATCTGGACAGAAATTGAGTCTAAGATTTTCCTGAATTTGAGACAACGGCGAACCTTTCTCTTAAGAATCTACTGAAGCACTAAATGTAAAAGTAAAGCTGTCATTGGATCGAAGGTAGGCTTGAACGCCGCAGTGATTTACTAGGCACGCCGTTGCCTTCTACCATCGTACAGTTTAACGTGGACTTGGAATCACAGCGCTTCTTGGAACTTTTATCGTTATCAAATCATTGCTAGTGGGGCAAATGACATAAAAAATTATGGTAACAACGCTGAACTGAGCATCTTTGTGTTATAGTCTGACACTTGCCCATTTCGTCATTGAGCTAGCGAGGTATATTCGCCTCTTTTGTCTAGAGCGAACTGTTGCTGTGAAGCATTCTGGTCCTGTTTCCGGATTGCTTTCTGGATAGAGACGCCTACAGGGCGTCTGACGAAACACAGAATGTTCTAAAGCTAACGTCAACAGTTAGGCTGCGATATTGATTCATAAGTTGCCAAATGTTGCAAAGTTTTGAAATCTGTACAAGTTTTCTTTTTTTAAAGATCGTCATCAGTGGCACCAGCAGCTATTTCTAGATGCAGGACTCCTCTAGATTTTCCATTGGTTTCCTCTTCTGTTATGGGTATCTACACTATCTGGGTATCCGGACACCGGCTATGTAATGCGGAATTAAACAGTAGATACAAAGAGAGACAGATCCGTCAGTATAAAAGGAGGCTCGGAATATTGTGTTGTCAATAGATTAGTGACAGGAGAATGGTTTCATCAGGATAGCTCTGTTACTTCTAACGTGGACTAGTCACTAGAAGTCACCTGTGTAACATATCCATCTGGGACATTTCAACCTTTCTAAAGCTGCCCATGGAGACTACTGGTCACGTGATTGCGAAGTGCAAACGCAACGGAACAACAACTGTTAAACCAAGACAAGGCAGAATTCAGGTACTGACCGACAAGGTCAGTTGATCATTGTGAAGGGTGGCTGTAAACTAATCGCATGAATTCAATGGAAGAGATCTCTCTTGAGTTTCAAAGTTGTACCAGCTTGTCTTAACTGCCCGTACGGTAATGATACTAAGGGGGCTGTAGTACACAGGGTTTTCGGAAATTCCCGTTACAAACTTCTGGAACTTGTAGATTGGAGTGAGTAGATAATATTTTGAATGGGAGCCCATGTCCAGAAACCTACCGTTTTCGTTCTACGACGATTTAAATTCAGATGTGTAACGCATCCATGCCTGCTGACTGAAACAGAAAAGTCTCAGAATTGCTTGTTCTGGTATGCAACAGGGTACACGGGTTGACGTGTACTACTTCTTGTGGAGTCTTATGCAGAGTGACAGAGGAAGATCTGGTGGCACGAGCTCTGACCGCTGCACTAGAAAGTGAAGAACACGAGGTGGGATGGAGAGTGTGTACCAGAACAAGCTTCGTAGGTACTATGTCTTTAGCGACGTCGGTAGATGCCACATCGAGCCGCTGCTTTAAGACATCAGTACTATTCCGTACGTACAGTATGCTGAATGATGTAAACACGTAATGCTTCAATACTAATACAAAAAATGTCCTTAAGCGATAGTTGGATGTTTCGTTACGTTTCCTTTCGAATTGTTGCCTAATAATTGTGCCGCGTCACGCCTGATTCGATGCCAAAAACAGAAGTGGACAAGCTTAACATCTGAATTGAAACCGTCGTAGAACGGAAAGTATACGTTTCTGGGCATGGTTTTCTATTCAAAATATTGTGTACTCACTCGCCTCTACGAGTCCTAGAGATATGTAACTGGAATTTCAGAACACCGTATATTTGTAGCTCCACTTCATTCAGATTGTTGGAACTTCGTACGTAAGCTTTCACGAGATAATTGGTGTCTAACAGTTGAAGTTTTCAGCATTTTCTTGACGCTCTTTGGCGACTCGAACAAGCCTGTGGCTATTCGACCCGCCCTTGTTTCTGTACGTGCAGTACCCCGTAGTATTCCTAGTGGGTATGGGACCCACAGTTCTAGGAACGGCAGATGTGAATATTCGCAATGCCTGTACGCTCGCCTGACTTGTCACCCACTGAAAGTGTATGGAATGTTAGTGGATGGCAATTTATCGGTGAAGTCCCCCAGCAAACACTTTTGATGTCTCGTGAACTCATATACAAGCTGTCAGGAGAGAGATTTCTCATGATTTATAACCAGATATTCTTTAATACCGTGCTACTATGTTTACAGGCTGCGAAAGGCATCACACAGAAATACACTACTGGCCATTAAAATTGCTACACCAAGAAGAAATGCAGATGATAAACGGGTATTCATTAGACAAATATATTATACTAGAACTGACATGTGATTACATTTTCACGCAATTTGGGTGCATAGATCCTGAGAAATCAGTACCCAGAACAACCACCTCTGACCGTAATAACGGCCTTGATACGCCTGGGCATTGAGTCAAACAGAGCTTGGATGGCGTGTACAGGTACAGCTGCACATGCAACTTCAGCACGATACCACAGTTCATCAAGAGTAGTGACTGGCGCATTGTGACGGGCCAGTTGCTCGGCCACCATTGACCAGAAATTTTCAATTGGCGAGAGATCTGGAGAATGTGCTGGCCAGGGCAGCAGTCGAACAGTTTCTGTATCCAGAAAGGCCCGTACAGGACCTGCAACAAGCGGTCATGCATTATCCTGCTGAAATGCAGGGTTTGGCAGGGATCGAATGAAGAGTAGAACCACGGGTCGTAACACATATGAAATGTAACGTCCACTGTTCAAAGTGCCGTCAATGCGAACAAGAGGTGACCGAGACGTGTAACCAATGGCACCTCATATCATCATGCCGGGTGATACGCCAGTATAGCGATGACGAATACACGCTTCCAAATTGCGTTCACCGCGATGTCGCCAAACACGGATGCGACCGTCATGATGCTGTAAACAGAACCTGGATTCATCCGAAAAAATGACGTTTTGCCATTGGTGCTCCCAGGTTCGTTGTTGAGTACACAATCGCAGGCGTTCCTGTCTGTGATGCAGCGCCAAGGGTAACCGCAGCCATTGTCTCCGAGCTAATAGTCCATGCTGCTGCAAACGTCGTCGAACTGTTCGTGTAGATGGTTGTTGTCTTGCAAACGTCCCCATCTGTTGACTCAGGGATCGAGACGTAGCTGCACGATCCGTTACAGCCATGGGGATAAGATGCCTATCATCTCGGCTGCTAGTGATACGAGGCCGTTGGGATCCAGCACGGAGTTTCGTATTACCCTCCCGAACCAACCGATTCCATATTCTGCTAACAGTCATTGGATCTCGACCAACGCGAGCAGCACTGTCGCGATACGATAAACCGCAATCGCGATAGGCTTCAATCCGACCTTTATCAAAGTCGGAAACGTGATGGTACGCATTTCTCCTCCTTACACGAGGCATCACAACAGCGTTTCACCAGGCAAAGCCGGTCAACTGGTGTTTGTGTATGAGAAATCGGTTGGAAACTTTCCTCATGTCAGCACGTTGCATGTGTCTCCAGCGGCGCCAACCCTGTGTGAATGCTCTGAAAAGCTAATCATTTGCATATCACGGCATCTTCTTCCTGTCGGTTAAATTTCGCGTGTGTAGCACGTCATCTTCGTGGTGTAGCAATTTTAATGGCCAGTAGTGTAGATTCTGAAAATCAGACCTGCTTAGGTTCTTAGGTACAGGAGCTTGAAAATAATGTGGAAACATCACGAGAAAAGCAGATACCAGCCAAGCCTGCAGGCTGCGTTGTTGTGTCTGACCACGAACGACACTTATGCAATTTCCACAATACGTCGCAAGTTTAGTCATGGTCACAACAGTGTTCTGTGTAGTTGTGAGTACATTATACAGGAGCTAAGTGAATTCGAACGTGCAACCAAGGTAGCCGAAGTGTTCGGTGTTTCAAGAGGCACCGAACCGAAGATTTATAACGGCTACACCGTAAGTAGGAGAACGTCATCCGCTGAAACACAAAGCGGACGAAAGGTTGTCTTGACTGATGGCAACTGAAGAGGATTGTGAAGAAAAATAAGTGAACCTGAGCTGCATAAATCACTGCAGAACTGAATGTCACACACGGGAGCCCTGTCCGCAGCAAAACAATATAAAGAGAGCACCCATATGCACGAAACTGCAGGCTGAGCTCGAATTTCAAAACCACTCATCAGCGATGCAAATGACCGTAACAAGGAAACTTGGTGCTGAACTCATGAAACTTGGACTATGTAGTAGTGGATGAAAGCCATTTCGTAGGATGAGTCTTGTGTTTCCAACTTTTGCCCGAGTTTACGTGGCAACACTGAAACATAGATGAAGATAGGTGATGATATGGGTAGCCATATCGTAGTACTGCATAGGCCCAATGGGTACTCCGCAAGGTCAACGATTATGTGACCATTTTGGCTGATCAAGTGCATCCAATGGTACAATGGTGTTCCCCAATGGTGGTGATTGTTCCAAAACGACAGGGCCCCTGTTCACACAGCTTGCATCGTTCATGACTGACTTTGCGAGCACAAGGAGATAACTTTGCAGAGAACGGTACATGACCGCTATTCGTCTCCATCATCGCCACCCGAGCTTGCTACTATTTTGCAAGACAAATGGTATAAGATTTCAATGAAGATCATATAGGACATGTATTTATCCGTTCCGAGACGACGATTGCGAGCTGTTTTGAATGCGAACTGTTTTCCTGCACCAAATTAGGCACGGTAATGTGTTGTGTTTTAGATGTTTCCATAAATCTATCCATCCTTGTGCTTCCGATGCCTGTTATTCCCCCGAGTTGTCACTCTCTGAACATGTTTGGCACACGAGTGGGCGGCAAGATTTTCGTCAAGGTCCGTCAGTAATCACTTCTCATGTTACGTGGAGTCGCATACAACCCTCCTGGAGAGATATTTTTATAACCAGACACTCTTTAATTCGATGGCAGCTGTGTTTACAAGCTAGGAGAGACATCACACGGTAATGAATTCTCTAAGCCAGAGACCTGGTACACTTACGTACTCACTGATGTATATGCAATGCGTGTGTGAGGGCGCTGGCTCTGGGTTGGGTTACGCACGGCCAGACACACCTCGTATCCTCAGCTCAGCTGACCGTTACTCGCGTGGGAGCGTCCCGCAGACTGTGCTGCCAAAGCGGACGCAGGGCGTGAACACGACGGAGCCGAAACCACGCCTCCAGATTGGAACTTTAGACTGGTGTTGACTGTTAGCCAAGGTGTAAGGAAATCTAAACATTGCCTGAAGAGCCTAGGGACACCAATAGCACGAGCGTACACAGGGAAGTAACTCCTGCCTTGCTGGATTGGCATTATACATATTGACACTTACAAAGAAGAAAACAGAAACCAGCCACTATTGAAAGTTCTATTTATTTACACAGCACCGTAAGAGGTTTCGAACCGACAGATTCATTTTCACACGGCCGTTCACGTCTAGATATATATACTTGTTGAAGTTTGCCGTAGTTTTCGGCTTCTTATTCCCCTTGCGATGAAAGATACTTAGGTTGGTGCTGTCCTACAGTAACAAACTATTTTACTACACTACCGGGCCGCCCGATGTGGCCGTGCGGTTCTAGGCGCTACAGCCTGGAACCGCGTGATCGCTGCGGTCGCAGGTTCGAATCCTGCCTCGGGCATGGATGTGTGTGATGGATGTCCTTAGGTTAGTTAGGTTTAAGTGCTGCTGCCAGCCAGCCCGCCCACTGGGCGGAAGGGGGGGGGGGGAAATCGAAATCCAATAAAGAAAAAAAGTAAAAGAGGTGTAAGTTAATTTCCACATGTACACGCAGTCGCCATATTAGCGTCAAACATTCTGAAATATTTACCTCACTCTTGTATTGTGTTGTTTAGAGCTGGGGACCTAGAAACGACAGAGAGGCTTCGTCCCCGCCGTAGCGCACAGTGGTACACAACCCCCCAGCAGGCTACAGCAGTCCACTCACCTCTCCGCCCACCACACCGAAGCCAGGGTTACACCTCACTGTTAGTTTTCCATGGCTAGCAACAGATGGTGTTTTAGAAGGTAGAATTGAGAATCGATGTCGTAAACTGACCTGACCTATGCTTATAACTGCAGAAAAAAATGCGTTTTTGTTTAAATACAACACTAAGCACGTAGACAAAGAAAATTGACAGTGTACATGTAACTTATTGGGTCTATTCCTGAGGGAAGGCAAAAATAATCTAATTAATTAATAGCCATCAGATCGTATACGGACGCGAATTTTCTACTTACTACGAGCAGCTGCCTTATTCATTGAAATATCTCAGCGCGCCTACAGACCGTCTGAAATATTTATTGTCGCTGACGTTTCCACTTACGATATCCGAATACTACGGACACAGGTTATCATACGGAGCATATGGGAATAGGAACAATGAGGCGCGGATTTGATGGAATGTCGTGGCTTATCCTGGAGCGAGAATTTGCATGAACTCAACGAAATACACTGTACTGAAATGAATCGAGTTAATGGATGTGAAATTAACGAAGGAGTAACGACTTAAAGTGTTGTCAGGCAAAACCGGCCAGAAATGCCGCAAATGCAATCTAATGAGTACATAGTGCCTGTTCGTAATTAGCAGGAGGTCCGGGTTTGAGTCTCGGTCCCACACAGGTCACGATACATTCATTACATTGTGCGTTGAACACTTCTCACCGGCCTTTTCTTTTTTTTTTTTTTTACATCTTATGGGACTTAACTGCTAAGGTCATCAGTCCGTAAGCTTACACACTACTTAGCCAAAATTATCCTAAGGACAAACATACACACCCATGCCCGAGGGAGGACTCGAACCTCCGCCGAGACCAGCCGCACAGTCCATGACTGCAGCGCCTGAGACCGCTCGGCTAATCCCGCGCAGCTCACCGGCTTTCTGCCACACCTTTTCACATCGTGCGGTTTCCATGATTTCATCTGCATTATCCCCATTAACTTCTTTTCTGGTAATGTATTCAACTGATCCTAATAGAGATCTGAAGCTTCGTACCAGGACGGAGGAAGGCGTCGGTAAACCACCACCACCTCCTCCTCCCCACCCCCTCCCCCACCCAACTAGGACCTTTATTAGAGCAGGAAAGTGGGACTTCCGGGTCGTCTCGAATGGTTCTGAGATTAATTCTTACGTTACCTGTTGCAAACGCAACAACGTGTTGGAACGTTATCGTATTATCAGACCGATATAGTAGTTAGACATACGTCAACGGACACAGATGAAAATGTGTGCCCTGACCGGGAGTCGAACCCGGGATCTCCTGCTTACATTGCAGACGCTCTATCCATCTGAGCCACCGAGGACACAGAGGATAGCGCGACTGCAGGGATTTATCTCTGGCACGCCTCCCGCGAAACCCACATTCTCAACGTATTGTCCCGGACTACATTCGTAGTGCCCCCGCCCATTATACTCATTACTCGCGGCCCGTTGCCGATTCCCGTAAGAGTTCGGGCACTGTTTGTGCATTCGCACAGAAGAAGAAGATGGTCAAGTGGCCGGTGAGCCTTAACTATATATATACTAAGATGTCCGAAAGAACAGATACCATCTTAGTATATCGATATAGTAGTGAATGTTCGGAGACGAAGATGTTTGTACGGAATAGAATAAAGTGAAGAGCTGTTCTAAATCAGTTCTAGAAATGAAGACAACAAAACTTTTTAAGATTACAGAAGTTACGTATTTTATTTACTGCTATTTCACAACCCAGGTCCAAGTGTCGGACTGTAGCGACTTCCATCGCTTTCCGTCAGTCGGCCATAGCTGCTAGAATGGGGGCTCCACGCGTATTTTATGGCATTGGGGAGCCGTGAGGAAATGCATCAGAGTGGAGGAGTGGCGGCGGGCGAGAGAGGTGGGCCACAGCCACGCAAATCGGCGGCTCGAGGGCCCTCGTGCGGCGAACAGCGCGCGGGCTCCCGGCGATTCGGCGAACCGGCCACAATAGTCGAAGCGGCGCCGTGGAAACGCGCTCCCGCTAACGCGGCCCAATTCCCCAGATGGCTCCAATACGGCGGCTCGGCACCCGCCGAGGGGAATTCTGCTGCGCGAGTAAACGGCACGGAGACGGCTGGCCGCCGTTTCGCCGTAATGTCGCTCAGGAGCGGCGCGCCGTTAGCGCTTAGCCACTCAAAAAGTCGTAGGTGCGAGGAACTGGTAGCTACGATACGGCCGTGGCATTCTCGGCTTCGTTATAAGCTGTTATCTAACGCCTTCCTCAGAGTTTAAAGTAAAGTCATCCACCATGTCTATCTGCTGCGCTAACATCACAGGACAAGGCCCTTATCCCACGCACCTGTACCGCGTGAGTCTGCAGCAGACTAATAGATGCACATGCGGGGAAGAAGGTTCCCCTGCACATACTGTCTTCTTCTGCGGACAACGCACGAACACAAGACACGCAGTACACATAAATCGCCCGAACACACAGAACGAACTACGTGCCATAATACGCGACCCGGAAAGGTGGACTGAACTCAACAAACTAACTGACAAAAACTCGAAGATCCAACAAATAGAATACTTGCGCAACAGACCCTACCGAAGGCAAGTCGGTCCAAACAGACATCATGATGCCCAGGGGGACACATATGATTAGCACCACGAGTGATGAAGAAGAAACAGATACAGACCAGGGCACCAACACAGATATTGAAGCGTCCAGCGCGGATGATCCATAGTGTCAACCGAGTCCACTTCAAAGAACAGTCTGGAACAACCGACAAGAGGTGCACAAGTCACACACAATCCTAAAAACAGATTGCACCTTATATGTAAATAGTTAACAGCACCTCCATGTCTAATAAGAGCTTAAAGCTAGGTACCTCTTCAAGGGACCTACGCCTTCCGTTAAGAGGCAGCGCACAGTCTGGACGGAAGGATCTTAATTGTGGTCCCTCGCTTTTGAGCCCAACCCGACGGATACCTATGGTAGATCGGGGAAAACCACCGTTCAGGTCGTGTTGTCGGCGGGGCCGGGAGGTGCTAGCGCCTGATGAACTCTAGGAGTCTTGTAGGCTCAACACAAACCGTTAGCGTCATTACCTTTATTACTATTACCACAAGATCCCTTTCATTAGCAACTTTGAGGCAAGCACAAAATCAGTTACCTCTCTATTGTATATCGTAAATAGTTTAGCACGCTGGACATGGAAGTCTTAGTCTTAGTTTCTAGCTTTAGCGTACCCTAATCTCTTCTAGTTAAGTTAGTTTTTAGGATGGTAGATGTTAAAGGCATGGTGAGCGACGGCCAGCGTCTTGAGGGTCATTCCAAGACCCGGGCCGCCGCCCACAACCAGGTGACGGGCAATATTATACCTATCTCTTCTCTATTCAATTCTCTACCTTCCTTCTTTCTAAATATTTAATTTCGTTTTGTTTATTAATATCTCACTTGATTTTGTATTAGTTATAAGTTTGTCTAATGCTGCACAAAAAAAGATATCAAATGGATGTAAACAAATAGAGGCCGCCTCCACGTGACGGGACACGGGCAATGGTGTCAATGGGGACGGGAGCCGGTGTGGTGTCACTTCCAGTCACACCGGACCCCGGACCCAGTCACAGCGGCTAAGTGGCAACATACGACCCACCATAAGAAATTAGACGGTGGGTCATAAAAAATAAGCAGCTAGTGAAAGAAAAAGTGTGCTAACAGCGTAGTTCAGTGGGATCTGTCGACCTAGAAGAAGCATTCGCAGGAAGATGTTTGAAGGAAGCCGAAGATTATGCGATACGTACAAGAACCAAGAGGGAACAACAAGGACGGAAGACAGAGCGACGTGCTCGATGCGGTTTTTCTCCTCTACTGTTAGTGCTCTACCACGGAGCTAAGAAGGCGGCGGCTTTCCGTTTGTGGGATACCCTGGGACTGTCACGTGATCATTCCGAATATTGCATCCTACCACAGGATATTGAATTAGACAGTCTGCTGGTTTTCGAGGTGTCCACATCGTTGTTTTACAGCTCCCTTGATCGTTTCATCCTTTGGATGTGAGAGGGTAGCTGTATCGTGAAATGCACTTTCCAACGACTGACCTCCTCTGCCTGGCTACCGCATGCCCTCGTCCTCGGTAGCACTGACGCTGCCCATAGGGCTTTAAGTGAGGGGACGGCATACGCCCTATACATCCAAGAAACAATGACGAAAGTAAGGGTGGGATTCAAATTCAGGGGTGAATCGCAGCTTTTTGTTAGTACAAAGTGAATTTAATACTTAAGTTTATGCATCTGTTGTGTACACCTACATCTACACAGACACTCCGCAAGCCACCGTACGGTCCGTGCCAGAGGTTATCGTGTAGCACTACATGCTACTTGTCATTTCCCCTCCTATTCCACTCGCAAATAGAGCGAGGGAAAAACGACTGTCTGTACGTCTTCGTATGAGCCCGAATTTCTCGTATCTTCGTGGTCCTTACGCTCGATGTATGTTGGCGACAGTAGAATCGTTCTGCAGTCGGCTTCAAATGCCGGTTCTGTAAACTCTCTCACTAGCGCCTCTCGAAAAGAACGTTTCCTTACCTCCACGGATTCGCACCTGAATTCCCGAAGCATATCTGTAGCACTCTCGTCTTCGTATGAGCCCGAATTTCTCGTATCTTCGTGGTCCTTACGCTCGATGTATGTTGGCGACAGTAGAATCGTTCTGCAGTCGGCTTCAAATGCCGGTTCTGTAAACTCTCTCACTAGCGCCTCTCGAAAAGAACGTTTCCTTACCTCCACGGATTCGCACCTGAATTCCCGAAGCATATCTGTAGCACTCTCATGTTGTTGAAACCTACCAGAAACAAATCTAGCACCCCGTCTCAGAATTCCATCGATGTCTCCCTTCAATCCGACCTGGCACGGGTCCCAAACACTCGAGTAGCAGAATAGGTCGCACCAGCGTCCTATGTGCGGTACGCTTTACATGTGAACCACTCTTTCCAAAAATTCTCCCAATAAACCGAAGTCGACCATTTTCCTTCCCTACAACAGTTCTCGCAGGCTCGTTCCACCTCATACCGCATTCCTACAGTCACTCAATTTCGATGCCTTATCGACTCCACAGCATCATCAGCCATCAACCGCAAATTTCTGCCCACCCTATCCGCCAAATCATTTATGTACAATACTGGTCCTATCACACTTCCCTGGGGCACTCCTGAGGATATCCTAGTATCTGATGAACACTGGCCGTCGAGGGAAACTTATTGCGTTCTGTTATTTAGAAGTCTTCGAGCCACCCATATATCTGTGAACTTAATCCACATGTTCGTACCTTCGTTAATAGCCTGCAATGGGGCACCGCGTCAAGTGCATTCCGGATATCTATAAATATAGAATCTGCTTGTTGCCCTTCATCCTCAGTTCTCAGTGTATCATGTGAGAAAAGGGCAAGCTGAGTTTCGCACGAGCGATGCTTTCTAAAACCATTCTGATTCGTGGACGTAAGCTTCATAGCCTCAAGAAAGTTTATTATATTAGAACTGAGCACATACTCAACGATTCTGTAGCAAACAGAAGTTTTTGTATTCTGGAGTAACCTGCGCTTTTTTCACTTGGGCCTTTGTGCTGGGCGAGAGATTCACGATAAATACAGGCTACGTAAGGGGTCAGTGCTGTAGAGGACTCTTTGTAAAATCGAATTGGGATTCATTCCGAACCTGGTGATTTATTTGTTTTCAAATCTTTCAGTTGTTTCTCTACGTGAGGTATGCTTATTTCTATATTGTCCACACTGGAGTCTGTCCGATGGTCAAATGATGGTATGTTTACACGGTTCCCATGTGTCAACGATTTCTTGAACGTGAAATTTAAAACTTCGGCTTTCGTTTTGCTATCTTCAGCTGCCAGACTAGACTGGCCAACAAGGGACTGAATGAAAGCCTTAAACCCGATTAGCGATTTTACATATGACTAGAATTTTCTCGGTCTCTCTGCCAAATCTTTTGCTAAGATGTGACGGTGGTAACTGTTGTATGCTTCCCGCAAAGCTCTTTCCACAGACACACGAATCTCTACTAACCTTCGCTTGTCGTCATTTTTGAAGCGAGAGTGAAACAGCCTCTGCATCCTAAGCATCCGCCGAATTTCGTTATTAAACCATGAAGGGTCTTTTCCATCCTTTGTCCACTTACTAGGCACACAACTCTCCAGAACACTATTTACAATCTGCTTAAACTTTGCCCACAATTCGTCTACGTTACTCGCACTAGGTATAATCGTTATTAACAGACTCAGTGAATATCTGTCAATCTTAAGTGAACGCCGCATGGACTGATGGCCGTTAAAAAGTTAAAGTCATGAGTATTAAACTTTCCTCATTTAAATTGAATTAGACTTTCTATGCACGTAATTTTTAAAAAAGTCTGCCTTTTTATAAGTATCAAGTCGGGGGGTAAGAAAATAAAATTAAAACAAAAGTACACTACTGCTAACTGCCGGAACGACGCAATAAGTGACGAAATTTACTTAGCAATCAAGATGATTTTATTCACTTAACGATAGTAATAATCGCAAACTCACATAGGAAATTTAATTCCTTAATCAAGGAAAAAACACCATTTTAAACATCATCATTTAAAAACCCTGAAAAATTGATTTTGGCTGATTTCCCGATTGCAGTCTAAATTCGAGAAGATGCAAGAGAGGCAGAAAATCACACCTGCCAACATCACCAAACATATTCATGTAAACAACTGCACAAATGCACTTGTAAATAAGAATAAATTCTCGAAACGCGTTGTGCTAAGCAGCAAAAAATAAGTAACTGATGCCGTTTTCATTATTGAAATCACTCACTCTGTTTTCTTTAACCTTATCTGATATAGCGCCTCATTTACAATAAGGGCGACATAGGGCACCCCTTTACTCCTCGATCAAAGTATCGATTTTAATCTCTTATACTCACTATCACAGATTCACATACACACTGTGTCTTCATATTTTTCTGTGGAATATGATTCCCCGAGAAAAGTTAAAAGTTGTTCCTGTAGCCTGATTCAGATAAACGTTTCCGGGAGCTTCTCCCCCGTGGTTGCAAGGCAAATACCGCTACCGGAAGTGCCCTGGGAAATTCTCATTCCAACTCGCAGCCCCTCCCGGGATTTGGATGACAGAACTGGGCTCTGTTATGAGCCGATTTTGAAACAACTTGAAATGAAAAGCATTAAATAAAAAATAAAAAGTGAGAGCAACGGCGGCCGAAGCGAAAGGCAGTACTTGCTCCACATTATACGTCGATAGAACCTTCGGCTTTGACATAACGCAGGCAACTACGCGCATAATCACCAAATGTTACATATTTTTTACTAGAATGTTCTTGTACCACCAACAGATTAAAAACATTTCCAACCACCAATTTCCGACCACGATGGTCGCGAGGTTTTCGTTCGATTGAATGTTACGTCCCAATACTCCGATGTAACAATACTAGACGGTTGCGATGTGACTGAAAACATCCACATTCTAGGATGGTTTGACATCGCAAACAGCCCAACCTATTCAGATGGGGAAATTGAGGGTTAAGAAGAAAGAAAAGTGATGAAGGGGTTTCTCTGGAAACAGACTAGCCGAACAGCGGTCCTGTGCAGGTGTACGTTCCTGTACAATGAGGCAATACATGCGCTTGTGATCACTGAAGTGGCTGCTACAACACTAACGGAATACAAGTTCTTCCTTTGTTGCGTACGACGTTTTCTTGGCATTATCTGTGTATCTAATTTATATGCCGATGTCACAGCCTTCGTCGGATATCACCTTGAAATTGTCTTCTACAGATCCGTTGACGACACTTGTTTTGAAGAAATAAAGAGTAGTTTTTGGCGTCTTGTCGAAGACGTGAACACTGAACACAGAGCACAAGTTCAGTCGTGTCCTTAAGACAGGCATTAAGCGATTTAGGCAGACTAAGGAAAACCTACCTCTGTGTGACTGGTCGTGTCCCAGCAGTTGTCAGGCGATACTTCTGTCCCGTTTCGGTAGATACTCTAGTTGCAGGTTTTTTTTTTTTTTTTTTTTTGAATGAACAGATGAAGTCGACTGCGACAAGAAATGCTCATCATTGTTTCTTGCGACGCCTGCTTCAACGGCAAACACAGATGACTTCTTTTTACTAACAAATGTTTAAGTGAAATTTTATCTTCTTATTAGCTGGATCAGTGTCAAACTAATCTAGGGCGATATTAAACTTTAAGATATGTGTCGACAAGTAGAGAGAACACGAAGAATAGCCGGTACCCGAACCAGAAGCGACCGAGTTTAGTTTTTTCTTTCTTTTCTTTTCATTGTTCGTCATTGTCACTTCATTTCTATCTTCCCATATGAGCACAGGGTGGATGGCCAGCAGTAGAACATGCTGCCCTTCAGCCAAAACGTTTAAAATATAAATAAAAAGGTTACAAACATGATGAAAGGATGCAAATTTACAAACATTTTTAAAATCTGTATGAAGATGGATGTTTGATGATGTATATACAAAGTTAAACTTATTATTTCATTAAAATTAAAACTAAACGGATTAAAACGTAAAGACAAAAAGAAAAACAGGTATTTAAAACACACTGATGAAGACGGCGACGTCCATTAAAAAGGAACATTTACTTTCACTAAAAAGCTTGTAAGCGCATTGTCATATCGCTGGCTTAGTTGTGAAGTATCTTTGTGGGCAGCCGCGTCTGTAGAGAGTCGAGCGCGGGGCACGGAACTTTTATGTTGTGTAGTGTGTAGCTCTGCATGTGAGAGGCTTTGTTAGTATTCAGATTGAAGTGTCGCTACAAGTGCTGTTACAGTAAAGTGATGAGATATGGAAGTGATTCAGAGGAAAGTGCATCAAGAAGTAATGAAAAAATGAGCAGTGCCGTCGATAACGTATTTATGTATCCTCTCGTTGCGTGTCGCACAGCATCAATCATCCGCGCCGTGTTCGGTCTTCCAGAATGAACTGATGTGAATCAGTAGAAATTAGTTACCATAAAAAAGTGCAGACAAGTGCCAGTGTCTTGTAGCGAGCGTGAGAACGTGCGTTCGGTCATCGCGTTTTCCGTATCATCAACAATCACCCGCGTCGTGTCAGTTACACGTACGCTCGTCCGAATGATAGTTTGGACTGTTAATCATCTAGATAGTTAATCGGGATAAACATTACGATTTAGAGTGTAAACAGTGCAACCTGTGGATTCCTTATCGTCTCAGAATATAGATGTTCAAACCAGACGTAGGACAGTGTTGTGCCATCCCCTAAAAGCGCTTGCATATTTTGGTAGATAATTTCAGACAAGCCAGCAGCAGTGAGGAGCAGAACAGTGCGACCGCCGCGGGATTATCAGATACGTGGTGTGGACAGGGCGCACGGTCAAGAAAAGCAGAAGTGGAGAAAACAGTTTAAAAAGTACCCCCACTCCCATTTGTACTCCCGGGCGTGTTACAAGCTGAACGGCTTGCACTAGGAGAAAAAGGTTTTGGGGATAGGAAGATGTTGGGTATTTTGTAGGGCTGAAAGATGTGAGAGTAAATATTTGGGCCGCTGATTGGTGTTTATGAAAATGAAGGTAGGTGTTGCGGTATACAGGGGCAGATGGAAAAGGAGGAGTAATTTGGAGTATTGGCAGGGCCTAGTATAAGGAGGAGAAGAGATGGGGAAAGAGGGATACAGGAGTTAGATACATCGTGAGGAATTGCAGTTAGTAGTGTGCATAAATATCGGGGCGGTTTTCATCGTCTGGTTGGCGGAGTCGGTTCAAGTTGCGTTGGGTAGGGTGTGAGTGCATGTAGGTGTACGGACGGTGGGATGTATTGGCTATGAATCTGCAGCTTACCAGGATTTGCCATCAATGGAAACAATCGGATAGTGTAGGATATGAAGAGCGTTCGTTGCGGTTGAAGTGAGGAGGGAACTTGTTGAGACGATAGGGATGCACTTGGTAGAAGGTAAACGGATACGAAAAGCAATAGGGAGTGCCTGGCGCTCAAGGATTTGGAGGCAGTGATAGAACTTATGTGGCTCGGACATCTAGCCGAAATCATCGTAGGAGAGGATAGGGCGGATCAGTGTTTTATAAATGCGAGTATCACTGTTGTGCGGCAGTAAACAACGCCTGGAAAAAAATGAAACACCCAGAAAGAGAGGAGGAAACGAAATGAAGCTTCATACTCGAGAGGATATGTGATATTATTTCAAAATGGAGTCTAATTTATAAATAATTTCTCAGTACGAACCCACTTCTCAGTACGAAGTTGCATCCTGTCAGCCCTTGATGCATGCACTGACTCTGTTCCATAGTACATCGTAAAGTCGTTGTATCATCTTCTGAGGTAAGTATGCACACGACTGTTACAACTGGTCCTTGACATCCAGTACACTGGCACAAGGACGGAGCTGACGTCCGGAGCTGGTATCACACATGTGCTGCCGGGGACAGATATGGGAATCTTGCAGGGCACGGGAGTACTTTAATATCACGTACACTGTAGAGACCGTGCCATGTGGGCGAACATTGTTCCGTAGAAAAATGGTGTCACGATACCGTTGGATGAGATGAGGACGCAGGTTGTCCGTGACGTACCAATATGCCGTCAGAGTTCTCTCAGTCACCACCAGCCATGACCTGAAGTCATACTCAATGGCTTCCTTCACCACGACGCCAGCACTAACACCGCTGTGCTTCTCCAAAACATTGGACCGAGCGAGGTGGCGCAGTGGTTAGCACACTGGACTCGCATTCGGGAGGACGACGGTTCAATCCCGCGTCCGGCCATCCTGATTTAGGTTTTCCGTGATTTCCCTAAATCGCCCCAGGCATATTCCGGGATGGTTCCCTTGAAAGGGCACGGCCGACTTCCTTCCCCGTCCATCCCTAATCCGATGAGACCGATGACCTCGCTGTTTGGTCTCTTCCCCCAAAACAACCCAACCAAAACATTGGAACCTCTTTCCAGGTCGCCGCCATATTCACCGACAACGGTCATCCAGCGTAGTGCGGAACCACTACTCATCATGCAACGTCATTCATCAGCAGTGCATGCCTGCTGATCATTGCACTGCTCCAAACATTGCCGTCTGTGTTCTGGTGTGGCGTTAACGGCATCCTACGCTTTGGAGTGTAACTGCCTATTTCAGCTGCTGCAAGTCTCCGACCAATGATCCGGGATGAAGCAGAATGTTGCAGGGAGTCCATTACTTGTTCACAGAAGACAGGTGCAGATGTGAATGGCCTACGATGTGCTTGGTGCACAACATGGCGGTTGTGGTGGTCAGACGTGGTCTTCTGGAACCATGACGACGAGTAAAACTGCCCTCACGCTCACATGAAGTCCAATATCGGGCAATGACACATCCCAATGCCCGACAAATGGTTGAAATAGCTCTCAGCACTATGGGACTTAACATCTCAGCTCATCAGTCCCCTAGAACTTAGAACTACTTAAACCTAAGTAACCTAAGGACATCACACACATCCACACCCGAGGCAGGATTCGAACCCGCGACCGTAGCAGCAGCGTGGTTCCAGACTGAAGCGCCTAAAACCGCTCGGTCACAGCGGCCGGCGAGAAGTAAGGGGCGAATCAGCCAAGCCAGGCGTGGATGCCATATGTTCCGGGGCTACGTCTTCAACGTGACAAGTGTACTCGCCCTTTTCAGTGCAGAGGCTGCTTTACGTACTCCCGATCAGTCGACTACAGCAGCAGAGGCCGAAAGAACGGGGAACACTTGTTGTCCTCGTCTTGCTTGCCCATCTTGTCCTTTACTTCTCGCCTCGGGTGCCGCTCTATCCCTCTGCTATATACTAAGGTAACAAAAGTCGTGGGACTGCGATATACTCTTATACAGACGGCGGTAGTATCGCATACACTAAGTGTAAAGGAGCAGTGCGCTGGCGGAACTGTCAGTTATACTCAGGTGATTCACGTGAAAAGGTTATCGAAGTGATTATCGCCGTACGGCAGCGGGAAATAACAGACTTTGAACGAGAATGGTAGTTGGAGATGGGTGCATGGAACATTTTGTTTCGGAAATCGTTCGGGAATTCGGTTTTCCGAGATCGACAATGTGAAGAATTCCCCGAGAATACCAAATTTCAGTCATTACCATACACCACGAAGACTGAAATTTCAATCATTACCACTCACCATACCGAACTTTCAGTTTAATAAGTCATGGCTGCAAAATATTAACACGAATTCTTCACAGACGAATGGAAAAACTGGTAGAATCCAACATCGGGGATGATCAGTTTGGATTCCATAGAAACGTTGGACCACTCCAGGCAATATTGACCCTACGACTTATCTTAGAAGATAGATTAAGGAAAGGAAAACCTACGTTTATAGCATCTGTAGACTTAAAAAAAGCTTTTGACAATGTTGACTGGAATACTCTCTTTCGAATTCTGGAGGTGGGAGGCTATTTACAAGTTGTACAGAAACCAGATGTCAGTTATAAGAGTCGAAGGGTATGTAAGGGAAGCAGTGGTTGAGAAGGGACTAAGACAGGGTTGTAGCAAATCGCTGAAGTTATTCAATCTTTATACTGAGCAAGCAGTAAAGGAAACAAAAGAAAAATTTGGAGAGCGAATTAAAATACATGGAGAAGAAATAAAAACTTTGAGGTTTGCCGACCACGCTGTAAATCAGTCACACAGCAAAGGACCTGGAAGAGCAGTTAAACAGAATGACAGTGTTTCGAAAGAAGGATATAAGATGAACATCAACAAAAACAAAACGAGGGTAATGGAATGTAGTCGAATTAAATCAGGTGATGCTGAGGGAATTAGATTAGGAAATGAGACACTTAAAACTGTAGATGAATTTTGCTATTTGGGGAAAAAAATAACTGATGATTGTAGAAGTAGAGAGGATATAAAATGTAAACTGGCTATGGCGTGGAAAGCATTTCTGTAGAAGAGAAATTTGTTAACATCGAGTACAGATTTAAGTCTAAGGAAGTCTTTTTTGAAAGTATTTGTATGGCATGTAGCCATGTATGGAAGTGACACATGGTCCATAAATAGTTTAGTCAAGAAGAGAATAGAAGCTTTCGAAATGTCGTGCTACAGAAGAATGATGAAGATTAAATGGGTTGATCACGTAAGTAGTGAGGAGGTACTGAACAGAATTGGGGAGAAGAGGAATTTGTGGGACAACCTGACTAAAAGAAGGGATCGGTTGGCAGGACACATTCCGAGGCATCAAGGGATAACTACTTTAGTATTGGATAGAAGTGTGGAGGGTAAAAGTCTTAGAGGAAGACCAAGAGATGAATACACTAAACAGATTCAGAAGAATGTAGGTTGCAGTAGTTACTCGGAGATGAAGAAGCTTGCACAGGATAGAGTAACATGGAGAGCTGCATAAAACCAGTCTTTGGACTGAAGATACCAACAACACTCACCAAAGGCAACGCAGTGGTCGACGGTATTCACGTAACGAGCGAGAGCAGCGGCGTTCACGTACAGTTGTCAGTGCTAACGGACAAGCAACTCTAAGTAAAATAACAGCAGAAAGCAATGCGGGATGTACGACTAACAAATCCGTTAGGAGCGTGCGGCGAAATCTGGCGTTAATTGGCTATAGCAGCAGACGACCGAAGCGAGTACTTTTACTAACAGCGCGACATCGCCTGCAGCGTCTCTCCTGGGCTCGTGAGCATACCGGGTGGACAGTAGACGACTGGAAAACCGTGGTCTGATCAGGCGAGTCCCGATTTCAGTCGGTAAGAGCTGATGGCAGGATTAGAGTGTGGCGCAGAGCACACGAAGCCATGGACCCAAGTTGTCAATAAGGCGCCGTGCAAGCTGGTTGTGGCTCGATAATGGTGTGGTCTGTGTTTACACGGAGTGGAATGGGTCCTCCGGTCCAACTGAACCAATCATTGATTGAATATGGTAATATTCAGCTACTTGTTGGCCATTTGCAACCATTCATGGACTTCATGTCTCCAAACAATGATGGAATTTTTATGGAAGACAATGCGCCGTGGCACCAGGCCACAATTGTTCGTGACTGGTTTGAAAAACTTTCTGAAAAATACTAGCTAATTCGTAATTCTTCGTGAATGCCATAGAAAATTTATGGGTTGGAATCGAGAGGTGAGTTCAGACACAAAGTCTTGAATCGGCAATAATTCTGCAATTATAGACAGCTATAGTGGTAGCTTGGTTCAATATTTCTGCAGGGGAGTTCCAACGACTTGGTGAGTCCATGCCACGCCGAGCTGATCCACTACGCCGGACGAAAGGAGGTCCGACACGATGCCATAAGGTATCCCATGTCTTTTGTCACCTCGGTGTAAATACTGTCACGCAGCAGGAATACTCAGTCACTGCTGTCTGGAGTAGTGGTTATTGTTCTTATTTTGATATTCTTGTTAGAGCATATCACTAATATGAATATTGTACTAGATTAAATTCGGATGCTCTATATAATGTCAACATAAAATTGTACTTACAAGAGAAAAGGAAACTGTTTGTAAGGAGAAACTCATCTATGTTTGCCGCCGACAATGGGAGTCGAATGAAACATATGATTAGCAGTATTTGTTTGGAATGGCTCCAGCAACACTTTGCAAAGGCTAAATTTTATGTGTCTACCTACAGAAAATACGCCTGAAGACTCAGCTGAAAGTCGACGTAAAAAAAATTGTAAGTTAATGAAAATGAGTAGGAAAAACAATACCGTAGTGTTTTGATATAGCATTACTAGAGTGCCACTTTACACAGTCAGGTCGATTAACTATGTTGGCACAACGATGCAAAGCGGTATGAAACATAAAAAGCATGTGTAGATTTTAGTGGGGAAGGCTAGCGATGGACTTCTTTTTACTGGGAGAGTATTGGGTAAGAGTGGTTGATCTTAAAGGAGAACGCATATACACTGAAGCGCCAAAGAAACTGGTGCAGACATGCGTATTCAAATACAGAGATATGTAAAGAAGTAAAATGCGACTCTCCAGTCGGCAACGCCTATATAAGAGAATAAGTGTCTGGCGCAGTTAGATCTGTTACTGCTGCTATAATGGCAGGTTATCAAGATTTAAGTGAGTTTGAACGTAGTGTTAAGTCGGTGCACGAGCGACGGGACACAGCATCTCCGAGGTAGCGATGAAGTTGGTGATTTTCCCGTACGAGTGTACCGTGAATATCACGAATCCGGTAAAACACCAGATCTCTGACATCGCAGCGGCCGGAAAAAGATTCCGCAATAACGGGACCAGCGACGACTAAAGAGAATCGTTCAACGTGACAGAAGTGCTGCCCTTCCGCAAACTGCTGCGGATTTCAACGCTCGGCTATAAAAAAATATCAGCGTGCGAACCATTCAACGAAACATCTTCGATATGGGCTTTCTGAGCCGAAGCCCCACTCGTGTACCCCTTATGACTACAAGGCAAAAAGCTTTATGCCTCGCCTGGGCGCACAACACCGACATTGGAGTGTTGCTGACAGGAAACGTGCTGAATTGTCGGGCGAGTCTCGTTTCAATTTGTATCGAGCGGATGGACGTGTACGGCTATGGAGACAACCCATAAATCCAAGGACCCTGCATGTCAGCAGGGGATTGTTCAAGCTGATGGATGCTCTGTAATAGTGTGGGGAGTGTGCAGTTGGAGTGATGTGGGACCCCCGATACGTCTAAGTACGATTCCAACAGATTACACGTACGTAAGCATCGTGTCTGATCACCTGCAACCATTCTTGTCCATTGTGCATTCCGACAGACTTGGGTAATTCCAGCAGGGCAAGGCGACACCACAGAAGTTCAAAATTTCTACAGAGTTTCTAAGGAACGCTCTCCGGAGTTTAAACACTTCTGCTGGCCACCAAACTCCCCAGACATGAACATTATTCGGGATATCTTGCAACATGCTGTTCAGAACAGATCTCCATCTCCACCCCCTCGTTACTCTTATGGATTTATGGACAGCCCTACATGATTCTTGGTGTCACTCCCCATCCATCCCCTCCCGCCCCAGGCATTACTTCAGACATCAGTCGAGTTCATATCACGTCGTGCTGCAGCAATTCTGCGTTCTCGCGGGGGCCCTACACGGTATTAGGCAGGGGTACCAGTTTCTTTAGCTCTTCAGTGTCGAACACAAATGCGACCCATTCCTTAATACAGCTCGAGTGTTTGGTATCTCCACCAGGTTATATAAAGGGTAGACAATGAAGCAATTCAGAGGCGAGATGATAATGTATTACTTCGATCAGGATGCCTCGGGAACTCAAATATGAGTCCCTGGTGGGAAGCCGCCGTTCATTTCGAGGAACGCTGTTGACAAAATATAGAGAACTGGCGTTTGAAGCTGACTGCAGAATGATCCTACTGCCGCTAACGTACTTTTTGCATAACGATCAAAAACATTTGAGAAATAAGAGCTCCTAAGGAGGCATATAGACAGTCGGTTTTCCTTCGCTCTGTTTGAGTGTGGAACACAAAGGGTAATGAGCAGTAATGGTACAACATACCGTCTGCCACGTACCCTATGGTGGCTTGCGGAGTATGTATGTAAATGTAGATGCAGATGTAACGTCAAAGAATGGCAGTTTGGCGACTCTGTAGTCTTATATAGAACAGATACTTTCTGCACGACGCAACAACGGCGCCATTTAGTGATGTGACTAGCTCGGAACACTATAAGGGTAGGATTCGATTCCAGCTGTAGAAGTAATTGTTTTTGTTTGCTAATTTTAGTCTGCACCGTATGGAACCTAGTTTCTGAATCGTTATGCAGCATTTACAGGTGCATTTTGACTAAAAACACGTGCAATTACTCACACTGAAGTGAGAGGACAATAGTTTTTATTATACCATTTTTAAGACGTATTTTCGCTATAATCGTCCACCCTGTCCTCTTATTATGCGCTACACACTTTCATGTGTTTTGCAGTCGTTACTCTTTCAGCTCATCAAAATAAATTGACATATATAACTTTGTCCATAATTCCCCCGTATTTCCACTACTGCTTCTGTTGTCATCTTCTTCTGACTATCTACTTCATCTACATAGCCCATTCCAACCGTAAGTAAGACGTTGCTAAATTATTTACATACCTTGTGTCACACCACTTTTTTCTACTGCGAAGAGACGTGTCGTAAATGTGATTGCAATGATGCCAAATTTCTACCGTAAATATGCCAGGACGAAGCTTCGCTGTAGATATTTTCAAATTGCTACTATGCTAAGAATCGTGCTGTGATATCCGAGTGTATGAAGTTTTCTTTACCATTTGTGTTTGTGTGTGTGTGTGTGTGTGTGTGTGTGTGTGTAGGTGGGTCGATAGGTGGAGGTCTGAAGGAGAACAGTTCCACAATTTAATGATTGACGGTATTCTCGGTTATTCCAGGAAGATTCAAACGCATTTCTACGCAAAGCAGATTTGAACAAAGTAAAAACTAGAATCGCTGTTCTCGGAAGATCAAAGACCGTAAGTCGACGCTAACAACTACTCTTCAGCTTCATGTCAGCCTTCAGATCAAAGGTAACCGCGTAACGAGCTACAGAGGGTGGAAAAAAACCAGTAAAACGGAAAGAGGCGCAACTTTTACCGTATCCAGATGTTGAGCTATCTGTGGTTGTTTATTGAGTCCCACAATAGCTGTCACACAGTCCTAGAGGCTGTCGACTGCTTGTGTTACATAGTTTTACATGGCGTTTGTCATTGTTACAATGGAAACACGGCAGACAGGAATATATGATTGTCGTGCTTGTACTGAAGTTTTTTACGTAATTTTACAAAGTAGTGCGTTATCCAGTTCGAATAATTCCACTATGCGGTCACCAGTTCCACTTGAGGTATATGGAAAAATGTATCTGGAAAAAGTATGAGAAACCAACTCCCCCGGTCCGTAACATGAACGATAATTGCCCTGTCACCCTTCTCCAGGGTACGCCACTCATTTGACGGACTTGTCTTACAGCTAATATTGTACGTTTTTTCTGTTAAGAAGTCTTCAGTCCAGTTTATGCGTTCGGTGGATGAAAGCTGCGGTCTCTTGTCGTTATGTGAAAATATCACTTGATTTACAAACTTAAAATAAATTCTCTGTACACACACTCACACTCACACACACACACACACACACACACACACACACACACACTCTTTAATATCACATATTTAGACATTCTCCTATGGTGTAGAAAGAATTGTCTTGCAGATAAAGAATGATTGAGCTGTCCCTACCATATTGTTTCATGTAATACACACTATTATATCAGGCCTTCAAAAACCAAGCGCGTCATTTTCGAATTCTCTCGGTCGCTACCCACAAACTATTAATAGTACAGGAAAAATTAACAGCATTTTTTTGCATAAATATAATCTAGTTAAATTTTGTGCTGGTATACGTTTTCTCCAGAGCCCGTATTTTTCGAGTTGTTCAAGAAATACTTATAAAATTGACCATTAAACGCACCTGCACCCCCACACTCATTCCTCCCCAGTGGGGATTTCTAGTGGTTTGCTCGGGTCACTCGGTCGTACCACCGTAGAAAAATTTTCGGCTACACGAATTATTCCGGATAGTCTACCTTTTTCTGTTCTATTGATTGGGCTATTACGCTATCAGTATAGCCGGCTATTTCATTAACATTATTTATTTAAACATACCCATGAAGGTAGTGAAAAAAAGACTTTTGCAAACGTTAACCTAAAACTAATTAAGTCGAAAATTCTATCCAAACATAAATCTTTCAAGAACAGTATAGTTTCGTATTCAGCAGGCCTGACGAATACAACAATGCGTAATTGTCTACTTCATGTTGTTAAAATTCACAAAGTTGTTAGGTAAAATATGCAAACGTCAACTTTACAATTCGTATGTGCCCAACTAAGGCAGTGGCCTAATGGCCCGCTCAATGAACACCAAAAGAAGTCGAGCATGGGACATAATTCGGAAATTTTTCGACAGTGGTAGGAGGGAGTGTCGTGAAATGAAATGTCGTGTGGCGAGGGCCTCCCGACGGGTAGACCAGATCGTCTGATGTAAGTATTTTGAGGTGACGCCACTTCGGCTACTTGCACATCGATGAGGAGGAAACGATGATGATGATGACAACACAAACACGCAATCCCAGAGCGGAGAAAATCTCCAACCCAACCGGGAATCGAACCCTGGCCCACCGCCAAGGGTTTGCCATGAACAACATACTAGTAATCCTGAGCAGTGGTGGCGTAGTGTGGGCGTGGGTGTGCGTTTGAAGGTCACTTTTGCACCTTCTTCTTGAATAACTCTAAAACCACGGCCTCGGGCGAAAACGTATCCCAGCAAAAAATTTAACTACATGAAATTTCCTACAAGAAAGTCCTGTTCATTTTTTTCTGTAGCGCTAATAGGTAGAAAGCGAGACAATATGAAAACCTTACGCGTGGTTTTTGAAGGCCAGATATAACATTGCGGGCTGCTTAAAACGACATCGGCAGGGGCATCTAAATCATCCTGTATGGTTTCGGTCTGCGTTTGATTTTAATTTCATTATCTATTATATTGTTCACATCACTGGGTAAGTGGGCAAAGATTTTTAAGGCTCAATATCCTACTCTCTTCTGAACAACACTTACATTGATCAATGACTATTGTAATAAATCATATCTCCTTCTAATTCTATATTTAAAATTTTTAGTATTGATTCCGAGTTGTGGCTGATTATCGATCACCAGCTTTTAGCATTGGTGGATAATTTTTGTGTAGATTTCTCTAGACAATGTAGCAAACGTGTTATTTCTCGTATACGTAGAGGACATTTCATGATTTTATTTATCATGTCAGAAGTAAGTACCTTTCAACACAACACAATGGATACATCTTAACTACGGGCATAATATAAAGACACCAGATCTTGGACAGCTACAAACGAGAACTA
Source organism: Schistocerca cancellata (assembly GCF_023864275.1). Lineage (NCBI taxonomy): Eukaryota > Metazoa > Arthropoda > Insecta > Orthoptera > Acrididae > Schistocerca > Schistocerca cancellata. The sequence goes on along the minus strand of NC_064630.1, from coordinate 251,999,126 downwards.
GCCAACGCATGTTTTCTCAAGCTCTCTTACCGTGCGAAGACTGGGCTGATGCTGTCATGACCACCATCAGCCTGCTCCATCCTGCACAGGAAGTCATTGGGGTAAAATTCTGCCAACACAACATGCCAGTATTCGGCACAAGACTGCTCGACTCGCAGTATCCCTTTCTTTCGGTGTGTCAGGCATCCACATTACAGTATAAATACTGCGTCCCACTTCAACTGTCTGCCTTATACGAAGGTTGTCCAGAAAGTAAGTTCCGGCCGGTCGCGAAATGGAAACCACAATGAAAACGAGAAACGTTTTATTTGTAAGTTAGGTACACCTTCCACCTACTTCTCTACATAGTCGCCGCTGCAACTTCGAGTTTTGTTGTAGCGTTGTATCAACTTTCCAATATCTTCGTCATAGAAAGCAGCCCCCTGTGCTTTTGGCCAGTTATCTGCACTGGTATGAAGCTCGTTGTCTGTGGAAAAATTTTGACTTCATAGCCAACGGTTCTTCTGGGCAGAAAAGAGACTCAGGGGGAGCCAATTAAGGACTGTATTGTGGGTGATCAAGCACTTGTCATCAGAAACGCTGTAGGAGCGTCTTCATTGCCCCTACAGTGTGCGGCCTAGAATTGGCACGAAGAAGGAACGAGATATCTCTAACCAGGCTCTCATACTTGCCGGGAGACGCTGTTCCCCACGCATCTTTACGTGCTCACTGTTCACTCAAAACTGAAAAGAGCGACGCGACACGATCGACGGGCATACTAGAGACACTGATCAACACATCAGTGCAAAGCTTCACGGGATTTTCCCAGTGGTTTTCATTTCGCGACCGATCGGAACTTATTTTCTGGACAACCCTCGTATATTGTCACCACCTGACAAACCCTACACTGCGGGGATATTCATTTTGCCAATTTTCTATCAGAAAAACAAAAAATAAAAATTAATGTGCTTGTAGTGTAATATCGAAACAATTTCATTTCCATGTATTAGTGAAAACACCTTTGAAATTACGTAACAGTCGTAAAACGAAATATGCGTAATGCACAAATGTATAATCACAGTATCCCGGACAGATTGTGTACGCTGGAAGCAGCTGCTTCGTGTTTCTACAACGCGATTTTGTAAACGTTTGTTTGCAAACGTCTCTTCATAGCTCAATGTTTTCGCCTTCAGTCATTTGCGCTACGCAGTTAAAAAATGTCAAAAGCGCTGCCAGGTTCAGTGATAGCATTAAGTTGAATCGACTGTAGGAGTGTCCTAGTAGCAAAGAATAAATGTATCAAAACTTCATATACGGCACTTTTTCACGCATCTCAGTTTTTATCTCTTATACTGTCCGCGAAATATGTTGTGATTAGTGTTAGTAGCAACGAAGTAATAAATTTAAACATCACGGATGATGCGGCAGTTCTTCACGCTTCTCAGCGTTGATGACATTATAACTCCTGAGGTATGTGTCCTACCATGATATAATTTTGTACTTGCATTTAGCGGCATATGTGGATGCTATATGCGAAATTTAGTGCGAACGGACTTAGTAGCATAGATGTAATAAATTTAAACATCATGAATGATGCGGCAAATTGTTTATGATGTCATATCTTTTGAACTATGATAGGTAGTTGGTTCTTATCCCACAGTGATTGTTGCCTGACAGTAAGGGATATGTGTACCAAGTTCGGTTGAAATCTGTCCAGTGGTCTAGGTCTAGGAGGAGATGTGGGAAACACACACACACACACACACACACACACACACACACACATATCCATTTTTATAATATGTATGGATGTAGACCTATGCCGTCCTTGCTTTCCTCTCGACTTGCCTTCAGCTACAGTTTACAGCACCGTCATGCAGAAATATGTGTCCGACTGTCCTTCCTTTTAAATTCGTCAAGTTCTATGTTATTAAATAATTTCGTTTTGAATCGTTACTGGACTCCTTCATTGCTTTTTCGATCAGTCCATCTGATCTTCTCGAGCGAGGTGACGCACTGGTTAGCACACTGGACACGAGGATCCAGACGTAGGTCTTGCGTCTTCCCTAAATCTCTCCGTGCAAATTCCGGGATGATTCCTTTGAAAAGAAACGGCAGATTTCTTGCCTCATACCTAAAACATTCCCAGGTTGTGCTTCATCTTGAAACGAGGACGTTGATGGAATTGATAAAAAAATGTCAATTTTCATTTTGTTTCTCATTTATTAGTAGAAGTCATGGGGAATAAGTTCCCAAAGTTTTAATGATGAAATCGCGTCCGAAGTTTTTTACCATTTGATCCTAACAGTAATACCTACTGACTGTGGTTTCAACACAGAAAGAAATGGAAATAACAGAAAACCTAAAAAAAGTTACAAACAAAATAGAAAAAAAAGTTGTCAACAGATGTGTGGCAGGAAGGACAACTATGTAAATGATATAATGGCAGATCCGAATGAGTAGATAGGGGAAGGATTCCATGCATCCTTCCACGTTTAAACCCTGCATAATCACAATGTTTGGATTGGAGAGACTATGGTATGTGGAGGGCAGTTCATATTTTAATTGTTCTTTATTTATTCATTACACACTATTTTTCCTGTGATATTGCTAGAGCTGTTTAAGGTTGCTGTATGGGGACTGTTAGGCTATAATATGCTGATATGTATCTTTATTTCCTTACTCTAAAGTTTTTCGCTTCTGAAGGGCTTTTTAAGCTGACGTAGGTATATTTCAGTATCGTGTAGATGCACGGTGAAACAGAGTTTGCAACACTGCCACTAACAAGCTTTGCTGTATTAAAAGACGAACCCAAGGTAACAACTACAGTGCTACATTCCTCAAATGTTGCACAACACTGAAGATAATTTCCAGTAAGAAACTAGATTTTGGGAACTATTTATTCTTCCAAATTATCCTCACACTTCTTCACTTAGGCAAAACTTACATTGTCTTCTTCAATTCATCCTTTTGAACCATACTGAAATTTACCATTTTGCGACCTCGAAAGACTTGCCGCCCTGGGCGGTGGGTCGGTACACCACCCCCGTCTCCCCACCCCTACAGCCGGCCATGAGGGCATATGCTATGTATGACTTACTCGGGCCTCTTGCTAGGGCGAGCTAAAGGAAAATTCTTCCTCTTTCATTTCTTACATGCCGTAAATCGGTTGTAGCCGTTTCGTATACATCTGAACATATCGCATGGCTGGAGCTCAATGTTGTAGGGTGGGAAGAGGTGGGCTCGGGCTCGCCTCGCTCCTGGCAAGCGAGATTCCGAGAATCGATTCCCCCGCTGACGCTGCGACGGTGGTGGAGAGGAGCGGTCGTTTCTCTTCGTCAGCAGGTGGACAGACGGAGGGCGACCTCCAGACCACCCAACTGCTGACGCAGGCTGGTCGCCTCCTGCAGACAATCTGGACTCTGCCAGAGGGGAATGAAATGTGAACGGTGCCTACTCATCGCCACGCAGCATCTTCTACGCTTATTGTATCTGCCTTGGAAACATTATAGTCTATGAGCAGAAGACGTTAGCAACTGAAGGAGGAAGCGAAAATACGCAAATGTCCTATTTCACAATCTGAGTGTTGTACAACCAAATAACTGTAACACGTCTCTGCTGCAGTTTTATACAGGTGTAGGCGATACCTATACCATTACTGTTGCTTTGCATTGCAGTTAAAGTTGGAAAACCACCGTAGGCTATCGTAGACTAAGTGAGCGCAGAGAGTCGACTACGGTAGTTTTCGTAGTAGTTTTGGCCAGTCAAGATCGTAACTGCGTTACCTGTATGTTAAGTGTGTTGCATACCCTTCGGGCGTTACCTCATAACGATGGCCTTCTTTGCGCGTGTGATCAGTGTGCTACTAGATTCCGCACTGAGCCAGGTGGCGCAGTGGTTAGCACACAGGATTCGCATTCGGGAGGACGACGGTTCAAATTGCGTCTGGACGTTTTCAGTGATTTCCTGTATCGCTGCCGGTAAATGTCGGGATGGTTCCTTTGAAAGGGCACGGCCGACTTCCTTCTGTAATCCAATGGTATCGATGACCTTGCAGTTTGGTCCCTCTCCCAAATCAACCAACCAACCAATCAACAGATTTCAGAGTACCTGTTGGCTCAACACAAAAGTTTTGTCTCAAGTACAGATAGTGTTGAGGATCAGTGGACAAAGTTCAAAACCGTCGTACATAATGCGTTAGATGAGTATGTGCCAAGCAAGATCGTAAGAGATGGAAAAGAGCCACCGTGGTACAACAACCGAGTTAGAAAACTGCTGCGGAAGCAAAGGGAACTACACAGCAAACATAAACATAGCCAAAGCCGTGCAGACAAACAAAAATTACGCGAAGCGAAATGTAGTGTGAAGAGGGCTATGCGAGAGGCGTTCAATGAATTCGAAAGTAAAGTTCTATGTACTGACTTGGCAGAAAATCCTAAAAAATTTTGGTCTTATGTCAAAGCGGTAGGTGGCTCAAAACAAAATGTCCAGACACTCTGTGACCAAAATGGTACTGAAACAGAGGATGACAGACTAAAGGCCGAAATACTAAATGTCTTTTTCCAAAGCTGTTTCACAGAGGAAGACTGCACTGTAGTTCCTTCTCTACATTGTCGCACAGATGACAAAATGGTAGATATCGAAATAGACGACAGAGGGATAGAGAAACAATTAAAATCGCTCAAAAGAGGAAAGGCCTCTGGACCTGATGGGATACCAGTTCAATTTTACACAGAGTACGCGAATGAATTTGCCCCCCTTCTTGCAGCGGTGTACCGTAGGTCTCTAGAAGAGCATAGCGTTCCAAAGGATTGGAAAATGGCACAGGTCATCCCCGTTTTCAAGAAGGGACGTCGAACAGATGTGCAGAACTATAGACCTATATCTCTAACGTCGATCAGTTGTAGAATTTTGGAACACGTATTGTGTTCGAGTATAATGACTTTTCTGGAGACTAGAAATCTACTCTGTAGGAATCAGCATGGGTTTCGAAAAAGACGGTCATGTGAAACCCAGCTCGCGCTATTCGTCCACGAGACTCAGAGGGCAATAGACACGGGTTCACAGGTAGATGCCGTGTTTCTTGACTTCCGCAAGGCGTTCGATACAGTTTCCCACAGTCGTTTAATGAACAAAGTAAGAGCATATGGACTATCAGACCAATTGTGTGATTGGATTGAGGAGTTCCTAGATAACAGGACGCAGCATGTCATTCTCAATGGAGAGAAGTCTTCCGAAGTAAGAGTGATTTCAGGTGTGCCGCAGGGGAGTGTCATAGGACCGTTGCTATTCATAATATACATAAATGACCTGGTGGATGACATCAGAAGTTCACTGAGGCTTTTCGCAGATGATGCTGTGGTGTATCGAGAGGTTGTAACAATGGAAAATTGTACTGAAATGCAGGAGGATCTGCAGCGAATTGACGCATGGTGCAGGGAATGGCAATTGAATCTCAATGTAGACAAGTGTAATGTGCTGCGAATACACAGAAAGATAGATCCTTTATCATTTAGCTACAAAATAGCAGGTCAGCAACTGGAAGCAGTTAATACCATAGATTATCTGGGAGTACGCATTAGGAGTGATTTAAAATGGAATGATCATATAATGTTGATCGTCGGTAAAGCAGATGCCAGACTGAGATTCATTGGAAGAATCCTAAGGAAATGCAATCCGAAAACAAAGGAAGTAGGTTACAGTACGCTTGTTCGCCCACTGCTTGAATGCTGCTCAGCAGTGTGGGATCCGTACCAGATAGGGTTGATAGAAGATATAGAGAAAGTCCAACGGAGAGCAGCGCGCTTCGTTACAGGATCATTTAGTAATCGCGAAAGCGTTACGGAGATGATAGATAAACTCCAGTGGAAGACTCTGCAGGAGAGACGCTCAGTAGCTCGGTACGGGCTTTTGTCAAAGTTTCGAGAACATACCTTCACCGAAGAGTCAAGCAGTATATTGCTCCCTCCTATGTATATCTCGCTAAGAGACCATGAGGATAAAATCAGAGAGATTAGAGCCCACACAGAGGCATACCGACAATCCTTCTTTCCACGAACAATACGAGACTGGAATAGAAGGGAGAACCGATAGAGGTACTCAATATACCCTCTGCCACACACCGTCAGGTGGCTTGCGGAGTATGGATGTAGATGTAGTTGTAGATGTAGATTCCGCTAGAAACCGAAAGTGAGAAACCATCTAGAAACTGAGTGAGGATAGATAAAGGGCCGGGTGACCTACGGAATATTATTGTTATATATAGTTATTCTCCTGTGTGTTACTTTAAAAATAAACAGTATTTACAGCCCAAGTCCCATCACAGTTTTTACCCCTCACGCTTTCCCTCCATTAGTGAAATAGCCATTATGATTAGCTGATGCCGCAGAATGTGCCCTGTCAACTTATCGCTTCTGTAAGCAAACTTGTGCCATAAACTTCTTTCCTTCCTATTTCGACGCAGTACCTCTTCATTATTTATTCAAGTCGCATTTTATCTCCAGGGTTCATCCGTGATGTGCCATTTCAAATATTTCTATTCGTCTCTTGTGTGTGTTGTTGATCATTTACGTTTCACTTCCACATAAGGCTAGACTTCACACAAATACTTAGGGGAAAGACTTTCTAACACTTAAGTTTACGTCAGATGTTAACAAATTTCTCTTTTTCAAATGCTTTTAAGCCTATTGTCAGTCTGTATACTTACACACTCTTTTCCACAGCCGTCATCGACTGCTTTCAGCTTTTCATTTCCCAATCTATTTCTTATAACATTACCTGACTTTCTTCGGATGAATTTCAATAACATCATTTTACCTTTATATACGAGGTGCATTCAGAAAGTAAGTTCCGATCGCGTCCAGATATGGCATGAGCAGTCGGACACGAAAGAGCATGCCCAGCAGGAGGGAGAAGGCATAATACCGTCTTGTGACTGTGGTGATTTTCGCACAGTGCTAGAATAGAATGACTGGTCTGGTAAAGTCTCTCGCCAGCTACGAGGTAAGAGCAGTCATCCGATTTTTGCACGTCAGAAGCAATCTCCAGTAGAGACCCATCGCCAACTGCACCACGTGTATGGACACGACATTATAAGCGGCAGTGTGGTCAGAAGACAGTCCAGGAAATTCTCTGACGATCGTAGTGGCCGAGAGTCCCTGGTGACACCAGAATTGATGGAAAGTGTGTAGCAATCAATTTTGCAGAACCTACGCTTCACAGTTTCAGAAATCTCTAGTCAATTCCGTCAGATGTCTCGGTCATTGGTGCACGAAATTGTCTCGCGGTGGCTTGGTTTTCATAAATGAGTGCAGTATGGGTACCAAGGCAACTGACAGGTGACCACAAACCCAAAGGTCTGTCGCAGCATTGACATTCCTTCAGCGATTCGCAGATAAAGGCGACGTGTATCTCGACCTCGTTGTCACTGAGGATGGAACACGTCTGTCGCACGCCACACCAGAAACTAAACAACAATCCGTGCATTGGCGGAGTAGTGGTTTACCTGTGAAGGCCAAATTCAAGCAGAAAAAAATCGCATCCACTGTTTTTTGGGATCCATGTGGTGTCCTCTCACCGCGAGTGGAGACTGTAAATGCTGATGGGTATTGTCAGTCATCGAAAAATTTGAGGAGGGCGATCCAGAACAAAGGACGTCGCTTGCTGACAAGAGGCATTACGCTCGTGCATGACAAAGCAAGACCCCATACAGCTAACGCCACACGAAATGTGAATAATGTTGAAAGGGAGATTTTCGAGCACCCGCCCTACAACCCCGACATCACCCCAAGTGACTTTCATCGGTCCTGTCTCTTGAAGAATTTTCTGACGGAAAACGTCTGCACAAAGGCGCTGAGGGGCAGACGGAAGTGACTTCGTGTCTGGACGTTGGCGGCAGCCTCCTACGAAATGGGAGTACATTTGATGGTGCACCATTACGATAATGTCTCAACAATAGTGGTGAGTATGTTGAGAAGTAACCAGTGGACCTACATAAATATTCCAATAAATACTTCTTATTTAGTTCAGTTTTTGTTGTGTTTATCGGTCATCGGAATTTACTTTCTGGATGCACCTCGTACGCTGCTCGCGGTATGTGGTGCGACCGTGCCACGGACGTTTCCTAATGCCGTGGTGAGTGAAGAACAAACGTTTTTAAAACTTGCCAAAATTAGAGTTAGTCAGTTCGCCTTTCCTTCATAAATCAGCTCGGAGTGATCGTGCACGAAAATAGCAACCACACGCAACCCACCACAATACAGTTCAAATGGCCTCCGAAGGATGTGGATGGACTAATATTGAGCAGTTGCATTTTATGTCTAAGGGCACCAGCACGCACCTGCCGCAATGTATACAAAATATTTTTTTAAATAAATTCAGTTAGGAATACACTAGATATTAGGAACGCACTCACTTTTGGTTAAAGTTACTTGTAACTGAAGTTTATTGCTTCTCCCATAATTACGAAAAATAAAAAGAAAATAAAAAATGTATAAATCGCAGTTTATCCTCTGAAAACTTAACAGTCAGATCGGGGGTTTATATATCAGAGGAGGCTATCAATTAATTCACGATAATCCTGTCAGTTTTTTCCAAGAAAATCGTTAAACGTCCACAGCAACAGTTCAAACTGCAAGTCCCATAATGATTTCCCACTAAAATTAAACTAAGTCCAACCTCTAGCTTCGTGCATTAACCAAAAAATTTATAGAGTTCCCTCGAGTTTGACCCTCTAACAATCGACACACGAGGAATTCTGTAAGTCCAGACTGGACACACAGACTGATTCCACACACGCAGAAATCACAAGTTTCTACAAACGACCCAAAATGAAATTCTCTAAATCCTGAGTTGGGGTCTTGGAGTAATTCAGCACTCACAAACGGCGGCTAAGCTGGCGCCCATCAAATACAACGGCTCACGGAGACTGACCCCTTCCCTCAAGACAGTCTACTATTACATCGAACTTCCCGTTTAAAGGTGGCCGCCGCCCTCGGTCTACGATCGCTGAAGTCAAATCAATGACTTAGTAAGACAATTGGCGAAATTAATAATTTAAACATTTAACGTACCTATTATAAATCAGTCTGTACGGAAATTTTCCGAGAAATCTCATGCTGCCGTTCATTTTCTTCTATTTGGCATAGCTCCTTTATAAACAACATTTTTCTGTGGCTATCCTTAGTTTTAAAGGTTTTTGGAAATAAGTATCGATAAATAATTTAAACTATACGTTCTAATAGTTTCTAGTTTATAGTACTGCAACTACCTTTAGTATTTTTACAGTTATTTAGCAAGAAAAGCTGTTTTTACTGCGTGAACACATTTCTGCCTGTCACTTAAAAATCGGTAAAATTGCAGTGAGTCTGCTATGATTTTCTGGTACAGTTCAATGAGATGTATCCGTAGAGACCTTGTCTGTTGTAATCGCACAATGTGTTACCGAGATTTTTGTTTTTATAGTTCAGATAATATACATAATATTTAATTTACAAACTAATGCAGATATCGAAAGCGCGTATTCACTTGTGTAAACATCATCTATGTTTCTCTGCTTAAGAGAACCCCACTAGGTCCTCAGTGACACATATGGATATTATTTATTAATTTCTGAATAAGTTTATTTTTCACATAATCGCGCAAAAGCCGCCATGAGGTCTCCATTGTCCCCCTTAAACCGCCCCGGTTTTACCGTCGCGAAGCAACGTGTTTCTCACCTTGGGCTTTTCACATCTCAAAGACACCACCACCTGTGGAGAGAGGTGTAAACTGGTCCCCCAAGTGCTGCTGTCAAACCTATCTTAGCTGTCAAACACGCTCGTCTTGCTCGTAATCGCCGCCTAGGCACTCGCCATTGCGTATTTTCGTCCGAAATCAGGGTCCCTGGCCTTCCAAATGGGCTGTCTCCTTATAGCGGCTTGTTGAGCGAGCTAGAAATTTGCGGCGAGGAACTTCCGCCACCTTTCTCCTCTACGTTAACGGAGCGTTGAACAAAAACGACCCGAGGGCCTCCGCAGTATCCGTCACGCATCGTTTGCGGGTGACCTGGATTCCCCGCACCTGCTGTTATTGCGTGGAAACTGCCTCTACCAGACGGCCTATTTAACGACTGTACACACAGTCTGTTGCTAACAAGGGAACCTCCCCATCGCACCCCCCTCAGATGTAGTTATAAGTTGGCACAGTGGATAGGCCTTGAAAAACTGAACACAGATCTATCGAGAAAACAGGAAGAAGTTGTGTGGAAGTATGAAAAAAATAAGCAAAATACACAAACTGAGTGGTCTATGCATATGATATGCAACATCCTGGAGAATATAAGCACATGAGCGCCGTGGTCCCGTGGTTAGCGTGAGCAACTGCAGTGCAAAAGGTCCTTGGATCAAGTCTTCCCTCGAGTGAAAATTTTAATTTTTTATTTTCAGACAATTATTATCTGTCCGTTCGTTCATTGACGTCTCTGTTCAGTGTAATAAGTTTAGTGCCCGTGTTTTGCGACTGCACCGATAAACCGTGCGATTGGTAGACGAAAGGACGTGCCTATCCAATGGGAACCGAAAACGTTTGATCGCAAGGTCATAGGTCAACCGATTCCTCCACAGGAAAACACGTCTGATATATTCTATACGACGCTGGTGACGGCATATGTTGTCGACCCGCCTATCTTGTACACTTGGCGAATGGGTAAAAAGATTCTTCTACCTTGCACGATTTAGGTTTTCTTGTGGATGTGATAATCACTCCCAAAAAAGTGATCGCATCGGACGGACGGACGGACAGATAATAATTGTCTGAAAATAAAAAATTAAAATTTTCACTCGTGGGAAGACTTGAACCAAGGACCTGCCGTACTGGAGCTGCTCACGCTAACCACGGGACCACGGCGCTCGTGAGCTCAAGCTGTCCTTGATGTGGCATATGATATGCATAGACTACTCAGTTTGTATATTTTGCTTATTTTTTTCATACTTCCACACAACTTCTTCCTGTTTTCTCGATTGATCTGTGTTCCGTTTTTCAAGGCCTATCCACTGTGCCAACTTGTAACTAAATCTGAGGGGGGTGCGATGCGGAGGTTCCCTTGTAAGAACTGATGCATCGCTGCGACGCCTATTACATATACAATTCACATGGCGAAATCTTTTGAAAGTGTTAGGAAGTGCAGAGCGACTCGCAGATCATCACCACACGGTTCAGCGACTGGCAGCGGACTTTAAAAACAAACAAATGTAATGCTATGAGCCTCAGTAGTCCAATAGGTCTGAAAAAGATCTGATACCGTTTCACACGTATCTGCAATCAATCACCGGAATCGGTCACAATCATCAAACATGCAGAATTTTATAAATCTAGAGATAAGCACTGCAAACCCCAGACTAATATTCCGAGGAAGTCTAATTCACCCACAAAAGTGGTCACTCGCATGGCCCTGTTGCCAGCAGTTCTTGAGTGTTGTTCGGCATTCCGGGAAGAGTGGAAGAAGTGGTCCAGAAAGCTGCAGTCCAACATTAATCACACCCATCTGTCACGGAATCCTAGAAGACATTCCGAGCTCAAACGCCATGAGGTTCCCAGAACAGAACAATGACTTCCATACCAACCAAGACGAACTGCGAGAACATCAACAATGTGAATCCCAACTTGCCGTCTTCTGAGATGGCAATCTCAAAGCCCAGGGTAAAGGCAGTAGGGTAGATGCAATATTTCTTGTCTTCGGGAGATCATCTAGCACCACGCCAACACTATTATCGAAAGTACGATCATGATGGATATCAAATGAAATTTTTGACTGGATTCAGAATTTCTTGGTGGGGAGGTTGCAGCATGTTATCTTGATGCAAGGTTATCGACAAATGTGAGAGTGGCATCACACGTGTCCAGGAAAGTGAGCTCGTTCAAATGGCTCTGAGCACTATGGGACTCAACTGCTGTGGTCATCAGTCCCCTAGAACTTCTACATCTACATCTACATCTACATTTATACTCCGCAAGCCACCCAACGGTGTGTGGCGGAGGGCACTTTATGTGCCACTGTCATTACCTCCCTTTCCTGTTCCAGTCGCGTATGGTTCGCGGGAAGAACGACTGTCTGAAAGCCTCTGTGCGCGCTCTAATCTCTCTAATTTTACATTCGTGATCTCCTCGGGAGGTATAAGTAGGGGGAAGCAATATATTCGATACCTCATCCAGAAACGCACCCTCTCGAAACCTGGCGAGCAAGCTACACCGCGATGCAGAGCGCCTCTCTTGCAGAGTCCGCCACTTGAGTTTGTTAAACATCTCCGTAACGCTATCACGGTTACCAAATAACCCTGTGACGAAACGCGCCGCTCTTCTTTGAATCTTCTCTATCTCCTCCGTCAACCCGATCTGGTACGGATCCCACACTGATGAGCAATACTCAAGTATAGGTCGAACGAGTGTTTTGTAAGCCACCTCGTTTGTTGATGGACTACATTTTCTAAGGACTCTCCCAATGAATCTCAACCTGGTACCCGCCTTACCAACAATTAATTTTATATGATCATTCCACTTCAAATCGTTCCGCACGCATACTCCCAGATATTTTACAGAAGTAACTGCTACCAGTGTTTGTTCCGCTATCATATAATCATACAATAAAGGATCCTTCTTTCTATGTATTCGCAATACATTACATTTGTCTATGTTAAGGGTCAGTTGCCACTCCCTGCACCAAGTGCCTATCCGCTGCAGATCTTCCTGCATTTCGCTACAATTTTCTAATGCTGCAACTTCTCTGTATACTACAGCATCATCCGCGAAAAGCCGCATGGAACTTCCGACACTATCTACTAGGTCATTTATATATATTGTGAAAAGCAATGGTCCCATAACACTCCCCTGTGGCACACCAGAGGTTACTTTAACTTAGAACTACTTAAACCTGACTAACCTAAGGACATCACACACATCCATGGCCGAGGCAGGATTCGAACCTGCGACCGTAGCAGCAGGGCGGCTCCGGACTGGAGCGCCTAGAACCGCACGACCACCGCGGCCGGCAGTGAGCTGGAACCTACTGTTCTAGAAGTACTTTAATGACCCGCCAAATAAAATTAGTACAAGTATACCTTCGATTTTTTTATGAACCTCACCTGTGCTTGCACCGCTTCATCACTATCAAAGTGAAGTCCCCGAAGGTGGTTTAAGTTCTGGAAACAGATGTGAAAATCATGTGTAGCAAAATAGGGACTGTATGGAACATGATCGATGACAATAAACTCAAGGCGTCATACTGTCGCAGAAGTTGCAGCGCACGTGTGAGGTCTGGCGTTGCCATGCAGAAGGAGAGCGTGCTACGAATTCGAAACTCGATTACAGCACGCCGTTTCTCACGCACCGACATAGTTACGTTACATACCGTCACGTTACACGTTGCAATTCGGAATTCTCTAGCGGTAGAGGGCTGCAAATATGTAGACTTGAAGAATGAAGACGTAGAATGTTGATAAAATTCGTTTTATATAAAAAACTTTAAGATTTTTAACATAAAAATTCGGAGACATTACTTTTCAGCACATCCTCGAAGTAACCTCAGACTTCTCCCAGATGATGTGTTCATTTATAATGAACCGTAAATATTCAGTCAGAATTTAATAAGACTTAAAGGTATACAGTTCAAGAATTAACAACTTTCTTTAAATAGTCATAAAACGTAAAAGTGTTCATTATATAGTTCAAAATCGTAGCATCGCACGACTACAGTACTAACAAGTGACAAATAGAATCTAGTTCTCTGTCCACGCCGTGATGGCCTAAGGAATGCCGACCAGCCGCCGTGTCGTTTTCTGCCTCGCTGCGTCGATATTGAGGGGCACGTGGTAAGCACGCCGCTGTCCCGGCCGTTTTGCTGGCTTTCTAGACCGTGGAGCCGCTACCTCTCGGGCAAGTAGATCCTCATTTGGCAGCACGAGGCCGAGTGGGTACCGTACCAGTTCTCACGCAGAGGAGAGAGTCCTTGACAGTGCCAGAAATCGAACCCTGGTCCTTTGGAAGGCACCCATCTACACTGACCACTCACAAGGGTACCGTACGAACTTACGCTCACCGGTTTGATTAATATTGCTAGGTTGTGTAGTACGTAACTAGGAGATGAACGTATGGAATCAACGAGACGCAACACACAACCGTGGTCGAGATAACTGAATTTGAAAATTTTAGGCGAGTTTATGTGCTTTTTTATGGTTACTAGTACTCAAAGAGTCCGCAAACGTGGGCGTAAGCTCTTAGTTTCGTAATCGCGAGGTGTGTGGATCGAATCTCGCTTGCTGTATCTTCCTTTTTTTTGTGTCCGTTCCCCGCAGCTCTGACAACAGAGATGCGTAGTATGTGATGGCTGTATCACGACCGAGAGCCGTTTATGAATGTAAACCAAATTTCTTTTGCAATACGCTCAATGAGAAAATGATACACATGCAAAAATTTGGCTTCCATTACATGAGCTACATGTCGCAATAAGTATTGTTTTCCATGTTTCTATGATCAGTATCATCCCGATTTGTGCAGTGCTCCATAGGTTAGGCATTATAGTTTTCAAAAATGGAGATACAGTAATAAAAACGAAATGGCTATACTACACTGAAGTGCCAAAGAAACTGGTGTAGCCGCGCGGGGTAGACGAGCGGTGTGAGGCGCCTTGTCACGGTTCGCGCGGATCCCCCCGCCGGAGGTTCCAGTCCTCCCTCGGGAACGGGTGTGTGTGTTGTCCTTAGTGTAAGTTCGTTTAAGTTAGACTAAGCAGTGTGTAAGCTTAGGGACCGATGACCTCGGCAGTTTGGTCCCATAAGACCTTACCACAAATTTCCAGAAAACTGGTGTAGACATGCGTATTCAAATACAGATAAACGTAAACAGGCAGAATATGGCACTGCGGTCGGCAACGCCTATGTAAGACAACAAGTGTCTGGCGCAGTTGTTAGATCAGTTACTGCTGCTACAATGGCAGGTTATCAAGATTTAAATGAGTTTGAACATGGTGTTATAGTCGGCGCATGAGCGATGGGACACAGCATCTAAGCATCTGCGAGGTAGCGATGAAGTGGGGATTTTCCCGAACGATCATTTCACGAGTGTATCGTGAATATCAGGAATCCGATAAAACGTCAAATGTCCGACATCGCTGCAGCCGGAAAAAGATCGTGCAAGAACGGGATCAAAGATGAGTGGAGAGAATCGTTCGACGTCATGGAAGTGCAACACGTCCGCAAATTTCTGCAGATTTCAATGCTGGGCCATCAACAAGTGTCAGCGTGCGAACCATTCAACGAAACATCATCGATATGGGCTTTCGGAGCCGAAGACCCATTCGTGTACCCTTGCCCACTGCAC
The DNA here is from genome assembly GCF_023864275.1 of Schistocerca cancellata. Classification (NCBI taxonomy): domain Eukaryota; kingdom Metazoa; phylum Arthropoda; class Insecta; order Orthoptera; family Acrididae; genus Schistocerca; species Schistocerca cancellata. Next base: position 251,983,799 of record NC_064630.1, on the reverse strand, counting down.
GACACAAAGCTTTATGCCTCGCCTGCGCCCGTCAACACCGACATTGGACTGCTGAAGACTGAAAACATGTTTTGTGGCCGGCGAGTTTCGTATCCAAGTTGTATAGAGCGGTTGCAAGTGTACGGGTATGGTGACAACCTCGTGAATCCATGGACCCTGCATGTCAGCAGCTGGTAACAAGCTGGTAGAGGTTCCTTAATGGTGTGGAGCGTGTGCAGTTGGAGTGATATGGGACCCCTGATACGTCTAGATACGCCGCTGACAGGTTACACATACGTAAGCATCCTGTCTGATCTCCTGCATCCATTCATATCCACTGTGCATTCCGACGGACTTGGGCAGTTCCAGCAGGACAATGCGACATCCCACACGTCCAGAATTGCTACAGAATGGCTCCTGAAACACTCTTCTGAGTTTAAACACTTCCGGTGGCCACCAAACTCTTCAGACATGAACATTATTGAGCACATCTGGGATGCCTTGCAACGTGTTGTTCAGAAGAGGTCTCCACCCCATCGTACTCTTACGAATTTATGGACAGCCGTGCAGGATGCATGGTGTCAGTTCCCTCCAGCACTACTTCGGACGTTAGTCGAGTGCATGCCACGTCGTGTTGTGCCGCTTCTGCGTGCTCGCGGGAAACCTACACGATATTAGGCAGGTGTGCCGGTTTCTTTGGCTCTTCAGTGTAATTTAATTGAAAGCCCAGTTTTTATACCCAACCCCGCTGCGCAAAAATCTTTTTTCCTCCTTTTTTCAGGATAAAGATTATGAAAATAATAAATTAATCGTTAAACATTGAATAAGCTGCGGAGTGATAATAAATATTTTGTTAGGTTTAGACGGGGAAAGAAGTAATGGCAGTGAGGTTCAATATAGAAGACTCGCCCTTACAAAACTAAGCCCTTACTCGCTCAGCATGCGCACTCCTGGAGTAATGTTGACAATACAAAATAGACCATATAAGCACGCCTAAAATTTTTAAACGCAATCTTCCCCAAAACGACTGGGAGTTGTGTCTTTCTGTTTGCATGTGTTGAAATCCTAGCTGTGCCCTGCATTCCCTGTCAGTTTGATTCCAATCGGTGAGGGGACGTTCGTCAGAGGTTACTTCAAATGGAATCGGCCTGCTCATATAAATAGCTAGGTGTAACACTTTGTGGCCATAAGAAGTGGAATCTTGTAGGTAAAGCAGATTGTACACTTCGCTTCATTTGTAGGGTACAGGAAAATGCAATCTGTCTACTAGGAGACTTCAGAAAATAAATTACACTTTACTATGGCGGACCAAGTAACTGTTATCGGATGTTGCGCTACACTTCAAAGGTACATGACACATCAACATACCAAGTCTGTATAAACAACAGTCAAAACGTTATAAGAACCATTGAGTTTCCCACCGATAGAAACCCGCCCCTTGGTCATGGAGTCATTCGGGAACCGCTGTATGAACGTCCTCATTGTCGGAAAATCTTTGACTTCTGCGAATCTGTTTCTCTATCCAAAAAAATTTTTGGACCATTGTTTCTCTGTTACCTGGACGTTGTCGTCTGTTTTTGATGCCGATGGCTTTTCTTCCCGATCAGCATCACACATGGCTGTGTGGCATTGGTCAAATTGTTGGTAGCATTACGCTGCAGCTGCGCGTGACATTGTGTTTGGTTCGTACACTACCATGGTTTCATGGTGGATCTACATCTACATCTACATTTATACTCCGCAAGTCACCCAACGGTGTGTGGCGGAGTGCACTTTACGTGCCACTGTCATTACCTCCCTTTCCTGTTCCAGTCGCGTATGGTTCGCGGGAAGAACGACTGTCTGAAAGCCTCCGTGCGCGCTCTAATCTCTCTAATTTTACATTCGTGATCTCCTCGGGAGGTATAAGTAGGGGGAAGCAATATATTCGATACCTCATCCAGAAACGCACCCTCTCGAAACCTGGCGAGCAAGCTACACCGCGATGCAGAGCGCCTCTCTTGCAGAGTCTGCCACTTGAGTTTGTTAAACATCTCCGTAACGCTATCGCGGTTACCAAATAACCCTGTGACGAAACGCGCCGCTCTTCTTTGGATCTACTCTATCTCCTCCGTCAACCCGATCTGGTACGGATCCCACACTGATGAGCAATACTCAAGTATAGGCAGAACGGGTGTTTTGTAAGCCACCTCGTTTGTTGATGGACTACATTTTCTAAGGACTCTCCCAATGAATCTCAACCTGGTACCCGCCTTACCAACAATTAATTTTATATGATCATTCCACTTCAAATCGTTCCGCACGCATACTCCCAGATATTTTACAGAAGTAACTGCTACCAGTGTTTGTTCCGCTATCATATAATCATACAATAAAGGATCCTTCTTTCTATGTATTCGCAATACATTACATTTGTCTATGTTAAGGGTCAGTTGCCACTCCCTGCACCAGGTGCCTGTCCGCTGCAGATCTTCCTGCATTTCGCTACAATTTTCTAATGCTGCAACTTCTCTGTATACTACAGCATTATCCGCGAAAAGCCGCATGGAACTTCCGACACTATCTACTAGGTCATTTGTTGTGAGCCGAGCCGGCAAAGCGCGTTGCGTGCAGGGGAGCACGCAGCGCTGCTGGGCGTGTCGGCATGCCGATTGCCTGGCCTCTTTTAGGCCTTCTTCTCGGTCTTCTTTGGCAGCAGGACGGCCTGGATGTTGGGCAGGACACCGCCCTGTGCGATGGTGACGCCCGACAGGAGCTTGTTGAGCTCCTCGTCGTTGCGGATGGCAAGCTGCAGGTGGTGCGGGATGATGCGCGTCTTCTTCTTGTCGCGGGCCGCGTTTCCGGCCAGCTCGAGCACCTCAGCCGCGAGGTACTCCATGACGGCGGCGAGGTAGACGGGCGCCCCGGCGCCGACGCGCTCGGCGTAGTTTCCCTTGCGCAGGAGGCGGTGGATTCTGCCGACCGGGAACTGGAGCCCAGCCCTGCTTGAGCGGGACTTTGACTTGCCCTTGACTTTGCCTCCCTTTCCGCGTCCGGACATGGCGATGGGCTAGTGGCGAGCGAGCGACGGTGTAAACGGTGCGAGCCGCAGCGAGTCGAGCAGCGGAGTCTGTGTACAATGTAGGCGTTTCCCCACAAGAGTCGTACTCAGCCGCGTACTTCAACGCTGGAGTACGTTTCCAGTTGTGGCTCTATTTCACTCCCACACTATCGTATCTGTTAGGCGCACCACAGCAGAACAGTATCTGCAGGAAACCCAGAGCATGACTCCCTTCTGACAACGTGCCAGTCTTTGTTGCACAATAGTCTTAGCATGCGACGGCTATTGTAATTTACTTTTTGTAGTCTCTCGAGTGTGTACAGTCAATGGCTGTTACGACTAGTAGCGGATTTTAAAGGCACACGAACAAGCGTAGCGCGAATGGTCTTGGGTTTGCTTGATCCAAGGGAGATCGCCATGGAAATACTGAAAAACTGAATGTCACACGCTTGGAGATAGAGGTCAGCTATCCCGCGAAAGCCTACTTACAAAGTAGGTACTGAGTGAGTAACGTAGGCTTCCGCTAGAGCCTGTTACGTACCGCTCCCGTAGAGACCGGGAAGGTAATATTACACTAAGTGCAGCGTGCACCGAGGCAATGAAGCATGCAGTCTTCCTGCTGTCTTTAAGCTAACGGAACAAAAAGGAATACTAAAACGTCTTACGATGGGGAATATCTTCTGCCACGCACAATGGTTTTTGCAGAATCGATATAGATTTAAATTGATGTAAACAGTCTGAATGGAAACAATGTGGTCTCTCGGGAAGTTGTAACGAGTTCAGTGTTGCCAACAGCACTTCGTAGCACGAATCGTTACTGCGTAAAAATTAAGTTCGCCTTAGGGCTTCGTGTCTTAAACGGTAAAAACGGAACCTTTATAGGATCATTTCATTGTAGGTCCGTCTGTCCGACTATTAAAAAGCTTTTTTGCACGGGAAGGGGTATACGTATCAAGTTTAGATTGATGTCACATATTATAGTCTACGGTCTCTTGAAAAGCGAATCTTTTAAGTCAATTCAATCAAAAGAAACAGCCTTTTATGTCGCATATTTTGATGCTCGCAAATTCACACATCGAAACCTACACGGTACTTCCCGTTGACTTAGAATCTTGAAATTTGCCGAGAATCAGGTTTTTACGCTACAAACAAAGGAAAAAATCCAAAAATTGTTAATTTATAATTACATCACACAGAAAAAGTGTAATTTGCTATCTGATAATCCGTCCGTCCATCAGTTAAGCCCCCTTTTCGTCAGGAACGGGTAGACAAATCAAGTTGAAATTTATGTCGCATACTAAGATCTATGTCCCTTGGCGATGTGATAAACGTTAACTACGAATTCCATGTAATCAACAAGTCACATATTTTGATACTCGCTGGCACTCAAGAAAACCTGAAAGGCACTTTCCGAATGATGAAATTGGCAAGAAGTAAAGGTTTCACAGTATAAGTAAAGGAAATAATCCGAAAATTGTTAATTTGTAATTATATCACACAAAAAACATGGCATTCGTTATCCGGCGTCAAACTTGAAATTAAAACAATCAGTAGTTCTGCTTTCGATCTGATTGGGTGACAACGTTAAAAGTCAAATATCAGGCAAGGAATGACTTTGTTGCTCATATGACGCGTTACGGAATTTATCGATCATCAGATATCCACGAGCGATTACTGTACGTAGATATAGCGTTTCAAGTTGTATGTGAAGCAAATATTCGCAGACCTATGATGACAGGAAAATTCGGAAACGCGTAATATGAGCAATAAAGTTATTCCTTTCCTGGTGTTTGACTTTTACCACTGCGACACGGTCAGCTAGAATGGGGCACTAGTGATTATTATCGGAATGATCACCTGACTCCCGCATGATTTTATTCCACATTTATATTACTGAGATAAAAACATTCTCGAAAATCTTGCAATCTCTGTGACCGATATCTTCCCAGCATCGATAACAAGCAAGAATAGCCGAAATTCTCGATTCCCGGAATGGATGAACTGTCTACGTACATAATTAGGTTTGTGCGGAACCCTCAGTACGCGAGTCCTACTCGCAACTGGCCTTTTAACAGACCTCACGCATCGCAGGCCACAATGTGTCATGTGGTCGATGATGATGATTTTTGGTTTGTGGGGCGCTCAACTGCGCGGCTGTCAGCTCCCGTACAAATTTCCAACCTTTGCTCAGACAAAACTAGCCACATTCATGAATGATGACGAAATGATGAGGACAACACAAACAACCAGTCATCTCGAGGCAGGTGAAAATCCCTGACCCCGCCGGGAATCGAACCCGAGGCCCCGTGCTCGGGAAGCGAGAACATGACCGCGAGACCACGAGCTGCGGATTCATGTGGTCGAGCGTAAACCGCGTAGCAGTAACATTACCTTCATTTCGCTCTGGGATGGTGCGAGGAAAGAACTTTTGCTCCGTACATCTCGATGAAGCTGAAGCTGTCCCCAGCCTCAGGCTTAGTTTGCACACGGCAGTATTTCAGGAAGCGCGGACCTATCAGAGGTGGTGAAGCCTGGTCTTCCCCCGACTTTTCAACTGTCAGTTACGGGGGAACCTACAACTTGTTGATTGCAAACCGCAGTGGGGCTGGGCGTTCTTCACATGTACAAAATACTGTCTGAAGTTAATATAAGCGAGGAGAGACCTCGGTATGACTGAGAACTAAATCTCAGATTTCTACTTTGACACACAGTACCCTAAGTCATAGCGTCATAACAACTTGGCATTGGTTCCAGTTTTCGAAATACTCCGAGGTGGCCGTTGCTCTAAATTTTTGTGGGAGATAGTGACACATTAGTTTTTTGTTCTCGGAAGATGATATCTAGGGGTTTTACGATTCTTCTTAATTGTGTTGATTATTGCCTTTGCTTATAGTTTTCTACTACCGTTTATTTAGCGGGCCTTTGACAGTTTCGTTACAAATTCAAGAAGATATGGCCGGTTTTTTCTGACATCCGTCCCCAGTCCTAGCTTGTGTCCTATGTGTAAAGATCTACAGTACATCCATACGCACGCGTTTCAACCCACTGTGGACTGCATGGAACCAAATGTTAAGGTTTCTCCCAATTACAGTAGTGAATTTGGCATAGAAAGAATGGATGTTTCAATGTCCCTGAGCGTGCTGTATTAAGTGTAATGCGACGACGGGACGAAGAATATCTCCAGATACTTCACTTCATAGTGTTTCTTGGAATTTTGTAACTAGGTTTTCGCGGAATAATTTGGGTCTATCTCCAAGAGCTATAAATCTAGGATTTCAACATTTCCGTGACATTCTCCCGTGAGTCAAACAACCGTGTGACAATTCGTGCCACCACCATTCTTTGTGTAAGTTCTACGTTCATTTCCAATCCTAATTGGAATGGGATCTGTTCGTATAGCGAAAGGTGCAGCACACTATGTAGCGAGACAGGAAGCTGAGACAGCCCCGTATCGAGTCAGTGCGACATACGTATTAACGACCGTGTCTGGTAAACCGGTCACCCTGAATGGCGCTTTTAGGCGTTTTCCCAGCTCGTTTAGATAAATGCTGGGCTGGTTCCAAATTTCCGCCTCTGAAAACATACAAGCGTCAAAAAGAGTTTTGCATCATCCCAGTTCCCAGAACTACTGAAGATAGATGTTGACTGTGGATACTGATCGCAGACACAGTCCCTTTGACTTGTCAGAGATGTCACTGTACAAACCCGCCGGCCGGTGTGGCCGAGCCGTTCTAGGCGCTACAGTCTGGAACCGCGAGACCGCTACCGTCTCAGGTTTGAATCCTGCCTCGGGCATGGATGTGTGTGATGTGCTTAGGTTAGTTAGGTTTAAGTAGTTATAAGTTCTAGGGGACTGATGACCTCATAAGTTAAGTCCCATAGTGCTCAGAGCCATTTGAACCATTTTGAACCAACCCAAAGATGTAAACAACCATGCATGAGCAGCTCCTATTAGACGGAGGTGGTTCGATAGCCGATCAGTTCCAGTCATTCCACCAGCCTCCTGTTGTCAGTTGTTCAACCATGCCAAGACGGTCAATACTGCGGTTCGATCGCATCCGCAGTGTTACTTTGTGCCAGGAAGGGCTCTCAACAATAGAAGTATCCAGGCGTCTCGGAGTGAACCAAAGCGATGTTGTTCGGACACGGAGGAGATACAGAGAGACAGGAACTGTCGATGACATGCCTCGCTCTGGCCGCCCAAGGGCGGCTACTGCAGTGGATGACCGCTACCTACGGATTCTGGCTCGGAGGAACGCTGACAGCAACGCCACCATGTTGAATAATGCTTTTCGTTCAGCGACAGGACGTCGTGTTACGACTCAAACTGTGCGCAATAGGCTGCATGAAGCGCAACTCCACTCCCGACGTCCATGGCGAGGTCCATCTTTGCAACCACGACACCATGCGGCGCGGTACAGATGGGCGCAACAATAATGCCGAATGGACCGCTCAGGATTGGCATCACGTTCTCTTCACTGATGATTGTCGCATATGCCTTCAAACAGACAATCGTCGGAGACATGTTTGGAGACAACCTGGTCAGGCTGAAGGTCTTAGACACACTGTCCTGCGAGTGTAACAAGGTGGAGATTCCCTGCTGTTTTGGGGTGGCATTATGTGGGGCCGACGTACGCCGCTGGTGGTCATGGAAGGCGCCGTAACGGCTGTACGATACGTGAATGCCATCCTCCGCGTCATGTCACCAAACCACAGTTGTTCGCGTTTGGTCTGAAGAACATTCTGAACAATTCGAACCAGCGGTTTGGCCACTGACGTCAACCGACATGAATCCCATCGAACATTTGTAGAACATAATCGAGAGGTCAGTTCGTGCTCAAAATCCCGCACTGGCAACACTTTGCAATTATGGACGGCTATTGAGGCAGTATGGCTCAATATTTCTGCAGGGTACTTCCAACGACTAGTAGAGTCCATGCCACGTCGAGCTGCTGCGCCGCGCCACGCAAAAGGAGGTCCGACAGGATGTTAGGAGGTATCGTACGACTTTCATCACCTCAGTATGTAACGACTCTTAGGCTCTCTGTAACTACGTGAGACATGTGGGAAAATCTTACGCCAGTCTTCTTCCAGCCGTGTTTCACTTTCTAACTCACTTTCAGGTTTAGTAGTGTTAGTAAGAGGCGTACAAATTATGGCTCCATTACGCTTGCACCCTGCAGTTCACATCGTCTCAGAGGCGCGACAAGCATACACGGGTGAGCGATAAAGCGGTTAGCAGCGCGCCAACCTTGAAGGGACTACCGCTCCCCGCAGTCGCTCTCACTGGAGTCGCTGCTTCCGGAACAGACAAGTCGGCGGGAGCAGTTCCGGTTCCGGTTGCGCCTTCCATTCTGCCGGCTGACGTCACGCGATAGACCGCGAAAACTCTTTTGGCCCACATCTACATGTGATTGAATCTACTTCTCGTAGCGTCTGTTACATTTTAATGTAGATTGTGTTCGTCATTTCGCTGCATTATTAAGCCCGTAATAATACTTCGCTCTGATTTCATAATGTTAATTAAGACGATTGTTTGTCCGCATCGGAAAGCAATGATGCCTCGGTGGTGATGGTCGGTGAGGGGGGTTAAAATGAAATTATCTTCCATGAATTGATGCTATTACGTCACACGCTAACATTTTGGTTTTTTTAATATACAGCTGTCAAGATTGCTTCATATATTTTTCCTCTATTACGACGTTTCAGCTACTGTCATTATGAGATATGTTCAAGTGGTTCAAATGGCTCTGAGCACTATGGGAGTTAACATCTGAGGGCATCATTTCCCTAGAACTTAGAACTACTTAAACCTAACTAACCTGAGGACATCACACACATCCATGGCCGAGGCAGAATTCGAACCTGCGACAATAGGGGTCGCACGGTTCCAGACTGAAGTGCCTAGAACTGTATGAGATATGTAATTAAGATTAAATAACATATGAATGAGAAGTGTTTAATATACACTATCTGATCAAAAGTATGCGGAGATCTATTAGTAGACATTGATTGGTGCGTGTACACCCTTCACCTATATGACAGATTGAACGCTGCTTGGGGTAAGTTTCAGTGAGATGTCTAAATTGCTGTGGTGGTCTGGAAGAGAGCCAGGACTTTCTTTCTCAAGAGCCGAAACCAGAAGTATAGTGATGTTGGTCAGTGGTAATCTGGAGTAAAGTCAACATTCTAACTCTATGATCGTCAAACTTTTTTACTCAAGAGCCAATACTGACATTGTGGGAAGGCACCTCGGGCCGCATATGTACTGGTATTACCAGATGATCAAAAAGTCAGTGTAAATTTGAAAAATGAATAAATCAAGGAATAATGTAGATAGAGAGGTACAAATTGACGCACATGCTTGGAATGACATGGTTTTTTTATTAGAACAAAAAAAAAATACAAAAGTTCAAGAAATGTCCGACAGATAGCGCTTCATCTGTTCAGAATAGCAATAATTAGCATAACAAAGTAAGACAAAGAGAAGATGATGTTATTTACAGGAAATGCTCAATATGTCCACCATCATCCTCAACAGTAGCTGTAGTCGAGGAATAATGTTGTGAACAGCATTGTAAAGCATGTCTGGAGTTATGGTGAGGCATTGGCGTCGGATGTTGTCTTTCAGCATCCCTAGAGATTTCGGTCGATCGCGATACACTTGTGACTGCAGGTAACCCCAAAGCCAATAATCCCACGGACTGAGGTCTGGGGACCTGAGAGGCCAAGCATGACGAAAGTGGCGGCTGAGCACACGATCATCACCAAACGACGCGCGGAAGAGATCTTTCACGGGTCTAGCAATATGGGGTGGAGCGCCATCCTGCATAAACATCGTACGTTCCAGCAGGTGTTTATCAGCCAGGCTGGGGATGATGCGATTCTGTAACATATCGGCGTACCTCTCACCCGTCACGGTAGCAGTTACAAAACCAGAATCACGCATTTCCTTGAAGAAAAAAGGCCCGATAACGGTACATGTGGTAAATCCAACCCATACCGTGAGTTTCTCGTCGTGCAATGGAGTTTTCACGACAGTTCTAGAATTTTCGGTAGCCCAAATTCTGCAATTGTGGGCGTTGACAGACCCTCGGAGCGTGAAATGAGCTTCGTCGGTCCATAACACGTTACTCAACCAATCGTCCATATTTTGAAACACCCACACCCCAAATGCCCTCCGCTTCAATAAATCGCCAGGTAACAGTTCATGATGCCGATGGATTTTGTACGGATAGCATCGGAGGGTACGCCTAATTGTCAACCAAACAGTAGCGTATGGAATGCCGGTGCGACGTGCGACTGCACGAGCGCTGACTTCCCCGTGCATAGACGAACCCACCACAGTCTCCATTTCTTCCTGAACTGCCTCAGCAGCATTACGCCTCGTGCTCGGTCGGCAACTACAGGGTCTATCGTCTAATCAACCCGTGGCTTCGATCTTCGAAATCATTTTCGCCACAGCTGCACTTGTCAACGGACCTTTACCCGTTCGAATCCCCTTCCTATGGCGATAGGATCGTAACGCTGAACTAGCACATTCCCCATTCTGATAATACAGATTCACTAAAAGCTCCTTTTCAGGTAGCGTCAACATGCTGCGACTGCTGGCGCATCTGATTCTCTCTCATTACAGCTCCTTTTATACACGATTGTCATACGCAGTCACTGATGTTTTGCTGTCCAGCGCCATCTGTCGGACATTTTGTGAACTTGGTTTTTTTTGGTCTAATAAAACCCCATGTCATTCCAAGCATTTGTGTCAATTTTTACCTCTCTATCTGCATTATTCCGTGGTTTATTAAGTTTTCAAATTTATGCTGTCTTTTTGATCACCCGGCATTTATGGTAACCTACATAAATTAGAAGCCAACGATCTTGCCGCAGTGGTAGCACCGGTTCCCGTCAGATCACCGATGTTAAGCGCTGTCGGGTTTGGTTAGCACATGGATGGGTCATCTACATCTACATCTACATCTACATCCATACTCCGCAAGCCACCTGACGGTGTGTGGCGGAGGGTACCTTGAGTACCTCTATCGGTTCTCCCTTCTATTCCAGTCTCGAATTGTTCGTGGAAAGAAGGATTGTCGGTATGCCTCTGTGTGGGCTCTAATCTCTCTGATTTTATACTCATGGTCTCTTCGCGAGATATACGTAGGAGGGAGCAATATACTGCTTGACTCTTCGGTGAAGGTACGTTCTCGAAACTTTGACAAAAGCCCGTACCGAGCTACTGAGCGTCTCTCCTGCAGAGTCTTCCACTGGAGTTTATCTATCATCTCCGTAACGCTTTCGCGATTACTAAATGATCCTGTAACGAAGCGCGCTGCTCTCCGTTGGATCTTCTCTATGTCTTGTATCAACCCTATCTGGTACGGATCCCACACTGCTGAGCAGTATTCAAGCAGTGGGCGAACAAGCGTACTGTAACCTACTTCCTTTGTTTTCGGATTGCATTTCCTTAGGATTCTTCCAATGAATCTCAGTCTGGCATCTGCTTTACCGACAATCAACTTTATATGATCATTCCATTTTAAATCACTCCTAATGCGTACTCCCAGATAATTTATGGTATTAACTGCTTCCAGTTGCTGACCTGCTATTTTGTAGCTAAATGATAAAGGATCTATCTTTCTGTGTATTCGCAGCACATTACACTTGTCTACATTGAGATACAATTGCCATTCCCTGCACCATGCGTCAATTCGCTGCAGATCCTCCTGCATTTCAGTACAATTTTCCATTGTTACATCCTCTCGATACACCACAGCATCATCTGCAAAAAGCCTCAGTGAACTTACGATGTCATCCACCAGGTCATTTATGTATATTGTGAATAGCAACGGTCCTATGACACTCCCCTGCGGCACATCTGAAATCACTCTTACTTCGGAAGACTTCTCTCCATTGAGAATAACATGCTGCGTCCTGTTATCTAGGAATTCTTCAATCCAATCACACAATTGGTCTGATAGTCCATATGCTCTTACTTTGTTCATTAAACGACTGCGGGGAACTGTATCGAACGCCTTGCGGAAGTCAAGAAACACGGCATCTACCTGTGAACCCGTGTCTATGGCCCTCTGAGTCTCGTGGACGAATAGCGCGAGCTGGGTTTCACATGACCGTCTTTTTCGAAACCCATGCTGATTCCTACAGAGTAGATTTCTCGTCTCCAGAAAAGTCATTATACTCGAACACAATACGTGTTACAAAATTCTACAACTGATCGACGTTAGAGATATAGGTCTATAGTTCTGCACATCTGTTCGACGTCCCTTCTTGAAAACGGGGATGACCTGTGCCCTTTTCCAATCCTTTGGAACGCTACGCTCTTCTAGAGACCTACGGTACACCGCTGCAAGAAGGGGGGCAAGTTCCTTCGCGTACTCTGTGTAAAATTGAACTGGTATCCCATCAGGTCCAGAGGCGTTTCCTCTTTTGAGCGATTTTAATTGTTTCTCTATCCCTCTGTCGTCTATTTCGATATCTACCATTTTGTCATTTGTGCGACAATCTAGATAAGGAACTACAGTGCAATCTTCCTCTGTGAAACAACTTTGGAAAAAAACATTTAGTATTTCGGCCTTTAGTCTGTCATCCTCTGTTTCAGTACCATTTTGGTCACAGAGTGTCTGGACATTTTGTTTTGCTCCACCTACCGCTTTGACATAAGACCAAAATTTCTTAGGATTTTCTGCCAAGTCAGTACATAGAACTTTACTTTCGAATTCACTGCCTGGGTCTGCCGAGTGCTGTTAGCAAGCCGAGTGCACATGGCCCTTGTGAGGCCAGTGAGGAGCTACTTGACTGAGAAGTAGCGCTGCCACCCACGAAACTGACAACGGCCGAGAGAGCGGTGTGCTGACAATATGCCCCTCCGTATCGGCAACCGCTGACGCCTGAGGATGACACGGCGGCCGGTCGGTACGTTGGGCCTACAAAGCCTGTTTAGGCGGTGTTTTCTTCATAAATTAGCATGTTATGAGCCCCCAATAGACTAGCTATTGCACGAGCGTTATAAGTTGGCCACTGGTCGTTAAAAGAAGTCACTACTCGGAATACTTCGCGTCGATAACTCTCTATTTCATGCTGCTGCCACCCTCAGCGAACCCAGAGTTGTGAGAATGTTATTGCCTGACGAAGTGTTGTTGTATTGTCTGAGTGACTAGATGGTTAAATGATTAATAACATTAACAGCATAATGCATTTAAAAATGAGACACGATTACAAATGTTTACTAAACGTTTTGAATGCCTTTTTGCTTCCACATATTGCTGTGTATTGCAACAGCTTCAATTTAATTTCTATTCCTTGCTACAAATATGTACCGCATTTGGAAATGGCCGTCTCTAATGCGCATTCACGAACCGATATTCCTTCCATTCGAAATTTATGTTGTAAACGGTTGGTGCGACGCACACAAACGCCCGTCAGCTTTCAGTACTGAAAGACAAAAAAGAAAACATTCCTTGTATCACATTTTGGTATCCTTGAGTTACCGCGCTACTTGCCTTTCTGCCCTTGATGTAAGTGGCCAACCTAACTCAGCTCATGGCCTAATTCACTATATCTTAAAATATTACTGTCTCTATAAATATTTTTGTTTGTTAATAAGTACTCTTCAGAAGCTCTTAATGTTAGTGGACTTTTTAGAGTCGGCTGTCAGTTGCTAGATGCATATTATTACAAAACGATTACAAACGATAATCGCGAGCTGCACGAACAATTGATTCAGGCATCTGTTTGATGACCACTGTTCTAACTCATCCCGAAGGTGTTCCATTGGGTGCGGGTTGGGGCTGAGTATATTTCAGGTGAGTAATTGTCCACTAACCATCGCCTCACAGATGTCGACTTATGACAGGCTGCATAGTCATGCTGAGACAAACGATAATCACCTCCGAAGTGTTGCTCTACTTTTCGCAGTATACAGCGCTGCACAACGTATTCATAGTAATGCATTTGGTGTTTTCTTAGGCGCATTAAGCGGATCACACAACGAAAAACAGCCTCACACCGTACTTCACCGTTGCCACAACACATGGCGGCAGGTAAAATTCTCCAGACATCCGCCAAACCCAAACTTATTCATCGGATGTGTCGTGATTCATCACTCCACGTCAGTCATTTCCAGTCATTCAGTGCTGCTAGAGCCGTAGCTCTTTACACCACATCAAGCACGATGAAATAAATTCACATGTTGCGAATATGCATTGATGTAAGCTGTTTGCTACACATGAAAATATGTGCACGACCGGGACTCGAACCTCGATTTCCAGCTTGTCACGAGCCGTCGCCTTAACCACTTCAGCCAGGACCAATCCAAATTCTCAAATGTCACGCACTCACAACCACTATGTTCGCACAATTCGTGATTCCCACACAGGGAAATAAATAGTGGCTTGGTGCATAGGTTCGTAACGTTTTTGCTAAGTTTAATAGACACAACAGAGACTTTTGTCACCAATAATATGATTTTCTTCACTATTTATAACTGTATGCCAACGCTGGGGTAACTTTTCGCCTCCGGGACTGTAAAAATCACGAGGCTTTGAGGTGAAAAACTTCTCAAGCCATGTTAGGAGCGCATTTTCATCCGGAAAGCAAGTGGGTCGAAGGTTGTTCGATAGAGACCGGAAAAGGAGAAAATCTCTGGGTGCTGGTGTATGAGGTAGGTGCGGAATAGTTTCCCAACCAATCTCCTGTGTGCTGTTTTTTGTCAGTCTAGCACAATGCAGGTGGGAGTTATCATAAAGTAGCACACTTAACCCAGTCTTCCTTGTCGTTGCTCTTGGACTGTGTCTGCAAGATGTCTTTTCTTTTGTTGACAATAAATGTCAGCAGCTGTGGTTTACGCCTTGGGGAAGCATTTCGTAGTGCACCACAACATCGCTGTTCCATCAGATGCATAACATTATCTTTTGTGTATTCGTGCAGTTCTTCGTACGAGCAGATGCTGCTTTGTTCGGGCTCAACCCTTCCTTCCTTTTCCTTACCTTCGGATAAAGATGCCATCTCTCAAGACCAGTAATGATACGGGATATGAATGGTCGGTGTTGTTCACGATCCAGTTAATGACGAGCAATCAGACACGCACTTATGGCCACTTGCTGATTACTGTGATCTTAGCTTAGAGCATCCAGTTCCCAAACACCCGATTTTTGGACCTTCCCCATTCCATGCAAATGTTGCACGATGGTGTAGTTATCACATTTCACCATGTTTGCCAGTTCTCGTGAGTAGTGACGTGGATCATCGTGGATTAATGTGTTTAAATTATCATCATGAAACCCTTGAAGCTCTTCCTGAACGTAGAGACTCACTAATGTCGAAACGATCGCCCTGAAAACGAAAAAAAAAAGCCATTTTCCTATCGTGCTCTGTCCAGTGGCGCTATCCCCATACACGGCACAAATGTTTCTGGCCCCCGCTGCTCAAACACAAGAGCGTGTCGGAAATGTTCCGATTTCTCCACTTGTCACTCTATTTTATAACGTCCACAGCTCCGTTCAGTGTCTCCGAATCTCGGAATGACAATATGTAGACTAAAACAGCAACTTGGGTATTAATAACCGCTCCAGCTGTATTTTGGTCCTTTGTTACTGTACCACTGCCGGTTTCGTGGCGTTAAAACCACATCTTCAGGTGACGTATGATTAAAACATTAGAGCGGGAAAGCTCGGAATCTTTTTTCCCAACATTCGTTGTTGTTCGATTCCGCGCTTTTTCGCTCTAATGTTCTAATCATATGTCACCTGAAGATGTGGCTCTAACGACACGAAACCGGTAATGGCACAGTAATAAAGGACTAAAATACAGCTGGAGCCGTTATTAAAAGCAAAGATGAATACTCAAAATTGTGCTTGCCCCAACTACAGGGTTGCCTGCAGTAAAATAGCAACAGTCAACTCCGAATAAAAAATGACAATCGATAAATAAACCATAGGAACAGGAATACTAACGTGCAAAAAAGAAACGCTATAAACTTATGCAGCAACCTAATATTACATATTTCCTCATTTCAACCCGTCGAGGCATGGATACATCATTGCATTGCGAAGATGCAGACACACTATAAACGCACACATTGTAACCATCAATGATGAACCTCAAGCGCCGCCTAGCATTGAAATGTGTGGCTTACTAGGAGCTTCTCGGCCATTTCACTCATTCCTCTTAATTCCCTGTGGACAGTCATTGTGGTAGCTGAAATGCTCGCAGCGCTTCGGAACTCTCGAGTGATTCCTTCCGCTGATTTCACGCGACTTTTTACAACCAGCCTGCGCAATGATCGACGGTCCCTGTTCCTCGGTACATGAGGTCTGCCTGTTCTTGGTACAGCCGTCGTTATTTCTTCGCGTTTTTCACTTCACAGTCAAATCACCCACAGTGTATTTGGGCAACTTTGGACGGGTTTAAGTGTCCTGATGACTTTGTTATTCGGGTGATATCCAATGACCAGCCCACACAGAGCCATTCTGCTGTTATTGCTTCTCAACTGTCAGAACAGAGCACCCTGCATCCTTTTAAATTGGCGGGTCCCCCTCCCGTGACATCTAATGGCCAATTCCACTTTACATAGGAATATTTTTAATCAGGAACTGTACATTACTAATTGACAGAGGAAAAGAAATAAAGTTCACCCACCAAATCTTAGAAGTTCTAAACAAAGCTCGGTCAGTGAGAGAGTCAGAGTTTCTGGATCGCGTTCCCGTCGGACACAGTTTTAACGTGCCGGGAAGATTCAGCACCACACCTGGTTTGATACTCCAGAACAAATGAAAATCTTGAAACTTCTTAGCAGATTAAAACTGTGTGCCGGACCGAGGCTCGAGCTCGGGACCTTCGCCTTTGACAGGCAAGAGCTCTACCGACCGAGCTAGTCAAGCTTTACTTCTGCCGGTACCTCGTCTCATTCGTTCCAGACTTCACGGAAATTCTCCAGCGAAATTTACAAAGGGCGGCCACGTTGGTATCACGGATTTGCTTAAAATCTTGTACACGTTTAGTAGGCCATGAAAACAACATAACGTGCAGGCAGTAAGGAGTACTACTTTGTCAGTTCCGAGGAAATCTAACAGAAGTTTTACGCGTCTGTTATGCCACTGATGTATCTGTGAGTAGGTGCCGGACGTCAGAGGTCATCGTGGTCAAGTGATAGCTGGCACAGTAGCTCGGCATGTTCAGTCAGAGGGTTAACTGCTCTCTGCCATAAAAAACTGAGTGAACGGATCAACGATGAACTTTAACAGGTATCACGGAACATCCGCCGCGATCAAATGCAACAACGAACAAAGTGAAATCAGAAAAAAAAGTGGTTAGCCGTTCGAGTTTCGTAAGACGAACCTGTATGAGGCAATGGTTCGAATCACGCTCAAATGTTCGTTTTTGTAATATAAGTGTAAATTCTGTAATATTAAAAAAATGGCTCCTACGTTAGCTACATTAGCAACGTCTCAGCGCTACACAGGTTAAGTGCCAAATGGGGCCTGCCCCTGTGTGTGCAGCACGAAGCGTCGAGATGCAAAGTAGTTCCGGGTACCTTACCTGACTGCATTATAGCGGACTTCGTAAATCACGACAGGCATAGATTTTCAGGAAAACTCCATGCGTTTCTTCATTTAGTTGTCGACAGTTATGAATATGTTTGTTCTAATAATTACATTTAATTAAAAGTAGTAAGTACTCAAAAAACGCGAAATTCACAAAACTTTCATGCTTTTTTAAACGTCTTAAATAATACGACAAATGATGGAAAAATATAGATTAAAAACTAGGTTTGAGTGGGAGTTTAATCGTCGCTTCATAAACGTTCTTCTTACGAAGCTCGAACGCTAACTGTATTTTTTATTGTTCGTTGCATTTGGTCATGGTGGACGTCAAATGACATCCTTTGAAGTTCATCGTTGATACCTTCACTCATGTTTTTCTCTCTTTTTAATAAAAAGAAAGCCGCGAGGGATTAGCCGAGCGGTCTAGGGGGGCTGCAGTCATGGACTGAGCGGCTGGTCCCGGCGGAGGTTCGAGCCTTCCCTCGGGCATGGTGTGTGTGTTTGCCCTTAGGATAATTTAGGTTAAGTAGTGTGTAAGCTTAGGGACTGATGACCTTAGCAGTTAAGTCCCATAAGATTTCACACACTTTTGAACATTTTTTGAACAATAAAAAGAAACATAGAGAGCCGCCAGCTCTTTGACCGAACACGCTGAGCTACCGTGCCATCTATCACTTGACCGCGATGAACTCTAACGTCCAGCATTTACACACAAATTCATCAGTTACATAACAGACGCTTAAAACTGCTCTTGTCATTCCTCGGAATCGCCAGAATAGTGCACATTATGCTGTTTTAATGGCCTACTAAATGTGTACAAAATTTGAAGTAAATCGGTTATCCTTAAAGTCGTGACCTCCCCTCGTTAGCAAGACTAACACTTCTGGAAGAAAGGATAATGCGGAGACATGGCTTAGCCTCAGACCTGGGCGAAGGTTCCAGAAAGAAATCTTCATCTGCAGTGGAGTGTGCGCTGATGTGGAACTTTCTGCCTTCGGTCCGGTTCATAGTTTTAATCTGCCAGGAAGTTTCATATCGCAGCACACTCCGCTGCAGAGTGAAAATTTCATTGTGGAATACATGTCTTCTCCATAGACGCACAGCCTTTAGTTTTGGCCCAGGCGCTACCTAACTGCTTCGGAGCCCTAAATGCAACGGAGTTCGTTGAACTATTGTGATGGACGCGCGTCAGGTTGCTGTCTGGTAAGTTCGGCTGGTGGGACGTCTCAGTGGTAACAAGTTGGACTGCCTCAACTTGCCATCGGAGCAGGCAGATGCCTTGTACATTAGCGCCGGGAGGTACCGTTTATTCTGTCACTATGTACCTTCATTACGAAGACGCTCTAAAATAACTCACAAATCTAACCATTCAATAATAAAGCCACTACAGCCGAAGCCGGATGGTCATTACTTTTTGCGGGTCAAATAAATCGCTTCTTATATTCACGCCGTCAATGAGCAAAATGCAACCAAGTCATAAAAATGTGAGAGAACAGCGCACAGGGATGTGACAAAATGATTCAGCATGTATCATGGCGTTTTGGAATGTGAGAGGCGAAGGCCGACGGGAGGAACATTCCGCAGCAGACAGTCGGCGCCACATTCGTTTTATGGCGCGCCGTCTATCCAGAGACCCCTAGTGCTTTACGAGGACACTAACCCACGAATGGACCGTAAAGAGTGCGGTGCCGAGTCCTGGTTTCGAACCGCGGTAAATACATCTTTGTTTGCGAACTATCTTCTTTGCGGGGTGATGTCCTCCTGTTACGTTCCTCGAACGACAAAGCGTAAAAATGCATAGTTACAAAAATTTGTTTTTAAGATCCAAAGGAGGGATCATCGTGAACATTTTATTATTGTATATTTTACTTGGTGACAGCCACACAGCAGAGGCTCGCAGGGAAGTCTTTTGCAACTAAAATTTATTTTCTTTTTTTCTCGTTTGCGGGTCTCTTGTTTCAGGAAAAATACTAAATTACTACTTAAGGAAACTACGAGAAATTACGACATCGGTTTCTGAGACTGATCCACAGAGCGTTTTACTTTGTATTTTGCAGACTGTATATGGTATAAAAGCTTTTGCGAATGATCAAAGTAACAATGACGTCTGGCTGTTTCTGAGGTCGTTCCTTTATCCTGTAAATCCACGTAAAGAATGAGATCTTCGAGGCAAACATTCAACTTACATCTCTAGCAGCAAGATCGCTACACTTTATAAAGTTAATTTTAACTTAGTATACAAGCTTCCCTACACGTAACGGATGCAGTATATTTTCCAGAACAAAATTCAGTCACCAGTTGACAGGTACTTTTATTTTGATTACCCGATTTCGACAAATTAATCATTCATCTTCAGAAGATTAATACTGATTTAGCAGACGTCAGTATCTTGTTCACAGAAGCATAACGCCATGACATGTCCAAAAGTGTCCAGGTGGTTCAAAGGGCTCTGAGCACTATGGTACTTAACATCTGAGGTCATCAGTCCCCTAGAACTTAGAACTGCCTAAACCTAACTAACCTAAGGACATCATACCCATCCATTCCCGAGGCAGGATTCGAACCTGCGACCGTAGCGGTCGCGCGGTCCCAGACTGAAGCGCCTAGAATCGCTCGGCCACAACGGCCGGCTCCAAAATTGTATATATTGTATGTGATGATTATAACCACGTACTGATAATTTACAGTTAACATATCATCTTTATGTCCGTAATAGAGTTATTGTGCTAGCAGCAAAAAACGTACCAGGTGATTCCATTGCCCCTAACCGATGTCGTTTTAAGCAACCCGCACAGTATATCTGGCCTTCAAAAACTACGTGCGATATTTTCGTTTTTTTTTTTCGCTTACTAAGTGCGAACTATCTGTCCTACAGGAAGAATGAACAGGATATTTTTGTACAAAGTTTAATGTAGTTAAATTTTGTATTAGGATGCGGTTTCACTGGAGACCACGATTTTCGAATTATTCAAGAAAAACGTACAAGAGTGACCTTCAAACGCACCTCCACCCCCACATTCGTTTCCCACCAGTCACAATTTATAGTACGTTATTCGTGACTCTCTTCTTACCACTGTAAAAAAATGTCCGATTACACGCATTATTCCCGATATACGAATTTTTTGTTCTCTATCAGTTGGGCTATTATGCCACCAGCATAGCCCCTATTACTAACTTTAACGTACCCGTGAGTCTAATATAGGAAAAATGACTTTTGTAAACGTTACGGTAAAATTAATTACGTCGAAGCACAGTGGTTTCGTAGTTAGAAGGCATGACGAATACAACGATGTAATTTTTTATTTTACGCTGTTAAAATTCACAAAACTGTTAGGTAAAATTTACAAAAGCGTCAATTTTACAGTTTGTAGGTGCTCGGCTAAGCCGGTGGCGTAATAAGGCCACTCTACGAACACCAAAAAATGTCGGAAATGGGAATTATTCGTAAGGTCGCAAATTTTTGTATAGTCGTAGGATGGAGTGCCATGAACAGTATACTTCACTGGTGGAGGCTGAGTGTGGGAACAGGAGTGCGTTTGAAGGCCATCTTCGCATGTTTTTATCAGATATCAGATATCAGATAAGATATCAGATATCAGATAACTCTAAATTTCGCCTCTAGCGAAAACGTACCGCTGGACAAAATTTATCTTAACCTACAAAAAGGCCCCTTTCATTCTTTTCTGTAGGTCTAACGATTAGCGCTTGACGAGCGAGGGATCATGAAAATCTCACGCGTGCTGTTTGAAGGCCAGATTTAACATTGCGGGTTGCGTAAAACAACATCGATAGTGGGAGATGAATCATCCGGCTTGTGAAGGAGCTAATCAGTTTGTCTATCTGGTTCAGCGGTTGAAAGAGGGGGTACCCACACGAAAAATACGGTGTAAAATTGTTCTGAATTAAGAAGGTTGCATCAAAGCTGACATTGGAAAGACAGAGCCCTAACCAAAGATACTAAATTGAGAGTGCAAAAATCCCTTATTTTTTCCAGTTTCCCTTTATGTGGCTGAAACGTGGACAATAACTGATGGGGACAGCAGAAGACTTGATGCTTTTGAGATATGGACATATAGTAAGTTGCTGAGAATTTCATGGTGTGACATACAAATCAGTTCTTCAAGAACTCATGGTGGGCAAGAGGTTGTCCAGTATTTTTCCCCCAGCGAATCCTGCAGTTCTTTGGACACACAGTTCGACGACATGAGGGTAACTTGGAAAAGACGATCGTCCAACAGAAAGTCGAAGGGAAAAGATCGCAAGGGAACCACCGAGACGTTGGAGGTACCAAATGAAAGACAAGACAAACCAAACAAACATGAGGCGAGATGCAGAATACGGGGAATAATGGAGGCAGATTGTTAAAGAGGATCGGGTGAGGTTCACCAGCTTCCAGATATGAAATGATGAGTATTAATGATAAACTGGATGCTCAATAAAATATATTGTGGTACAATTTATAATGTAGACTACAACTTTAGATTCGATGTCCACACTCAGTTTTAATACTTATTATGCTTTTGTACTGTAGACAGCATTGGTCATCGAATGCCCGGGTTCAGTGTTGATTCTGTTTAGTGTACAGACTTTACGACATATCTCTTAAATTATAACTGGTTAACCAACGTAAAATACATCGTAACACTATTTAAAAATGGGAGAAACAGCAATCAGTCGCGAATAATCTGAATTTATTGCAGATCGATTTCGGCTGTAGAGTTTGTCCTCAGTGCATACATTACCCAACGTTGTCACATCAAACTTACGCTGAAACAAATATATCTTTCAAATTTGAACACATTAGCCACACCTGTAAACATACTGAGAAAAAGAAGCAGCACATCTGACACAATACGAAAATGAACGTGTATTCGTATTGGCTCGAATGTGCCCGTATCTGTGTCTACAATACACTCAATACACTCCGCATTACGGTGTGAGGGTCACGATACATCACCTTCCCTGTTCCATTCGCGAATGGTGAGTGGAAAAAAAAAACGACGGTCGGATAGCCTCCACATGAGATCCAGGTTCTGTGATTTTCTCGTTGAAGTCATTTTGCGAGAGGTATGTGAGAGGTGGTAACATGTTGTCGAACTCCTTCCAAAGCGCATCCTCTGGAAATTTCATCAGTAATCCTCTCCCTTATGCACAACGCCTGTGTTGTATCGTCTGCTCGCACTTGTTGAAGAGTCCCGTGACAAAATGCGCCGCTCTTCTTTATATCATCTCTGTCCAACCTGGTACGGGCCCGAGACTCATACGCTATGATCAATAATCGTCAGAATAATACTTTTGTAAGCCACTTCTTTCGTCAATGACTTACATTTCTTTACGACTCTTCCACTGAATGTAAGCCTAGCGTCTGCTTTTCTAGTTGTGTACGTTTGACTTTTAGGTCTCTGTGGACGGTTACTCCTAAGTATTTTACGGTAGTTATCGTCTCCGGTGATTTGTAATGTGTAATGTGTAATCCTACACAAATGGATCTCTATGCCATTTTTGTTCAACATGTTACCTTATTTACATCCATCTTCAACTACCAGTCCCTACACATACCGCCTGCCCTCTGCAGATATTCCGGCATTTCGCTACAGCCACTGGTTTGGCAACCTTCGTATAATCAACAGCATCGTCTGCGAAAAGTTGGCGAGGCTTCCGATACTATCCACTAGAATCTAGATTATGTTTTTGGATATTGTTAACAGCAACAGGCATATGACATTCCCTTGGAATACGGCCTTTAAATCTGCCGAATTCGTTCCGTTAAGAGCGACGTGTTGACTTCCATCTGCAAGGAAGTTCTACACTAAGTCATAACTCTCAACCAGTGTCCGGTAAGCTCATACTTTTGTTCACTAAGCGACGGCGTGGAACTGTACCAAACGTCTTTCGGAAGTCAAGGAACACGGCATCAACCTGGACACCTTTGGCTTTGGCAGCCTGGATTTTGTAAACAATCATAGCAAATGTGTGCTGCTAAGCACAAGGGTGGCTTTGTCACAGTTTCGCAAGATATATGGTTACAAAACCCACATTGAATTTTATGGTGGAGATTGTTGTGCTCTAAAAAGTCATTTAAAAAAATAAGAGCCTTGAAGTAATCATATAAATTACGCACGACTAACGACCTTGTGGGGGTACACAGGCCATGTGTTGTCTTGTCACAGGTGCGCTTATATTCTTCTTAAAATGGTATATTATTGCAGTTATGTTTTCTTGTGTGTGTGTGTGTGTGTGTGTGTGTTCCACAGCTCCTCCTAGATCACTGAATCAATGTCAACCAAATTTGGTAGCTGCACCATTTAGCCAGCCTCGGTGGCCTTGTGACTCTAGGCACTTCAGTCCAGAACTGCATGACTGCTATGGTCGCAGGTTCGAATCCTGCCTCGGGCATGGATGTGTGTGATGTCCTTAGGTTAGTTAGGTTTAAGTAGTTCTAAGTTCTAGGGGACTGATGACCTCAGATGTTGAGTCCCATAGTGCTCAGAGCCATTTGAACCATTTTTGCACCATTTATTATCTGGGAAGAAGTACTGTGGCGATAAGAACTGCCTAGATCCCATAGGAGAGGGGGTTGGGGTGAGAAGCATTGATAACCCCTGACATCTAGGCTGCCCTGCACTACAGGCACATTGTATGGGTAGTGAAGGAATGCTTTCCAGTGGGTATACAAGTGGATAGGCACTGCTGAGCAGAGGGAGCGAGGAGGATAAGATGGAGAGAAAAGGGGGAGGAAGATAACAAGGGCAAAGAAAAGCAGATGAGGAAATGTACTGTAGTAGGCGGGAGGAGAGGAAGGACAAAGAGTGGGCGCAATACGAGACAGATTAACCCTTAATTCACCAAGATTTAAGGCAAAAATCATTTGAAATTTTCAATTTATGCTACATAACATTTATTTTTAGAATTATTTAAGTGTTGTTTAAGTTCTTCTAGTTTATTTTATTACACTAAGCAAAGCTTGCAGCATTTTATTATTCATCATACCAAAGCACATAATTTTGTGTGGTTCTTTTAAATAGTACACATAAATAGACTGGTAGAGAACTGAACTTTACATTGTGAAAAATTATACAATTCTGCAGCAAATACACTGCTGGGAACTACATATTTTTTATCACGACTCGGATCACATTCGATTTTAATAGACACTTTAAGTATTTCATTGAAAAATCAGACAAATCCCCATAAAAACTTTCTTGAAGTTCTTCCTGTTATTCGATAGCAGAACTTTGATCACTGGCTAATGAAAAATCGTTGTCTTTTTCGTTTATTTCCTTGATCTATATCACTGACACCTTCCTCCATAGACCAACTAACAATTTCATCAAATTCTGGAAATATAAAAATGACACATTCGTGTCAACACATTTTGAGCCATACGGTACCGTACTGAAGAAAACAGGAACGTAGTTCAGGAGGCCCGGTCTAGGAGACTCCCAACACCTATCAATAACACGTAGCAACAATAAACACAGAAGGCGATAACGCAACAGACAACAGAACATGGTAGGCTTGGCAATTTAAGGAGAGTTGGGGGAGTACAGAAGCAGTCCACCAAAACTGGCCTTGGAGAGTGAGTTCGGAAATTTTCGCGCGGTCTGAGAGACCACACGTCGTGAGTTAAGGGTTAATATGAGACTGGAATAAATTAATACCCAAGCAACGCCAGTGCTCGGCTAGTAAACAATGTAAAAAAAAGTAATATTTGGCACTAGTTTTTGAACTGTCCACAGAGAGCTCTAATATACCAAAGAGAAAAGATCAGAGTGTCGACAGGTTTCCGCTCACCAGCGTGCGTCGTCTTCCGAGCTGCTGTTCTCGCATCCAGCGCGGTAATTGATTTGCTGTTTTTCGCAGTTACGCCTTCGCTTCGTCAACTCCAGGAGTCCTTCCAGCTGCCATTGTCTCGCGGCGGCAGTAGAAATGTTGTGTGAATTTCGAAGCACTTAGGTGGATTCGTCTGCAGCGAGGCCATTTCTCCTACGATCAGGTGCAAATGGAGACAGCACTGTAAAACATTCGCTTTTGTTGGTGTCAAAGATATAAATTCTGTACTTGTATCCAGTTATAAACGTGACAGGTCTTAGAATTACCCACACACTATATCCACGCATTTCTGACACGTCACCAAATCATTATATGATGTGTTCAACCTACAGCGGTCGTAATGCAAGCCTGAAACTATTTCGTGACTACTTTTAAATTTCCATTATATTGTGAAGAAGCGTAGCTTATCTATCGACTTGTAACTGAGTGTCTGCGTGCGCATGTTAGCCGAGTTACACCCGCTCTGACCAACAGAACACACTCTTGCGCTGACAGTCATGTTCGCCGACATCTAACTGCTTGGATTTCCAAGTGCTCGATATAAATAAACCGATACTAATCACATGAATGCTGTGTGAGTAATACCAACAGCCGGCCGGAGTGGCCGAGCGGTCTAGGCGCTTCAGTCTGGAAACGCGCGACCGCTACGGTTGCAGGTTCGAATCCTGCCTCGGGCATGGATGTGTGTGATGTCCTTAGGTTGGTTAAGTTTAAGTAGTTCTAAGTTCTAGGGGACTGATGACCTCAGATGTTAAGTCCCATAGTGCTCAGAGCCATTTGAACCATAAAACCAACACGCACTACTTTGGTGACACATATGGAAAGGTTCAAAGGGTTCAAATGGCTCTAAGCACTATGGGACTTAACATCTGAGGTCGTCAGTCATGTAGACTTAGTATTACTTAAACCTAATTAACCTAAGGTTCAAACGGCTCTAAGCACTATGGGACTTGACTTCTGAGGTCATCAGTCCCCTAGAACTTAGAACTACTTAAACCTAACTAACCTAAGGACAACGCACACATCCATGCCCGAGGCAATATACATCTCAGTAAATTAGCTTACCACGCCTGTTTTTATTCTCTGCTTTCGTATGGCATCATATTCTGGGGTAACTCATCATTGAGTAAAAAAGTATTTATTGCACAAAGCGTGTAATCAGAATAATTGCTGGAGCTCATCCAAGATCATCCTGCAGACACTTATTTATAGAGCTAGATATCTTCACTGTAGCCTCACAATATTTATATTCACTTATGAAATTTGTTATTAACAATCCAAACGAATCCAAAAGTAATAACAATGTACATGGCTACAACACTACGAGAAAGGATTATCTTCACTACTCAAGGTTAAATCTAACTTTGGCTCAGAAGGGCGTAAATTATGCTGCCACAAAAGTCTTTGGTCACTTACCTAATAGCATCAAAAGTCTGATAGATAGCCATATAGCATTTAAAAGGAAATTAAAAGAATTCCTTAATGGCAACTCCTGCTACTCAGTCGATGAATTTTTGGGTATAGTAAGTGGGTAATTTCCCCAACCCCCACCAAAAATAAATAAATAAAAAATAAAAAAATTAAAAATATTAAGTGTCATGTAATATTTTGTGTAATGTAATATCTTGTATAGACACCTTTTATTAACCTGACACGTTCCACATCATTACAAAGTGTCGTATTCATGATCTATGGAACAAGTACTAATTTAATCTAATCACCTAGAACCACTCGGCCACAGCGGACGGCCATATGGGAAGGGAAATGAAAGCAATAACAGCCCACCGACTTCGCCGAAATTAGTTTCAGTGCAGCAACGAAGTGTTTTCGTCAAGTAAAATGGCTCTAAGCACAATGGGACTTAACATCTGAGGTCATGAGCCCCCTAGAACTTAGAACTACTTAAACCTAACTAACCTAAGGACATCACACACATCCATGGCCGAAGCAGGATTCGAACCTGCGACCGTAGCGGTCTCGCGGTTCCAGACTGTAGCGCTTAGAACCGCTCGGTCACTCCGGCCGGCTTTTTCGTCAAGTCAGTCCCACATAATAAACAGCGTGTTCGTGCGGATATGAACCAGTCAGGTGAAGCGCAGAAGTCTACAAATTGTTAGTAAGTTGAAATTAGCTTCTGTGCGGAACACGTACAGTTCTGCGTTAAAAGGTATCTTCCAACAGTTTCTCTAATTGTACATGTGTGTAGTAAACATCAATCGACTTTACCGGTACCTTGAATGAATACATCATCTTAGATGTAGAACAATCTGTCTCAAAGTTTGTTGTAATATTTGCAGTTAGCTTGGACATGACAAACATGGTGTTTTCATTAAGGCGGAATTACAGTTTCCATATTCCTGAAGTGTAATTATAGGGCACTTAAAAACTATCTGCGTTTCCTCACTGGAGAAATTTGATATTTTAGTAACAGAGTAGGCAAGGAATTAATTATCTTGCTTGATTCCAGCCGTATAATACTGATATGCTAGTAAAAGACTTTTTTGATTCGCAGAGAAGAAAATTGATGGCTGTGAGGCTGTTACCGTAATAACTTAGTCGAAACCGAAATTGATGATTTGGGTCGCTTTTCGACACAATATTTGTCAGCTGTGCTCGGGAAAAAGAAATGTTAGTTTTTAAAATTCCTTCTTTATTGAAAATTCATGAATTCACTCGATTGTTTTCGATATTGTCTTCCGAATCTAAATGCAAATTGCCTTGGTTACGAGCACTATATGGCAAAATGATGGCCGATTTTCAGAGTAAATCACGTAAATTCGTAGAATGGTGAATGCTTGCATTGAATAAACACTTGTCATATCGCAATGAAATTTGGTTACTGGCACATTACGTACACACTGTGTGTTCTGCTGCCGATTCAGCGCCGAGATAAACAAACAAGGGTGGGATTTATTACAACAGTTCCTCTTGCAGACAAAGGAATTAATCCTAAACAATACATCAGTAGTGGCCGAAGCACTGTTTAGAAAAACGTAGTCTGCAGTCTGTGGCGCTGTTGTAACAAAAGGGTGTGTTGTCTGTTACAGCGCTAATTGCACGCCCTAATGTACAGAAGCCAAACTAAATAAGTATGTAATGCAGTATTACCATCGTTCTCATTTATGTTTCCATTGTTTATCTACAGGCTCCTTCAGTTAAGCTTCTGAAATCAGGTATCGGCAATAAGAGTTAAAGACGAGTATTCTCTCTCTCTCTCTCTCTCTCTCTCTCTCTCTCTCTCTCACACACACACACACACACACACACGAATATATGGTTTACTCAAGATAATCGGTGTTGTTAAAGCATGGGCGTTACATGGCACATGGCGCATTACAGAAGATACGTGGCAACGTTAGATTTATTAAGTGTATAGTTTGTAGTCGTACGATACTAAAATGAGACATTATTAACAGTCAGAGATGCAATGATAATGGCTGCAAAAAGTTTTAGCAGTCCATGATAAGCCCCGATTTTCAATGAGTACATGATTTGTTTTTGGGGAATCATAAGTCTTCTGTCTGGTTTTAAGTGGCTCGTCACTTGGAACCTTGCTAGGCTTTCTTGCCACAGAAGATACAGAATCCAATTAATTTTGGCCCGTTGCATACCATTATGTTCATTGCATATGAAAACGGTTGTGGATGGCACGTTAAGTCCGGGGCCTGAAGATGACACCATGTGGTGTCGAAACTGGTAGCATGTGCTTAGAAGAACAAACGACTTTACATCCAAATACAGCCGCCGTTTTGTTATCATTAGTCAAGTACTTCGTGTCCCGCTGCAATCTCACTTGCCTTGACGGATTACCAGTAACCGATTTTCGATTTTTTATCATTATTATTTCCTGTAAGAAAGGTAGACATCGAACAAAGATTGAAAAATTCTAAAACTCCTTGACTTGTGCATTACAAGTTCCAAGATACATAGATTAAAAATATTAAACAAAATAGCCTAATAAAAGAAATTTACTCCATGCTGCGTTTGCTGCTTTTCTCTAAACGAGATAAGGGACTATAAAGTACAAAAAATTCCCAGTGGTCTCCTACTGATTCTAAATTTTTGAAACTGTGTGTTTGTTGCACTTAACTATCGGAGTTGTTTTTAAAATAGCACTCACTGACTGCTTTTCCCACTTATTATAATAACCCAATATTTCTAAGCAAAAGACATTTTACGAATAAACATTAGTCTTTATTTTTAAAACGTTTTACATAAAAGCCGGCTGGGGTGGCCGAGCGGTTCTAGACGCTTCAGTCTGGAACCGCGCGACCGCTACGGTCGCAGGGTCGAATCCTGCCTCGGGCATGGATGTGTGTGATGCCCTCAGGTTAGTTAGGTTTAAGTAGTTCTAAGTTCTAGGGGACTGATGACCACAGATGTTAAGTCCCATAGTGCTCAGAGCCATTTGAACCACTTTTTTATATAAAAACCAGAAATGGTTAACAAATTGATAAATCAGTTTTTTATCTGGTTGCTAGTAAAAAATAAAAAAACCTCTTACAGCTGACAGAAGAATTCCAAAATAACCGGTTATTGAGAACTAAAATACCGGTATCGGTTTTTCCCATCCCTAGTGTAGGCATAGATGCTTCGGGGCAGACCATACACCGCACACTGTTGAACATGGAGCCCCAAAGCAGACGACCCCTACCTTTACCCAACGATATCATCAATAACGATCGCAATGAGCTTGGGATAATCTAGAATGGACCGTGGATCAATGGAAAAGCGTCGCCTGGTCGGATCAATCATGTTTTTTATTACACCACATCGATGATCGCGTCCGGACACTCTGTATAATCCCCCGATAAGGGACCGAAATAAGGGTGGGTGGTAGGGTTGGCGGTTATCGCTGAAAAAACCGGTTTTCGGTTAAACTGTCTTTGTTTTTCTTCCATGCCAGTTTAACCTGAATGTTAAAACAACTCACAATAAACGGTTTCTGAAATAACTAATTTTTGGTTTTTTATACCTGATAGCTCCTGAAACAAAGGTAGAACTCGATCAAAGATTGAAAAGTTTTGACTCTCTCAGTTTGAAGATATATAGAATGAAAATATCGAGTTAAACAGACAAATAAATCAAAGCTTAGTCTGTCCACTGTTCTCTACTTTTTTTAAATGTGGTAAGTGGTTGACTGCTACAGAAAAAAGAATAAAATCATAAGTATTCTCCCATTGAGTCTAATTTTTTGAGACTGTACTCAAAAATCATGTTGTAATGGGAGATCACACCGCTATTTGGGAATTACGAATTTTCAGTGCCAAAGGGTGAAAACTGAGGCTGAAGATCTTTGTTTTTCGTTTTAATTTGTCAGTTTGCGAAGGTTACAAGCAGATAAAGGTTTATTATGTAGACACAGACAGCAGATCAACTAATTTCCGTTTGTAATGTGTACTATGAATAAACTGTTGTTAAGTTTTTAATTTATTACTGTTACCGTAATTTCCTTCTTCATTTAGTATGTCACAGAAATGGCAGACAAATCTTTAATATTTTAAAGCAAATGAGCATTGCATTTCATTTACTGCGTCACTTCGTAAAAAATACAACGGATGACCAGCGACGACAGCGAGGAACTACCATATGGACCAGCTGGGGGCATGTCTTGCACACGGCGTGTACACGCTTACCTTATGCTACGACCCAGTTCCGCACTGTCGCCCGATAAACAAAGTAAGAGCCTACGGAATATCAGACCAGCTGTGTAGCTGGATTGAAGAGTTTTTAGAAAACAGAACACAGCATGTTGTTCTCAATGGAGAGACGTCTACAGAAGTTAAAGTAACCTCTGGCGGCCACAGGGGAGTGTTATGGGACCAGTGCTTTTCACAATATATATAAATGACCTAGTAGATAGTGTCAGAAGTTCCATGCGGCTTTTCGCGGATGATACTGTAGTATACAGGGAAGTTGTAGCATTAGAAAATGGCAGCGAAATGCTGAAAGATCTGCAGCGCGTAGGCACTTGGTGCAGGGAGTGGCAACTGACCCTTACCATAGAGGAATGTAATGTATTGCGAATACATAGAAAGAAGGATCCTTCATTGTGTGATTATATGATAGCGGAACAAACATTGGTAGCAGTTACTTCTGTAAAATATCTGGGAGTATGCGTACGGAACGATTTGAAGTGGAATGATCATACAAAATTAATTGTTGGTAAGACGGGTGCCAGGTTGAGATTCATTGGGAGAGTCCTTAGAAAATGTAGTCCATCAACAAAGGCGGTGGCTTACAAAACACTCGTTCGACCTATACTTGAGTATTGCTCATCAGTGTGGGATCCGTACCAGATCGGGTTGACGGAGGAGATAGAAAATATCCAAAGAAGAGCGGCGCGTTTCGTCACAGGGTTATTTGGCAACCTTGATAGCGTTACGGAGATGTTTAGCAAACTCGAGTGGCAGACTCTGCAAGAGAGGCGCTCTGCATAGCGGTGTAGCTTGCTGTCCAGGTTTCGAGAGGGTGAGTTTCTGGATGAGGTATCAAATATATTGATTCCCCCTACTTATACCTGTCGAGGAGATCACGAATGTAAAATTAGAGAGATTCGAGCGCGCACGGAGGCTTTCCGGCAGTCGTTCTTCCCGCGAACCATACGCGAATGGAACAGGAAAGGGAGGTAATGACAGTGGCACGTAAAGTGCCCTCCGCCACACACCGTTGGGTGGCTTTCGGAATATAAATGTAGATGTAGATGTAGACACAGGCAACAGGGACATTATCGTCTCAGCAACACTACCAATTCTTATGCCATGTGTTTGTTGTTCGTTGATGTCGGAATTGTTATTAAAATAGCACTGATTGCTATTCTCTCTCTCTACAATATTTCAAATCATGTAAATTTTATGAAAAAATTATTCCTATTTTTAAAACGAAGTTGGTTTAAAAATGAAAAATGTTTGCATTGCTGTTATGGCTAATTGATGTTTCCGTTGTTTTAGACTGTCGTTAGTAAGAAATAATAAAAACAACCTCTAATTATCGAGACTAAGCAGATACCGAAAAATAGTGGTTATTCAAAACTAAAATAGCGGTATCGGTTTTAACCAATCGGTCTTTCCCAACCCCAGTTGTTGGGTGGGTGGGGGATATACTAGTATAAACGACATTACATAAAAGTAGCTTACTAGATGGTGACACGGTATATGGAAATCTAAGATCTCGGCAAGTGTCTGTAGCAAGTGTCTGTATGCCTCGCGTACAATGGACGTCGGGGCGTTGTAAGCCGCGGAGAGGTCGGTTGCCGACTCAGCGCTCGGCTATTCAGCGGCGGACCCGCCTCCGCAATCCCCCCGGAATGAGGGCGGCCGCTGCCACAAGCATTAGGCCTGGAGGAGGGAAGGCGAGGGTTAGGCCTCGAGGTGTAATTGCCGGCGTGGCTGGCAGCGGCCCGCTTTGAAGTGTGCGTCGTTTCGCCGCGGCCCGCCTCGCCTGGCGTTTGTGGATAGCTCGGCCTCCGCGAGAGCTCAGCTCTGCCCTGCGACGGCCTGTCGTAAAAGACGGGGGCTGCTGGTTCTCGGGGCCGCCCTCTCTTATGGCTGCGGCCTGCAGAAGCCTGTGAGCTCTCTAGCTCGTCTCGCCCTGCAGCCGACACATCGCCGCACAGTAGGTCGTCGCAGACGCCTCACGTTGCGACGCTCTGAGCGGTGCAACAGGTAAGAGAGCTGCATATGCAGGGTGTAAATTTTAAGTCGACAAACCATAATAACTCGAAAAATAAGCTTCACACGAAGAAATGTGTAGAATCCAAAGTTGATTATTTCAGAGGGGAACATCTGATGGTGCTGAAATTAGCCCGCCACCCCAGCCCCCTGGGGTTGGGACGGGAGGCAACTTTAATATTTCAAATGGGATCCCCCATTTTTTATTGCAGAATCAGATTCTACATAAATAACCACGTACATTTTGTCTTAAACAGCCGGCCGCAGTGGCCGAGCGGTTCTAGGCGCTACAGTCTGGAACCGCGCTACCACTACTGTCGCAGGTTCGAAACCTGCCTCGGGCATTGATGTGTGTGATGTCCTTAGGGTTAATTAAGTTTAAGTAGTTCTAAGTTCTGGGGGACTGATGACCTCAGAAGATATGTCCCATAGTGCTCAGAGCCATTTGAGCCATTTGTCTTAAACATTTGTTTTGATTCTTAGTAGTAGGCGCTGTAATTCAAGAAAATCCATGTTCTCATTCTTGCTTGGATAATGGTTAGTTTTATAGTTAATGGGTTCACTTGTTAGTAAGTAGGATGTTTTGTTGGTTAGTTAGCTAGTCATATGATTTGTTTGATAATTAAAAGCTGTGAGGCCTCATCACCACGAAACAAACAAAACTCACCCGAATCTGCGGAAAAAATTAATATTTGGGTCAACTTTTGTAAAACTCTGATTCCTCTCTCTCATACCCCACCCTATGGGGAGAGAGGGAGAGTTTTAGTTTTAGCGAATCAAAATTTACGAAGTAAATAAGTAGTTTTTATTGATCCGTAAACATTTTCCACGAAAAATGGGGACATTGATTTTCTTGAATTACAGCGCCTACTTCCTGGAATCAAAACAAATGTGTAAGACAGACTGTACGTAGTTTTTTTTATGTAGAATCTGATTCTGCAATAAAAATGGGGGTTCCCATTAGAAATTTTAAAGCTCCCTCCCGCCCCATCCCCAGGTGGCTAGGGTGGCGGGCTAATTTTAGCACCAGCAGATGCCGCCCCCCCCCCCCCCCCCCGAAAATAATCAACTTTGGATTTGGATTCTACACATTTTTGCGTGTGAAGCTTATTTTCCGAGTTATTCTGGTTTGTCAACTTAAAATTTATACCCTGTATACTGGGGTAACAAGTCATGGGACAGCGATATGCACACATGCAGATGGCGGTAGTATTGTATACAATACGTACAAAGGGGCAGTGCATTGGCGGAGCTACTATTTATATTCAGGTGATTCATGTGGAAAGGTGTCCAACGTTACAATGGCCACAGAACACGAATTAACAGATTTTGAACGCGCAATGTTAGTTGGCAGTAGACGCATGAGACATTCCATTTTGTAAATCGTTAAGGAATTCAATATTCCCAGATGCACACTGTCAAGAGTGCAATGGGAATACCAAATTTCAGGAAATACCTCTCACCATGAACAACATAGTGGCCGGTGGCGTTCACTTAACGACCGAGAGCAGTCACATTTGTGTAGCGTTGTCAGTGCTAACAGACAAGCAACACTGCGGTTAAATAATGGCAAAAATTACTGTGGGACGTACGACGTACGTATCCGTTAAGAGAATACGGCGAAATTTGGCGTTGATAAGCTATGGCAGCGCCACTTCTGGACTAGTGACCATGTTCGTTGGACTCTAGAGGAAGGAGGGTGTGAGGACTGTGATACGGAAGGCGAATGGTCTACGTCGGTTTAATCGGAAAATTTTAGGAAACTGTGGTTCATCTAGAAAGGACGCCGCATACAGAACACTGGTCCGACTGGTCTTGAGCACTGCTCGAGTGTTTGGGATCATTACGAAATCGGATCAGAGGAAGACATCGAAACGGTTCAGAGGTGGGCCGCTAGATTTATTACTGGTAGATTCAAACAAAACATAAGTGTTGTAGAGATGCTTCGGGAACTCAAACGGGAATCACTGGAGAAAAGGTCATGTTCTTTTCGAGGAACACTATGAAAATTTAGAGAACTGGCATTTGAAGCAGATTGCCGAACGATTTTACTGTCGGCAGCATACATAGCACCTAAGGATCACGAAGATACCTGAAATTCGGGCTGATACAAAGGCATACAAACAGTCGTTTTACTCTCGCTCTATTTATGAGTGGAGCAGGAAAGGAAACAACTAGTAATGGTACAGGGTACGCTCCACGACGCGCCGTACTGTGGTTTGCGTAGTACCTGTGTAGATGTATACGTAAATTTAGTCGACTGAATAATCGTGGCCCGATCAGATGATTCCCAATGTCTCTTCGTAAGAGTTGTTGCAGGGTGTGAGTGTGGCGCAGACCCCACAAAGCCGTCGATTCAAGTTGTCAAATAATCACTGTGCAAGCTGGCTGGAGGTGACTGCATAATGGTGTGGGCTGTGTTTGCATGGAATGGACTGGGTCCTCTATTCCAACTGAATCAACCATTCACTGGAAACAGTTACGTTCCACTACTTGAAGACCATTTGCAGCCATTCATGGATTTCATGTTACGAAACAGCAATGGATTTTTCATGGATGCGAATGCGCCACGTCCGAACATTCTGGACATCCGAGCGAATGATTTGAGAATCCAGCTCGCCCGTCATGTATCCCACAGAACGTTTATGGGACATAATCGAGAGGTCAGCTCGTGCACAAACTCCTGCGCCGGCAGCACTTTTGGAATTATGGACGGCTATAGAGGTAGCGTGGCTCAGTAATTCTGCAGAGGACTTCCAGAGACTTGTCGAGTCTGTGCCATGTCAATTTTGCCGGGCAAAAGGAGGTCCGACACGATATTACGAGGTATCCGACGATTTTTCTCATCTCAGTGTAGTTCTTCCTACTTGGTGCTATACAGCTTATAGTAAAAACCTTACGATTTTTGAACTTAACTGTTTTAGTCTTTAATTTTCATGTATACGATACTAAAGAGGGCAATAAAATTCTCTTTTTACAATACCTGTATAACCATGCTTGTTTTACCTTACCGAAACGTCACTAAAACAGCAGTCTACACGTCAAAATTGACTTCAGTGCGAAATACTCACTCCTTCCGAAATACTGATTTTGGTTTTCCTTCCACTTTATTCGACGTTTACCTGAAACAGAGAAATAAAACATGATTTTGTCAATACCATTGCAGAAAATGCTATAAGTTTATCCAAGATGTATTAGACACCTTCGCAAAGCATTGCTTAAAGGACAATAGGAATCGTTCTTGTGTAACATGTCATGTCCATCTACACTTCAACACAGCAAGTTACTGCCCCGTGTGTTCTGGAAGAGAACACTGTGTCTCAGTAGACTACGTACTATATACTCAGTTCCTGATCAGTTGCGCTTAGTACAAAGAATGACTTTTTCCAATACGGGCTAGCGCAAGACTTACACAATATATTCAGTTCCACACTTCTAGTCTAGAGGTACTACACTAATGATAAATGTAAGACAATAATGCCTAAATTTTCACTCCGACTCGTTTGCAATCTTAATGAGAGACAAACCAGTAAGTTAGTGTATTTTACTTACTGTTATTCTGTAATGAGATCCATCTGTTAGCCAGCCATGAAATGATGACAGGTTAGGGTAGGGTGAACGGCTGCATAAAACCAGGCTTCGGACTGAAGACCATAACAACAATAATGCCATATGGAATAATATTTTAGGGTGACACATCTTTACGAAAGAAAGTTTTCATTGCCCAAAAGCGTGATGTAAGAATAACATATAGTGCTCACTGTCAGTCACAATCATCTTGCAGATAGCTGTTTAAGGATTTAGGTATTTTATCTGCTCTTACTGAGCAGTCTGCGCCATTTATGTCGCAAGACAGACTCCCGTGTATGAAATGCCGCATAATTCTTGGAACAACGTGCACAGTAAGCTGACAATACGCCTTGAGGACGGTTTTCAGATTTGATCCAGCCTGAAAAATAAGTCTTGGTTCTAAAAAAATATTTTTTTATTGCGAGACGACTATGCAGTGTCTCTGTAGAATTTACTGAAACACTAGCGAGAAATATTTGCCAAGTTGGTCTGGGCCACTTAAGGGAAAGGTACAGATTCGATTGCTGGATTGCATTCGGTGCAGAGCGCTCTGCAGTAGGTTTGATGAGCCTTCAAAAATACTAAAGCTAAGCAGAGTTATAAGGCTGGGACAAGAAACAAACAGAAACAAAGCGTTTGATATATGGTGTCACAGAAGAAAGTAGAAAATTAAGCGGATTGTGAACATAAGAAATGAAGTTGTCTGCGAACTATGCGAGAGAAGGAAGTTGTGGAAAACACTAACTAGAAGAAGTGACAGAATGATAGGGCACGTGTTAATACGGCAGAAAGTAAATTCCATGGTACCAGAGCGCAGAAACTGTAGGGAAATACAGACTGAAATACAGACAAGAGATAACTGATTCGATAATGAGACGAAGAAACTGGCACATGAGAGGAAATCTTGGCGGCTCGCATCAAACTAGATACAACAATGAGTCTCCCAATGAGCTAAAATTTAATCTGCATCAATATCTACATGACTATTCTGCAGTACATCAAACAATATTCAAACTATTTCTCTACCGATCCAGTCTCGAACAGCGGTGCAAATATCAACATTTAAACTTTCAGTGACAGCTCGAATTTCTCTAATATTTTAAAATGTTTCCCTATAAAGGTGGTTGTGAATAAAATATTTATGCTCTGAGGAGAGAGTTCCGGTGATTGAAACGTCGTGTAAAGGTCTTGCCGCAACGAAAAATATCTTTGTTTTAATGAGTGCCACTCCAACTCGCATATTTTATCCGTGACACTCTCTCCCCTATTTCGTGAACATAACAAAACGAGCTGCCTTCCTCTGAACCTTATCGATGTCCTCCGTCAGTCCCATCCCATAAGGATCCCTGCCGTGCAGTGATACTTTAGAAGAGAACGAACAAGCGTAGTGTACGCAGTCTCTTTAATAGACCTGCTACATATTCTAAGTCTTCTTACAATAAAACGCAGTCTTTGGTTCGTCTTTACCACATCATTATCAATGTGATCGTTCCAGTTTAAGTTGTTCGTGTTTGTAGTCCCTAGATATTTAGTTAAATCTGCGGCCTTTATATTTGAGCGATTTAACGTGAAACCGGAATTTAATGGAATCCTTTTAGTACTCATGTGGATGAAATCACACTGCACATTATTTAGAGTCGATTGCCACTTTTCTGCCATATAAATAATTTGTTTAAAACTTTTGGAATTAGCTTTGATCTTTTTCATGGCTTTATGAGACCGGTAAATGGATAGCATCATCAGCAAAAAATCTAATAAATCTGCTTACGTGATCTCCTAAATTGTTTATATAGATTAGGAACAGCAAGAGGGCTGTAACAATTTCGTCGAAATGCCAGATGTTACTTCCATTTTATTCTATGAATTTCCGTCAGTTACTACGAACTCTTAGAGGAAATCACGAATCCAGTCGCACAACTAAGACGATACTCCATAAGCTAGCAATCTGATTAGAAGTCACTTGTGAGGAATGCTGTCACAAGCCTGCTGGAAATCTAGAAATATGGAATCAACTTGAGAAAGAGCCAGCTGTGTTTCACAAGAACGATATTTGCTGAATCCATGTTGATTATACGTCAATAGATCGTATTCTTCGAGGTAATTCGTAATATCAGAGTATATGTTCCAAAATGGTACAACAAATCGACGTCAGTATTATGAGTCTGTAATTTAACGGATTAATCCTACTTCCTTTTTAATGTTTTGGTATGACCTGTGAAACCTTCCTGTCTTAGGTGCGGACGTTTCGTCAAGCCAGTGGTTCTATATGATTGCTAAGTACTGAGCTGTTGATGCAGCATACCATAAAATGAACCTAACTGGTTATACCTTCTGACCAGAAGTCTTGCCTTTGTTGAGTGATTTAAGCTGCTTCGCTACACCGTCTATGTTTACTTCTAACTTACTCATTTTCGCAGCACTTCTTGATTTGAATTCTGGAATATTTTCCTTGTCTTCCTTTGTAAAGGACGTTTAGAAAACCATTTTTACTTACAGCGCTTTAGTGGCACTGATATCGGTAACATTATCATTGGTATCGCGCAGTGTTTGTGTTAATTGTGTCTTGCCAGTGACCTATTTTACATACGATCAGAAATATCTTTGCATTTTCTGCCAGATTTAGGGACAGCGTTACGTTGCGAAAACTATTATAAGCATCGCGCAGTGGAGTCAGTATTATAAAGCATCGCGCAGTGGAGTCAGTATTATATTTCGATCTTCTGTACAACACAGCCAATCTTGGAGATTTGGGGTTCTTTTAAAATTGGCAAGCGTTTTTCGTTGCTTCTTCAACAGCGTTCTGACCTGTTTTGTGTGCCATGGGTGATCAGATCCGTCTTTTATTATTTTATTTGGTGTAAATCTCTCAACTGCCGTAGATACTATGTCTCTGAATTTAAGACATATCTGGTCTACACTTACATAAATATTTCGGAATAGTGGAGACTGTCTCTTAGGAGGGCGTTAAGCAAATTTTATCTGCTTCTTTAAGTAGATATATTCTGCGTTTGCTTTTGGTGGATTTGTGTGTCATGATATTCGGTTTCGCTACAACGATCCTGCGGCCACTAATCTTATGTGGGTCATGATGCTCTCTCTTTGCTCAGTATTATTTATTGCTAACAGATCAAGTATGAATTCGCAACTGTTTACATTTCGTCTGGGCTCCTTAACTAATTGTTGAAAACAATTTTCGGAGAGAGAAGCATTTAATAAAGTTACGGAAGATGTTTCGTGCATGCCATCGGCTTTAAACTTTCTTATATTTGCGTCAACATATCGAATGTAGATTTTCTGTGAAAATTTCAGAAATTTGCGAACTCTGACTGATATTATCGCGTTTAAGGGGCTCCGGAAAGGCTCAAAATCATGAAAAGTTCAATTTTTACTTTTTTGCGTTTTCTGAATCTGCGGACTATTACCTTTTAATAGATATATAATTTATTCAATTCCGAAAACTACAACTGTTTTTAAATTTTTTTTTGAAATGTGTTCTACATGGGCGTGACCCAGTTAAACTGCTGTCAAATGGTGTTATTATTAACGCCCGCGTTCATCAGGTACATTTTAGTGATGTGAGATAAAGTATGTGTTGTGGCTAACCTATTTTCAGAGACTTAGCAGCACCTGAACTGTTGAAAAAGTGTATTCACGGAAAAACTCAAAACCCCAATGAAAGTGTAAATAGTGTTATATGGTCGAGAATCCCCAAGACTATATTTGTTGGAATAGAAACACTTCACTTTGGTGTGTATGATGCTGTTGCGACTTTCAATGATGGCAACATTGTAAGGTGCAAGGTATTTAGAAATATTGGAATGAAGATAGGTTCTAACATGGTACGAGCGATGCTTGCTTTAGACAAGGAACGCCTTCGGGCTGCAGACAGGGCTGTAAAGAGTCTAGAAATACAAGCAAGAGTAAACAGGAGGAGGAACAAGAGGAAGCTGGAGGAGGAGTTTGCAGAGGATGAAGATAATCCATCCTATGGATTATTTTCTCATTTAATTACATGTTTTCTAAGGATCTTCCAAACATATTTGTTTCAAACTTTCAGTAAATGTTACACAGTACCTTCTGCATAATTTAACACAGCCTTTTTCCAAAAAACTGTATATTTTTGAATATAAAAATAAAAAATTGCAAAAAAATGTTGTGAATTTTCATTACAATTGAAAAAAAATCATCTTTAACAACTGAACTAAAATTTTGTAAAATCCCTGTGTTAAGTTGTAGCCCATATTCCAATAAATAATCTGTAAAAAGTTCAACTTCCTACCTCAAATACTTTGTGAGGGAAGATGTAATTTATAAGCGTCATTTTAACATTGCAAGTATAGGGCGTTCCGGAGCCCCTTAATGGAGCAAAATGTTAGCACTAACTGGGAAACATTATAATGAGTGTAAAGTTTAATAATGAACATAACAGGATTAAAATACACGCGAGGCAATGGCGTGTTACTTGGTACTCCCCCGCACGCCTGGTGTTCACGTGTTTCGTGACGGAGCTGATGCCTCATTTTTCGGTGCCGGGTCGACGACCCCTCTACACCAGTGGTCAAAGAAAATGCGCTGTTAACATCTCTTGTGTTTCTGACAGACTCATTTAGAGTGCAGTGTGTTTCGGAGTGGAAGTAAGTTGAAACAGAATAGACGTGACGTCACTTGTGGCAGCCAGGCAAGAGACAATCGACAGGCGATGGCGGCTGCTCCGTTTTTTGCGCTGCAGGCTTTTAAAATAGAGTCTGGCCCAGATCAGCGCAGAAATGCCAGGCACAACGGCTTCTCAGCCTGAATTTAGGTGGTGTGAGAGTTATATTAGTTGCTGTATTACTCGTGAAGCAACTTCACGACCATCTGTTAATTACAATGAGTCTGGGATTTACTGTCACATCTTTACTAGTAACATATTTATTGCCATACTCCACGGATGTATGGACCCAATTAACAATGTACGTATTGTTTTCCACCACCAAGTTTCCCCTTACAGTTACGTAAGGAAACAAATAAATAAGAAAAGAATAACAGATAATGAGCCAGTCTCAACTTTCAAATATCAAAACAGTTTTTACCACATGCTAGACGTAAAAGCAGACTTAAAATGCTCTCTTAAGTTTATTTACTGCTTCAACCACCTTCAACGTATCTTTTTCCAAGAAAGAAGGATGAACAATATTTGTAAATTACTATCTTTTCGTACTAACGAACGTGGGAGGCAAAAGCATGTCACCTTCAATCGAACTGTGCCTGTTTAAGCACCGTTGTCTTGATACTAACTTCCAAGGTCGATGACAGATTTACCTCATTTTGTGATTCTACATTATCTAAACCGCTATCGATAGATATTGTCAATGGGCTACGAATCTTCCCTATTCAGACATCAGAGAAGTGCATCACCTTACTGCTCATTGTTTTATGTTAGACTACCTCTCGAATTTTGCCATCGATCGCACGTTTTTCTACACGAATATTTCTTCAACTCTGAAAAAGAGTGAAAGTCATTTCTTGAAAAATTTAGCGGGTACAGTAGATATGCGGAGGCTTTCTGGTCGAAGGACAGAAACATTTCCCTATGTATAGCCACATTTATTAAATTTGTGTCCGTAATGCGTTTTAGATTGCTAAACATCTCTCAACGTTTGTTTTGAGTAGCCCGACACAGCTTTGTCGGCTCTCATAACAAATACTTTTGGCAGTGTTTGAATGACGCAAAAATTTCAGGAGAAGTAGTCGCTTTCAGTCCTGCAACCGGCTGCAGACATTCTCTGGCACGAAGATACGTTCTGAATTTTACTTTTGTAGTACGTACAGCGTCATTCCATTGTTAGTCAATCATGGGTGCGTGGAGAGAAGCTTCTGCTTCACGGCTCTTTACAATAAGGTCCAGAAAAAATTGTATTGTTCCATTATAACATAATCTTTCAGCTTGGCGGAATTAGGATTTGGCATTAGGATTTGACTCGTCTATATTATATCTGTTTTCCGAGCTTAAGAGTGACTAACGATGTATTGGTTGAGGAGAATTGTGAAAAATAATATATTTTCCTCCATCTTTATCTGATTCTTATATTTATTTTTCTGGTCAACAATCAGTTATGTCGAGGAGTTTATGTATAATAACA
Organism: Schistocerca cancellata; assembly: GCF_023864275.1. Classification (NCBI taxonomy): domain Eukaryota; kingdom Metazoa; phylum Arthropoda; class Insecta; order Orthoptera; family Acrididae; genus Schistocerca; species Schistocerca cancellata. Next base: position 251,941,027 of record NC_064630.1, on the reverse strand, counting down.
CTATCTAGAATTAGATGTGTGAAATTCAGACTAAGGATATCATTAAATTTTGTAGTTATGAAATGGCACGTATTTACAGACTTTATATGACTGTTTCATATTACAAACGTCCTAAGAAAGTGTACGAAGTGAAGCAAGTTTCATTATCTCTTCAGATTGTATACAATAATGAGCACAAATTAATTATTTAGCTTACCTAAGTAAACAGATTTCCAAAATTGTTTTCTTGCTCCCATAAAGTTGGTATCTCGGGCAGTTACAATTATTACCAAGTAGATCGGGCATTAAAAAAAATGTCGTTCCTATGGAGTGTAACAAACGCACATTTAAAACGAATATACTGTAATAAATTCTCTTGTTCAGTAATAAAAAGGAAGAAGAACTCCTCAAAATACAGAAGGTAATGTCTGAAAAGCATTAGAGAACAGACGACTGTGAAGAAAAAAAGGGAAATATTTTAAATTTTAACACGCTTTTACCGTCTGAAGTATCTTGAATCGATTAATATGTCAATAAATAATCTATTTTTTTCTGATCATAAATAACTGACGTTTCTTTAATAACCCAGTTGCATGGAGACAACGTAGATCTTCATTTTGAAGAGAACCTTGGAGGGGTGGAGGGGGCAATACGCTTTACTGGAAAATAGACTACGTGAAGTTAACACTGAAATTCGACCGAAGTGACGAAGAGAAAAAAGGGGTAACATAAAAGTCACAATGCCAAGTATATTACGAATAGTTTAACGAATGAGGCAAATGCCTACAAATACGTAACTTATCGACCTGAAAGGGGAATCATTTCCCGAAACACGTTGGTGATATTCCCGAAAACAACCAAGAGAATAAGTATAAACCCCAGAATAACAATTTCCATGTTGAGAATAAGAATATATATATATATATATATATATATATATATATATAAAAACAGCTCTTAAAAAAGATTAAAAAAATCAAGGCAAAAAATCTAAAAGAAGACCAATACATAATTATATTTAATAATCTAAGTTCACCTACCAAATTCAATGATGGAGGAGCAGCCATATTTGATGATCTTAAAAGGAATCACCACAAAGGCATTCTAGGTATCAAATTAATTATACCCTTGTTAATTAATAATCTTCCTCTACCTAAACGCTCATAAATAATATTAGATAAACAAAACAAACCAGGAGAACATAAACCATGACCAACTATCAAAGAAAGCGAACCTATACAACCCCATCAGTTTATAGTTATCAATCCACCAATAACCATTCTTATGTGAGCGACATAAGAATAAGCAATTAAAGACTTTAAATCAACCTGACGAAAACAAACAAGTCTAACAATAACCCCACCAGATAAACCTAAAGACAACCAGAAACAATTAAACTTTAAACCCAAATAAGAAATAATCGTGACCGGTAGCAGAAAATTTATTTCTTATTAAACCCATTGCTTTCGCAGTCGCAGGCTTTCAGAAATCGTTTCTAATGGGTCATATTGCCTTATGACCTATCGCGGTATGTCTAATTACTGACTAAGAGATATATGGAGAAACGAAACACCGAGAGACCCCTTAGAAGAGGAGTGTCCACAAGGCAAAACAAAAAGGTCAACGAATAAATGATGATTAACTGACAACCTCAGCTGCCGACAGGTGTTGTTGTTATACCTCGATGTGGACAGCTGAAAATGTGTGTCCCGACCGGGACTCGAACCCGGGATCTCCTGCTTACATGGCAGACGCTCTATCCATCTGAGCCACCGAGGACACAGATGAATAACGCGACTGCAGGGACTTATCCCTTGCACGCTTCCCGTGAGACTCATATTCCCAAGTGTCTACAATTCTACGTATGTATTGTACCTTATAGACATTTGCCCACCCATTCATTACTCGCGCTCGCTTTGGCGATTCCCGTAAGGGTTTGGGCAACCTGTGCGCATTCGTACAGACTAAGGTCAATGGCTGGGTAGCCTTTAACTGTATATATGAAGACAGTAACTTGTTCTCGAAAGAACAGTTACTGTTGATGATCGTGCAGCTTTTCCCTGGAATAAGTGATGATCAACTGACAACCTCAGGTGCTGAGGTTGTCAGTTAATCATCACTTATTCGAGGGAAAAGCTGCACGATCATCAACAGTAACTGTTCTTTCGAGAACAACTTACTGTCTTCATATAAAAAGGTCAAAATTTGGACCGTGTGGACGCATAAGTGAAATGGAAGGAGTGAAGATACCAATGAAGATGTTCGACATAGAATTGCAAAGAAATAGACTCGGTGGAAGACCGAGGGGCAGATGGTTCTAGGGAGTACAGGAAACTACAGAGAGAACGGGAAAGAATTGAAGTGATATGGAGAACGAGAAAAATGGGAAGAAGGATTGCTCCCGTGATGAAGCGTAACCATCGTTACTCGGGATATAGAAGACGCTGCGAACAGACTGATTAAGTGGCCGCCCGAGCTTTTCCCCCGCCAGCTGCAGACCTCGCGACCTTCAGGGAGTGTGCTTAATGGGGTCTGTCGCCCTTTCGTGCCGCCCTCCTCCGCTTGCTCACAAAGGTCGGATGACGACAGATTCCGCAGACACTGGAACCCTCCCCCTCATACAGGACGACACTGCGACCTCACTATAAGTTTTCCAAAACATACTAACACTGCCTTACAAGAAAGTGGACTATCCTAGAGGAGAAGATGAAATTAAATTCACGGGTTGAGAGGACATGTGATTATATTTCAGTGATTACGAAACTGAATCAAATTGACAAATAAGCTGGCAGTATGAGCCGACTTAATCAGCACGACGATGATGCAACTTCCATCCCAAATATAGTCCCACCCAGTGGCGACCTCCGCACCTGGCAAACCTGTGCCCCTCTCGAATGTCGTCCACCCCTCGACTGCCCCAACCAAGATTCTCCCTACCTACTCATCCTTCACCCTACTTTTATACCTTAGGACCTTAGCTCCTTCTCTTGTCCAGAACCGACCAAAGTTAAGTAGCTGTTTTCATTGCCCAAAATTAAGTAGTACAATCTCAATTCGTTACAAATGTAGTAGTATAAGAGTTTATACAGGGTAAAATTAAAAAACTTTCAACGAAAAAATTACGGAAATGGAAAGTGCTACTGATGTGCACTTTTCATACAATGGATTGGTAGTAAGGGGCTCGTATTGCTAACCAGGCAACAGACTGTTGGTTCCTCCTAGTCTACTGAGGAACGTTTTCTGGCCTCCTTGTAAGATGGTTTGTTAAGAGGCTGTGATACTTGTTCACTTTCAGCGTTCACTCTATGAAAAACGGGCCTTTGAGTTTTCAGCCCATTATAGCTCAAATAAGCGCTACTGGGGACCTACCGTGAAAGGACAGGCATGCAATAACAGGCACATCCTAGTTCGTTCAGTTACAGAAACGTGTTTCAGGCCTTGTCAATCATTCAGAATGAGCAAGGAATATTAGAGAGAGTGCGCCAGTCATTTCTTCGAGAACGTAAATTGTGTAGTGATGTTTAAGCAAGAATTTCAAACATTTACTGTAAAATACATAATGAGAGAAAAAAAATGATTATAGTTCTGAAACTCTTTATTTTTTCTCAGAAAACACATTACTGAATTGAACCCCGGTCCAGCGACATAATTCAAGAGAAAATTAAAGAAAATACTAAAGCAATGTAATGTCTTCCAGTTGAAACGTCCCCTTAAAAAAATTATACATGACTGTCCTTAAACTGACACACAATATTTTTAGCACAACGCAATCTGACTTTCAAAAATCCCTACAAAAGAATGGCCCTGACTAACATTAACCTATACCTTTCACAAATCACTTACCTCACCAAAAATCTTCGTTACTCGAACTACTGCAATACAGCGAGCACCACTACTGCCAGCTTAATAGTGTTGAAAAATTATAATATACATAGCAGTTCATGACATCCAGTCTTACAAATTTCAAAACTCCGCCATTTCTCTCCCCACATCCACCACTGCTGGCGGCTCACCTCCAACTGCGCAACGCTACGCGCTGTTCACATCCAGCTGCCTAACACTACAATGGCAGACAACAATGCAAACTAGCCACAGACTGCACACAGCACAGCCAGTGATTTTCATACAGAGCACTACGAGGTGTTACCAATATAAAAACCTAAACAGCCTACTTACACAGTCGAGTAAACAACTAAAAAGTTTTACATTAATGAACCCCACCGCCGACAAATTCATAGCACAGCCAAACCTACTTCTCCAGTTAGACCAATTGTAAACTCCAAAAATACACCAGCATACAAACTTTTCCAGCTATTAAGTAATATCCGCAGCAAATTTTAAACTTTTGAAATCTCATATTCAATAAAAAATACGCGTGAGTTAACCACGCATATCAAAGATGTAAAAATCTGCACACAAGCTATATTTGCCTCATTTGACATTATTAACCTTAAATTAACCCATGAACCATGGACCTCGCCGTCGGCGGGTAGACTTGCGTGGCCCAGCGATACAGATAGCCGTGCCGTAGGTGCAATCACAGCAGATGGGTATGAAACGTGTGGTCCATGAAGAGGGGCAGCAGCTTTTTCAGTAGTTTCTGTGACAACCAAAACGGCCTTGCTGTGCTGGTACTGCGAACTGCTGAAATCAATGGGAAACTATTAGCCGTAGTTTTTCCCGAGGGCATACAGTTTTACTGTATGGTTAAATGATGATGGCGTCTTCTTGGGTAAAATATTCCGGAGCTAAAATAGTCCCCCATACGGATCTCCGGGTGGGGGGGGGGTGGGGTGGGGGGGGGGTACTCAGGAGGACGACGTTATCAGGAGAAACCATACTGGCGTTCTACGTATCGGAGCGTGGAATGACAAATACCTTACTCGGGCAGATAGGTTAGAAAATTTAGAAAGGGAAACGGTTGGTTAAAGTCAGATATAGCGGGAATTAGTGAAGTTCGGTGGCACGAGGAGCAGGACTTATGGTCGCCGGCCGGGGTGGCCGAGCGGTTCTAGGCGCTACAGTCTGGAACCGCGAGACCGCTACGGTCACAGGTTCGAATCATGCCTCGGGCATGGGTGTGTGTGATGTCCTTAGGTTAGTTAGGTTTAAGTAGTTCTAAGTTCTAGGGGACTGATGACCTCAGAAGTTAAGTCCCATAGTGCTCAGAGCCATTTGAACCATTTTTGAACTTATGGTCGGGTGAATACAGGGTTGTAAATACAAAATCAAACAGGAGTAATGCAGAAGTAGGTTTAATAATGAATAAAAAGATTGAAACGTGGATAAGCTACTATGAACAGCATAGTGAACGCATTATTGTAGCCAAGATGGACATGAAACCCACACCCACCACAGTAGTACAAGTTTATACGCCAACTAGTTCCGCAGGTGACGAAGAGACTGAAGAAGCATATGACGAGATAAAAGAAATAATTCAGATAGCTAAGGGAGCCGAAAATTTTGTAGTAATGGGAGACTGGATTTCGATAGCAGAAAAAGGAAGCGAAGGAAAACTAGCAGATGAATATGGACTTGGGGGAAAGGAAGGAAGAGGAAAACGCCTGGTAGAATTCTTCACAGAGCATAACTTAATCACAGCTAACACTTGGTTTAAGAATCATTAGAGAAGGTTGTATACGTGGAAGAGACCTGGAGACACTGGAAAGTTTGAGATTGATTATATAACGTTTAGACAGAAATTTAGAAACCAGATTTTAAATTGTAAGACATTTCCAGAGGTAGATGTGGACTCTGACCACAATTCATTGGTTATGAACTGTAGATTAAAACTGAAGAAACTGCAAAAAGGCACTAATTTAAGGAGATGGGGTCTGGATAAACCGAAAGAACCAGAGGTTGTAGAGGGTTTCAGAGGGAGCATTAGGGAACGACTGACAAGAACAGGGGAAAGCAATGCAGTAGCAGAAGAATGGGTATCTTTGAGAGATGAAATAATAAAGGCAGCAGAGGATCAAGTAGGTAAAAAGATGAGGACTAGTAGAAATCCTTGGGTAACACAAGAGATATTGGATTTAATCGATGAAAGGAGAAAATACAAAAATGCAATAAATGAAGTAGGTGAAAGGGAGTACAAATGCATAAAAAATGATATCGGCAGGATGTGCGTAATGGATAAGCAGGAAAGGGTAGAGGACAAATGTAAGGTTGTCGAAGCATACATCGCAAGGGGTAAAATAGATACTGCCTACAGGAAAATTAGAGATCTTTGGAGAAAAGACAACCACCGGTTTGAATATCAAGAGCTCAGATGGATAACCAATCCTTAGCAGAGAGGGGAAAGCAGAAAGCTGGAAGGGGTACATAGAGGGTGGGTAGAAGCGAGATGTACTTGAGGGTAGTATTGTGGAAATGGAAGAGGAAGTAGAGGAAGATGAGAAGGGAGAGATGATACTGCTTGAAGAACTTGCAAAACACTGAAAGAGTTAAGTGGAAACAAGGCCCCGGGAGTAGAAAATTCAATTAGAGCTACTGATAGCCTTGGAAGAGCCATCCGTGACAAAACTCTTCCATCTGGCGAGGAAGATGTATGAGGCAGGTGAGATACCCTCAGACTTCAAGAAGAATATAGTAGCCCAATTCCATGGACAGAAGGTGCTGACAGGTGTGAAAATTGCCGAACTACCAGTTTAATAGGTCATGACTGCAAAATACTAACACGAATACTTTACAGAAGAATGGAAAAACTAGTTGAAACCAACCACGGGGAAAATCAGTTTGGATTCCGTAAAAATGTAGGAACACGCTAGGTAATACTGCCTTACGACTACTCATAGAATATAGAATAAAGAATGGCAAACCAACATGTATAGCATTTGTAGAAATAGAGAAAGCTTTTGACAATGTTCACTTCAATAATCTCTTTCAAATTCTAACGCTGACAGGGGTAAATACAGGTTGGCAGTTATAAGAGGCGAGGGGCGCGAAAGGGAAGCAGTGGTTGAGAAGGGAGTGAGACAGGGTTGCAGCCTATCCACGATGTTATTCAATTTTTATATTGAGCAAGCAGTAAAGGAAACAAAAGAAAAATTTGTAGTGGAATTAAAATACAGGGAGAGGAAATAAAAACTTAGATGTTTGTCCATGATGTTGTAATTCTGTCAGAGACAGCAAAGGGCTTGCAAGAGCAGTTGAACGGAATGGACGTTATTTTGAAAGGGGGTTATAAGATTTACATCAACAAATGCAAAACGAGGATTGTGGGACGTAGTCGAATTAAATCAGTTGATGCTGACGAAATTAGATTAGCAAATGTAGTAGAGCAGTTCTGCTCTTTGGGAAGCAAAGTAACTGATGATGTCTGAATTAGGGAGGATATAAAATGTAGACTGGCAATGGCAAGAAAAGCGTATCTGGAGAAGAGAAATTTGTTAACATCGAGTGTAGATTTAAGTGTCAGGAAGTCCTTTCTAAAAGTATTTGTATGGAGTATAGCCATGTTTGGAAGTGAAACATGGAAGATAAACAGTTTAGATAAGAAATAAAAGAAACTTTTGAAATGTGGTGCTACAGAAGAATGCTGAAGATTATATGGGTAGATCAAGTAACTAATGAGATGGTAATGAATAGAACTGAGAGAGGAGAAATCACTAAAGGAGGATCGGTTGGAAGAACACATTCTGAGGCATCAACGGATCACCATTTAAGTACTGAGAGGAAGCGTGGGCGGTAAAAATAGCAGAGGGAGACCAAGAGATGAATACAGATTCAGAATAATGTAGGTTGCAGTAGTTACTCGGAGATGGAGAGACCTGCACAGGATAGAGTACCATGGGGAGTTACATCAAATCAGTTTTTGGACAGAAGAACACATCATCACCAAAAACAATGACAACATATTTATAAATGTACCTGTCAAACAAGCGCAAAAAATTAACCGAAACGGAGGTTTCAAGGTTGGTCGATCTGATTGAACTAGTATTATCCCATATGTGCTTCTGATTTATTTACGAAATCTACCAATAGAAAGAAGGCTCGGCTGCGGATAAACATCCTGGCTTACATATTCATCAACGACTTACAAAATAATTTTTTTGAGGTGAAAAACAAAATTTCTGAAAAAAACATTTATTAAAAAAGATATGTGGACGACAGTCTACTTCTATTTGATGGGGCAAAAGATAAACTATATGAACTTCTCACCTAACCTTATCAGGACCAGAACTAACCTAAATTAAAAGAAAAAAAGAAAAGAAATACATGTAGACTGTCACAGCACTTGAAGATGAGTCCGCTGGCCTCGAAATGCGTCGTGCAGCGAAATAAAATTGCGATTTGTGACTGAAGGCAGTTCTTTATTCTTGAGAAAAAATTGCTTAAAGTTTAATTTCTATTTTCTTTTGCCATCGTCTACAAGCTGTTCCAGAAGAAAGTGTACGCCATAATTTTAACCGTAACTTCCGCAGCAACATCTCTGCTAGTGGTCTCGAATCTGTAATCAGTGCGCTTCTGCACAGTGTATAGATAAACAGTGTGAGAGTTGAATGTTTTGTTTTGTCAAAAAATTGTTCAAATGGCTCTGAGCACTATGGGACTCAACATCTGACGTCATCAGTCCCCTAGAACTTAGAACTACTTAAACCTAACTAAACCTAAGGACATCACACACATCCATGCCCGAGGCAGGATTCGAACCTGCGACCGTAGCAGTCGCGCGGTTCCGGACTGAAGCGCCTAGAACCGCATGGCCACCGAGGCCGGCTTTTGTTTTGTCGGTAGCAGTTTAAAATGAGTGAAACATATCTGAAGCGTCACGAGGCATTGTTCCTTGTACATCATCCAAAGGGACCAAAGATTTCATATGGAGCTGCTGCTATAATTCTTAGAAAGTCAAGGGCATTCGTTGCGAAGTGGGTCAAAAGATATTTAACGTGGATGATTTACCGAAGTGAGGGTTAAGGCGCCAAGCTACAATCGATAATGGCGGCGATTGGATTAACTATTAGGTAATTGTGCAATTAGTAATAACATGTATTTTCATGTGAACATATGTTGATAACAGTGGAACTGACTGTAAGTTCACGCGTAGTTATATACAGTAAGTCTTAGAAAAAGGTCATTCAGGCGGTTGTGTCGTGCGTTCATACAGTGCGGTTGCCGCACGTAAGATTCGGCCACAGCCTTCTCAATCACCGTGTGCTAATGCTCCAGTGGCAGCAGCGAAGCATACTTCAAGGTGATCACAGTGGGGGCGCCACAAGAGATGTAGCAGCCGTACTGCTGGAGTCGACAGAGCCAATCAGGATGCGGCCCGACGTGATTAAGTCGCGTCGTCGCGGCTCGGAAGGGAAGTCGTCTGGAGGGCCTTCCTGGAGTATGGAGCAGGTCTCCTCTCAGTCGCGACGCTGTTACTGTGATTGTGTTTACGAGAGATGAACTTTGGCTACTGACCTGGACACGAGTGATTGTACTGAATTACGTTTCACCTTGTTTCCAGAATAAATCTTCTAAGTTTTAATCAATTCCGACTTTTCATTTGGTAGGTTGCACCTGGGACGCAAAACAGGCAAAAATTAAAATACGTGACTCGAGATTACATTATTAATAATATTGTGCCTTCGAGAATCAAATGTCATCTATCTTACTGCAGTTACATACCCGCAATACTGTTCGTTACCGCCGGGCGCTGTGACCGAGCGATTCTAGACGCTTCAGTCTGGAACCGCGCGACCGCTACGCTCGCAGGTTCGAATCCTGCCTCGGACATGGATGTGTGTGATGTCCTTAGGTTAGTTAGGTTTAAGTAGTACTAAGTTCTAGGGGACTGATGACCTAAGATGTTAAGTTCCATAGTATGCAGAGCCATTTGAACCATTTTTTGTTCGCTACCCCAACAAATAATGAAATTACGTTGCTCTTAATGTGTCTAATTTAATACTCGAGCTTTATCCAGTAAACTTCACAGAAAATTCACATCTAGCGCTATCAGTCGTTCGTAGGAATTTAAAGTTTGTTTTGACTTGTCTGCTCAGCTGAAAGGATTATCTTCAGCTAATTTATTAAGTAACGGAGCTCTATGGCATAACACGTGATATCTGCAGCACGTAAGCGTAAATTCACAAACTTGTAAATGATCGTCGTTGATTAGCTGTCGTTTTATGGTCATAGGTCCATAATGGTGCATTTCCGACTCACTGTTATCTGGAAAATTCTGTTAGTTACGACATACTTATCAAACTTTGACCTTATTATGAGCTTGCATTCATCCACCCTGCACGTGACACGATGAGAAATGTTCATATTATTAGTGTGATTACATTTAAAAACTTTGTACACTGCAGAGGAAAGCCGGCCGGGGTGGCCGAGCGGTTCTAGGCGCTACAGTCTGGAACCGCGCGGCCGCTACGGTTGCAGGATCGAATGCTGCCTCGGGCATGGATGTGTATGATGTCCTTAGGTTAGTTAGGTTTAAGTAGTTATAAGTTCTAGGGGCTGATGACCTCAGAAGTTAAGTCCGATAGTGCTCAGAGCCATTTTGTATGTAGGCTGTTTAGGTTTTTATATTGGTAACGCCACACAGCGCTCTGTATGAAAATCACTGGCTGTGCTGTGTGCAGTCTGTGGCTGGTTTACATTGTTGTTGGCCATTGTAGTGTTGGGCTGTTGGCTGTTAACAGCGCGTAGCGTTGCGCAGTTGGAGGTGAGCCGCCAGCAGTGGTGGATGTGGGGAGAGAAATGGCGGAGTTTTGAAATTTGTAAGACTGGATGTCATGAACTGCTATACATATTATGACTTTTTAACACTATTAAGGTAAATACATTGTTTGTTCTCCATCAAAATCTTTCATTTGCTAACTATGCCTATCAGTTGGCGCTCACTGTATTGCAGTAGTTCGAGTAACGAAGATTTTTGGTGAGGTAAGTGATTTGTGAAAGGTATAGGTTAATGTTAGTCAGGGCCATTCTTTTGTAGGGATTTTTGAAAGTCAGATTGCGTTGCGCTAAAAATATTGTGTGTCAGTTTAAACACAGTCATGTATAATATTTCTAAGGGGACGTTTCAATTTGAACCTTTTTTTTGCAGAGGAAATATTTCAGTATTAAAAACGTAGTTCACACAAATACAGACCCAATTACATGAATTAAGGATGATGTACCTAGGTATTAGTAATGTTCATATTGTATGACTTATAAAAGACCAAAAGACCAAATCTGACTCACTGAATAAATAAACCAACATTTGGAAGCCTTTCAGCAGAACATTGTCCATCTCGCAATGTCGTCTGCTTCCGGACATTGCTCTGCAGCTGATCTGCATTTATAGGGGACGTGGAAACTCATCTGCATACGATAAACCCGCTCTGCATAAACTTTACGTAGATTTATGTATATGAGTTCATTGCATTTCTAATGTCCTGTATAAAACGTCACAGTTATTTCCTGTTCGCTATTTCAGCTTATGGGAAGTTCCCGCGTGATCTTAGCTGTAACGATATTTATGATTACGATACACGTGATGGGAGTTTTATCGACACATAACACATTTCGTAGAAAATTAAACTTGTCGCCGAAATCCACAAACTTTTCGTTGTGCGGTCTATGTAAGCACTGAGGCTATCGGGGCCACTTCCTGACTTGTGGTCTGCAAGCTTCTGTTGTGGCTATTAGGGCTACGGCTGATTGATGAAGTGGCGTTTCGCCAGCACCAGCGGCCGGCATTCTCAAAGAATTCTCCTCCCATTGCTGGTGGTGGGTTGGCGTCGAGCACACTTGCGGAGGCTGTACAAGGCGAGAGAAGAAGAAGAGAGAAAACAGACAGTCGCAAATTGATGATGTGCACGGTGCAATAGCACACTAAAAAGAATGGACGTCAGAGTGTTACGTATCATCAAAAGGTCAGTGGGCAAGTGCTGTGGTATTTCGGTTTGTGGGTGCTTCTACATTCAAACACCGCTGAGATGAAAGTGATCCGACTGGATTGTGTAGATGCACTTAAATTCTTCAGTTCAAATCGGAGGATCCACTGGCTGAGAAACGCAACAATATGAAGTCTAAGTAGAGGTTTGGGATCACGTTAGCAGTTACATAACAATCCAGTCCTGTTCACGGTTTACTTATTAACAACATTGAAACGCTTTATGTGCTTCAGATGACAGACATTTCCAGAATGGAGAGGAGGAGAAAGGAGAAGAAGTTCTCTCGGCTCACTAGTACATACTACTTGAAAAATGTCCTCATGAGCCTCCAAAAGCCATCTACAAGGATACATTTTAGTCAATCGACCTATACAAATTCATCTTACGAAAAGTTGTAAAAATAGGTTCTCGATATGAGAAATGTTCAGGAATTATAATAAATGCATACCAGGGAGATTCTTTGGTTCAAAAATCATAATCGGAGCAGCTGTGAACGTAAAATCTTGTGATGCTTATCTTGCACCAGATCTGTCAAACATGTACGGATACTGGCCCTAGCCGCAACAAAATAGTTACATTAACTGATGTCTGTTTATACAAGAAGTCCAGTGATAATCGTCCTTTTTTGTTAATTTATTACTGCACTGTAACATAATACTTCTTAGCCGTCAGGAATTAAAAGGATTGTCAAATACAGTAAGATACCATTTGATCTTCATCATGCATACATGTTACAGTATACATTCGTAAATTTCTGTTCAGACTGAAAATGTTATACGTATTCACTTGAACTACTACGTGCAGTTAACAGCTGACTATTCGTTCGTATTGAAGCAGTTATTCATTTCGTGAAATGATAACGATGGCCACTGGTCATAGATTTTGATGTCTTCTTGTACTATAAACCCGTCTATGACGTCATATGCACTCCTGGTTGTATCTACAGGAACTGGGATAGAGCGAAGTGGGTGGCAGTGACTAAGCCTCTAGAGGTCCTTTCTCACGCTGCTTGCGTTGAAATAAGATGTGATTCATTTCAGCAGTTGTTATTTGATGGCGGCCGGTTTGGCTGAGCGGTTTTAGGCGCTTTAGTATGGAACCACGCTACCGCTACGGTCGCAGGTTTGAATCCTGCCTCGTGCATGGATGTGTGTGATGTCCTTAGGTTAGTTAGGTTTAAGTAGTTCTAAGTTCTAGGGGACTGATGACCTAGACATTAAGTCCTATAGTGCTCAGAGCCATTTGAACCATTTGTTATTTGATCATCTTGAGTGTAAATTGTCTCCAATACGCCAATTCTACGTAAGTGTGCGAGGACAGATCAATGATTGAGTTCCACAATGGAAGCTATTATTTTCCTTGAACGTATAGGCTTTATAAACCGTTGCAGTGTTAAAGGCATGAATGTCTGCATGTTTGCATAGCTTTTACGTCTTATTTTCTGATATTTGTTCCATTCTTCCTGCCACGAAAGACTCGTTCTTTTTTTACTTTCAGAATGTGATTTGCGTAAAGGAGTTTTATGTTCATATGACTTCGATTGCTAGTTGCATCTCTCGCTAGTCGATCTACTTTGTCACTGTATTTAACATCGGAATGAGATTTAATCCGTAAAAATTCTACACTGTGACTAATCTTCTTTGATTGATGACAGAGTTTTAGTATGTCGAGGGTCTATTTCTTAGTTCCATCATAACATTATACCTTAATGATAAACTGTTCTCGTCAATCTCTTAACAACAGGGAGAAATTTTAATCCTCGTATGTTTCCTAGTTTTTATTTTGGTGTTTTTCTGGCAACAGCATGGATAATACTTGTGAATGGCAAAATACAAATCGCCACGGTCTGCTACAAATGTTAGGAAGTGGAAAGGTAAAATAAATCCCTGTTCGCTATCGATCTTAAATCTCTAACCTCTCACGGAGATTAAACAGCGACAAACAGATTGAAACTTAAATAGAACTTCAATGTTTGGCCTTCCCCTCATATCCCTGATTCAAATGCACGCGGCAAACAACACAGACAATACTCTTTCGTCTTTTTTTGTGCTAGCTGGGCACAAAATTGAAATTCAGCTGTTAGTGCCCGTAGAGACAGCACAAGTCTTCATAAAAAGGACGATTCGAGCTCTGGTGGAATGAGAACAACACGGTTCACGTACGTCGACTTAAATGATTTGTCTGCGAAGTTAGTTGCGTAGAAGCACAGCGGGGCTGGCGCGGAGGTAGAGGCTTGCGCAAAACTCAGACGCGCCTGTGATTTATTGGAACTGCTGTAGCTGTCACCCGCCGATAAATAGTTTGCGGCAGCTCCCTGGTTTCTGAGGTCATCAGTCCCCTAGATTTAGGTTAGTTAGGTTTAAGTAGTCCTAAGGACAGCACACACAGCTAGAGGGGGAGGGGAGGAGGGGGCGGGTAGGCGGAGAATAACGAAGCGTTTCACGAACTGATGCTATCCAACTATGATAGGATACGGACACACGCAAGAACGCACATTCACCTATATAGATAGATAGACAAATATGAATATTTTTCGAAACGAATGATTTGGCACAATAGTTGTATGTGACTTCTTTACCGTTAAACAACATACCATCCTGAGGCATCAGAAACGACTTTCACTGCTGATCATAAATCGAAACACGTCACTCTTGATAGTGTAATGTCAACGCCAATATTTTGTGTCACCAGTGTATGCGACAGTGCTCGAGATTTATGAAGTGATGAATATTTTTCCAGAAATGACGTTCAAGCCTAAATGTGAAAGCTGGTAAAGAAAAGACCTTTATTATATTGTGAAATGTAAATAATTTTCAACAACAATATGTTTTATTATTTTTATAAACAGTTTTCAACAAAAAATAATCATGTAACAAAAGATAATACCACTAAAAGAATGTATTGGCATAGTATTGCCTGTGATTTTTTTTTTCCTTCTGTTGTTCTCTATGGTGTATGAAGCGGCTGCGATCAAAGATTAAGCTGAGGTCTGTAAATATTGTAAAAAATAATCGTGTGTGTGAGGTACTAGTAATCTAAAATGGTTCAAATGGCTCTGAGCACTATGAGACTTAGACTCAGGACTACTTAAACCTAACTAACCTAAGGACAGCACACACATCCATGCCCGAGGCAGGATTCGAACCTGCGACCGTAGCAGCAGCGCTGTTCCGGACTAAAGCGCCTAAAACCGCTCGGTCACAACGACCGGCATAATCTCAAATATAACTTACAATTTACTAAATAGAATTCTAGTATACTGACTTTTATTTGTAGCTAGATAACCTACTATGAAGTTTTAAGTTTTGTGTCCGCAGCAAACATGAAAGCGGACCTTAGCGCCAGGTACGGTGATACTGAATTATTGGTAACTCCTGAATAATATTGATATTGCGAACCGTCAGAATGGTGTAGGATTCTGACATTTATTCCAGCAGAAAGGGAAAGGTTGATGTTATTGATTTTCTATGAAAAATACGTTGTTAAAAATACCCAGTCCAGACTATGTTTTGTCTGCCGCCATTTACGTGAGCGTATTGACCAGCAATTTCAAACAGAAATAACCAGATATTAATCTTTTCGATCGATGTTACAATATTTGAACTTCGAGTACAAGAACCCACAGGAATTTATTATTTTTCTATTCTAATATCGAAAATAACATTCAGTAGAACAGTCTTAGACTTTACGTCAATGAAATAATTT
Organism: Schistocerca cancellata; assembly: GCF_023864275.1. Taxonomy (NCBI): domain Eukaryota; kingdom Metazoa; phylum Arthropoda; class Insecta; order Orthoptera; family Acrididae; genus Schistocerca; species Schistocerca cancellata. Next base: position 251,925,467 of record NC_064630.1, on the reverse strand, counting down.
TTGAGGCTGGTGCGTAAGATTAGTTTTTCTCAGAGTAATTTATCAATGACTTTGAAAAAAAATTTACAACAACAGTGTTGTTATGGGAAGAGGTTGTGGTGTGATATATTAATTACTTGGTGTATACATTTTAAAGTCACTTACTGGAGTAATGAAACAGCATTTCAATATTTATTTGTAGCAATAAGGTACGACAAAATAATTCATTATAGCACATAATAAGAATTATCACAGATTATTTATTTCTTTTAAGTTACACTGTTATTCGTGCTGCTACATTTTCATACGTTTTACAATAACACATACACATCACCACATCAACTTCAAACAAACGGAACAAAACGCATCACAATGGCTGAGGATGTTTTCTTGTCTCACCGAAGCTAGGAGTATTTCAAAAAAGAAGTCACTTACCCCTACTGTGCCACATCATTACTTTCTTAAAATATACAGACTATACCATGTAGGCTCTCATGGATAGTATTTACATTATTGGTGATTACAGAGCATTAGGCCATACTCTAAAGCTTGTTCATGTACCTAAAATTTCGATTTTCTAATTGTGGAGACAGCATCAGAGATTATACAGAATTCGGAAGTTGCTATTCGAACTCAAACTCAGCAACTTTCGAAGCTTTTAGAATCCCTGATGATGTTTCCAGTATTAGAAGACGAAACGTTAGGCACAGAAACAGGCTTTAGACCAAGGTCTAATGCTTATAAAACTAATGCACACATCACTTTCAACACACACAGTCTCTCTCTCTCTCTCTCTCTCTCTCTCTCTCTCTCTCTCTCTCTATCTCTTTCTGTGTGTATGTGTGTGTGTGTGTGTGTGTGTGAGACTCAATATTAGTCACGTCCACCACAATACTCTGAAAACTATCGTTCATCATGACTTGAAAAGATGATTTCATATCAGTTATTGTGGGGATAGCGTATCTTATCGGCCCAAGAGTCAATTTTATGATGTTAGCACTAGACGCTCTTTCAGTTAGCGGAAAAGATCCTAAACTCCACACGATTTTTTGTCTTTAGACTGGATAAGTTCAAAAACTTGCACATTTTCATTTGAGGTATCAATATCTGAAATGTCTTCTGAATCAGATGAAGGGTGAATGTTGAAAATCACTGGCGTGATTTTCTTCTTCAGGAATATTCTCTTCACCGTCAGATACATTTACTAACGCTTAAAAGAACTGATCAATGGAAAGAACTCGTTCTGTCTTGCTAGCCCTGCAAAAATTACTGCGATAGATACATGAACTGCGTCTGCACACAACAGTTGATGAAATGCAACGGTCAGCGATAATGTGATGTAATAATCTGAACACAATCAGTGACTTGCATTGTTGAGTAACCTTCGCACATTTTAGCAATAAGGAATCAGATATTTACTTTGTCATAAAAAACCGCTAGCATATACCTCAGGCATGTAGAAATACAACTTGCCTATAATATTTGTACGTACTGTGACTTTTTAAACCCGTGGATGGTACTGACCCGAGGAACACAAGTGTAAAAAATTAAGTTTTAGCAAAGTGGAGAAAAGTAATTCTTTTAACTTGATTTTTGAAGTATTTAGAATGTTAATTTTACCAAAAAGTAGTGGAAGAACAAATTACTTTTCGGGTCACATTGACCCGAAGATAATAGCAGGGCTAAATACTGTTCGTGGTAAAGTGTTTATTGCCATCAGAAGTAGTTTACCTTGTGGTGATATTGAAATAGATAGCTACTGTGAGTTAGCATGGGTAGAAGTTATACTTGACAGCCGGAACCAATTAATAATAGGTTCGTTTTACAGACTCCCTGACTCAGATGGTAAGGTTGCTCAACAGTTCAAAGAGAACTCGAGTATTATTTCAAATAGCTACTCTACTCATACAATTATGGTTGGTGGTGACTTCAATCAACCCTCGATATGTTGCCAAAAATGCATATTAAAAGTCAGCGGTAGGCATAATAAGTCATCCGAAATTGTTCTGAATGCCTTCTCTGAAAATTACTGTATTCCGAACAATTAGTTCAGTATCTCACTCGAAGTGTAAATGGTTGCGAAAACATACTTGACCTCTTAGTAAGAAACACCTTCTACTCCTTCCGAAATGGCTATGTAAATATAGATCAGATGTAGATTAAACTCGAAGAAATAGTGTTGACGGCAGTTGAGAGCTATATATCGCATAAATTAATAAGAGATGGAACTGATACGCCATGATACACAAAACGGGTCAGAAAACTGTTGCAGAAGCAACGAAAAAAAAGCATGCCAACTTTAAAAGAAAGAAAAATCCCCAAAATTGGCGAAATTTTGCAGAAGCTCGAAAATTAGCACGAACTTCAATGTGACATGCATTTAAAAGTTTCCACAACAAACTCTGTCTCGAGATGTGGCAGAAAAAAACGAAAGAGATTCTGGTAATATGTAAAATTTACCAGTGGCAAGACGCAAACGATACCTTCACTGCGCGATAACGATGGTGATGTCACTGATCACAGTGGCGCTAAAGCAGAGTTACTGAACACGGTTTTTCGGAACTCCTTCACTAAAGAAGACGAAGTAACTATTCCAGAATGCGAATCTAGAACAACTGCCTCCATGAGTAACATAGCAGCAGATATCCTCGGTGTATCGAAAATGCTTAAATCTCTTAATAAAGGCAAGGCCTCCAGTCCAGACTGTATATCAGAATGGTTCCTTTCAGAGTATGCTGATACACTAGCTTCATAATTAACAATCATACAGGGTGAGTCACCTAACGTTACCGCTGGGTATATTTCGTAAACCACATCAAATACTGACGAACCGATTCCACAGACCGAACGTGAGGAGAGGGGCTAGTGTAATTGGTTAATACAAACCATAAAAACATGCACGGAAGTATGTTTTTTAACACAAAACTACGTTTTTTTTAAAATGGAACCCCGTTAGTTTTGTTAGCACATCTGAACATATAAACAAATATGTAATCAGTGCCGTTTGTTGCATTGTAAAATGTTAATTACATCCGGAGATATTGTAACCTAAAGTTGACGCTTGAGCACCACTCCTCCGCTGTTCGATCGTGTGTATCGGAGAGCACTGCAACATACATCGCGTTTCTACAGAATGATCTGCCAACGATGCTCGAAAATGTCCCACTGGAAACGCGTCGACGTATGTGGTATCAGCATGATGGTGCACCTGCACATTCCGCAATTAACACTAGGCTGACCCTTGACAGGATGTTCGACGGGCGTTTCATAGGACGTGGAGGACGCATAAATTGGCCAGCCCATTCTCCTGATCTTACGCATCTGGACTTTTTTCTGTGGGGTACGTTAAAGGAGAATGTGTACCGTGATGTGCCTACAACCCCAGAGGATATGAAACAACGTGTTGTGGCAGATTGCGGCGACATTACACCAGATGTACTGCGGCGTGTACGACATTCCTTACGCCAGAGATTGCAATTGTGTGCAGCAAATGATGGCCACCACATTGAACATCTATTGGCCTGACATGTCGGGACACACTCTATTCCACTCCGTAATTGAAAACGGAAACCACGTGTGTACGTGTACCTCACCCCTCATGGTAATGTACATGTGCATCAGTGAAAAAGACCAATAAAAAGGTGTTAACATGTGGACGTAATGTGCTGTTCCAGTCTCTTCTGTACCTAAGGTCCGTCACCGTTCCCTTTGGATCCCTACGTAATTCGGTGCTCTCCGATACACACGATCGAACAGCGGAGGAGTGGTACTCAAGCGTCAACTTTAGGTTACAATATCTCCGGATGTAATTAACATTTTACAATGCAACAAACGGCACTGATTACGTATTTGTTTATATGTTCAGAGGTGCTAACAAAACTAACGGGGTTCCATTTAAAAAACGTAGGTTTGTGTTAAAAAACATACTTCCGTGCATTTTTGCATGCTTTGTATTAAACAATTACACTAGCCCCTCTCCTCACGTTCGTTCTGTGGCATCGATTCGTCAGTATTTGATGTGGTTTACGAAATATACCCAGTGGTAACGTTAGGTGACTCACCCTGTATACAACCGCTCATTCAACGAAAGATCCGTACATAAAAACTGGAAAATTGCACGAGTGACACTGACACCTCCCGCATCCGGCCATCTTGATTTAGGTTTTCCGTGATTTCCCTAAATCGCTCCAGGCAAATGCCGGGATGGTTCCTTTGAAAGGGCACGGCCGACTGCCTTCTCCGTCTTTCCCTAATCCGATGAGACCGATGACCTCGCTGTCTGGTCTCCTCCCCCACAGCAACCCATCCCAACACTGACAGCCAAGAAAGGAAATAGGAGTAATGCGCTGAATTACAGAGTCATATCAGTAACACTGATTTGCAATAGGATTTTGGAAAACATACTGTGCTCGAACATGTGGGAGGAAGTTATACGATGTTCGTCTCTTACTGGCAAATAGTCTCTCGAAATTTCTAGAGCAAACCTCTCCGTGATGCACAAGGTTGCAGCGTCTGCCACTGGAATTTGTTGGACATCACTGTAAAGCTCTCGCGCCGACTAAACGACTCCGTACCGAAACGCGCCGCTCTTCTTTGGATCTGATCTCTCTCTTCTATCAGTCCTACCTCGTAAAGGGTCCCACATTCAACAGTCGGTCGAACAAGTGCCTTGTAAACCAATTCTTTCGGGGATGAGTTACATTTCCTTAAGATTCTTCCTATGAATCTCAGTCTGGCACGTGTTTTTCTGCTATTTGTTTTACGTTGTCACTCCGCTTAAGGCGCTATGGATAGTTTAGATGTTTTACAGTAATACTGTAACCAGTAATGTATCATCAATATTGTAGTTTTACTGTAATTGATTTCTTTTCTTATGTATGCGCAGTATGTTGCACTTATTTACTTTCAGGGTCAACTGCTATTCACAAATACTCTGCATATCACTTTGCAAATCGATACTGTTTTTGTGGGCTTGCTACTTTATTATAGACAATCGTACCATTTGGATACATGTCACTTCGAGCTACAAAAGCTATGAGTTAACCAAGCAAGTACTTATTGAGTATAAGGTGATACTAAAATGCAAAGAGATTGCGTTTTATATCTACAGAAAATATTCACTAATGGTTCACAGTGTTAAACATTGCCGGCCGGAGTGGCCGAGCGGTTCTAGGCGCTACAGTCTGGAACCGCGCGATCGCTACGGTCGCAGGTTCGAATCCTGCCTCGTGTATGGATGTGTGTGATGCCTTTAGGTTAGTTAGGTTTAAGTAGTTCTAAGTTCTAGGGGACTGATGACCGCAGCAGTTAAGTCCCATAGTGCTCAGAACCATTTGAATCATTTGTTAAACATTTGCCGTGCGCACACAGAGACCAGAGAGGGCTGTGAAGATGTCAGCCAATTGCAGGCTGACCGATCCCTCGCCAGGACGACAACGCTACAGCAGTGGCCTCTATGTGAAGAGAACATAAGTGCCATGCCCGACTGGCTGCTGTCAGTTCTACGAGAAGCTTCAAGACCTGCGACCTTAACAGAAGTGTCAAAGCTCATTACTTTGCTCGTATATTCTATGTAGCTTAATCTTGGAACTGTTATACTGAACAGAATTCTTATTCTGTCTGTCGCTCTTTGCTTGCGACACTTTTGTTTAACACAAATTCAAGTATTATCAATTACGTTTTTGTAATAAAATTCATTAATACGATTTGCTTGAATTGTTGTCTGGCAGGCGATCATTGTAGGCAAAACCACCCCTTCCTTCCGTCTCCTCGACTTCTATCTCACCATTTATGGCTGTACTATCGCCCTCACCCCCACCCTTAAGTACCTTGGCGTCACCCTTGACTGTCGCCTCTCCTGGACCTCCCATCTCCAGATAATCCAGGCCAAGGCACGCTCCCATTTCCGTCTCCTCAAGCATGGGGTCTGGACCCCTCCACCATCCTCCACACCTATAAATCCCTTATCTGCCCTATCCTCTGCTACGCTCATCCTGCCTGGATCTCTGCCCCTCCTACCTTTTACAAATCCCTTCAAATCCTCGAAAGCCATGCGCTCCGCCTCGCCTATTGCATCCGTCTCCCCTCCCCCACGCGGATCCTCTATGATCTTATTCCGTTCCCGCACCTCCTCCTTTTCCTTGAACGGATACGGATCCTCTACACCTCCTGCAAATTTGATCCCCCTTATCCGCTTGTCTCTCCCATCCCCATTCGCTGCTCTGCCTGCATTCCGACATCCCACCTGCTCTCCATCTCTCTACTCTCTATACCCTTGCCCAAGGTGGCTTCCACCAACTCCCCCTCCCTGGTTATGCCCTCATTCCCTCCATCTACCCCTCCTACCAACTTTGATCCTCCTCTCCTGCACCCTGTGTTTTTCTCCTGAAGGCACCCTCTCTCCCTCCTCCCTTCCTCCTTCCCCGGGCTTCCCCAACCCCCCCCCCCTACCTTCTCTCCTCCCACTCCCTTCTCCACTGCCACTGGCATCTACATACTCCCCTCTCCCTCCTCCCTTCCTTCTTTCCCTTTTTGGCAGGTCCCCGGACTCGTACACAAATAGTGAACTTTCACGTGCCGGAGATCATCGCCTAGTGTTTGTGTGCGTATCGTCGTGTTCGTGTTCAAGTGTTCCAGTGGTACTCGTTTGTGCTCCAACGTTCGCGTGTGCCATCTGTCCTCACTGTGCGTGTCCACGTGTCTGAACATTTTTATTTTGGACTCTGCGCCCGTGAACGGCTCCGTGTGTTTTACTTTTGTATGTCTACGTTTGTATATCCACCTTGTCTGTTCTGCGATTGTCTTCTTTTGTCTCATTAGTTTTCTCTGTGGCCAAAGAGCGGCGTAATGTGCCGCTGCTGGCCTACCTGTATCAGGTGTGAAATTACCAATAAAGAAAAAATAATTGTTGTCTAGCGGTTCGAGACAGCAGGTTTCCTAGACTCCCCTTTTTCGACGACTAGGGAGGATTCAAAAGGGTAGAAAGTGATTTACGCCTCCAGCAAGGTATAGTGCTGCGGAACTAGCAAGACAACATCCGTACAGACGAGGTGATTGGGTGGTGGCGCCGTGGTGTGGCGGGCCTGGCTACAGCACTCAGCTCGCTGCTGGCTCCTCAGCGGCCACATTCCTGCCTCGCAGTCGGCTCCAGCTCCAGTTCCGCTACGCGTCCTTGGAGGAGCTCGCGGTGTGGTTACTGGCCGGCTGGCTGGCCTCCTGTGCTGGCCTGGATATCTGGCGCTGCAATACGCGCCGCGCTTTGTCCCGCGCTTCGCGCTGCGAGCGGAAATCCGCAGTTGCAAAACGAGCGTACGATGAAAGTATACAGAGACTACAGCAGTATCTATGCGCCGTAAGAGCCCGTTTACACGTTCCTTTATGCGAGCGCCGGAGCGAAGGACCAATATCCTGCGTCCAGAATGAGATTTTCACTCTGCAGCGAAGTATGCGCTGATATGAAACTTCCTGGCAGATTAAAACTGTGTGCCGGACCGAGACTCGAACTCGGGACGTTTGCCTTTCGGCGGCAAGTGCTCTACCATCTACCAAGCTACCCAAGCACGACTCACGCCCCGTCCTCACAGCTACATTTCTGCCAGTACCTCGTCTCCTACCTTCCAAACTTTACAGAAGCTCTCCTGCGAACCTTGCAGAACTAGCACTCCTGATAGAAAGGATATTGCGGAGACATGGCTTAGCCACTGCCTAGGGGATACCGCACGAAATTAAACCCCAGTCGACATAGACGCTTTTGATTGAGGCATTCTGTACCACAAAGCGGGTGGCAGGGATGCTGTTATATACTGTGTGGAACGGCATAACTGCATGTCTACAGGGGACAGGGCTATGGCAGTGATGAGGTGGTACCGGCGCCTGCATGCAGGCAACCCCTGGGCCGGTCGTCACTCGCCTGCTTGACGCCTTACGCAGCGGCCTGGCCGCCTGGCCAGCTTTCTGGTAGTGTGGCGGTTCGCCAGCGGCCTTCGATCGCAGATGCCGGCGGTGGCGGTGGCTGCCGGATGCCGTCTGCTCTTTGTGCCGCAAGGGCCCTGAGCCGGCGCCGCAGGTACGCCAGGCCGACAGCTAAGGTAGCCGGCCTAGCCTCGCCGAACCAGGTGGGTGGAGCTGGCGGCTCGTAGTTGCCGGCAGGCTCCAGTCTAGTCCGATACGCGGCGCTGTGTGTCCATCCGACAAAAACAGTACACTAAAGATGTCGGAACCATAGGGCATAAATATCTGTGGAGTAAGCATTCGGGTGTGCAGAACGAGAATTCTGTCTACTACATTTCCTGCAGCTCAAGTCTCATTATTTTGGGACGGCGCATTTTAGGCCGTACAGTGGTCAGCGTATTTTACGTGTTATTTCTTTACTGCTACACTTATATCGCCTACAGAAGTACCGTGAAACTCTGTGTATGAGTTTTATAGACATCATAACAATCTCTGATACCAGGGTGTTATGTTGGCTTACAGATGTCAAGAACAAAGCAGTTGTGCTTTTCCACCACAGTATCAGAGCTCAGGTTACGCTTCACTTACGTTTTTACGGTAGTGGGCTGAAAACTGACAGCCAACAATATTTTTTTACGCTTTCTATTGAACTTATCCACATTCTAGAATCTCTGTTGTAATTAGTTACGTTACAATGAGGCTGCGGACGGCACCAAAGTGTCATGAAAAAACAATGCATTTAGAACTATGAAATTGTAACAGTAAATTTAATAAGGGACTTGCGCCACTTGCTTGTTCACTGTTATTTCAATTTTTCTTTATTTACCCTTCTGCTTTTTATAGACTGATAAAATATCTATAACATTTTTTCGCCAATTCATCAGAAAAGTAAACCACACCTAGGTATAAAACAATAAGAAATACGAGCCCTCATAGCTAACTACATCTACAACTATACTCTAAAATCGCCATGAAATGTGTGACAGAATTACTTTCGATACTGTACAGCGTGTATCAAAAAGAATCATTCGATTTTTAAAAACTCATAGCTATTATGTTATTTGAGATATGTGCGTGAACAAGGCACTGTTGGAAAGAGCAAACTCTCTAATTTTACATTGTTCCAACTGGGTAACAGCAGTGGGCGCCCACTTCAGTTGTTGTAAAAATGGTATCGGGTCAGCAGAAAGTGTTTTGTGTTCTAAGTTCTGTGCAGTGCGGGTCCGTGACAATTGCTCAGCGTGACATTCGTACTAGGTATGGTGTGGATCCTCCTCCAGCATAAAGCATTAGCCGATTGCATGAGAAATTCCGAGAAACAGGTTGTTTGTGTAAAGGCAAGCCGGCCAGAGTGGCCGAGCGGTTCTAGCGCTACAGCCCGGAACCGCGCAACTGCTACGGTCGCAGGTTCGAATCATGCCTCGGGCATGGATGTGTGTGATGTCCTTAGGTTAGTTAGGTTTAAGTAGTTCTATGTTCTAGGGGACTGATGACCTCAGAAGTTAAGTCCCATAGTGCTCAGCGTAGTTTGAACCATTTTTGTAAAGCCATGTCCCGCCGTTTGTAATGTGCAGAGGACCATTATGAATCGTGGCAACTTCAGGGAAATATTGTCACTGAATAAAAGTGCCATTTCTGTCGGTCTCATTGCGTATTTATTTCAGTTGTCTTTCGCGCTATGCTTCAGCAGTTCTTTCTGTATATGGTCCAGACACAGCACAACTGCGATTTTTTCGAAAACAGGCAAACGCTGACTCGCAATGAAAAAGAAGATGTGTATTGCTCTTGCGTTGTATCTACCCCTGTAGAGTAACAGGATACATCTACCTAGACTTAGCTTTTAATTATTCACAAGAGGTTGGCGCTAAATATAGACGATACAGACTTCTATGTTGACTATGTTTTATTCACATCATTCAGTCTTTGAATCAGACTAATTTTAAGACGTTGGCCACGCTATGTGTATTTTATTACAAGACATTATCTGACGGATAATAATACGCCTTGTGTATCATGCCTTGTGTATCGGATACAATGATTAAACCTGCATTTGGGTAGAACTTTTTTCATTGTAGATATAAAAGCTGACACTTGTGATTGCACGATATTGTGGAGTCCGAGGGACATTTGGACGCTTCCACACTGTTGTGTGGATCATATCATGTAGACAAGTGACAAAATATAACGTCGCGTTTGTGTGATGCTGCTTGATAACGCTTGAAGAGTATAAATTAGCTAATAGCCAACGGTATAAAATGTTTACAGGGTCCCGTACTTCAATCGGTAAAAGCGGAACCCTTTTAGGATCACATCTGTCTGTCTGTCCGACTGTTAAAAACTCTTTTAATCAAGAACGGGTAGACGTATCAAGTTGCAATTTATGTCAAATACTTAAGTCTCCAATCCCTTGGTGATGTAGTAAATGTAAGACTGTAAGTTAACGCAGTCAAAAGGCACGGCCATTTATGTCACTTATTTTGATACTCGCAAACTCACTCACCAAAACCTGTAGGATCCTTCCCCTTGACGTAGAATCGTGGAATTCGGCAAGAAGCACGTTTTCACAGTACAAGTAAAGGAACAAACCCGCAAAACCTTAATTTGTAATTATATCAAACTAAAAATATTTATTTTGTCATTTACTATCCGACTTCCAACTTCAAACATTCTCAAAAGTCTTGCAATTTCCGGGAATAATACACTGCAGCGCCGAAGAAACTGGTATAGGCATGCGTATTCAAATACAGAGATATGAAAATAGGCAGAATACGGCGCTGCGGTCGGCAATGCCTATATAAGGCAACAAGTGTCTGGCGCAGTTGTTAGATCGGTTACTGCTGCTACGATGGCAGGTTATCAAGATTTTAATGAGTTTGAACGTGGTGTTGTGCGGCTGGTCCCGGCGGAGGTTCGAGTCCTCCCTCGGGCATGGATGTGTGTGTGTTTGTCCTTAGGATAATTTAGGTTAAGTAGTGTGTAAGCTTAGGGACTGATGACCTTAGCAGTTAAGTCCCATAAGATTTCACACACATTCGAACATTTTGAACGTGGTGTTATAGTCGGCGCACAAGCGATGGGACACAGTATTCCGAGGTAGCGATGAAGTGGGAATTTTCCCGTACGATCATTTCACGAGTGTACCGTGAATATCAGGAATCGGTGAATGTCAGAAACCCGGTAAAATATGAAGTATCCAACATCGCTGCGGCCGGAAAAAGATCCTGCCACAACGTGACCAACGACGATTGAAGACAATAGTTCAACGTGACAGAAGTGCAACACTTCCGCAAATTGCTGCAGATTTCAATGCTGGGCCATCAACAGGTCTACCAAAGAGACTGCTTACACTACGCTTGTCCGCCCTATTCTGGAGTATTGCTGAGCGGTGTGGGATCTGCATCAGGTGGGACTGACGGATGACATTGAAAAAGTACAAAATAGGGCAGCTCGTTTTGTATTATCGCGTAACAGGGGAGATAGTGTCACGGACATGATACACGAATTGGAGTGGCAATCATTAAAACAAAGGCGTTTTTCGTTGCGACGGGATCTTCTCATGAAATTTCAATCACCAGTTTTCTCCTCCGATTGCGAAAACATCCTGTTGGCATCCACCTACATAGGGAGAAATGATCATCACGATAAAATAAGAGAAATCAAGGCTCGCAAAGAAAAATTTAAGTGCTCGTTTTTCGCGTGTGCCTTTCGAGACTGGAACGGTAGAGAGACAGTATGAAGGTTGTTCATTGAACCTTCTGCCAAGTACTTTATTGTGAATAGCAGAGTAATCACGTAGATGTAGATGTAAAATCAACGGAGCCGAAGGCTCACTCGTGCACCCTTGATGACTGCACGACAGAAAGCTTTCCACCTCGCCTGGGACCAACTCCGACATTTGAGTGTTGTTGACAGTAAACTTAGTGCCTGGACGGATGAGTCTCGTTTCAAATTGTATGCAACGGATGGACGTGTACGGCTAGGAAGACAGCCTCATGAATTCATACAACCAGCGTGTCAGCAGGGGACTGTTCAAGCTGGAGACTCTTTAATGGTGTTGGTCGTGAGCAGTTGGAGTGATATGGGACTTCTGATACGACTGTGATAGGTGACACGTACGTAAGCATCCTGTCTGATTACCTGCATCCATTCATGTCCATTGTGCATTCCAACGGACTTGGGCAATTCCAGCAGAACAATACGACAGCCCAAACGTCCAGAATTGCTATAGAGTGTCTCCAGGAACAGTATTCTGAGTTTAAACACTTCCGCTGGCCACCAGACTCCCCAGACATGAACATTATTAAACATATTTGGGTTGCCTTGCAACGTACTGTTCAGGACAGATTTCCAACCCCTTGCACTCTTACGGATTTATGGACACCTGCGAGATTCAGGTGTCAGTTCCCTCTAGCAGTACTACAAACATCTGTCGATTGCATTCCACGTCGTGTTGCGGCACTTCCGCGTGCTCTCGGGGGCTCTTCATGATATTAGGCAGGTGTACCAGTTTCTTTGGCTCTTCAGTGTGTCACGCCAGGATCATTGTCGCTAACAGGCAAAATTCGTCGAGATACTGAATTTGCGGGATGAATGAATTGTCTGTGAATATAATTAAGTTTGTATTGAACCGCCAGTGCGCGCCTTACTCTCGCCTGGCCTTTTTTTCTGAATTGTGGAGGGCGCTTCACCATAAGAAAATTACTTTAAAAAATGACGTCTAGTGCCACCGAATAACATGCTAATGTATAAAAATATCGCCCAGTCACCTAAACACAGACGACATTTACACGATTGTCACTATGCAACTGATGACTAACCGTGACAGTGAATTATGTGTATAGAAAAGCTGAATGCAGAGCATTGTTCCACGTATTTTGCACCTGAAAACAGAGCACCTCCCCATGGGACAGTCACTAAATAGAGCTACAAAGGTTGTCCAGCTTTACGCGCCTGTTAGCGCACGAGTAATGCAGCCAATGCGCGAAGTTTGAAATGCAGCCAACGCTCCGGAAATTTAATAGAAGCCACGCTTGTCCGTGATTCCCTCAATTTCGCACTCGCAACGGCGCGCACAGCATTGCAATGGCCACAAGCGGAGCCTACGGGCATTCCGGCACGGACCGCTGCTCGCCACGGCCAGAATAAATCTGCCACGGCTGTCGCGTTCGCGTTTCCGTCTCGTTTGGTCGGGACACTGTGCGGTAATGAGTTCGGCTCTGGCTGGCGGATATGGACGAAATTATAATGACGTTGAAGAGTAGTAACATTCCATTTATCTACAGTATAACAGCATTGTCTGACGCCTACTGGTTTATCCAAAACTCTAATCTCACAGAAAATCGACGGCCGGATGTTCGTTTGTTTCACCTCTCGAAGCAGGTGGTAGGCGCAAGTTAATTTCTGCCCACTTTGTTATTTCAGATTGCAGAGGTACTATCTGAGGCGACAAAAGTCATGAAGTCATGGGATACGTCCTAATATCGTGTCGGACCACCTTTTCCCCGGCACAGTGCAGCAGTTCGTCTTGGCAGGTACTCAGTAAATCGCTGGAAGTCCCATGCACAAAAAAAATGAGCCATGCTGCCTCCGTAGCCGTCTACATCTACATCTACATATATACTCCGCTAGCCACCAAGCGGTGTGTGGCGGAGGGCACAATTCGCGCCAAAGTCATATTCCCCCCCCCTGTTCCACTCGCGGATCGCGCGAGGGAAAAACGACTGTCTGAACGCCTCAGTACGAGCTCTTATTTTCCTTATCTTTGAATGATGATCACGCGATTTGAAAGTTGGTGGTAATAATGTATGCTCTACATCCTCGGTGAAGATTGTATTTCGGAATGTAGTGAGCAGTCCCTTCTGTTTAGCGCGTCGTCTATAAGCAAATGTGTCCCACTTCAAACTTTCTAAGAGATTTGTAACGCTCTCACGATGGCTAAATGTACCAGTCACGAATCTTGCTGCTCTTCTTTGGGCCTTCTCAATCTCTTCAATCAGACCCAACTGGTAAGGGCCCCATACAGACGAACAGTACTCTAAGACTGGACGAAATAACGTATTGTAAGCTATTTCCTTTGTTGAAGGACTGCATCGCTTCAGGATTCTACCAATAAACCGCAATCTAGAGTTCACCTTAGCCGGTACTTGTGTAATCTGATCATTCCATTTGAGATCATTTCGAATAGTCACACACAGATACTTGACTGATGTTACCGCTTCCAAAGACTGATCGTTTATTTTGTACTCCTACATTAATGGGTATTTTCGCCTTGTTATACGCAGTAGGTTACACTTACTAATATTGAGAAATAACTACCAGTCATTACACCACGCATTTATTTTCTGCAAATTCTCATTTATTTGTTCACAGCTTTCGTGTGATACTACTTTCCTGTGGACTGCAGCATCATCGGCAAACAGTCTAAGACCGCTGTCAATACCATCAACCAGATCGTTTATGTAAATCGTAAAAAGCTACCCTGGGGCACACCTGAAGTTACTATTGTTTCTGTTGAAGTTATTCCGTTCAGGACGACATACTGCTCCCTGTCTGTTACAAAACTTTCTATCCAACCGCATATGTCATTGGATACACCGTAAGCACGCACTTTTTGTAGCAAGGACAACGCGGAACTTGCCTTTTGAAAGTCGAGAAATATGGCATCAACCTGGGAGCCGGTATCTAGAGCCTGTTGTATGTCATGCACAAAAAGGGCCAGCTGTGTCTCGCATGACCGGCGACTTGCCGTCAGTAATTGCAAATGTGTTGCCGGTGCAGAGTTTTGTGCACGGACTGACCTCTCGATTATTTAGCATAAATGTTCGATGGGATTCATGACAGATGATTTGCATGGCCAAATCTTCCGCTCGAATTTTCCACTGTGTTCTTCAAACCAATCGCGAGCTATTGTGGCCAAGTGACGTGGCGCATTGTTACCCAAACATATTCTATCATTGTTTTGGAACATGAAGTCCGTGGATGGCTACAAACGGTCTTCCCGTAGCCGAACCATTTCCAGTCAGTGTTAAGTTCGGTTGGACTAAAGAACCCAGCCCAGTCCATGTAAACAGGCTCGCACCATTATGGCGCCTCCACCAGCTGGCAGAGTGCATTGTCGACAACTTGGGTTCGGGCGATCTGCGCCACAATCTAACCCTACCCATCAGCTCTTTCTAACTGAGATTGCGACTTAACTGACCAGGCCACAGTTTCCAGTCGTCTAGGGTCCAACCGATGTGATCGTGAGCCCTGTCAGCAAATGCACTCGCATCGCTCGTTTGCTGCCATAGCCCATTATCCACATATTTCGCCGCAGTGTCCTCACAGATACTTTCCTCGTACATCCCACATTGATTTATGCGGTTATTTCACGCAGTGTAACTTGTATATTAGCTCTGACGACTCTACGCAATCTCCGCTGCTCTCAGTCCTTTAATGAAAGTTGTCGGCAAATGATCTGTCCATGGTGAGAGGTAATGCTAAAAAATTGGTGTTCTCAGCACACGCTTGACACTGTGGATCTCGGAATATTGAATTACCTAACAATTTCTGCAATGCGTCTGTCTCCTACTACCATTGCGTTTCAAAGTCTGTTAATTCCCGTGGTTCGGCTTTAATGACGTCTGAAACCTTTTTATCGAATCATCCGAGTACAAAGGACGGCACCGCGAATGCACTGCCCTTTTATACCTTGTGTACGCGAGACTAGCGTCATCTGTATATGTGGATCTTGTTTTCGAAAGGTACCAAATCCAAAAAATTCAAAAAATGAATTAGAGATGGCAGCTCCTGCCTAATAGCTTCCTGGATCTAATAAGTAAATATTTTCTTGGAAAAAGAACCAAATCTCTTATTTAGAGGAAGTCAAATCCAACGTTTTACACCAAAACATACTTTCATAGCAAGAAGTACCAAATCCTCTTGCACTGATCTGGCTGAATGGCGTGACGCCACAAAAGCGGTCGGCCAACTTCAGTTTGTTATTGTGTTATTTAACGTAATATTTTTTTCCCTTGTGTTTGCTTATGGTGAACATTTACAATGAATTCTGATATGTGCAATGTATATGCTGATACGCATCATCTTACAGAAAAGCCAAAGGACCTTAAAACCTGTAGAAATCGTTTCTGAGTTTCCGGGAAGGTGGATAAATGCATAAAGGCAAAACGAAACGTTTTTATTCAGTAACCTTTATCCGTTAAGTCAAGATAAATTTAGGAGGTAAAATTCATTTTTATGTGACTGGAACGCAAGGAAACGATTTAAAGTGAATCAAATAAACAAGGAATGCTTGTAAGAAAGTAGACACATAGATGTAATTAATCTTTGTCCTGTTGTTTTGAGAAAGCTTACCCGTTGCCGCGATATAAGCAACTGGTTCGGAGGACAATAAAGGAACATATCGGATCAGTCGTCGCCGTGTATGTAAAATCTACATCAGTTGTCACACTGTGGCCGTATAATGTCAAGATTATGGTGGAGTAACAGTTAGGAACCGGAATGAAAAATACTTCTATCATAGCACAAAAAAGGCCAATATGTCCTGGGCAGAGATACGGATGTAAAAAATAGGAACTAGCTTTTCGACTTATCTGCCAGCTTCAAAGACATTTAAATTACATATTGGCATAATAGCATCTTTCTACGATGTAACGCTACATCCCCAAGGAAAAAAAAAAATGGTTCAAATGGCTCTGAGGACTGTGGGACATAAAGTCCCCTAGAACTTAGAACTACTTCAACCTAACTAACCTAAGGACATCACACACATCCATGCCCGAGGCAGGATTCGAACCTGCGACCGTAGCGGTAGCGCGGTTCCAGACTGTAGCTCCTAGAACCGCTCGGCCACTCCGGCCGCCTCCCCATGGCACTAAACTCTCTTAGCCACAAGGTGTTGGCACAGCTGCTTCTTGCAATTTTTAAGCTTAAGTCCCTTGTCCACTGCTCAAAATACAGAAGATTCTCCAACCATAGTAAATAATAGCATATAACAACGGATAAATGAAGACCATACATGTAATAGCTAAAAAAGTTTTTCTGGAGCGATAAATTTAGTGGTGGATTCGTCCCTGACGAACACTTTTTTGATTTCTAATTAGAGGGGTGGTTGATTTGTTTCCCGGAATTGATCTTTTCTCCCTCAAAACCATCCCCTGTTCCATGTATGAAGAGTGGTGTAATAACCAATAGACACAAATTTATGTGCTTCTAGAGAGTGGGATGCATCTACAACAGGGAGTATCCGAGAGTGGGAGTACATGCGTCCTAAGATTTAATGACACGTTGTATCATAGTGCGCGACATGACAAATGCCTTGTTGGATGACATGATGGCACGTGTCTTGTTATACGACATTACATCATGTACCAAGTTACTTTACTTGAGGCGATGCACTATATTAAAGGACACGGGTGAAAATATCAAGAAGATTTTATTTAAATTTCTGTGGAGCTTCCAGACGCATCGAAAAGCTTCTTTTACATCCCTACCACTGCCCATGTAATATTCGCCTTTTTTATGCTTTGATAGGAGCTTTTTCATTCTGGTATCTGCTGTTTGTTCTGCAGGCGCGTAGATAGAAGGTTGTCCAGGATATCACAATGTTCGCTCTGTACGGTATCTGCAGCCATCGACTTGACGCCGATTCACACACACACACACACACACACACACACACACACACACAAGCACGCTCTACCACTGCCATCTTGCCGGGATTGGCTGGTAAGCACAAAGTTCCGTAACAACCCGCTCTGCCCAGGGGAGCAGAGATATGATGGTGGCAAAATCGAACCTCGTTCGAAGCCAGGCCAGAATACAAGTTACTGAGCAAAAACCGTCGCGAAACTCGTCTGCGGCAGAGTATATTCGAAAACGGTGAGATTCCGATGGCTCCAACCGTCTGCCGGTGAGAATGTTTTGATGCACGGCGATTACCTATGAATACGACTCGCCCAGCGTGGGGCACCGCTATAGTAGCGGAAGATCGCCTGTAAGCGCCTGCGGGCCAAGGCTGCGTTCGGTTCAAGGCTGAGACACCGTAGCTGGCAATCTCCGGTCACAGGCACAGTCATAACTCCACAGTCGCTGCGAGTGGGACTGCAGTAACAGCGGCAGTTCATTCACAAACCTGTTGTTGCTGTGATCTACGAGGTGTGGCTGTAAAATAACGAGACTACTGCTATAAAACATTTTATTTCAGAAACATTCGTGTTCAGTTATTGTCACACTCAATACACACCCCTCCTCTATCACTACAACGCTCCACACGTATTTTCCATTGCTGGAAATCGTGCTGCAAGTCTACCTCGGCGAGCCCCTTGATGGCTCGTGTCGCTTTTTCTTTTACTGCTTCAACTTTCTGAAATCTGGTTCCTTTTAATGCAGATTTGACCTTCGGGAATAGATAAAAGTCACATGGTGCTAGGTCAGGCGAATAAGGTGGGTAGTCTAACACCGGAATGCTGTATCTCGCTAGAAACCTCTTAGCAGAGACTGTGGTGTAAGTGGGTGTGTCGTTGTAAAGTAAAACCCATGACTTGTTCTTTCACACGGAGTTGAGTAAGGACATTATGATAGTAGCGGTGATTAATAGCTTGACGTTCAGGAACCCAGTGAAGTTACACAATCCCGTGAATATGGAAAAAAAGCAATCATTATCGTTTTGAATCTTAATTTGTTCGTTCGAATTTTTTCACTCTTGGTGAAGTTGGGATCTTCCAGTGCATGGATTGGCGCTTAGTTTCTCAATTATAAGTGAAAAGCCAATATCCGTCACAAGTTATCGCTCTTTCCAAGAAACTAGGATCAGATGCAATGGTATTCAAAGTTTCATTACAAACGTTTTCACGAGATTCTTTTTGTTCGATCGTGAGAATTTTTCGGTACTAGTCTCGTACACACTTTTCGCATTTTAAACTGGTTGACCTATCCAACAGTTTCAGTAAACGGTCGAATACTCAACCGAATCTCTGATAAAATCAGATTACCTACATTTTCGACATTTTCATTCGTTTCTGGTGTTAAAGGTCGTCCCGGGCGTGAGTTATCTTCAGCGTCTTCTCGGCCATCTTGGAAACGCTTAAGCCTCTCAAAAACTTGTGTACGTGATAAGCAGTCTTCGCTATACCACTTACTTTAGTAAAACATACGTTTCAATAAATAAAAACCTCGAGGTTTTCCGATGATGTTATAATTCCTCAGAGACAGCAAAGGAAGTAGACGAGCAGTTGAACGCAATGTACAGTGTCTTGAAACAAGGGTATGAGATGAAAATCAACGAAAACAAATCAAGTGTTAATGGAATGTAGTCTAATTAAATCAAGTGATGCTGAGGAAATCAGATTAGGAAACGAGGCTCTCAACATAGTATCTCAGTTTTACTTCTTAGGCAGACAAATAATTGATGATGACCGAAGTAGAGAGGATATAAAATGTAGACTGGAAATGGCAACGAAAGCGTTTCTGTTGAAGACGAATATGCTAACATCGAATATTGATTTAAGTGTCAGGAAGTATTTTCTGAAAGTATTTGTTTGGGGTGTAGCCCTGTATGGAAGTGAATCATGGTCGTTAAACGTTTAAGGAAAGAAGAGAATACAAGCGTTTGAAACGTGGTGCTACGGAAGAATGCTGAAGGTTAGGTGGGCACGTACTGAACTGAATTGGGGAGAAAAGAAATTTGGGGCTCAACCTGACCAGAAGGGATCATTTGACAGTTCACATTCTGAGACAGCAAGGGATCACCAATTCAGCATTTGAGGGCAGTAGGGTAAAAACCGTAGAGGGAGACCAAGAGATGAACGCTTCACGTCTTTGGCGCATTAGTATTTTCTTCGTGACAGCATCAGCCCCTTTATTTTTAGAGCCATACCTCGTACAATCTGGAGACTGATCTAATGAAGCTCTTTACGCTAATTTACCCTGTAGAGCCCTGTTATTCTGTGCATAATTATTGTATCCTTCGAACATCTGAACCGGCTGACTGAATTCATCCCTTGGACTTCCTTTACAGTTTTATCCTCCCGCCTCCCCCTACCACACATCCACATTTCACCTATTACCAAACTGGTTCTTCTTTTACACAAGATGTGTCGTATCAAACGATCCATTCTTTTACTCAAGTTGTGCCATGTATTTCTTTTGTTTTCCAATTTGTTTCAGTATTTCCTCATTCTAAAGTTACATAATGAAGTTCTTCTTTCTCCAATTCAATTCCGTACCTTCACACTAGTTATTCGACTTATCTATCTCATCTTCAGCATTCTTCTGTAGGGCCGCATTTCTTCTATTCTCTTCTTGTCTGAAATGGTCATCGTAAACGTTTCACTTCTGTTGAAGGCCACGCACGGTACATATACTTCAAAAAGGGTTCCTAACACTTAAATTTATCTTCGACATTTTTCAGAAATGCTTTTCTTGCTATTGCCGTCCTCTCCTCTCCCTCTCCCACTCCCTATCCCTATCCCTCTCCCTTCCTTTCTTCGTTAGTTATTTTTCTACCCAAACAGAAAAACCCAAATCAAATACTACATAGCATAGGCTGATTTCTTTCGACTGCATTCCATTACCCTTATTTTACTTTGGTTGATCTTCATTTTTCAACTTCTTCTCACTTCACTATCCATCCCGTTCAACTGCTCTTTCAAGTCCTCTATCGGCTCCAAAAGAATTAGTCTCGTTGTCAAACCGCACAGTTTTCATTTGCTAATGATGAACTTTATTTCTATTGCCTAATTTTTCCGATGTACAGAAATAGCTCGCTACCTGAGTGTTGCCAACTTCACCCTAGCCAGAAACGATACAGCGACATGTTGGAAACATACGAACATATGTAACTGTCAAAGCGTCTGCTAGCTACGCTCTTCGATGAGGAGTAAAGACCGTCACCAAAACTGTACAAGGGTCCTTCTCCACGCCCCTTCCCCACCCAACCTCTTCAGCAGTGGCTGCTTTTTTTATTTTAGTGGCATGTGGCATCATTCCCATAACGTGAAACAATCGCTGCGTCACAATTACAACGCTGTTTATGCATCAAATTAAGTTTCAGGTAATTTAAGGTTATACTGGTGGCTAATTATACAAATAATTTGGAGAATCCAAAATACACTAGGAATCGCTCACAAACTGACATCTTTGTGGTCCTGTTCGCACACAAATCGTGTTTATAACATTTCAAATGAGCCAGGTTGAAAGGGTGTGTTAGAACTAAGCACATAGGCCATAAACTAGAAAAAGCCAAAGAAATATCAATCAGATTGTCATTGTGAAGTATATCAAACGATTTCTTTTGATCAGAGGATTATGAAACTGAAATTGATTTTTAGTATTATGAGAGTTACTGATGTATTTCTTCGATGTTTAAATTAATTAGTATAATTTTAAAAAATAGTTTCCTAAATAAAATTATTTATTAGAATCGAGGTGTTTAGACCTCTTGCTTAGATTGAAATACAACAATTCCTTCTGAAGTATTTTCTAAAAAAAGTGTCAAAATAATACAAGTTCCTCCAGAAGGAATGGTCAGTATTGAGGTATATGACAGAAGCGATCATTCGAAGCAAAAAAGTCCAGTAAACATAGACTCTAAAGTCTTTACTTTAAGGGCTATGAGCAAGTGTTCAGTAGAAGAAATGCGTTTCATAATAGCGAACATGAACAAGTGTTCATAGCTCTTAAGAGCCCATGCTAAATGGACTTTTTTTGTGGTCCATACTAGCACCTCTCAGTTTTTTTTTTTTTTTTTTTGTTTTTTTTTTTTTTTGCCAACAGTCTACTGACTGGTTTGATGCGGCCCGCCACGAATTCCTTTCCTGTGCTAACCTCTTCATCTCAGAGTACCACTTGCAACCTACGTCCTCAATTATTTGCTTGACGTATTCCAATCTCTGTCTTCCTCTACAGTTTTTGCCCTCTACAGCTCCCTCTAGTACCATGGAAGTCATTCCCTCATGTCTTATCAGATGTCCTATCATCCTGTCCCTTCTCCTTATCAATGTTTTCCACATACTCCTTTCCTCTCCGATTCTGGGTAGAACCTCCTCATTCCTTACCTTATCAGTCCACTTAATTTTCAACATTCGTCTATAGCACCACATCTCAAATGCTTCGATTCTCTCCTGTTCCGGTTTTCCCACAGTCCATGTTTCACTACCATACAATGCTGTACTCCAGACGTACATCCTCAGAAATTTCTTCCTCAAATTAAGGCCGGTGTTTGATATTAGTAGACTTCTCTTGGCCAGAAATGCCTTTTTTGCCATAGCGAGTCTGCTTTTGATGCAAAGAAGTGGGATACGGAAGTATTAAGGAATGACGAGATACGTTTGAAGTTCCTCAAATTATGGAAAGCAAAAAGCTTGCTGTAGTAGAGATTTGTTTCACTTTATAGAAGTTGAACAAGTGCTCGCAGTTCTAGAGGTATGCATTTTAGAGTACGTGTGTACTACACTTTTTTGCTTCGAATGACCGTTCCTGTCAATATCAGTTTTCATTAAATATACCAATTCGTTCTGAGCGACGGCCTAGCAACACGTCCTCTTTCCACAAGATACAGATTAACAGTCTTTTTTTTTTTAAATAAAATCAATTGTCTTTTTTTTCGAGTCCATACTCAAAGATTCTCTAATACTATCGTTGCGGGGATTGCGCGCTAAAAAGTTTCTTGCTGTCCAGCTGCGCTTCACTTCACATCAAGTACTTTTTGAATCACATTTACATTTACGGTATTTACATACATTACTGAGCTTCTCAGAATAAAATCAGGCACAAATTAGTTAAAGAAAAAAAAAGCAGTGAGGCACACATAACATTACAAGCTGAGCGTCGCTACCCTAGTTGTGATCGGTGCATGTAGGCACAACTCAGCACAGATCGTGTCGACTGTCGTTTTATATCGGACTGACGAGAATATCAGCAGTCTAACGGTTGTTGCCATTTTTGGTCTACTTATTGCGCTGTATTACAACAACTTTAATTTAATTTGACACTTTTTGCTAGAATTAAGCAACGCATTTGAATATAGCTGTCTCTACAGTGTGCTTTTACGAACTCTGTTACTTCAGTGTTCGATACATACTTGGATTTCCCGACATTTAGCAAAACATACGCTATTTTTTTTTCTACAGAGGAGTTCAGATGTGTCAACAATTCAAGCGCATTTTGTACCTTCAGACTTTTACCGTCGGGGTTGGAAAACACTGGTAGGAGGTAGGATTTTGTTCGCTTAGTGCAGGTAAAAGAATAACTGACTCACACAGCTACATCGATTAATTTACGTCAGTTCTAAAGACACAATCTTGTTGAAGCACCAGTTATCAGAAGTCGGAAATCATCTCCTTGATGAGAGGATGAGTGCTGTTGTGGACCCCGCTTATGGTGCTACAATTACCGGAGAGCGTCGTTTGATAAAGAAAAGTCTGGGCCAGATTTCTGGATGCGAAGAGAGTGCGTATCTGTGACAGAGAGAGGGAAGGAGGGAGGTTCAAATGGTTCAAACGGCTCTGAGAACTACGGGACTTAACAGCTGAGGTCATCAGTCCCCTAGAACTTAGAACTACTTAAACCTAATTTACCTAAGGACAACACACACATCCATGCCGGAGGCAGGATTCGAACCTGCGACCGTAGCGGTCGTGCGATTCCAGACTGAAGCGCCTAGAACCGCTCGGCCACAACGGCCGGCAGGGAGGGAGGGAGAGAGAGAGAGAGAGAGAGTGAAAGGGAACTTGAAGTTGTCTGTTCTCTCTGTTCACTAGCTGAAGGCCCAGCATAGGAGTGTTTATAGTCTTCATTAACATTTTTAAATGACTGGACTAATACATATAAACAACATCCGTTACAATACAGGAATCTTACATACCACTGTATCTGATTCTTTCATCCTGACGTTGATATGCCTTTAACAAGCTTCATGGATGAAAAGCGTCTCAAACATATGTACATTTACACAACTGTTCGCAAATTTAATTAGCTCTAGGACATTTTCACTGTGTAATGAATGCCAGTTATTAATTACGGCAGGATCATTTTGGTATGAAAAATGCTTATCAGATTCAATTTTTAACAATGAAATTGTTTTCGAACGAATCAGCTCTCTTTCTGTGTCACTGGGAATCCGCATTACACTTTCTTCATTAACTAGAAGTGGGTTCAGAACTTATGAAAACGACTTTCAGATGGCCCCTGCAATATTTACGTTTTTCGGTATACTTGGTCACATTGACAATCCGCAGCACCATAGTGCTCTTCTCAGCAGAACCAAGACTGCGAGAATCCGCCGGTCGCTGCGACTGTAGCGAGACAGTTGTGGCTGAGGCAAGGGTGGGACTGACTGTCAGCTACAGCGGAGGTGCAGCGAGGCCGCGGCAGTGAAAGTGTGGGCGGGGCGTCTGAACTTTGGCTGCGGCGGCGGCGGCGGCGGCGGCTGAAGGCGTACAGCAGGCGGCACCAGCGAGCAGCAGCCAGCAGAGGAGAGGCGGGGAGGCGGCGTTTCATGGCTGCAGAATATCGCTCGGGGATAAAGGGTGGCTACCACTACGCAAACAGCCAGCATACGAGTACCGGTCCGTCTGTCGACTCTGGACTATATTGGTGTCTGCGTTACGGCCGTTGAGGCTTTCTCGACAAAACTCATGGTTTCCACTCCTCCCCTGTTCACAGTCTATTAATTCCGTCATACACTACTGGACATTAAAATTGCTACAGCACGAAGATGACGTGCTACAGACGCGTAGTTTAACCGACAGGAAGAAGACGCTGTGATATGCAAATGATTAGCTTTTCAGAGCAGTCACACAAGGTTGGCGCCGGTGGCGACACCTAAAACATGCTGAAATGAGGAAAATTTTCAACCGATTTCTCACACACAAACAGCAGTTGGCCGGCATTGCCTGGTGAAACGTTGTTGTGATGCCTCGTGTAAGGAGGAGAAATACGCACCATCACGTTTCCGACTTTGCTAAGGGTCGGATTGTAGCCTATCGCGATTGCGGTTTATCGTATCGCGACATTGCTGCTCGCGTTGGTCGAGATCCAATGACTGTTAGCAGAATATGGAATCGGTGGGTTCAGGAGCGTAATACGGAACGCCGTGGTATATCCCAACGGCCTCGTATCACTAACAGTCGAGATGATAGGCATCTTATCCGCATGGCTGTAACGGATCGTGCAGCCACGTCTCGATCCCCGAGTCAACAGATGGGGACGTTTGTAAGACAACAACCATCTGCACGAACAGTTCGACGTTTGCAGCAGCATGGACTGTCAGCTCGGAGACCATGGCTGCGGTTACCCTTGACCCTGCATCACAGACAGGAACGCCTGCGATGGTGTTCTCAACGACGAAGCTGGGTGCACGAATTCGGATGAATCCAGGTTCTGTTTACAGCATAATGATGGTCGCATCCGTGTTTGGCGACATCGCGGCGAGCGCATATTGGAAATGTGTATTCGTCATCGCCATACTGGCGTGTCACCCGGCGTGACGGTATGGGGTGCCATTGGTTACACGTCTCGGTCACCTCTTGTTCGCATTGACGGCACTTTGAACAGTGGACGTTACATTTCAGATGTGTTATGACCGGTGGCTCTACCCTTCATTCGATCCCTGCGAAACCCTACATTGCAGTAGGATAATGCACGACCGCATGTTGCGGGTCCTGTACGGGCCTTTCTGCATACAGAAAATTTTCGACTGCTGCCCTGGCCAGCACATTCTCCAGATCTCTCACCAACTGAAAACGTCTGGTCAATGGTGGCCGAGCAACTAGCTCGTCACAATACGCCAGTCACTACTCTTGATGAACTGTGGTATCGAGTTGAAGCTGCATGGGCAGCTGTACGTGTACACGCCATCCAAGCTCTGTTTGACTCAATGCCCAGGCGTATCAAGGCCGTTATTATGGCCAGAGGTGGTTGTTCTGGGTACTGATTTCTCGCGATCTATCCACCCAAATTGCGTGAAAATGTAATCACATGTCAGTTCTAGTATAATATATTCGTCCAAAGAATACCTGTTTATCATCTGCATTTCTTCTTGGCGTAGCAATTTTAATGGCCAGCGGTGTATTTATTCCATAATCATATCGACAACTTCCCTACTCATCCGTAGAAAATGGGTTCCCTCTCATCCCCACCTAACCCCATGTGGAGAAATTTAAGTCCTAAAATGTTTTCGTTCAGTGTAGAGGCGACGGAAGATGTGGATTGTTATTTTGAAAACCTTCCACAACTCAGCAACTTCGTACGTAGACATAATGTCTTGACGAAATAGACACCATTCCTCTAGGAATAGGGACCTTTTCTCTCATTTGGACATCTAGTTGATCCAGAAATTTTATGTTGGATCTGATAGATATTGCTTTACAGTTTGAAAAGTAAACAACAAGTGAAACACTTGTTCTATACCACAAAAGACTGAGCTTAACCTTACCGGTGGGTGAAATCTACTTTCCCAACAAATACCACACTCATTTTACTCCTTTTGAGTTGGTAACTCGCTACGTTCGCACAATCCCAAACAGTGAACCTACTCGTTATTTTCAGCTGTGGCTGCAGTTTTTTGAGGCGTAATTCGAGAGGATCATCTTCAGAATATGTACCGTGAACTCATTTCTTAACAATAGAAAATACAAGAGCAGATTCCTTCATCTCTGGATGAACTCCCACTGCAATATACCGTCATAAAAACAAGATTTATACAAAAAAACCACCTTAAAAAGTCGTGTAAAGAAAGCTACTCCCTGACAGAGATTTCACTTGACTGATCATATTGCACAACTTGCAGCAACGTATTAGAGACAAAACTTCACTGACAAAATCATCATCTCTCTCAGACGCCGAGATCTTTACGTCTCGTTCTCACAGAACGTAAAAAAAAGGGGCTGATGTACTCGATCTTAAACGGGGAAAGGAAACCACGCATTGTGAGCTGGGTTGTACTACCGCACCTTGCAGGACCCTGGTTCGCTGAGATCGTTATTCAATGTAGGCACACGAAATTTCGTTATCACTTGGCAGTGTCGCCAAGTATAAGGTATTCAAAAAGATTCAGGTGAACTTCCGTGAGTTTTGCAAGGTGAAGGTGAGGTGCCGGCGGAAGTGAAGCTGTCATCGCGGGTCATAAGAAGTTTGATTCTATATGTACGTCTGCAAGCGGTTATAATGGCCATTACTGGCACTGCCCGATCTACTTTCGTACATTGGTTGCTTATTATGTCCTATACTGCCCCTCCGGATCACAGAAGGAAAGCTGACAAAGTGAAAATTCTTAAGAACACAGAGCCCCAAAAAACCTCATTTCCATGTAGCGCTGCCCAGAACCCACCAGCTACACGCCTAAAGTCAGAAAGCCAGCTTGGTCGATCTTCGTGTCACCGGCAAGTAGAAAGAATACTGGAACGAACGTCCATCCCAGAACGCCCTCCTAATTCAAAACACGACGATGATGATTGTGGGATTTCAGAGTTCCCGTCGCATTCGGTCGAGACTCAACCACATCCGAACCGGACAACGATATGTGGCCACATCTTGAAGAAGTGGGTTTAGTGTAAAAGTTGTGCGTGTGTATGTGGTGACGAGGAACAGGCATTAAGGCACACTGTGGAGAACTGGTCACCGCATGCTTTTGAAGGTGGTCTGAAAGACTTGCATTAAGTGACACCGAGTGCTGCGATTTGCTTGTCAAAACTAAGTGTGACTTGCAAATTCATTGTGTATGTATTCGTTCTGCAACAACATTCGATAATAATAATAATAATAATAATAGGTCCCGTGGAGGCCCGGGAAAAGAATAGGCCTCCGGTATGTTCTGCCAGTCGTAAAAGGCGACGAAAAGAAAAAACCACTAATAGGCCTAACCCCCCTTTTAGTGTGATTAGTTGGTTCAGGACAGAACTAATTAAGCCTCGGACAAGCGCTGTCATGGTCGGGGACGACGCTTCAACCCTATGCCCGTCCACAATGGTAACGACACTGCTATCCACACAGAAAATGATTTAAATCCAAATAGCGGTGTTTTGCAGGATATGCTTCCTGCAACCACTCTAGAAGGAAAACAAAGACAGAGGATGAGATGGTCAGATGAAGTTAACCGACACCTCATGTTCTGTGATTACCAAGCAACAAACTTAGGAACAAACACAACTGGATACAGATCACAAGTATACACAACATTTATTACCAGATACCCAGAATTAAAATTTTTAACAGAACAACGACTAGCTGATCAGATCCGTGTGATAATAAAAAAATAACAGGATACCCCAGTCAAAATTAGAAAACATCAAACAACAAGTACAACAAATACTAGAACAAAATAATGTGCAATCAGAAGAAGAAGAACATACAGTAATGGACTCAAACATCTCAGAGCAAACAAACAAAGAACAACACGCATCAATTAAACAATCAGAGGAAAACGAAATCTTAAGACATCCACCACAACAATCACAAATAGAACATGAAGTGACACACATGTTAGATATAGAAGAAAAATTTCAGCTGACATATATAGAATACAAAGACACAAATACAGACATTAGACCATCCTTGCATAGACCACCAAATAACCCACAAGTCGACACAACAATAACAACTATCAACACAATCATACACAACAAAATAAATGAAAAAACAACTATGGAAGAGTTACAACTACTGATTTATATAGGAGCATTCACTACACTAAATATACACACTAGGCAGAGATCAGAACCAACCAAGACACAGAAGAAACCCACAAAACCAGCATGGCAACACAGGCTACAGATCAGAATAGAAAAACTGAGAAAAGAGATCGGACAGGACAGCTAACACAATTTATAAGAAATGAAATATCAGACAAAAAATGAAAAAGGTTAGGTAAAAATCGCACAACAAGAAGCAATAGAGCAGTTAGATGAAAAGAAGCAGAAATTACAAGCATCGGTCAAACGACTTATAAGATACAAAAAAAGTGAAAATAGAAGGAAACAAAACCAAACATTCAACACAAACCAAAAGTAATTTTACCAGACAATAGATAACACACACATTAAAATAGACAATCCACCAGCATGCATGGTGGATACAAGCAGAAACAGACACATACAAGATGATACCACAAATGCCTGAAGTGATAATTTTACAACATGAAGTCACCCAAGCAATTAATTCTACTCACAATTGGAAAGCCCCTGGAAAAGATAAAATAGCAAATTTCTGGCTAAAGAAGTTCACCTCAACACATTCACATCTAACTAAATTATTTAATAGTTACATTGCAGACCCATACACATTCCCTGATACACTTATACATGGAATAACTTATCTGAAACCTAAAGATCAAGCACACAATGCAAACCCAGCTAAATATTGCCCCATAACATGCCTAGCAACAATATACAAAATATTAACTTCAGTCATTACACAGAAATTAATGACACATACAACACAGAACAAAATTATAAATGAAGAACAAAAAGGCTGTTGCAAAGGAGCACGAGGATGTAAAAAGCAACTGATAATAGATGCAGAGGTGACATATCAAGCTAAAACTAAACAAAGGTCGCTACACTACGCATACATTGATTACCGAAAAGCTTTTGATAGTGTACCCCACTCATGGTTACTACCGATACTGGAAATATACAAAGTAGATCCTAAATTGATACAGTTCCTAAACATAGTAATGAAAAACTGGAAAACCACACTTAATATCCAAACACGTTCAAATAATGTCACATCACAGCCAATACAGATTAATCGTGGTATATACCAAGGAGACTCATTAAGTCCTTGCTGATTCTGCGTTGCTCTGAACCCACTATCCAACATGCTAAATAATACAAATTATGGATATAATATTACTGGAACATACCCACACAAAATAACACATTTGCTATACATGGATGATCTAAAACTACTGGCAGCAACAAATCAACAACTCAACCAATTACTAAAGATAACAGAAGTATTCAGCAATGATATAAATATGGCTTTTGGAACAGACAAATGTAAGAAAAATAGCATAGTCAAGGGAAAACACACTAAACAAGAAGAATACATGTTGGATAACCACAGAGACTGCATAGAAGCGATGGAAAAAACAGATGCCTATAAATATCTAGGATATAGACAAAAAATAGGAATAGATAATAGAAATATTAAAGAAGAACTAAAAGAAAAATATAGACAAAGACTAACAAAAATACTGAAAACAGAATTGACAGCAAGAAACAAGACAAAAGCTATAAATACTTATGCTATACCAATATTGACCTACTCATTTGGAGTAGTGAAATGGAGTAACACAGACCTAGAAGCACTCAGTACACTTACACGATCACAATGCCACAAATATAGAATACATCACATACATTCAGCAACAGAAAGATTCACATTAAGCAGAAAGGAAGGAGGAAGGGGATTCATCGACATAAAAAACCTACATTATGGACAGGTAGACAATTTAAGAAAATTCTTTCTAGAACGAGCAGAAAGTAGCAAAATACACAAAGCAATCACTGATATAAATACATCGGCTACACCACTACAATTTCATAACCACCTCTACAACCCTTTAGATCACATAACATCAACAGATACGAAGAAAGTAAATTGGAAAAAGAAAACACTACATGGCAAGCACCCGTATCATCTAACACAGCCACACATAGATCAAGACGCATCCAACACATGGCTAAGAAAAGGCAATATATACAGTGAGACGGAAGGATTCATGATTGCAATACAGGATCAAACAATAAACACCAGATATTACAGCAAGCATATTATTAAAGATCCCAATACCACAACAGATAAATGCAGACTTTGCAAACAGCAAATAGAGACAGTAGATCACATCACAAGCGGATGTACAATACTAGCAAATACAGAATACCTCAGAAGACATGACAATGTAACAAAAATAATACGAGTACATCAACAACTTGCCATACAACATAAACTAATAAAACAACACGTTCCCACATACAAGTATGCACCACAAAATGTACTGGAGAATGATGAATACAAATTATACTGGAACAGAACCATTATAACAGATAAAGCAACACCACATAACAAACCTGACATCATACTCACCAATAAAAAGAAGAAATTAACACAACTAATCGAAATATCCATACCCAATACAACAAATATACAGAAGAAAACAGGAGAAAAAATTGAAAAATACATCCAACTGGCTGAGGAATTCAAGGACATGTAGCATCAGAATAAAGTTGACATTATACCAATTATACTACCAACTACAGGAGTCATACCACACAATATCCACCAGTACATCAACGCAATACAGCTACATCCAAACATATATATACAACTACAGAAATCTGTAATTATTGATACTTGTTCAATTACCCGAAAGTTCCTAAATGCAATGTAAGATATACCGTACAGTTAAAAGGAAGTCACGCTTGATCAAGATCCGCGTCACTTTCCATTTTTAACCAGACATAACGTCTGAGAAAGAAAAGAAATAATAATAGTACATTAGAACCATGATTCTTAGGCATACAGGATAGGCAACCTGACAGTAGCTCCCATTTTAATTATGCACTAGTGAACCGTACAGAAATTTATTTATTGCGTTGTAGCCTGTAACCTACAATTTAAAGACAGGTTGCATTCATTCTCACACAAATTATTCCTATTAACAGAAATTTTCCCCATGCAGTGGCAACTAGTGATGCAATATGTATTATTAAAACCTACACAATATCCGTCACCATAACTATTTCTGCTATTAATGTAAACAACATCAACTACAATATGTCATTCTATCTATTACCTTTTTCGCCCTAAAATCTGTTTCTGTCTGTCACTAGAATACGCGACAGCTAATTGAATCAGATTGTAAACATTAATAATGCCAGTTCTTGTCGGTCATTTTCCACAACATAATCCATTGCTCCCCGGTCCGTAGGCACATCCTGACCGTTCTTTGGACGCTGCAGTGGGTGCTGTCTGGAACCGCGCTGCTGCTGCGGTCGAAGATTCTAATCCTGCCTCGGGCATGGATGTGTATGATGTCCTTAGGTTAGTTAGGTTTAAATGTTCTAAGTCTAGGGGACTGATGACCTCAGATGTTAAGTCCCATAGTGCTCAGAACCACTTGAAGCCAACCACCTCTGGCCGTAATAACGGCCTTGATACGCCTGGGCACTAATTCAAACAGAGCTTGGATGGCGTGTACACGTACAGCTGCCCATACAGCTTCAACACGATACCACAGTTCATCAAGAGTAGTGACTGGGGTATTGTGACAAGCCAGTTGCTAGGCCACCATTGACGATACGTTTTCAATTGATGAGAGATCTGGAGAATATGCTGACCAGGGCAGCAGTCGAACATTTTCTGTATCCAGAAAGGCCCGTACAGGACCTGCAACATGCGGTCGTGCATTATCCTGCTGAAATGTAGGGTTTCACAGAGATCAAATTAAGGGTAGAGACGCGAGTCGTAATACATCTGAAATGTAACGTCCACTGTTCAAAATGGCATCAATGGGAACAAGAGGCACAAATGGCATCTCATACCATAACGCCGGGTGATACGCCAGTGTGGCGATGACGAATACACGCTTCCAATGCGCGTTCACCGCGATGTCGCGAAACACGGATGCGACCATCATGATGCAGTTAACAGAACCTGGATTCATCGGAAAAAGGAAAGTTTTGCCATTCGTGCAACCAGCTTCGTCGCTGAGTACACCATCGCAGGCGCTCCTGTCTGTGATGCAGCGTGAAGTGTAACCGCAGCCATGGTCTCCGAGCTGATAGTCCATGCTGCTGCAATGTCGTCGAACTGTTCGTGTAGATGTTGTTGTCTTGCAACCGTCCCCATCTGTAGACTCAGGGATCGAGATGTGGCTGCACGATCCGTTACAGCCATGCGGATAAGATGCCTGTCATCTCGACTGCTAGTGATACGAGGCCGTTGGGATGGAGCACGGCGTTCCGTATTACCCTCCTGAACCCACCGATTCCATATTCTGCTAACTGTCATTGGATCTCGAACAACGCGAGCAGCAATGTCGCGATACGATAAACCGCAATCGCGATAGGCTACAATCCGACCTTTATGAAAGTCGGAAACGTGATGGTACGCATTTCTCCTCCTTCACGAGGCATCAAAACAATGTTTCACCAGGCAACGCCGGCCAACTGCTGTTTGTGTATGAGAAATCGGTTGGAAACTTTCCTCATGTCAGCACGTTGCAGGTGTCGCCACACGCGCCAGCCTTGTGTGAATGCTCTGAAAATGGCTCTGAGCACTATGGGACTTAACATCTTAGGTCATCAGTCCCCTAGAACTTAGAACTACTTAAACCTAACTAAGCTAAGGACATCACACACACCATGCCCGAGGCAGGATTCGAACCTGCGGCCGTAGCAGTCCCGCGGTTCCGGACTGAAGCGCCTAGAACCGCACGGCCACCGCGGCCGGCGAATGCTCTGAAAAGCTAATCATTTGCATATCACAGCATTTTCTTCCTGTTGGTTAAATTTTGCTTCTGCAGCACGTCATCTTCGTGGTGTCGCAATTTTAATGGCCAGTAGTATAGATATTATTAACGCACTCCGACGCCTTGACGCTCGACTCGGAGTTAGCTGGTTCGAATCCCGGTGGTGAGCGAAGTTTACCGCCAGTATTTGGCTGGGAAGGAAAGCAGAAGTGACGGCACAAAATTTCTAATCGCCATACTTTGCGCCAATGTCCATATCTCTCGGCAGAGTCTCATGGAGTGAGGGCATGGTATACTGTTGATAGCGATCCGTTTGTCTGGGGAGAGTTAAGTGCGGCTGCCCCCTTTGTGCTATTCGAGAGCAGTAGGCTATGTGCCGGCAGCGGGTTTCACGCTCTCCCTTGTCTCGTCATCTTAAAACCATACAGGACGCCACCGACGAATTGCTGTCGCTTACTCTCAATTATACGACGCGAGGAAAGGGGCACTGTGCAAGAAGGAAGCTAAACTTTGTAAGATTGAACGGCTGAATCTATCACTTGCGGTCTCCAGGCAAACAATGCCATATGCCTCCTGCTTTCTTTCTGAGGGAGTAATCATGCCGCCCTTATGACGCATATCTCGCTTGGCGCTCTAACAATGACGTACCGGCCGGCCACGGTGGTCGAGCGGTTCTAGGCGCTTCAGTCAGGAACCGCGCGACTGCTACGGTCGCACGTTCGAATCCTGCCTCGGGCATGGATATCTGTGATGTCCTTAGCTTGGTTAGGTTTAAGTAGTTCTAAGTTCTAAGGGACTGATGACCTCAGATTGTAAGTCCTATAGTGCTCAGAGCCATTTGAACCATTTTTGAACGTACCGGGGTGCTGGCTAGAAACGACTGCCGTCGCGGAACGTGGAGAGCTAGTCCCAGAGACTACTTGTGTGCCACATGTGTTACCAGTTGGCAACACTGACGTCAGTCTGGCACTAGGCCAGCGATGAACTCCATTTACACTGAAGTAACAGAAATCACGGGAGAGCGATATGTACATATACAGTTGGCGGTAGTATCGCATACACAAGGCATGAAAGGGCAGTGCACTGGCGGAGCTGTTATTTGCACTCAGGTGATTAATATGAAAGCGTGTCTGACGTGATTATACCCGCACCACGGGAATTAACAGAGTAGTTGGAGCTAGAGGCATAGGACATTCCATTTCGGAAAACGTTAGGGCATTCAATATTCCGAGATCCACAGTGTCGAGAGTGTGGCGAGAATACCAAATTTCAGGCATTACCCCTCACCACAGACAACGCAGCAGCCGACGAACTTCACTTAATCACCGAAGCAGAGGCGTTTGCGTAAAGTTGTCGCGTGAAATAACCGCAAAAATCAATGTGGGACGTACTACGAACGTATTAATTAAGACATGCGGCGAAATTTGACGTTAATGGGCTGTTACAGCAGATGACCGACGCGAGTGCCTTTGTTAATAGCACGACATCGCCTGCAGCGCCTCTGGTGGCCTCGTGACCTTATCGTTGGACACTAGACGACTGGAAAACCATAGCCCGGTCAGGTGAATTCCAATTTCAGTTGGTAAGAGCTGATGATAGGGTTCTGGTGTGGAGCAGACACCACGAAGCTGTGGACCCAATTTGTCAACAAGGCACCGCGCGAGCTGGTGGTGGCTTCATAATAGTATGGGCTGTGTTTACATGGAATGTGCTGTGTCCTCTGGATGTTCGTCTACTTGAAGACTTCCTGCCATTATAGGACTTTTTATGAATGACAGTACACCATGTCACTGGAGCACAATTGTTCGTGACAGATGTGAAGAATATTCTGGACACTTCGAGCAAATGGTTTGGTCACCTAGGACGACTCCCATCGCGCAGTCATGGAACATAACTGAGAGGGCAGTTCGCCCACAGAAACCTGCACTAGTAACACTTTCGCAATTATGGACGGCTATAGAGGCAGCAAGGCTCAAAATTTCTGTAGGTGACTTCCAATGGCTTGTTGAAATTAAAAATACACTCCTGGAAATTGAAATAAGAACACCGTGAATTCATTGTCCCAGGAAGGGGAAACTTTATTGACACATTCCTGGGGTCAGATACATCACTTGATCACACTGACAGAACCACAGGCACATAGACACAGGCAACAGAGCATGCACAATGTCGGCACTAGTACAGTGTATATCCACCTTTCGCAGCAATGCAGGCTGCTATTCTCCCATGCAGACGATCGTAGAGATGCTGGATGTAGTCCTGTGGAACGGCTTGCCATGCCATTTCCACCTGGCGCCTCAGTTGGACCAGCGTTCGTGCTGGACGTGCAGACCGCGTGAGACGACGCTTCATCCAGTCCCAAACATGCTCAATGGGGGACAGATCCGGAGATCTTGCTGGCCAGGGTAGTTGACTTACACCTTCTAGAGCACGTTGGGTGGCACGGGATACATGCGGACGTGCATTGTCCTGTTGGAACAGCACGTTCCCTTGCCGGTCTAGGAATGGTAGAACGATGGGTTCGATGACGGTTTGGATGTACCGTGCACTATTCAGTGTCCCCTCGACGATCACCAGTGGTGTACGGCCAGTGTAGGAGATCGCTCCCCACACCATGATGCCGGGTGTTGGCCCTGTGTGCCTCGGTCGTATGCAGTCCTGATTGTGGCGCTCACCTGCACGGCGCCAAACACGCATACGACCATCATTGGCACCAAGGCAGAAGCGACTCTCATCGCTGAAGACGACACGTCTCCATTCGTCCCTCCATTCACGCCTGTCGCGACACCACTGGAGGCGGGCTGCACGATGTTGGGGCGTGAGCGGAAGACGGCGTAACGGTGTGCGGGACCGTAGCCCAGCTTCATGGAGACGGTTGCGAATGGTCCTCGCCGATACCCCAGGAGCAACAGTGTCCCTAATTTGCTGAGAAGTGGCGGTGCGGTCCCCTATGGCACTGCGTAGGATCCTACGGTCTTGGCGTGCATCCTTGCGTCGCTGCGGTCCGGTCCCAGGTCGACGGGCACGTGCACCTTCCGCCGACCACTGGCGACAACATCGATGTACTGTGGAGACCTCATGCCCCACGTGTTGAGCAATTCGGCGGTACGTCCACCCGGCCTCCCGCATGCCCACTATACGCCCTCGCTCAAAGTCCGTCAACTGCACATACGGTTCACGTCCACGCTGTCGCGGCATGCTACCAGTGTTAAAGACTGCGATGGAGCTCCGTATGCCACGGCAAACTGGCTGACACTGACGGCGGCGGTGCACAAATGCTGCGCAGCTAGCGCCATTCGACGGCCAACACCGCGGTTCGTGGTGTGTCCGCTGTGCCGTGCGTGTGATCATTGCTTGTACAGCCCTCTCGCAGTGTCCGGAGCAAGTATGGTGGGTCTGACACACCGGTGTCAATGTGTTCTTTTTTCCATTTCCAGGAGTGTAAATATGATATTCACAAAGTCGTGATTTTGTCGATCCATGTGTTTGTTTGGCAGGGGGCTCGAAATTCTGGACGGTAAACGTTTGGTACGTCCTGGACGCCCACACGTGTTTATTCAGCAGTGTTGTATACCGCACTTCCAATGGCGCGGGTCTCCTCGGCTGGTGTTTCTGTTGTTTCATGCGGCGCTGCCAATAGGGAAAGAACCTGGGAGTTATGCCTTCGCGTAGCTGGCGTCACACAGTGGGACCAGCCAACACAAAAAACAAAACACGGCACACAACAGCTGCGGCCCGCCTCGACTCGCAACAGGATACGACTTTTTTAATGCAAAAACTTTCCGCCGCTAACATAACCCCCGCACGCACTAGTTTTTCACAACACCGGACCGCTGCTCTCTTTATAATGCATTCCGGGAGGTGCGTGGGCGAAATGCAGGAATGAAAACCCGAGAACGATACAGTGGCCTCCGCTATACCACTCGCGCATTACCAGGTCTCTACCGTCGTAACCTCCCCCCCCTCCCTCCCCCCCGCAGTATTCTTTTCTATTAAGCGTGTTGTCAGTGGGACCCTCGCGAAATGAGTTTACTCGTAATTTTTCCAGCCTCGAAGAATGAACTCCTCAGGTCATTAGAGCTTAACATGCATTATTTTATTTTTGAGTTCCAATCACTCGCAGCAATTGCGCGCAAAATTTAATGTCTGCCTCAGATTGTAGAAAAGAACGACTGGTACTGTCTCTTGCCGAACTGAGTGGCCGAGCGGTTCTAGGCGCTAAGTCTGGAACCGCGCGACCGCTGCGGTCGCAGGTTCGAATCCTGCCTCGGGCATGGATGTGTGTGATGTCCTTAGGTTAGTTAGGTTTAAGTAGTTCTGAATTACAGGGGACTTATGACCTCAGAAGTTAAATCCCATAGTGCTCAGAGCCATTTGAACCATTTTTTGGTAGTGTCTCCGCTCCTGAAAGTGGCAAGCTGCCTTATATTTTCTTGTGTTATGTTATGGAAAAGGAATGCCTCCGAATTTTTTTAAAGTCAAAACTCTGAAAGCTTTTTAAACAAAAGGAACCTTATTAACATTCTACATCTTTATTCTTCATGTCTATATACCAGGTGATCAAAAAGTCAGTATAAATTTGAAAACTTAATAAACCACGGAATAATGTAGATAGAGAGGTAAAAATTGACACACTTGCTTGGAATGTATGGGGTTTTATTAGAACAAAAAAACGTTCACAAAATGTCTGAATTTCAGGAAATTGGTAAATTTATTTTCCTTATGACCCGCAGCAATAAGTTTAATCAACTTCCAAGGATGAATGTTCATCCTATGCGAGAACATAAATAACTAGGCAGTATCTCAGGTAGGTCCCCACTTAATGCAAAGCATCGAAAAATGCTAAGTCAAGCTTGCTTCAGATTCAAGTTAAAGTTTTCAGATGCTAACTCTGAATTCTGAATCGTTCCCTGCCGAAAAAAAAAATTCTAAGTCAACAGCTCGAAAATATTACTAAATATTTACTGGCAACACACGCGTCAATTTTTTAAGTCCACGGCACGTGAGTCTATATATATATATATATATATATATATATATATATATATATATATATATATATGTGTGTGTGTGAAATCACTTCCAAATTTTATTTGCTTTTCAATGCTGAAATCAGATTTTTAGTACACACTCGCTTTCGCATAAATTACATTTTTAACATGAAAAACTTTCATTTTGGTGTTATTACTGTCAATAAATATTAATAATTAACTATTAGCCTATTTTTACTTTCCTGAACTATTGTCGTTCTTTAATGCTGCCATTATTTTTACGATATAAGTTAATGATGTGGCTAGGTTTGCGGAGTTTTCGGCATGGAATACACATTCCGGTCCATAGTTCAAAAGTGTTAATGTTTATCACAATTTTCGTTTAATTCTCTGATAGGTCTGGTGGTGGTGTCACCGAGTTACAATTTTTCTGGAGTTTATACAATTTGTAAGTTATAGAATAACTTAAAAACTATTCATGGCATCCAGAGCACAATTATACCCTAGTACTCGCTATAATTTTTCCTTTATATCTGTGGTACTGGCTTTCCAGTGTCTTACGGGGTTCAAATTTTATTAAAATATATCTTATTTTCAGTCTTTAACAAGCTCCTTTAATCTCTCATGGTTCCTCTTCCAAGCATTTTTCTCGCCAAGTGCTTGCGAGCACTGGAAATACTGGCCACGTGCTTTCAGAGACAGTTAGTCGTCTGCTAGCATCAGCAGTTCTCAATAGAAGAGCTCAAAGAGCGCCGACATCTGGCGGACGAACTACAAAGCCATTGCCGCTGAGGACGGCCACTCTCAGCCAATACGTGGCTTGATATCACACATTTTATATGTCAAACGTGAGATCACGCCCCGACAACTGTCACACGAAGCGTAAAAAACTCCGAGTTCTCTGCCGCGTCTGCTGCCAAAGTTTGTAAGGTGCCTTCTGGGGGCTCTAAAGTCACACGGCCAAATGCTTTGTAAAGTTGACTCGATGCTGTAATCACTGAAGTAGCACCACATATCCTCTCAGTCCGGGATTCGTATTAAGAGGGTGGAACTATCCCTTCGTATATCCTACCTGTAATTGCATTCTACTTCACTTTTCATCAGCAAACCCCGCAGTTACTATGCCAGTAATCTAAGGAATTGATTCGCACAACGAACAAGATGTTTAGTTTCAGCGAAAAACAGGTCTGAGTTTACATAAGCGAAGCAGTCTTAGCAAATAACCCGGTATTCCGATTGAGGACAAAGGTAACTGGAGAAGTAGCGGCATTTAACTAAAGGGCCTTCGCTTAGCTTATGAAGGCCGACTGCCTTGAAAAAACTCCTGAAGGAGTGTCCATCTACTGTGCGCAGTGTATAACGATTGCTAGGAGTAGCGGCGGCTTGTTTTTGTCGTGGTGGAGGATAACGGGAGCAGAGCAGAGGCAGGGATCACACCACACAAGGACAGCAGGTCCGCTTCGCGGCAATAGCAGTCGCGCCGCGTCGGAGAGCAACAAAAACACGCGCTGGTCAAGGCGAGCGGAGCTGGCCAAGCCGCGGAAGGTGGTCTGCTCTGGCGGTCTGCCTCACTGCTACTCTACGCGCACCCAGTACTCACGCTCACTATCAGATCTGTGGGAAATTATTATTCTTATAGTACTGGAGAAAGATGGGAGTAAGAATGTGAGAGCCAGCAGACGGTCACGCTGACAGATTTCCGTGTAAACTAAAAGCCAGCGCACGGGGCGTAGCAGAGAGGGCTTTCTACAGATATTAACGATTTCCTATCCATTTTCCTTCATGTATTGTGCGAGGGATAAATAACTGTCTACAGGCCTCTGGAAGCGACCTAAGATTTCTCTCCTGATTCTCACGATCCCTTCGGTGGTGAATATTCGCGCAGTTTTCCTCGACTACATGTTTTCTGAGTTTCCCCAACATGAGAAGTACGGCGCTTTTCTTCCACAAATTCCCGCTGAGGTCCACCTATAACGTCTGATACACCTTTATATCGCCTGTACCTATCTGATTCAAATGGCTCTGAGCACTATGGGACTCAACTTCTGAGGTCATCAGTCCCCTCGGACTTAGAACTACTTATACCGAACTAACATAAGGGCAACACACATATCCATGCCCGGGACACGACTCCAACCTGCGACCGTAGCGGTCGCGCGGTTCCAGACTGTAGCGCCTAGAACCACCCGGCCACCCCCGCCGGCTGTACCTACGTGACAGAATCCTAGTTGGTATTGCGAGATGGCAATGGTAATGCTACTGATGACATTGCCGCTAAAGCGTATATATCGAACACAGTTTTCCGAAAATTCTCTACCAAATAAGACTAACTAAAAACATTCCAGAATTCGAATCAAGAACAGCCGCCACCACGAGAGCAGGAAATGTTCTCGGTGTAGCGAAGCAATTTAAGTCACTTAATAAAGGAAAAGCCTCCGGTCCGGATTCTATACCACAGATTATGTCGATACAATAGCTAAAGATCCGTTCTTAGAGACCGAAAGTTACAATATTACACTAATTTCTAGGAAAGAAAATGATCCACAGATAACAGTTAACGAACTGACTAAAGCATCTCATGATTTTAATCTTATCATTTTGGAGCAGAAAATTAGAACCATGGGGATGAGGCTTCTAAAGAGAATACGAGGATGTGAAAGGACAGACAGATCAAAAATATTGATACCAGAAATGAACGAAACACATACAATGAGGTGACAGAAATCATGCATACCTCCTAATATCGCCCGCAAGTCGTGGTCTAGTGGCTAGCGTTGCTGCCTCTGGATCACGAGGTCCCGGGTTGGATTCCCGGCCGGGTTGGGGATTTTCTCTGCCTGGGGACTGGCTGTTTGTACTGTCATCATAATTTCCTCATCATCATTCGTGACAGTGGCTAGATTGGACTGCGTAAAACTTGGAACTTTGTTTGGGCGCTGACGACGCGCAGTTGAGCGCCACTTAAACCAAACATCATCGACCCCTCCTAATATCGTGTCGGACCACCTTTTGTCCGTCGTAGTACAGGAACTCATCGTGCCATGGACTCCGTAAGTCGTTGGAAGTCCCCTGCAGTAAAATATTGAGCCATGCCGACTCTATAGCCGTCCATAATTGGCAAAGTGTTGCCGCTGCAGTATTTTGTGCACGAACTGACCTCTCGATTTTGTCCCATGTCGGATGATATAGGTGGCCAAATTATACGCTCAAACTGTCAAGAACCATCTTCAAACCAATCACGAACAATTGTGGCCCTGTAACGTGGTGAGTTGTTATCATTAAAAATGTCATCGTTGTTTGGGCATATGAAGCTCATGAATGGCTGCAAATGTTCTCCAAGAAGCCGAAAACAATCGTTTACAGTCAATGATCGTTTGAGTTGGATGAGAGGACCCAGTCCATTACAAGTTACCACAGCCCACACCATTAAGGAGCCACCAGCAGCTTACACAGTGCCTTGCTGACAACTTGATTCCAGCGTTTCGTGGGGCCTGCGCCACACTCAAACCTTACAATCAGCTCTTACCATCGTAAATCGAGACTCGTCTGACCAGACCACGGTCTTCCAGTCGTCTAGGATCCAACCGATACGGTCACGCGCCCAAGAGAGGCGTTGCAGGCGATAACGTGCTATTAGCAAAGGCACTCGCGTCGGTCGTCTGCTGCCGTATCATATTAACGGCAAATTTCGCCGCACTGTCCTAACACATAGGTTCGTCGTACGTCCATATTAATTTCTGTGGTTACTTCACGCATTGTTACTTGTCTGTTAGCACTGGCAACAGTTCGCAAACGCCGCTGCTCTCGGTAGTTAAGTGGAGGCCGTCGGTCGCTGAGTTGCCCGTGGTGAGGGATAATGCCCGAAATGTGGTATTCTCGACACGCTCTTGACACTGTGGGTTTCGGAATATCGAATTCCCTAACGATTTCCCAAGTGGAATGTCCCACTCGTCTACCTCCAACTAGCATTCCGCATTCAAAGTCTTAATTGCAGTCGTGAACGTTTTCGCTTACAGCTCTGCCAATGAACTGCCGTTTTATATCTTGTGTACGGAATACTACCGTCATATGTATATGTGCATAACGCTATCCCAACACGTATGTCGCCCTCAGTATATACTGTTATAAGTGGTAGAAAGAAAACGAGAGAAGCTGACATGAAGACTTGCAAATAATTTAATATGAAAAATTAGTAGTGAAAATAAAAACCAGAAGGAAGACGCAGAGTAGAACACCGAGGGAAGGTGAGACACATAAAAGGCAGTAAATACTGCAGAATGGAAAGTAAAGAAGGGCAACAAGTGGACAGTAAAATCGCTCCACCTAAAGAACGAACGAGAGCTGCGGGATTCTTGCTGCAGTGGAAGTTAGACGGAACATAAATCGCGTCTTTTCTCAGATAACACAACACCATTTTCTACGGTGGCCTAAGCCACACGCAGATGGAGAGCCAGAGATTTGAAGTAAATGGGTGGGTATTTGTTCACAAATAAGGAGGGCGAGGTTAGAACTCGCGC
This sequence comes from Schistocerca cancellata, assembly GCF_023864275.1. Classification (NCBI taxonomy): domain Eukaryota; kingdom Metazoa; phylum Arthropoda; class Insecta; order Orthoptera; family Acrididae; genus Schistocerca; species Schistocerca cancellata. Next base: position 251,882,559 of record NC_064630.1, on the reverse strand, counting down.
AACGCTTTGGCACGTGGTGGGAGCTCAAGTTACCAGCCATTTGAGAGGCCGTAATTTGACCGCTGGTACATCTACAGAAGGGGAGAAGGAGAGAGAGAAAGAAACAGAGAGAGAGAGAGAGAGAGAGAGAGAGAGAGAGCGATCGGCGCTTTTATCTCGGAGTCTGTTAGAGCCTGGAAGAATTCTCAGGCGATGTCAAGCTGTGCGGACGCCTCATCCGTCTGCAGACGGAGACACGCACGTCGTGCCGTTCCTTCTTGGCAGAAACGCAGCAGTCTCCCTGGAGGTCTAAGTTCAGGATACCCTGAGTGCGATTAACGGGACCGCAAATAAACACGCAGAGCAACTCTGAAACTCAGGAGCGTACTTTGTCAGTGCAAAAGTTGCAGTACATCACTGTAAAGACGCGACATGTGCATCGCGTACAGTATTATTAAGCTTGTAATTGTGTCTCAAACACACCGTACAACATCGTAACTGTGGAAAGTGATTTTTCTCATTATCTCATTTAAAATTCTTATGGATGTAGTTCTGCGTCATCTTATCAAGTATTAAAGCGTTAAAAGAAATGTTGCAGTGGCCTTCCTCAAGGAAAAGACACTTTTATCTTAGTAATTTAAGCATTTCATAGGACAACGCGGTAGCACATGGAGAAGGATTTTAATGAGATTGACACTAGTCACGGAACCCTACCTTTTTATATCAAGGTTGGTTTTGTACCGTAAGGAACGATATAGCGATACGCACATTATAACTGCAACGAGGAACTCTTTTATTCATTTGAAAAATGGAAAAATTTCAATAAAATGTGTAAATTTCTGAGTAAGTTACAACGAGATTTTACTTAGAAAGGAAGGTATTACATCCACGAAAGAAATGGCTCTCAAATCCCTTATTCGGCCCGCTCTTGAATATTCTCGTCAGCCTGGGGATTTTATCAAACGTGATTAACAGAAGAGATAATCAAGATACAACGGAGAGCAGTGCGTTTCATCACCAGGTGGTTTAGCCAGCTCGACAGGCGCATGGAGACGCTCAGAAAACCCTAGTGGTAGGTGCGTTCTTTATCACGGAGAGGTTTGTTATGGCAGGCGCTACAAGAGAAGCGTTGTGTATCACTGAGAAGTTTGTTATTGAATTTCCCAGAGCATACGTTCCGTGAAGAGGCGGGCATCATATTACTTCTTCCACAAGCGTCTCGCGAAATGATCACCACAATGAAATCACAGCAGTCAGAGCTAGTACGGAGGATGACCGACAATCATTCTTCCCACGCGCCGTTCGCGAATGGGAAAAGGAAAAGAGGAGCTCTGGAGAGGGAGGGAGGGGGGAGAGGGGGAGGACAGGGTGTGGGGGAGTAGCTGATGATAGTGGTACCAGAAGTACCACCGCCACACACCGTGTCTTGTGTACACCTATATGGAGACGTAATAGAACATCTAACCATGCACTATTTCCCCAGTATTCTTTCAGATCAACGTTTCGTGGCATCCTATTGGAGAAGGAAGTACCATGACTTGCGAATAGCTGTACCCTCTACAACCAACAATATGTCGGCACCAGATGTTCCTAGCAGCAGACAATAATGATCTACCTGACAAGATGCGTAAATTAAAAGAATACTATGAATACTGGGACGTGGTAATGACTGCAAGTAAGATAGAATTCATCGTAGTTGAGGTAATGTTGGATGACTTGCAGATACGTAAAGAAATTACAGTACCTGCTAAGTTGTGCAAACACAGCAGTGTCAATAAATAAAGTAGAGAGCGCAGCAGAAGTTGTGGACGAAGTTGGTCAAGGTAGGGTTGCAAAAGAACAGCTAAATATCATACTGCTGAGTAAAAATATAATTAATAAACGACGTATAAATCAACAATTCAAAGTATAAATACACTAAACTAACCAAAAATAATAAAAAGAAAATAAAAGAATAGCGTAAATATTATTTTCTTGGGTAGGAGTGCTTCTGTTAACTCAATATTTTGCAGGAAAACATAATGTACCGCAACTTGAACATATCGCTAACGATTTTTCAGTTGCGCTCTGTTTATAACTGGAAAAACACCACACTGTCTATTACTGAAATGATCGACTTGATGAAACCACCTACTACTTCAGTCTACTTCGTCGTGGGAGCTGGAGAACTTTAATTTTTGCAATGAACTGGACATTGCATTTGCATTCCGTAGGGTCCTACCTCGTTGTCCAAGCATCCCCCCGCAATCCGCGCTGCCGCATAGACCGGAAACGTACCTGAAACACAAATGCGTTTTCCCATTCAGAAGTTATACGGAATTATCTGAAATAAAACAGCGTAACAAAGCATATTGAGCATCGTACCACATAGTTTTGAAAATTACATCAACAATGTCAAAAATTACTGATGATACTTGATTAATCGTCAGGTCGGTTTATTTTTCTCTTTCCTTCTACACTGTACAGCTAAAAGCGTTATATCTACGTTTTATTTTTTCAATAGGGCACATTTACATACGTCAGGCTATCATCTGAGAAGTGCAGAGGTATGCATAGCAGGAAGCCACAATGCTTAACTCAAAACACAAACTCTGTTCTTCAGCCTCTAAATTTATTTTGGCGGTGATTTGCTTTGAGATCGTTGTCATTCCAATCATAACTCAAACGGAAATTTACTTGAAACACATTATTGTATTATTCTTCTTTCTCATAATACGTCCTTGTATGGACTATGGGAATAATTAATTTCATGGTTCGTATCTTCTTGTCCTCTGAAGATCTCATCTTCAATTCTGTGAGATTTTGCCCCCTTTACTATTTACGGCCTGTTGTTGACATTTTCACTTTGCGTTTCCTGGAACCGCTTGAAGTTACCTACGTTAATTCTAAATGTCTTCTTTTTAATATTCTTTTAATCGATTTCATTTTCGTCTATGTCGTGTTTTATTACTTCAACTCGTTTTCTGATTGGTTTTAACCGGCCGCGGTGGTCTAGCGGTTCTGGCGCTGCAGTCCGGAACCGCGGGACGGTTACGGTCGCAGGTTCGAATCCTGCCTCGGGCATGGGTGTGTGTGATGTCCTTAGGTTAGTTAGGTTTAAGTAGTTCTAAGTTCTAGGGGACTTATGACCTAAGATGTTGAGTCCCATAGTGCTCAGAGCCATTTGAACCATTTTGATCGGTTTTAACTTGAGGATGTAGATGAAGATGTACTTTGTTAATCTACTTCCGGTCCTTGTTGTTAATGTATTCCACAGATATCCAGTCTTCTCTTGCTATATCACGCGTGTTATTTTCTCTGCTTGTAACTGTAGATAAACATTTTTCCTCTAACTCTATGAAGCAATTTTTCACTTTTCTGGTCCTACGACCTACCTAAAGGCTTCTTCTTCTCCTCTAGTTCCTCCGTTCCCCTTTCTCGAAATTTCTAAATTACATTAGGATCTGATAAGGCATAGCGAGTACGCTGGTGATACCAAACAGAATAATGTAGTCCACCTGAAGTTGCGAGTATTTAGGTAGAAGGTGGATAGTGTAGACGAAGTATTGCTGGTTGTAGTAGGCAAGATGAGTATCCGAGAATGAAGGAAAAGGCGAAGAACAAGTATGTATGTAGGAAGAATGTTGAAGAACTGAAGGCTCATCAACAGTAGTTGTACTGCAAGAAGAAGGAAAAGAAGACTAAGGTCATGAGCATCAGAAAATATGGTTTCTAACAGGAGCTATGCAGCCTGATGTAACATGGTTTCGGAATGTTTACACAAATAGACGATGCAATATCTACGCATTATGAAAAAATTCGGAAGTTCGTGCACTGGTTGTACATTCCTTATACATTACCGTTGAATACCACCGACTATGGTGTACACTAACGGCACTACTCTGTCCGGAGTTTCTCTCACCATAATTTTCGAATGAAGAACTGTTGACTATGAGAAAATTATTCGAGACCATATGCAGGAATAAACATACTACACACTAATATCTTCAAGCGTCACAACATGTGTTGGAGAATTACACAGCCCTCGATAAACTGAACCTGGGAAAGGTTTATGCAAGTGTAAAGCCCCAAAAGTTGATACGGACGTAAAAGCAACAGCGGAAGTTCCTATGAAGGGTTTTCCACTTCAGCTTTCTGATTAAATGAGCAGCTAGTCACTAAAGTCAATGGCGGGGGCAGCTCTCTGGCGGAGTATGGAAATAACGGACAAAATGGTGTACACTCCTATTCCACAAGAGCTACAAATTTATTCTTCTTATGTTATTTCATTATTCTCATATTAGTTTCGAGCACGGTTCATTATAAGCGCCACTTGTATAAAGTCAGGAGAACATAAATATACTTTTTTGGATGAATGGACACTATTTACTTACAATTACGAGATCTTTAATGTCACATATGACTATGACATTGTTTTGCTTTATCGCAGTTATGATGTAACTGCAAAAATTCTTATATTATTAATGTATTTTTACGTCAAAAATTTTCAATCTTTGATGAAAGCAATATTTAATGAAAATCAAATTTAAGGCTGTCTTTTGCTCTAATTTATCTATGTACTGGGAATAATTTCGTAAATATTCTTATCCATATTTCGAAGTGTGGTTTCTTCATTTGAAATATTTATATATTCTTCTCGAAGGTGTACTGATTTCTATCTCCTCTAGAATGTTCATATAGCTCTGTTTTCCGTAGCGGTCGTGCGGTTCCAGACTGTAGCGCTTACAACCGCTCGGCCACCCCGGCCGACGATAAATGTATAAATTTGACGTAGAGAACCCTGACCCGGAAACGAACGGGTCGAAAGTTAAATGCGAAAATCGTGCTGATACTTCTGAAGGATAACTGTTTATGTCTGCTGTAGAGTGTCTCTCTTCTCTAAGATGTTTACTAAATATGGAGAAATTGTTTTCGTTTATCTTTGTGTGATCTTTGTATCTCGTATTAAAATTTCGTCCAGTTTGTCTCAGATACAGAACATGCCACATTTTAAAAGAGCGAACATAAGTTTAAAATAAAAAAAATATTGAAAACTTTGACAAAATATTTCTTTCGTGTTACCAATTTGGTCACGTTTGACACTTGTTACGTCGTTGAAGCTCTCTTCGAAGTTTCTTTCCAATGTCACAGAAAAAATATATAGTTCGTTTTTGTAGCAAAAGATCGTGTCATTAATCGATAGCTAAAAGCGTTATCTATTACTTGCCTACACCAGAAATTGCGCGACACTGTTCGCTACAGTTTAGCGAAAATCGCATCTCAATACATTTACTCCTCCTGGGTGAACAACAGGTTCCAAAATTACACAGGCAAACTTCGAGGGTATGTAGAATATGTCTTGAGGAACAAAATGAAGTTCCGTGTCTGGAAACGTCATCCATCCACGCTACAGATATAAATAAAGTCTCCGACGCCTGTTTATATGTATGTCTATTCCAGGGTGTTTCCGTATTGACGTTACAAACTGTCAAGTATGATGGAGAATGATACATGTATAATGGCTCTGAGCACTATGGGACATAACTTCTAAGGTCATCAGTCCACTAGAACTTAGAACTACTTAAACCTAACTAACCTAAGGACATCACACACATCCATGCCCGAGGCAGGATTCGAACCTGCGACCGTAGCGGTCGTGCGGTTCCAGACTGTAGCGCTTAGAACCTCTCGGCCACCCCGGCCGACGATAAATGTATAAATTTGACGTAGAGAACCCTGACCCGGAAACGAACGGGTCGAAAGTTAAATGCGAAAATCGTGCTGATACTTCTGACAGTGAAATACACGTACTGCTACTGTACTCGCTAATATTGTAGGGTAAGCAACTTTCAGAAGTGGTAGTATGAACTAAAACAAGAAAAACGTGTTCAGTTAACACTGCCTCTGAAATGCACACTTTAAGAGCTACGAACACTTCTTCAATAGAGGAGATGTGTTTCACAGTAGCGAAGATGAACAAGTTTTCATAGGTCTTAAGGTATGCATTTTAGAACATATGTTTATGGACTTTTTCCTCTTGTTTCGGTCCCTGCTACCTCATCTGAAAGTTGCTTGACCTTAAATCGTAGCAACAAAGACACCTGTACATTAATTCCACTGTCAGAGGTATCAGCACGATTTTCGCTTATAACTTTCAACTCGTTCCTTTCCGGATCAGGGTCCCTTAGCACAAATGGATACATTCATCCCTCTCCATCATCCTTATCACGAAACTACCCTGTAGTTACATATATACAGGCGACGGAGCTTGTAACCGCGAGGCACTGTAGCATCGTTGGATGACGTTTCCGGACACGAGTTCCTGTCGTAATTTTGTTTCTCATGAGACATTCTACATCCTCTCGAAGTTTGTAGGTGTAATTTTAAAATTCCCTGTCCTTTAGGTGCTTCAGCCCTCACATGGAATTAAGTAGGGCTGCTCTCTCTCCTAAAGGCGTCACGGGGACACGTGGTATTTCTCTTCAGCGCAATTGGAAACACCAAGTGATAAGCGAAAGTTCCTTCCCGTAGACTGCGTGGTTGTCGGTCTTTACCGTAGGTAATAAAAATGTTTCGTCATAACGAGCAACGGGGCTCCAGTTAGCGAGGAAGTAAAGGTAAGCGGGGAGAGTTTCTCCAGCCGTGGATCCGCGGGGCGTGCTTTGACCATGGTATGGCGGCGGATGCTTTCACCGGCGCTTGTCTGCCGCTGATACAGTCCGTCGGGTCCCTTAATATAATGCGAGTACCTAGCGGGCAGCTAGGGCCGTCGCTCTCGCATTCACCGCATCCTGCACCATGCGGTCTCACTAAATAGGTTTACCAGCAGAGGACGAAAACTGTGTGTGCAGCTAAACAGTTATTAACTACTTAGTGTTCGTAACAATAAGAGTAGAAGACCAAGAACAAAGTGCACGATTTAAAAAGAGTGTAAGAGAGGGATGTAGCCTTTCACCCCTGCGTTCAACCTATATATCGAAAAAGCAATGACGGAAATAAAAGAAAAGTTCAAGAGTGGCATTAAAATTTAAGGTGAAAAGATATCAAGATTAATATTCGTTGATGTCATTGCCATCGTCAATGAAAATGAAAAAGAATTACGAGATCTGTTGAATGGAATGAACAGAATAAAGAGTAAAGAATATGGATTGAGAGTAAATCGAAGAAAGATGAAAGTAATGTGAAGTATCAGAAATGAGGACAGCGAGAAACTTGACATTGTAATTAGTGAGAACGAAGTAGATGAAGTTAAGGAATTCTGCTACCAAGGCGGCATAATAACCCGTGACGGACGGAGCATGGAGGACACAAAAAGCAGACTATCACGGGCAAAATGGGGATTCCTGGCCAAAGAATTCTACTAACATCAAACATAGGTCTTAATTTCAGGTAGAAATTTCTGAGAATGTACGTTTGGAGGAAAACATTCTACGGCGGTGAGACACGCACTTTGAAAGCTGGAAGAGATGTAAATCGAAGCATTTGAGATGTGGTGCTACAGGGGAATGTTGAAAATTAGGGGGACTGATAAGGTAAGGAATCAAGAGATTCTCCGGAGAATCGACGACGAAAGGAATAAGTGGAAAACACTGACACTAAGAAGGGACAGGATCGCGGGAGAGATATTAAGGCATCAGGGAATGACTTCCGTAATACCAGAGGGAGCCGTAGACGATAGAAACTGCAGAGGAGGACAGAGATAGGAATACATCCAGCAAATAATTGAGGACGTTGGTTGCAACTCTGAGACGGAAAGGTTGGCACAGGAGACGAATTCGTGGTGGTGGCATCAAACCAGTCAGAAGACTGATGACTCAAATAAAAAGTATTAATATGTATTTATGAAACAATTTTATAGCGTATTTCTTTAGAAGAAGAAGAAATGTATACAATGACGTTAATATCCTAACAGCAAATGTTTAATCAAATGGTTCAAATGGCTCTGAGCACTATGGGACTTAACTTCTGAGGTCATCAGTCCCTTAGAACCTAGAACTACTTAAACCTAACTAACCTAAGGACATCACACACATCCATGCCCGAGGCAGGATTCGAACCTGCGACCGTAGCGGTCGCGCAGTTCCAGACTGTAGCGCCTAGAACCGCTCCGGCCGGCTGTTTGATCAACCAATGCCCCAAAAATGTAAACACTTATCCTTGACTATGACTATAGTGAACAAACACCATTATAAATTACAATCATGGTATAGTTCAAAAATTCAAATGGTTCAAATGGCTCTGAGCACTATGGGACTCAACATCTTAGGTCATAAGTCCCCTAGAACTTAGAACTACTTAAACCTAACTAACCTAAGGACATCACACACACCCATGCCCGAGGCAGGATTCGAACCTGCGACCGTAGCAGTCCCGCGGTTCCGAACTGCAGCGCCAGAACCGCTAGACCACCGCGGCCGGCGGTATAGTTCACAATGGTCACACAGATGTAGGTCTACCACTGACATTTTGTCATTGTATTTGTTTTACATTTAATACGATCAAAGTTTTGCTAGCCTCAACTAACACCAAACGTGTCCCAAAGCAGTATGAAATCGACTTTTCCCTTAAAAATAAACAGTAAAAGACATTATTACTATCTTTATTTTCACATCAGAGATTGTATTATTGGGCAGAGTCAGGTCTACTGCAGGTTACGTCTAGCGTCCTCAGGAGAAAACTTGGTGATTTATTTGATTTTCCTACACTTTACACAAGATATGTGCGGTTCCGAACATTACTGTATCACTGCCTTTACTATGTCACGAGATTCTATGATTAATGATTCTCAACCCTGGAATAATAACCCCTCAAGGTAAAATGAAATTTTCTGACGGATAGGAACCATAAATGTATGATGTGTTTTAGACATGAAACTAGGTTATTTTTAAGAGGTCATTACTATTACCAGTCTAATATTGACTATATAAATTATCCATAGCTAGTTTTTCCTCATAGTACTAACATTAACGATACTATGTTGTAGAGATAACAGATTCCTCACATATTTCTCCCACTACACACATACTTTGTACTTTGTACCGTACATCGACGGTAAAATTGTGAGATATATATGTAAAAATCGGAAAATATCTCATGAAAATGTATTCTCTAGGTTGTAGATAGTTTCTGCAATAGACCAGAAACTACTTCGCTGCACACTCCTAAACAGATGAATGAACTGATTGTACGACACAACTACATAAAGGCTACTACGGTGATGTACATATTATTTTTATTATTAGAGTGGTCAGACACACAGCATTGAAAGCCTGCAGCCAAAATAAGGAGTCCAGCAATCAAGTGATTTACAGACAGTAAGTAAAGCGCACATATTTTAACTTTGCTGATTCTGAATGGGGGTGCAGGATGTAGGCGAAGTAAGTGACGCTAGGGCCAGTAGTAGTGCAAAGGAAGTATGTTTTGTAACAATTGCTTCTTCACTGTGGACACACACACACACACACACACACACACACACACACACACACACACACACGCACACACACACACACCCTAGCCGAATACAGCAGATGTAAAATAAATGTGTCTCTAAAGATGTGGAAGTAGATTTTTCACTATCATAGCAGTGCGAGTAAAAAGACGGAACTGACATGCAAATAAAAAAGAAACTGAATGAATTTTTAAAATGATTTTTGATATGCACGAATTGAGAACCACTCCAATATAAAAAAGGTGGTGAGGCATAAGGAACAGCAATTGTCTCATTGACTCATTAGTTTGCGGTTTAATGAAACATCCACCAAAACTAAATATCATTAATCTTTCAGCATTTTCAACAGTGTTCAAAGGCGAGCCGGAGTGGCCGAGCTGTTCTAGGCGCTTCAGTCTGGAACCACGCGACCGATACGGTCGCAGGTTCGAACCGTACCTCGGACATGGATGTGTGTGATGTCCTTAGGTTAGTTAAGTTTAAGTAGTTCTGAGTTCTAGGGAACTGATGACCTTAGATGTTAGGTCCCATTGTGCTCAGAGCCATTTGAACCATTTTTGAACAGTGTTCAAAGAAAATATTTTTTCATTCTGAAATTTATTTAAGTTGAATATTTGTGCAGGGGACTTGTTGAGTCCATGTTACGTTGAGTTGCTGCCTATGCCGGGGTAAATGAGGGCCGTCACGCTATTAGGTGGTAGCCCATGACTTCTGTTACCCCAATGTGCATCACAGCTTGATTCTAAACACAATTTTAACAACGATCGTAGGTCCTACTTTGTTACTAGGCGACGGATGACATTTTCTCTTGAAATTAATTGACATGAGAAGTCGTTCACCGCAGAGATGAGGAAGTAATGCTACGCATCCTGTCGTTACTGACGTTTGGCACTGTCTTATTTAGCACTAGTTTGTTCTTCTTCGCAGAGTTCTACATTTATTACAATTTTTTCATTGTATTGTATTCGTATAAAAAAATTAGAATAAAGAACACGAAAATTCCTGTATAAAAAATTCTTTGGAGGAACTGGCGTATGGACTCAGAACTTTCTGGATGGGAAAAAATATTCTACTACGTTTTCGTCTGCGTTACGTTGGTCTTCAGTAGAGGTAACAACTAGATATGGCACTTCCTGACAAATGCAAACTGCATGCCGTGGTGAGACTCGAATTCGCGACTTCTGATTTTCGCGAGTAAGTGCTCTACCGACTGGGCTACCCAAGCACGATTCAGAATCCGACCTCAGAGCTTTACTTCCGCCAATACCTCATCCACTATCTTTCCAAACTTCACAGAAGCTCTTCTGAGAAAGTTGCAGGGCTAGAACTCCTGGAAGAAAGGATATTTCGGAGACATGGCTCAGCCACAGTCTGAGGGGATGTTTCCAGAATGAAGTTTTTGCTTCGCAGTGCAGTGTGCAATTTTAAGCTGGGAGAAAGTTTCATATAAGTTCGCATTCCACTGCAGAGTGAAAATTCAATTCTGAACGTCTTTCGAATTTGTTTTCTTTTCTTTTTTTTTTAGCCATAGTAATTTTTAAATCTCCTCTTCGATTAAAATGTAGTGTTGCTCTTAGACTTTCTGATTGCAAAATGATCGACACTTGATGTTAAACACTCTAGTGCTATTTTTGGTGTTAGGGTAAAGTGTGAAACGTCCCCTTAGAAAAATTAGTGAATTACTGTGCTGGTAAACCCCTTATGTTATTTGATTTTCAAACAGCTGAGCAAAACTTAACGTACTCAGACATTTCTCTCTTTACTTATTCTGATCATCACTAAACTGACACACAATGTTTTTAGCGACACGCAATCTGACTTTTAATAATCCCTACAAAAGAATGGCCCCGACCAACAATAACCTATACTTTTCATGAATCACTTACCTCACAAAAATCTTCATTACTCGAATTACTGCAGTACAGCGAGCGCCAATACTTCCAGCTAAATAAAAGATTCTAACTACTGAAGTCACTAACTACTGATAGGCATAGTTAGCAAATGAAAGATTTTGATAAAGAACAAACAATGTATTTACCTAAATAGTGTTCAAAAGTCATAATATATATATCAGTTCATGATATCCAGTCTTACAAATTTACTGTCTCTGATGGACACACGTCCAGATCATCCGCTCTCAAAACTCCGCCATCTCTCTCCCCACATCCACCACTGCTGTCGGCTCACCTCCAACTGCGCAACGCTACGCACTGTTAACAGCCAACTGCCCAACACTACAATAGCGACTATTTCAACAATGCCCACCAGCCACAGACTGCACACAGTACAGCCAGTGATTTTCATACAGAGCTTTCTAGGTGACGTTACCAACATAAAAACCTAAACAGCCTACTTACAAGTGCTTCAACCTTTCTTGACACTACCTTTACCTGTATTATCAGTAGAACCAAGGTGTGATTAGAATACATGGAAAATGGTATAGTAGGAAAGCTGTGACGATTCGTTTCAAGTATTCCCGCATTCCTCAGACGTGGCTGACAACACAACGGGAACTTCAGTGGTGATTCCCTAGAGGGCGTTAATCTCTACTCTTCCAGAATAACAATCCTGCCCCTCCACCGCTGTGTCTCCTCGCCCGAACTCCACGACAAGGACTCGAACCGAGTACCGCTGCTGTGAAAGTCAGAACGGTACCACGGCGTGGCTACCGCGGTAGCGGTGGCAGGTGGCAGGTACACATACATGCTGACGGATGGGTCGGAAGCGCCCGGTACCCGCCGCGGAATGCAGCAGCGAGGCTAGAAAGCGCGGGCAGCAGAACGCCGGGCCCGGCCGCGTGCCGTGCTGCTACAGTTGCTACTTTCTCCCGCAGCACGCGGCCGGCAGGGCGCTAAACGTGCACGTGCATCCGGAAGCTCCACTTCGCTCGCAAAGTGTGTCTGTGCCCGTTGGCGCTACGGACGTTCTAGTACCATATCTAGTAGGATATTTGATATCGATACCAATATTAAATCGCTACCTCGTTAGTATCTACAGCTACGTCTACACTCTGCAAATCAGCTTAGGGTGTGCGGTGAAGGGTACTTCCAGTACCACTACCGATTTCCCCTTTTGCCATTTCACTGCCGAATGGTGCGAAGAACGACTGTCGACTTAACTCCGCATCAACTCCAATATCTCTAATTTTCTCGTCGTGAACATTTATCGAGATGCGTGAATGAAAAGAAAATATGTTCTCCGACTCGTCCTGGAATGTATACCATCTGATCACAAGTAACTGGATATTACTCTTAAGCGCCAAAGAAACTGACATAGGTATGTTACAATGGCAGGTTATCAAGATTTAAATGAGTCTGAACGTGGTGTTACAGGCGGCGCACAAGCGATTGGACACAGAATTTCCGAGGTAGCGATGAAGTGGGGATTTTCCCGTACGACCATTTCACGACTGTACCGTGAATATGAGGAATCCGGTAAAACATCAAATCTCCGACATCGCTGCGGCCGGAAAATGAACCAGCAAGAACGGGACCAATGACGACTGAAGAGAGTCGTTCGACATGATACAAGTGCAACCCTTCCCCAAATTGCTGCAGATTTCAATGCTGGGCCAATGAGAAGTGTCAGTGGGCGAACCATTCAACGAAACATCATCGATATGGGCTTTCGGAGCCGAAGGCCCATTCATGAACCCTTGATGACACAAAGCTTTACGCCTCGCCTGGGACGGTCAACGTCGACATTGGACTGTTGATGACTGGAATTATGTTGCCTGGTCGGACGAGTCTCGTTTCAAATTGAATCGAGTGGATGGACGTGTACTAGTGTGGAGACAACCTCATGAATCCATGCTACCTGTATGTCAGCAGGGGACTGTTGAAGCTGGTTGAAGTTCTGTAATGGTGTGGGACGTGAGCAGTTAGAGTGATATATGACCACTGATACGTCTAGATACGTCTCTGACAGATCACCTGCATACATTCATGTCCATTGTGCAATCCGACGGACTCGGGCAATTCCGACAAGACAACGCGACACCCCACACGTCCAGAATTCCTACACAGTGGCTCCAGGAATACTCTTCCGAGTTTGAACACTTGCGCTGGTCCCAAACTCCCCAGACATGAACATTACTGAGCGTATGTGGGATGCCTTGCAACGTGCTGTTTCGAATAGGTCTTCTCCTCATCATACTCTTACGGATTTATGGACAGCCCTGCAGGATTCATGGTGTCAGTTACCTCCAGCACTACTTCAGACATTAGTCGAGTCCATGCCACATCGTGTTGCGGCACTTCTGCGTGCTCGCGGGAACCCTACACTGTTTAGTCAGTTGTGTGAGTTTCTTTGACTCTTCATTATAATGTGGGGTGTGTCTACTCTTTGCTTTTATGACGACTTGAACTCTGCTTGGAACACTTTCAATACTGTGTCTGAATGTCTGTGGCGTAATGGCAGCTCAATCATGCTCAAGAGCCGAAACTAGAGCTGGTAGTTATGTTGTACTCTGGGGACTCGAGCGATATCGACGTTCTGATTTCAGGTCGGGACTCAAACCATGCCAGTCCATTCCATGAAAGCTGTTGCGCAAAAACTATTGTCTCACAGATGCTGCCCCATGTCTGCGTGCATTCTTATGCTGATGCAAACAATCACCGTCTCCGATATTTTCCTCTACTATACGCATTACACAATTATTAAATTGTGTTTACATCATTACGAATTTAGCGTTTTCTTAAGTGCGTAAGGAAACCACATCCTAACCAATAGAAGCACCCCCAGACCATGACCCTGCCTCCTCCGCATTTCACTGCTGACACTGAAAATGATGGTAGGCAGCGTTCTCCATGCATTCACCAAACCTAAATCGATCCGTGGGATTTTCCAAGAGTGTTCAAATGGCTCTGAGTACTATGGGACTTAACATCTGAGGTCATCAGTCCCCTAGACTTAGAACTACTTAAACCTAACTAACCTAAGGACATCACACACATCCATGCCCGAGGCAGGATTTGAACCTGCGACCGCAGCAGGCGCGCGGTTCTGGATTGAAGCGCCCAGAACCGCTCCGCCTTAGCTGCCGGCACGGAAATAGATGCGCCTACTGTGAACTCAAGTACGAATGAATAGGTGGAGTGATCACGCGGTCCCAGACTGAAGCGCCTAGAACCGCACGGCCACACCGACCGGCTCCAAGGGTGTAGAGTGACTCACCACTCTAAATCAATAGTTGGCAGTCATCTAATTTCGACTGGTGTCGCTCTTTACACGACCTTGAGGAATGTGTGGCCCATGAGGAGGTGCTCAACTACTGTGACTAATTCCTTTTAACTCCATACGCACAGGCATTGTGCTAGCTGGACTGCTGGTGGAGGCTGGACTCACCAGTCATTCCTTCCGCTGACATCATGCGGCTTTGTACAACCTCCCTCAGCAAGGATCGACGGTCCCTGTCCGTCAATACGTGACGTCTGTCTAGTCTTGCCGGCCGGAGTGGCCGTGCGGTTCTAGGCGCTACGTTCGAATCCTGCCTCGGACATGGATGTGAGTGATGTCCTTAGGTTAGTTAGGTTTAATTAGTTCTTAGTTCTAGGCAACTGATGACCTCAGAAGTTATGTCGCATAGTGCTCAGAGCCATTTGAACCATTTTTTTGTCTAGTCTTGGCTTAGATACGGTTTTTCCTTCGCGTTTCTACTTCACAATCATGTCAGCAACAGTCCACTTTTGCATCTTTAGAATGGTTAAAATGATCTTGTGGATTTTTTATGCAGTTGAAATCAAGCGACTAATTTACGATTACGTTCGAAGTCATCTTAGCTGTCCTGGCCGATCCAGTCTGGTGTTATTGCTTCTCTTCTCACAAGAAAAGTCCTTCTCATCTCCTTTTATACTGTGGGGTTCGGCTTTCATGACGTCTAGTCGGCAATTCTGCATTATATACCCGTACCCAGATGCTTTTTGTCGGAATTTCAAAACTAAACTTCTTAATTACAAACAAAGCCTTTCTTTAAGAGTTTGTTGAGAAGCTCTGGCTTCAGAAATTGCACCACTCTTCGTTCGACTTCCTCTATTAATATTACTTGCAAAACGCCCCATTAAATGAGCAATAATCGAGAATCGTTCGTACGAGTGTTTTGTTAGCTAAGTCTTTCGTGGACTGCTGGTAGCACTCTGGAATCACCAGTGACTCCTCCCGCTGAAGTCATGTGGCTTTGTACAACCGCCTTCCATAAATATCGACGGTCTTTCAGTCAGTCCGTGGGAGGAGGGTGGGAGCCAGATGTCTGACCATGAGTACTCTAGCATTCCACTTCACAAGTTCCATAAAAACGTTTGTGTTTATTGACAGCAGACCTCGCACCAAATAATGTGCCGCCTTGGCAGCTGGCCGAAATGGCGGCTGTCTCAGATGATTGCCGTCTGCTGGAGAGTGCATTTTGAGCGTTCTCGTCGGTGTCTCTTTACTACATGTCATGACACCGTGGTCTTCACGCCCAGTTGGCACAGCTGTCAAACTTGGCTCTTGTGGTTGTATCCAAACCCACTGAATCTATGACGAAGAGGCAAACGAAAAAGCCAAAATCTCATTAAACAGTGTGCTTGATGGCTTTGCAGCGACTAGTAGGTATTCCATTCAGACAACAAAGAGCATAAAGAAGGAGGGGGAGAACGTATCTACAAATACTTCTCAGTGTTCCACTACTTCAGGAAAGACGCGAAAGGAGGAGAAGATTTTCTATTTGGCTAATTTTGATGAAGAAGTTGTCAGAAGACTGTCGCGTAATTTCCTGGTGACACATGATTTTTGTTTTAGATTGTCATTATCGTAGTAGGCAATGTTGTCTACTACGATTCATTTTCTCCCTGGTTTTGTTTGATGAGATTTCCTTCTGTTATCGCGTGATCGGACTTATTTCCCTTTGGCTGATTCTTCGTTTATGCGATTATTTCCTTTTCGGTACTCTGGTGAGAAAGTATTGACTTTGAACGTTTTTATTTGTCGAGTTATTGCATTTACTGGCTTAATCTTTTAATATGATCGTTTCCAGACTCGCTACCTATAGAATACATGTTTCGTGAGATATGAGTTCATGTGTAGGCTTCAACTGTCGGACTAACTATACCCACCGGCCGGAGTGGCCGAGCGGTTCTAGGCGCTTTAGTCTGGAACCGCGCGACTGCTACGGTCGCAGGTTCGAATCCTGCCTCGGGCATGGATGTGTGTGATGTCCTTAGGTTAGTTAGGTTTACGTAGTTCTAGAGGACTGATGGCCTCAGAAGTTAAGTCCCATAGTGGTGAGAGCCATTTGAACTAACCATACCTCATCTATAGTTCACAACGGAACCCATTATTATTGTTCTCTCCTCGTCACCAAGTCGACTTCGTATCTATTTTGTGTATCTCATGAGATGGATTTCCTGTACGCAAATGTAGAAATGCAGTATTATTCAAATGATACAAACATTTTAATGGGCAGTTAGTTGTTGCTGTATATTTATGTGTGTTAAGATGGAATAATTGGTGGCAGACCACAAACAAATATTGAAAAACAGGTGAGGATAATATATAGGAAAGTTTATGAGTGTCATGCAGAAACGGAAATTTAATGAGAAAGAAATCTCAATACCTGTATGAAGATGCAGAATAGTTCTTAGATGAGATTCGAAAACAACGGCTGCTACTTTAAAGTAAAGTATAAGCCTTTCGGTTTGAGTCGTATTTGGCAGCTTGCTTGTTGATAACAGTACTCAGCTATTCAGATAGATTCGCATTAGCGTTACAAGGCTGTGTAGGGCTATCTTTCCAGCTCTCTGACCTGAAGAAAGAAGTCCAAAGGAGTCTACCAGGAGCTGAACTCGGTGCCTTGACTACAGTAGCTAGGGTGGGGCTGTCAGTTTTACGGTCATACATCGCCATAAAAGAAAAGTAAACCTGGAATGGCGACGTCGATTTTGAGCCTATGACGGCATATACCACCCTGAGGATAGCAGGTGTACTGATAAACATTTCAACCTCGTCCACCAAGAATAGTGCAGTGGCATAGCTACCAGTGGGCCACCTGTGTCTACTCTTCAATATGGGAGGCTCACAGCCAGAAGGCTTGCAAACATGTGAAGTAAGCAGGAAGCAATTCCACAGAGACGCAGTCGTCCTTCCTACAGCATTCCGAGAGATGGGATCGTCCTTTAGGAGAACTGCCACCCAAGTTGGAAGTGCTGCGTGGGTTGCACAACGGTGCTGGTAACAGTGGTCACTGAACATTCCCACACCCGAAGACGAGGTTCTGGACATCCGCGCAGTACACACGCTCGCCAGGATCGTCGTATTGTAAGGTCAGCAGTGGCAGATCGTACAGCTACCACAGCACAGATAAGGGGGCTTGTGAACCCTGACGTGTCAATACAAACTGTTGCGAACTGCCTACTACCGTTGGGAATACGGGCACGCATAGCTCTAGCCCGTCTTCCACTCGCGCCACATCATCGGCTCGAATGGTGTCGTCAAAGGATCACTTGGCAGACGGAATGGCGCACCGTGGTCTTCAGCAATGAAAGAACATTCCACATGCGCTGAAGTGATGGTCGTTTGCGTGTACGACAGAGAAATATGCACTAGCTTCTAAATCAGAACAATCAAAAAGTATGGCCATTTATGTCACATATTTTGATACTCGCAAACTCACTCATCAAAACCCATAAGATACTTTCCGTTGATCTAGAATCATGAAATTTGCCAAGAAGCAAAGTTTCACAGTAGAAGTAAAGGAACAAAATCAGAAAATTGTTAATTTTTAATTACATTACACAAGAAAATATTTCTTTTGTTACCCAACGTCAACCTTGAAATTAAAAACATTAGTGTTCCTCTCTCCATTCAGGTTGACTGGGTCACAATGGTAAAGGTCTAATATCATCAAGCAACGAATGACTTTATTGCTCGTATGATGTGTTTCGGAATTTATCCATCATCAGATATCGAGGAGCGATTAGTGCATGTAGATACATCTTGAAACTCATATCTATGTGCACTCCCTGGATATCTGATGATGCATAAATTCCGAAACGCATCATATGAGCAGTAAAGTCATTCCTTATCAGATTTTTTACTTTTTCCACTGTGACCCAGTCAACTTGAATGGAGAAATACTTATTATTATAACAATTGTAAGTAGGCTGTTTACTTTTTTATGTTGGTAACGCCACGTAGCGCTCTGTATGAAAATCACTGACTGTGCTCTGTGCAGTCCGTGGCTGGTTTTCATTGTTGGAATATTTGCTATTGTGTTGGGCAGTTGGATGTGAACAGCGCGTAGCTTTGCGCAGTTGGAGGTGAGCCGCCAGCAGTGGTGGATGTGGAGAGAGAGATGGCGGAGTTTTGAGAGCGGACAATCTGGACGTGTGTCCAACAGAAAGAGTAAATTTGTAATACTGGATATCATATATATATGACGACTTTTGAAGATACTTAAGGTAAATACATTGTTTGTTCTCTATCAACGTCTTTCATTTGCTAACTGTGCCTATCAGTAGTTACTGCCTTCAGTAGCCAGAATCTTTTATTTAGCTGGCAGTATTGGCGCTCGCTGTATTGCTGTAGTTCGAGTAACGAAGATTTTTGTGAGGTAAGTGATTCATGAAAGATATAGGTTATTGTCAGTCAGGACCATTCTTTTGTAGGTATTATTGAAAGTCAGATTGCGTTGCGATAAAAATATTGTGTGTCAGTTTAGTGTTGATCAGAATAAGTAAAGAGAGAAATGTCTGAATATGTTCAGTTCTGTTCAGCTGTTCGAAAATCAAATAACGTAAGAGGTTTATCAGCACAGTAATTCATTAATTTTTCAAAGGGGATGTTTCACAATGTTCACCTGCCTCCTGTATGACATTGCATCACATTTGTATTATTGAGACTAAAACATTCTCGAAAGTCTTGGAATCCCTGGGACCGATATCTTGCCACTACCAATGTCGAGATCCTCGATTCCCGGAATGGATGAACTGCCTATAAACGTAACTAAGTCTGTACTCACCCTCAGTGTGCGATTCCCACTCGCACCTGGCAAATTTTTATGGCTACAAACACGCCTCCACCACCAGAGTTCAACCCGTCTTTGCAATAAACATTCCAGACTGAGTTTAGAATTTCATTCCTGTTAACATCTGGTTGCAGGCAGCTTTTTGTCCCTAGCGCTACGTGTACATTGTCATCGTTGATAAGCGAGGCTACTTTCAGGATCTTCTCATACTCGCCCCAGCAGTTCAATAATAAAACATGAACATTTTCTTTCTCTATCTACTATTGAATATTAAAATTGCTACACCACGGAGATGACGTGCTACAGACGCGAAATTTAACCGACAGGAAGAAGATGCTGTGATATGCAAATGATTAGCTTTCCAGAGCATTCACACATGGTTGGCGCCGGTGGCGACATCTACAACGTGCTGAAATGAGGAAAATTTCCAACCGATTTCTCATACACAAACAGCAGTTGACCGGCGTTGCCTGGTGAAATGTTGTTGTGGTGTCTCGTGTAAGGAGGAGAAATGCGTACCATCACGTTTCCCACTTTGATAAAGATCGGATTGTAGCCTATCGCGATTGCGGTTTATCGTATCGCGACATTGCTGCTCGCGTTGGTCGATATCCAATGACTGTTAGCAGAATACGGAATCGGTGGGTTCAGGAGGGTAATACGGAACGCCGTGCTCGATCCCAACGGCCTTGTATCACTAGCAGTAGAGATGACAGGCATCTTATCCGCATGGCTGTAACGGATCGTGCAGCCACGTCTCGATCGCTGATTCAACAGATGGGGACGTTTGCAAGACAACAACCATCTGCACGAACGGTTCGACGACGTTTGCAGCAGCATGGACTATCAGCTCTGAGACCATGGCTGCGGTTACCCTTGACGCTGCATCACAGACAGGACCGCCTGCGATGGTGTACTCGACGACGAACCTGGGTGCAGGAATGGCAAAACGTCATTTTTTTGGGATGAAACCAGGTTCTGTTTACAGCATCATGATGGTCGCATCCGTGTTTGACGACATCGCGGTGAACGCACATTGGAAGCGTGTATTCGTCATCGCCATACTGTCGTATCACCGGCGTGATGGTATGGGGTGCCATTGGTTACACGTCTCGGTCACCTCTTGTTCGGATTGAAGGCACTTTGAACAGTGGACGTTACATTTCAGATGTGTTACGGCCAGTGGCTCTACCCCTCATTCGATCCCAGCGAAACCCTACATTTCAGCAGGATATGCACGATCGCACGTTGCAGGTCCTTTTTTTGTTATGGTTTTAGGGCGGAAAACTGCTACGGTCATTAGCGCCCGGTCTGTGACTTAGGAAAAGCTAAAAAAACGAAACTGGAAACCAGCAGCAATGGGAGCATAACTCAAAAAAGTGGGGAAACCAAAAACAGAAGGAAAGCTTAAAAAACCACTGTAGGAGGGGGGGGGGGTTGTCTGTCCCCAAAAAGATCTTCAAATTACTGACGTCATCTCACTGGCACTAATGAACTCGAGAACGCGATCGGCTGATCGTGTGTCATCAGCTAAAATGGAAGATATATCAGGCGACAGCTATAGACGGGCGCGTAACGGAGTAAAATAGGGGCACTCAAGTAAAAGGTGTCTTACCGTCCACAGCTGAGAGCAGTGGGGACAGAGTGGAGGAGGACCGCCGCTTAAAAGATGGTGATGGCTAAAAAGACAGTGCCCTATCCGGAGTCTAGTTAAAATTACCTCCTCCTTGATGTTTGGTTTGTGGTTTGTGGGGCGCTCAACTGCGTGGTTATCAGCGCCCGAAATTACCTCCTCCTGACGACGCGTTCGGGAAGAAGAGGTCCAAGCACAGGGAAGAGCATTCACGTCCCGCAATTTATTATTGGGAAGTGTCGACCAATGTGCGTGCCATAAAAGAGCAACACGACGACATAAACCACTCCGTAGATTGGCGAAGGGAATCATGCGAATAGCTGGCCGAAGAATGGAGACTGCAGCCTTGGCCGCTATATCGGCCGCCTCGTTTCCACAGATACCAACATCTCCTGGGATCCAAAGGAACGCCACAGAGACGGTTGCAGGTCCTGTACGGGCCTTTCTGGATACAGAAAATGTTCGACTGCTGCCCTGGCTAGTACATTCTCCAGATCTCTCACCAATTGAAAACGTCTGGTCAATGGTGGCCGAGCAACTGACTCGTCATTACTCTTGATGATCTGTGGTATCGTGTTGAAGCTGCATGGGCAGCTGTACCTGTACACGCGATCCAAGCTCGGTTTGACTCAATGCCCTGGCGTATCAAGACCGTTATTACGGCCAGAGGTGGTTGTTGTGGGTATTGATTTCTCAGGATCTATGAACCCAAATTGCGTGAATCACATGCCAGTTCTAGTATAATGTATTTGTCCAATTAATACCCGTTTATCATCTGCATTTCTTCTTGGTGTTGCAATTATAATGGCCAGTAGCGTACGATGATGAATACTATCGTATCTGGAATCAGAACGTATCTTATAGGGAATGTGGAGGGATGTACTTATGCTAAAAACCCACACGTGAATTCCACAGGTACTACACTATTGTAGTAGCCACTCCTGTGTGCGGTGCACGCTTCACCTACTGAAGGGAGTGCTATATTACTCCACCCGATAATGGATGCACCCAGCTGTGGCTGGTTGGGGCTTAGTCTGAGACCCAGTAAGAGGTAGGGATATCGGACGCATAAGCTTGAGGAGATGAGAGGCTGCGGCAGCGGCGCTCCGCGAGTAAGCAGCGTTCGGCACGTGGGTGGGCCGGCGCGCCACCGCCGTGGTCTGCTGCGTACCGGCGGAATCGGGGCGAGATGCGCAGCTGGCGCGTTCCCACGGCCTCCATGCATAAATCAGTCGCCGATCCCTACTCGGAGCTGTGGCAGGCCGTGCGGAAGCGGAAGCAGCAGCTCCGCCGGTTGAGCGAGTGTCAGGGTGCGCTCTGACTCGAAGTGTGACCTCGGGCTGACCTCCAACTCCACATCCAGCGTGCTAAGGAAGAGGCGCCAACCGAGGTTTTTAAGTCGTTTAAGACTGCAGATGTGCAGAATATGAAAGTACGCTTGAGGATGAAAAATCGTACGTAGGTCATTGTAATCGAGGACAGTAAAAACGTGAAACAGGCCTCATACCTCAACGCATATGAAGCGTCAGCTGGGAGTGTCGATGGGGCAATCAAAAGGTTTTGTTTGAGGACGTTGCTACAACGTATATGTAACGTAGTTCGACTCCGATGCTGATACACCGCGGTATGGTACATTTCTTAACCGGACACGGACCTTATCCCACGCACTTAAACCGCGTGTGTCTGAGGCAGGCACCTACATACACATGCGGGGAAGAAGGTTCCACAGAACACACTGTCTTTTTCTGCGGGCAATACACGAACACGTTCTAGGCGCTACAGTCTGTAACCGCGCGACCGCTACGGTCGCAGGTTCGAATCCTGCCTCGGGCATGGATGTGTGTGATGTCCTTAGGTTAGTTAGGTTTAAGTAGTTCTAAGTTATAGGGGACTGATGACCTCAGCAGTTAAGTCCCATAGTGCTCAGACCCAATACGCGAACAATAGACATACACTACACTTAAACTGCATAGATACAGACATAGATGTATATACTGCAATAAAAGACGAAGAACAATGGGCACAATTAAACGCGTTGACAAACAGTATTTCAAAAACAACACAAAAGAAAATGGTTCAGATGGCTCTGAGCACTGTGGGACCTAACTTCTGAGGTCATCAGCCCCCTAGAACTCAGAGCTACTTAAACCTAACTAACCTAAGGACATCACACACATCCATGCCCAAGGCAGGTTTCGAACCTGCGACCGTAGCGGTCGCGCGGTTCCCGACTTTAGCGCCTAGAACCGCTCGGCCACTACAGGCGGCCAAAAACAACACATGAAGACTACATGGGGACACGACATAACAGACATGCCTATATGCAACATAACAACAATCTCCAGAGGGTGGACAGCGATACCTACAGCGACAGCGAAAACAGTGACAATGAGGAGGAACAAGAGGAGGAACCTGAGATGTGACAGTAAATAAGCATAAGATGTTGGCGATATAGCCAAGAAATGACCAAATGCTGTAGATGGATGGGCACCTACAGTAGTTAATACATAGAATTAATAATAAATAGGATAAGCAATATTATTTCTCCACTAATAACCATTTGAGTGTGTGCGTGTGTGTGTGTGCGTGCATTTCTGTGTGTGTGCGACTGGCGGTCAACGGCTCGAAGAAACTTTTCCGAGCTATTCACCGCCAGTCACATTCGGTGATGGTACTAACAAATGTCTCCTCTATCCCATCATCTTTTTATATTTATTCTTAAAAACAAGAAAATTTTATTTATATTTCAACCTTATATCGTTATTTTGCAAGGTATCATTCTTTGATAATGTTGTAGATAGAACAAAAGAAAACTGTAAAAAAAGAAAATTGTAAACTGTACGACCTGTTTTTAAACATCAGGTAAAAGGTCTATAATTTGGCAATAAATAAATAAATGAAATACACACTGCGTGAAAAAAATTGGAACACCAAGAAGGAGTTTGTAGGCGTGTTTCTACAAGTGAAAGATGATGTCTATTCAAATTTCGCACCAGTCGCATAAGAGTGATGCTAGCAGCGGCACTATCTCAAAGCAAATCAGGTTTCCTTTAAATACTATACGCTCTAACGGCCGTCAGCGTTACTTACCTTTGAAATTGAACGTGGTGAGTTGATGTTAGTCAAAAATAGCTTCCAGAAAACAAGACTCCACTGAGTTTCAACGAGGTCGTGTTGTAATATGGCTACAGGAGGCATGGTGATCCTTCTGTGATACTGCAGGAGGACTTGGCAGGAATCTATCCACTGTAGGTAAGTGCTGACAGCGGTAATCGCGGGAAATTACAGTCGCAAGGAGACCGAGCTCAAGACGGCCACGTGGCACAACCGAGAGGGAACACCATCGTGTTCGGCGTGTGGCTCCGGCGCATCGTTCTGCATCTGCTACATCACTTTGAGCAGTAATTGGCACCAAATTAACAAAATGAACTGTTACAAATCGGTTACTTCAAGAACAGATCCGAGCCGAACGCCCTGAAGTTTGCATTCTGCCGCTAGTTGCTTCTTCAGCAGTGTCAAGCGAGAGCTCATTGGAGGTCTGTTATGTTTTCTGATGAAAGTTGGTTCTGCCTCGGTGCCAGTGATGGCCCTGTGTTGGGCAGAGGGAGGCCAGTTGAGAGCCTGCAGCCATCCTGTCTGCGTGCTAGACACACTGGAGTATCGTCTGAGTGCGATTTCGTATAACCAGCAGGAGCACTCTCATGGTTAGCCCACACACCCTGACTGGAAATTTGAACGTCATCTTGGTGATTCGACCTTCCGTGCTGTCACTCATGATCAGCATTCGACAGGGTATTTTCCAATAGGATAACGCTCGTCCTCATTCCGCTGTTGCAATCCAAAATGCTCTACAGACAATCTCTGTTGGTCCATTATGGGCAGGGTACATCGGCTGGTATGTACTTTTCAATTCAATGAACTTTACCAACAGCCGTACACTTTAAAATATTTTATTTTATTTCGAAAGCAACCAGTTTCGTCAATTAATTTTGCCATCTACAGGCCCCTGCATAATAAAAGAGTTTACATGTAGTAATATAAGGGTGTTCACCTGGATAGGACGCCTTCCTCATCGAAGTGCCACACCAAACTCATTTTTTTTCACTTTCATTATCACCATCTATAAGCTACTTAATGAGGTCGGACCGCTCCTCAGACCTTTCAGTTAGCCATAATCTCTCAATGCAGCATTGTAATTGCTGCCATTCACATGAAAACGGTTCCACTAACAGCCCACGTCCTCTCTTCTTGACCCATTGTGTTGTATTGAACTGGGGACCCGGGAACGATGGAGAGGATTCGTCCCCGTCGTAGCCCTCAGTGGTTCACAACCCCACAACAGGCTACAGCAATTCACTCACCTTACCGCCGCCGGCTGCGGTGGTCTCGCGGTTCTAGGCGCGCAGTCCGGAACCGCGCGACTGCTACGGACGCAGGTTCGAATCCTGCCTCGGGCATGGATGTGTGTGATGTCCTTATGTTAGTTAGGTTTAAGTAGTTCTAAGTTCTAGGGGACTGATGACCACAGCTGTTAAGTCCCAGAGTGCTCAGAGCCATTTGAACCATTTTTGAACCTTACCGCCGCCCCACACCGAACTCAGGGTTATTGCGCGCTTCGGCCCCCAGCGGACAACCGCCACCTCCCATGAACGTCTCACACCAGACGAGAGTAACCCCTATGTTTGCGTAGTAGACTAATTATGGTGTACGCGTACGTGGAGACAGAGTTTGCTCAGCAATCGCCTACATAGTGCAACTGAGGCGGAATAAGAGGAACCAGCCCGCATTCGCCGAGGCAGATGGAAAACCGCCTTAAAAACCATCCACAGACTGTCCGGCACACCGGACCTCGACACCAACCCGCCGAGCGGATTCGTGCCGGGCACCGGCACGCCTTCCCGCCCGGAAAGCAGTGCGTTAGACCGCATGGCTAACCGGGCCGGCTTCTTGACCCATACTGTTCACTCACGTTATGGCTTGTCAAGTGACAGCGTGGTTATCATACCGTCATAAATCAGTGTCTGGCGCCAGATTTGCACCTAGTGGCCACAATTTTTAACCAACTTTTTCCCGCTCAGATCGGATTCGCATTAACGTATTAACATATCTAGTAAGTTTCGCTTCCATATGATAATTACAGCCCGCACTACACCTCCGTGAGTAACTGCACTTTAATTACAAGCGCCCGGAGCTTACGAATAACCTTATACTTCATTAATGACACAAAAAATTCTAAGTTGTTTATAGATTTTTTGTTATTCGTCTGGTGTTCGTGAGTAGCCCATCATCAGGGATCTGACACTAGCACTAATCAGAGCTTACTTGGCGTCATGTATACTTAATAACAACTGCCAATGTTACTTTTTTCACGGAAAACTTGCATAGTGCTGTAGGGCCCACAGTTGATGATAGAGGAAGCCGAGTTGTATGCTACTGAATCCACGCATTGTGGTGCGGTGGGCGTCGTTAAACCTTCCGCGACCAAATGGTAAACACATGCTTAAACCTTATCACTGAAAATTATCTGTGCCATTGTGAGATCCCTGGTTACGTGCTTGTCCTAAGTAACCAATCGAACGTAAAGGGCCGGCCGGAGTGGCCGTGCGGTTCTAGGCGCTACAGTCTGGAGCCGAGCGACGGCTACGGTCGTAGGTTCGGATCCTGCCTAGGGCATGGATGTGTGTGATGTCCTTAGGTTAGTTAGGTTTAATTAGTTCTACGTTCTAGGCGACTGATGACCTCAGAAGTTAAGTCGCATAGTGCTCAGAGCCATTTGAACCATTTTTGAACGTAAAGGTGTTGCTTTAAAAAATTCCTTTCGTAGGAGAAGATGATCAGAATTTAACATAGCATCAAGTCTAAATCTGGATGGTCGATCACGGATTTGAAGCGCCGGCCACCAGAATGGGACGCAGTTTACCACACAACGCCCTGATGACGTTCTTAAGCTATACTTTTATGACAGACACAAGTATTTATGTGGAAAAATTCTTTATGCTTACCGTGAAGCATTATGATGAATGTAGTGCTGCGACGTTCTTTTGTTAGCGCAATATGTGTACTTATTTCTTTTGTGAATAAAAATAAATGGATCTAAAAATTCCATAAATACACCTTCATAACGTAAATCCAGCACAAGGGATCTTCAAAAAATAAGTTACACATCATTAGGGCAGGCTAAGTGACTTTCGTCGAGTACGCACTATAATTCAAAGTGACACAGATACATTTTTTTCAGCATAATCACATCTATATATGGTTCAAATCCTCGACGACGGAAATTCGATACTAACGTTTGTCGTTTATGATTATTTTACTACACCTCCATCCAGTTACCATTCTCATCAACCCGCTATGGATGAAATGTCATCCCAAATGTCACTAGTTAGCCAAGCGAGCCCAAAGTTTCGATCTGACGCTCATTTCAGTTTTCTTAAATCATATTTACATGCCACTCCATTTCCACCCCTTCTCACGCTCCCAGAGATGAAAGCTCATCGCGACTGTCGCCAGTCAACCAAATATAACCGCAAAATCGGGATTCAACACCAATATCGGTCGCTTTCGATTATCTTTACATTCCTTTGTCCACCCTCTCTCCGAGCGGAGTCTTACCCCACCTTATGTTTTGTGGTTGACATTTCTGTAAACGTTCTAGATTTGTACTTGTATATTACCCGCTTCCATCCCCTACTCTTCCCCTACATTCATCCCTAAGAATGCTGTGGTGTTTTTTACACACAGTATTACAACCAAAGATGTACCATGTTTGGTTGCAATATTCTTACATGTCCTGTCATCATTCCCATCCATGCGGGCTAAATGGCACCGGGACTGTCATCAGTCAGCTAGAGATCCAGAATACTGTGGGCTGGACACTAATAACGATATTTTTCCATTATTTTTACGTCACCACCTTTACAATCATAATCTTCTTAAGTATGATATGAGTTCCTTACCCTCAAAATACATATTTCCACACAGGAAATTATATATGTATCGGGCTCGGTTGAAATTGCTTCAGACTTTCCAGGCCTATAATTTAAGACACACACGTAAACGCACGCGCGCACACACACACACACACACACACACACACACACACAAACACATACGTAGCTCATTTGGCTGTCCGAGGATATCATATAGGTTAGAAGAAGGTGGGAGGTGTAAACTTGTTGACGTTGGTACTTTGCCTCCACTTTTAATTAAATGATAATTGATGCTAAGGACGAAATTGAGTAAATAACCAACAAGAAATGTTGGACAGGTCGGAAGAAGACACAGAAAAACTGTGTAAGATTAAAAAGACGGTATACCTATTGAAGGTGAACGAATAGTGAATGAAGGTGAAGAAGATGAGGGGATAAACGCTCTTAATGAAATGAGAAATCTGAAGTCAATCGGAATGGTTGAACGACCTGAACGAATATTTAAAGAGTCTAGTAAGTAAGAGAATAAATGCGGATAGTGGCCAAAAGACTTCTTTACGGCGACTTAGACGAAAAACAAAAACACCATGGCATGCGAAGACTTCAGGATCAGCAGCCCAATACCACTTGCAGCGAAACTGTTACTGAGCGTACTGAACAGAAGAAGAGGTATTAAGAGAATAAAAGAGAAGTTTATGCTCTCTATCCTGACTTCAAATAGTAATTGACAGAGTAAAATTCAATAACAGTCACAAATTTTTCGAGAAAAGAGAGTGGAATAAGAAGAAAGATAGATGCGAGAACCTATTCATGGAACAGAAAGCCAAGAAGACATAACACACCAAAATCTAGAAAACAGAGCGGTCGGACGCTGTTGTAGTCTGTAAAATTGTAAAGTAATGTTCTGTAGGAAACAACAGTGTACCTATAAGTGGGAAAAGCATAGAATTTATGAAAATCGCTGATGACATGGCGCTTTTGGCTTGAAGATGAACTGACAATGTACAAAATAATGGAAGATCTGAGTGCAAATGTTAAGCGGATGGGATGCGGATTAGTAGTGAGAAACCGAAGACTGGATTCAGAGGGAAAGAAAACAGCAGTGAGATTAGGACAGGACACAATTGGAAAAGGAAACAATTACAATTAGCATATGATATGTACCAAATAAATTAAAGCTAGAATTGCAATGGCTAAGCAAGCATTAAACAAGAAGAAGACGAAGAAGCAGCTAGTTTGTGTAAAACTGAACAGATGGGTGCGGAAAAGACTAGTTCAGTGTTCTGTGTGGGGTGTGCTTTTGTATGGTGCAGAAACGAGGACATTAAGGAAGGAAGATGAACAAAGATTGGAGACCTCTGACTTGTGGACAGGGAGGAGGATGGAGAAAAGGGCAGAAAGAATTAAGACTGAAGAAATATTAAGAGCAGTTGGTCTAATAGCTGTGTACCGCAAGTCTCTAAAGAAACGGAAGGTTCCAAATGAATGGAAAAGAGAACAGGTAGTTCCAGTTTTCAAGAAGGGTGGTCGAGCAGATGAGCAAAACTATAGGCGTATATCACTGACATCGATCTTTTGTAGAATTTTAGAACATGTTTTTTGCTCGCGTATCATGTCATTTCTGGAAACCCAGAATCTACTCTGTAGGAATCAACATGGATTACGAAAACAGCGATCGTGTGAGACCCAACTCGCTTTATTTGTTCATGAGACCCAGATAATATTAGATACAGGCTCCCAGGTAGATGCCATTTTCCTTGACTTCCGGAAGGCGTTCGATACAGTTCCGCACTGTCGCCTGATAAAGAAAGTAAGAGCCTACTGAATATCAGACCAGCTGTGTGGCTGGATTGAAGAGTTTTTAGCAAACAGAACACAGCATGTTGTTATCAATGGAGAGACGTCTACAGACGTTAAAGTAACCTCTGGCGTGACACAGGGGAGTGTTATGGGACCACTGCTTTTCACAATATATATAAATGACCTAGTAGATAGTGACGTAAGTTCCATGCGGCTTTTCGCGGATGATGCTGTAGTATACAGAGAAGATGCAGCATTAGAAAATTGCAGCGAAATGCAGGAAGATCTGCAGCGGATAGGCACTTGGTGCAGGGAGTGGCAGCTGACCCTTAACATAGACGAATGTACTGTATTGCGAATACATAGAAAGAAGGATCCTTAATTGTATGATTATATGATAGCGGAACAAACAATGGTAGCAGTTACTTCTGTAAAATATCTGGGAGTATGCGTACGGAACGATCTGAAGTGGAATGATCATATAAAATTAATTGCTAGTAAGGCGGGTGCTAGGTTGAGATTCATTAGGAGAGTCCTTAGAAAGTGTAGTCCATCAACAAAGGAGGTGGCTTACAAAACACTCGCTCGAACTATACTTCAGTATTGCTCATCAGTGTGGGATCCGTACCAGGTCGGGTTGACGGAGGAGATAGAGGAGATCCAAAGAAGAGCGGCGCGTTTCGTCTCAGGGTTATTTGGTAACCGTGATAGCGTTACGGAGATGTTTAGCAAACTCAAGTGTCAGACTCTGCAAGAGAGGTGCTCTGCATTGCGGTGTAGCTTGCTGTCCAGGTTTCGAGAGGGTGCGTTTCTGGACGAGGTATCGAATATACTGCTTCCCCCTACTTATACCTCCCGAGGAGATCACGAATGTAAAATTAGAGAGATTCGAGCGCGCACGGAGGCTTTCCGGCAGTAGTTCATCCCGTGGACCATACGTGACTGGAACAGGAAAAGGAGGTAACGACAGTGGCACGTAAAGTGCCCTCCGTTACACACCGTTGGGTGGCTTGCGGAGTATAAATGTAGATGTAGATGTGGATGTAGATAAGACAAATGTAAGAGGAGAGTTCAAAAGAAAAAAAGAACTGATTATGAGACTGTCGAAGAAGGTAGTGCTTACTGACGGATGCTTTAGAGTGGATGGTGAAAGAAAATGGATACTAGTTGGTAGATAGTGTGGGGGTGCAAAACGGCTGTGTAATGACAAAAAGAATGGCAGAAGACAGAAAAAGTTGGAGAGCCAATATGATGAGGAACCAGACTAACGGGCTCTACACTGAAATAAAAGCAGTATAGTCAGTGGGTAATTCTGCGTCAAGAGGAGCAGTTCTCATAAAACTCTTGCTACTCAGCCATCACTGTGTTGCAAAGCCCCCCCCCCCCTCCTCATCTAGCAGGATACCGAACACGAGCGCCGGCCCTTCAGCCGGGCTCTATTGACTCGCATCACACGGCTTGCCTGTCCTTCCAGAGACGCCTTGTCCGGCTGGCTCGTCGTCCCGGGCCAATACATCTCCACCCCCAACCCCCCTCTGTCCCACGACCGCTTGCCACTGCCCTCCCCTCTCCCCACCAGCAGCGCCGCTGTGAGCGTCATGACCGCCCCGTCCGTTGCCGTGGAAACGGCATGCGCTCGTTGCCGGCGTTCACTGCCCCGAGCAAAGCGACTCTGTTATCTCCCAGACCGCTCGCTCCGTGTTTACAGCAGTTCAGTATGAGACCAGGAACAGGACACACTCCCGCACACCAGGAGGATCTGACAATGGAAAATCACAGCGACGCGTTTTTTTTCAGTAGCTCATAGGACTCCATGACAGAAAGGCACGCAAGCAGCATCTGAATTGGTGGTTGCACCTCAGCGGTTGACATGCACGCTGAATCCGACAAAATAGCTGCGTGTTTCAGAGTTAGACGCTTTTTCTCATTTTATAGGCCATCGTACGTCCACTATCACACTTTAACTAGGGATGGCGCTTAGGTCTGGACCAGCCAGTTTTCGGTTACACTTTTTTCTGCTCCAAAATCACTGGTTTCTAAAATAAGCGATTTTCGATTTTTATTCCTATAATAAACATAGAGAAGTGCTGTAACCGCGGATCGAACCACTGTTTGGGCATTACAAGAAGTCAGTGCTACAGGGCGAAAACTGAGGTTGAAGAACTCTGTTTTTCCTATTTATTTGCCCGCTTTCAAGGGCTGCAAGCAGATAAAGGCATATTATGTAAACACAGGCAGCTGATCAGCTACTTTCTGTTTTTATTGTATACCATGAATGTACTGCTGGTGAGTTTTTCACTCATTACTGTTACCATAGTTTCCTTTTTCTTTCATTATTCCACAGAAATGGCAGACAAATCTTTAATCTTTTAAAGCAAATGAAGCATTGTTCTTCATCTCGATGTGACTTCAGATGGTTCATATGGCTCTGAGCACTATGGGACTTAACGTCTGAGGTCATCAGTCCCCTAGAACTTAGAACTACTTAAACCTAACGAACCTACGGCCATCACACACATCCATGCCCCAGGCAGGATACGAACTTGCGACCGTAGCAGTCGCGCGGTTCCGGATTGAAGCGCCTAGAACCGCTCGGCCAACGCGGCCGGCGATGTGACTTCTTAAAAATATTTCCAGAGTAGTGTTGGTGCCAATCTGCAATACAACAGATGACCACCGATGACAGTGAGAAACTACTTTACAGACCAGGCGGGGGCAAGTCTTGCACATTGCACGTACACGCCTACTTTAAGCCACGACACACGGCTCTGAGCACTATGGGACTTAACATCTGTGGTCATCAGTCTCCTAGAACTTAGAACTACTTAAACCTAACTAACCTAAGGACATCACACACATCCATGCCCGAGGCAGGATTCGAACCTGCGACCGTAGCAGTCGCGCGGTTCCGGACTGAGCGCCTAGAACCGCTAGACCACCACGGCCGGCCACGACACACGGCAAAATGGTCATTATTGTCTCAGCAATGCTGTACCAGTCCTTACGCCATGTGTTTGTTGCTCGTTTCTGCCGGCATTGTTATTAAAATAACAGTCATCGCTTCCCTATTTTCTATAATAATGTATTATTTCAGATCAATACAAATTTTACGAGTAAAAATCATTCCTTTTTTTTAAAGTAATTTATTTAAAAACGAAAAGTTTTGGCACTGCTGCGGTTTTTCTTATTCAGTTACCAGTGAAAAATAAAAAAACACCTGTTCTAATCGAGACCACTGAAATACCGAAAAACACCGGTTACTCAGAACTAAAATATTGTCGTCGGTTTTAACCGGTCGGTTTTTTCCCATCCGTAGCTTTAAGGCAGCCTCTTGCTTCTATTGAAACATGAGATCTAAATAGAACTTTATTAATAGAAGTGGCAGCTTTCGTGAGAAATTGCGGAAAATAAATAATCTTTCAATGTGGTTGGGTGCTGTGACGAAAAAAGAAAACCCATGGATTATCTTCGGGCCAGAGCACCAAAACTCACATTCTTATTTATTTATTTGTTATTACTAAAGCATTATTCAGATTTCGTTTATAATCATAGCCGAAAACTTCTAGCCGGCCGTGGTGCCCGAGCGTTTCTAGGCACTTGAGTTCGGAACCACGCGACTGCTACGGTCGCAGGTTCGAATCCTGCCTCGGGCATGGATGTGTGTGATGTCCTTAGGTTAGTTATGTTTAAGTAGCTCTAAGTTCTAGGGGACTGATGACCTCAGATGTTAAGTCCCATAGTGCTCAGAGCCTTTTGAACCGAAAACTTCTCAGTAATAAGCTATCGCCGTACAATAAAACACTTCGTTTTTATATCAGTTTTTGGAGAATATTTGAAGAACGAGACAGAGCCGAGTCACTTCGTGTGTCATCGGTTAGACACCGAATTATCGCACAGCGAAGTGATTCGTGCTACCAAGTCAGCTGCCAGTTGCACTACAAACAATACATTTCCTAGTAGAGGGGCCGAACACCACAGTCGAATAGTTTTCAGTGCGCATACTACATTGGGACTCTGCAAAAATATCAGAGTGTAAATGAGACTAGGATGCGCAATTCAATTTGTAAAACACGTTCACGACTTTCTTCAATGCTTATTAGTGTACAGGAATTATATTTGTGAATAATATACACTCCTGGAAATTGAAATAAGAACACCGTGAATTCATTGTCCCAGGAAGGGGAAACTTTATTGACACATTCCTGGGGTCAGATACATCACATGATCACACTGGCAGAACCACTGGCACATAGACACAGGCAACAGAGCATGCACAATGTCGGCACTAGTACAGTGTATATCCACCTTTCGCAGCAATGCAGGCTGCTATTCTCCCATGGAGACGATCGTAGAGATGCTGGATGTAGTCCTGTGGAACGGCTTGCCATGCCATTTCCACCTGGCGCCTCAGTTGGACCAGCGTTCGTGCTGGACGTGCAGACCGCGTGAGACGACGCTTCATCCAGTCCCAAACATGCTCAATGGGGGACAGATCCGGAGATCTTGCTGGCCAGGGTAGTTGACTTACACCTTCTAGAGCACGTTGGATGACACGGGATACATGCGGACGTGCATTGTCCTGTTGGAACCGCAAGTTCCCTTGCCGGTCTAGGAATGGTAGAACGATGGGTTCGATGACGGTTTGGATGTACCGTGCACTATTCAGTGTCCCCTCGACGATCACCAGTGGTGTACGGCCAGTGTAGGAGATCGCTCCCCACACCATGATGCCGGGTGTTGGCCCTGTGTGCCTCGGTCGTATGCAGTCATGATTGTGGCGCTCATCTGCACGGCGCCAAACACGCATACGACCATCATTGGCACCAAGGCAGAAGCGACTCTCATCGCTGAAGACGACACGTCTCCATTCGTCCCTCCATTCACGCCTGTCGCGACACCACTGGAGGCGGGCTGCACGATGTTGGGGCGTGAGAGGAAGACGGCCTAACGGTGTGCGGGACCGTAGCCCAGCTTCATGGAGACGGTTGCGAATGGTCCTCGCCGATACCCCAGGAGCAACAGTGTCCCTAATTTGCTGGGAAGTGGCGGTGCGATCCCCTACGGCACTACGTAGGATCCTACGGTCTTGGCGTGCATCCGTGCGTCGCTGCGGTCCGGTCCCAGGTCGACGGGCATGTGCACCTTCCGCCGACCACTGGCGACAATATCGATGTACTGTGGAGACCTCACGCCCCACGTGATGAGCAATTCGGCGGTACGTCCACCCGGCCTCCCTCATGCCCACTATACGCCCTCGCTCAAAGTCCGTCAACTGCACATACGGTTCACGTCCACGCTGTCGCGGCATGCTACCAGTGTTAAAGACTGCGATGGAGCTCCGTATGCCACGGCAAACTGGCTGACACTGACGGCGGCGGTGCACAAATGCTGCGCAGCTAGCGCCATTCGACGGCCAACACCGCGGTTCCTGGTGTGTCCGCTGTGCCGTGCGTGTGATCATTGCTTGTACAGCCCTCTCGCAGTGTCCGGAGCAAGTATGGTGGGTCTGACACACCGGTGTCAATGTGTTCTTTTTTCCATTTCCAGGAGTGTAGATGATTAGTTACGTCACGAGTAATTATTGTAGGCGTACATTTGTTACCACGCTACTGCAGTGGTCACTTTTCAGCTTTACCTGATGAACGCGAAATTGAAACTCGATAGCGTACCAACAAAATTCTGGATTTTAATTTTAACAGCAGTGTGCCTTAGCCAATTTATTACCACATTCATGTTTAGGAAAGAAACCTATCATCTTGAATGACTTGAGATAGGACGTTCATATTCACAGGACATGTACAGTAGTATGTTCTGCAGAAAGGACTAGTATTTGAACCATGTCGGCCAGCGGGCTCAAGGTCAACATTGAAATCGCAGCGCAACACCACCTACCGGTAAAATGTGCCTGCGGATCTCGTTGTCGCTAAAAAGCGAAGGTAACCGATCAGCTTGACTTGAGCAGACGTGCAGGAGGCCTCGCAGATGGATGTGCGGACACTACCGTCAAATCCGTGGGTTTGGAAGAGGGCTCATTATTGGCATGAGAGAATGTGATGCAGCCATCCGGGAAACTGATGCTCGTGTGGGGCTCAATTGCATTTCCGGACAGATCTGCGTCCTCCTCGCCTCTAGTGGAACACTGGAAACACATCGTACACTCTCAGGGGTGACAGTTCGTTGTCGTTTATTACGGCATGGATTACGTGCGTGTCGTCCACTTCTCCAACTACCTTTGTCGAATGTGCAAAAATATGCTAGAAAGCAATGGTGTATGGAATGACGTCACTGGGGCAAGAATGGCATGAGATAGTGTTTTTGGACGAATCCAGGACCTGCTTGTTTGAAAGTGGTGGCCGCATTTTGCTTCGCTGGACACAGAGGGAACGGTATCACAGAGACTGCATTCACACAAGACATACAGCGCCAACTCAAGGCCTTATGGTGTAGGGTATTATTGGGTAAAACCATAAACCACAGCTGATTTGTGTCCAGTGCACTGTGACCAGTGTGATCTACGTGAATAACGCACACTGCGGCCTGTAGCCATAACCTTTCTACTAAACACCCCGGAGGCCAATTTTCAGCAAGACATTACACGACCACATGTTCCACACGAACATATGCCTTCTTCGTGTGACAGGATGTCAGCCATTTGTCCTGGCCCACCAGTTCACCAGCCTTGTCGCCAGTTGAAAATGTTTGGGATACGGTGAAACGGTGTAGCGCTTTGACACAACGCCAACCATCACAGATGAATTTTGGAGCCGGGTGAATGCAGCATGGATGGCTAGATCACAAGAAGCCATTCGTACCTTACACGCGTCGACGCCATCAATGATGGAACAACGTATCAGGGCCCATTTTGAAACCTGTGCCTACTAGGCAACAGGACACATGCTGAACCGAGGTTCAAATGGTGCAAATGGCTCTGAGCACTATGGGACTTAACATCTGTGGTCATCAGTCCCCTAGAACTCAGAACTACTTAAACCTAACCAACCTAAGGACATCACACACATCCATGCCCGAGGCAGGATTCGAACCTGCGACCGTATCAGACGCGCGGTTCCGGACTGAGCGCCTAGAACCGCTAGACCACCGCGGCCGGCTGAACCGAGGTGACTGAAATGCTAACTATTTCTGCAGAGCATACTAATGTATGCGTTCTGTGAATATGAACGTCCTGTCTCTAGTCGTTCAAGGTGTTCTGGTTCTTTTTCTGAGTCTAGTTCGTTTACAACCTCATAGCACAAGCAGCAGGCTCACGATGTTGTGCGTGCTATCTCTGTGGACGGACCAGGACGTCACTTGAAGACGCCAGGTCAGTGGACATTTTCAGAATTTCACTTTGCTTTGATGTGGTAAGACACAACTAGGCTCCTTATACGGCCTGGCTTTATTAGTAGTTAAACTGAGTTTAATGTGGATGAGTAGCAGGAACATTCATGTAATGTTAGAATACATAAACGGCGCCATTCTGCTTGACTCAGTCATATCGACTAAGTATCTGGGCGTGGCATTGTGAAACAATATGAAACCTAAGAACAGGTAAGGTCAGTTATAGAGAAGGCGAGTGCGTGACTGCAGTCTATTGACAGTGTCATAGGAAAGTGGTTCCACCTGTAAAGGAAGCCGTGTATGGAACACCTGTGCGAACCATTCTCGAGTAATGCTCATATGTTTTGGATCCCTATAATTTCGCGTTACAGGAAGACATCGAAGCAATTTTTAAAGCAGTTCTGTGTGAGCTTTGATGAGAATCACTGGACGGAAGAAGTGGAACTTTTAGCGAGACGTTATCGAGAAAGTTAAGAAAACCAGCATTTGCTAGAAACTGTAACGTTCACGTCACCTAAGGGCTGCATGGATAAGTAAGGGAGTACAGGGTTCGTACAATGGCATATCACGTACACAGGCGTGCTAGGCGTACAGGGCTCGTAGACAGCCATACTGGGCATCTGGGCTCTTACATGGGAGATCAGGGGGTATAAGGCTCGTACATAGGCATACAGGATGTAAAGGGCTCATACACAGAGATATGCTGAGAAAAAGACTCATACACAGGCATACGTTGAGTGCAGACCTCGTACATAGGCGTACAAAGAGTACAAGGCTCGTGCACAAGCACAAAGAGAGCACAGGGCTCATACACACGTATACTGGTAGCGTAGGGCTAGTACTCGGGCGTACAAGGAGTACAGGGATTGTGCATACTGGGTGTGTAGGGCTCGCACAACGCACACAGGGAATACATGGCTAGTACATAGGACAGCTGGGAGAAAGGGCTCGTACACAGGCACAGAGTGGGTGCAGGCATAGGCATAAATGGGGTTCAGGACTCGCACACAAGTGTACTAGGAATACAGGCCTTTTACACAGGCATGCAGAGAGTACAGCGCTCATACATTGGCATACGCTAAGTACGGGTTCGTACACAGAAGTACGTTGATTATAGAGCTCATACATAGGTGTACAAGGAGTACAGAGTTCGTAAACAGGTATACAGGGAGTACAGGGCTCGTACACAGCCATCCTGGAAGTAAACAGATCAAACACAAGGCATACGGGGAGTACAGGGCTCATACAGGCATTCTGGTAGTACACACGCACACAAGCAATCGTTTCTCAATCGCAGCGTTTGCAAGTGCAGCAGGAAAGTGAATGAATACCATTGGTACGAAGCATTCTATGCATTGCCACTACAGTAGCTTGCGGGGTATGAATGTAGATAGTGTTACTTCGCATTCCATGTTTACATTATTAGTCGTGTAATCACGTGTACTCACACTAACGTAATTTCTAATTGAAATTAGCTAAAGCATTTCAGTCTAAGGGGCTAGAATACAATTTTTTCACTCTCTACAACAAATTCATTTGCCTGGTAATCGTGAGTGCAACATTTTTGACATACAGGTTCAAAAAATGGTTCAAATGGCTCTTTTTTTTTTTTTTTTTAAATCTCATTTTGCTCGCTTGTGTTCGTTGCATCTGCTCGGGGCGGACGTCGTAAGACATCCGTTTAAGTTCGTTGATGACCGATTAACTCAGTTTTTTTATTACAGAGGGCACGTAACCCTCTGACCGGACACGCTGAGCTACCGTGCCGGCTAAGTACGATGTTGTTCAAATGGTTCAAATGGTTCAATGGCTCTGAGCACTATGGGACTCAACTGCTGTGGTCATAAGTCTCCTAGAACTTAGAACTACTTAAACCTAACTAACCTAAGGACAGCACACAACACCCAGCCATCACGAGGCAGAGAAAATCCCTGACCCCGCCGGGAATCGAACCCGGGAACCCGGGCGTGGGAAGCGAGAACGCTACCGCACGACCACGAGATGCGGGCACATACAGGTCACCTTATAAGAATTTAGTATGCTCTGCAAAAATACTTAATAATAAAAGAATAAAACCAAAGTTTTCCGGAGAATTTCGACTCAGTTATTATAATCTTCACTAAAAGTGCAGCTTGTGTGCTTGTGTTTGGTGCAGGTATAGCAACTATTTTATTGAAGATAAATACTCTCAGCTTAATTACTATACAACAATTGCTTGAGTTGTAGGGCATTCTGTGCATCTGGGAGCAATTTGGACGTATGAAGTACGAACTATGTTAACAGAGTTCTTTTAAACTTCCTGGCAGATTAAAACTGTGTGCCCGACCGAGACTCGAACTCGGGATCTTTGCCTTTCGCGGGCAAGCGCTCTACCATCTGAGCTACCGAAGCACGACTCACGCCCGGTACTCACAGCTTTACTTCTGCCAGTACCTCGTCTCCTACCTTCCAAACTTTACAGAAGCTCTCCTGCGAAGCTTCTGTAAAGTTTCTCAATCGCAGCGTTTGCAAGTGCAGCAGGAAAGCGAATGAATAACATTGGTACGAAGCATTCTATGCATTGCCACTACAGTAGCTTGCGGGGTATGAATGTAGATAGTGTTACTTCGCATTCCATGTTTACATTATTAGTCGTGTAATCACGTATACTCACACTAACGTAATTTCTAATTGAAATTAGCTAAAGCATTTCAGTCTAAGGGGCTAGAATACAATTTTTTCACTCTCTACAACAAATTCATTTGCCTGGTAATCGGGAACGTTTCATTCGATACGAGTGTAACCCCAAGCTCTCCTGCGAAGCTTCTGTTAAGTTTGGAAGGTAGGAGACGAGGTACTGGCAGAAGTAAAGCTGTGAGTACCGGGCGTGAGTCGTGCTTCGGTAGCTCAGATGGTAGAGCGCTTGCCCGCGAAAGGCAAAGGTCCCGAGTTCGAGTCTCGGTCGGGCACACACTTTTAATCTGCCAGGAAGTTTCATATCAGCGCACACTCCGCTGCAGAGTGAAAATCTCATTCTAGAGTTCTTTTAGTTTCATTGTCCGCACGCTGTAAGTTACGAAGCAAAATTTATGGGATAACACTGAAAGTGAAGTGAAATTTAACTCAAACTCAAACTTGGTTCTAGGCGCTTTAGTCCGGAACCGCGCGACTGCTACGGTCGCAGGTTCGAATCCTGCCTCGGGCATGGATGTGTGTGATGTCCTTAGGTTAGTTAGGTTTAAGTAGTTCTAAGTTCTAGGGGACTGATGACCTCAGAAGTTAAGTCCCATAGTGCTCAGAGCCATCAATCTTGGTAAGAAACTTTAACTTGATGAAATGCAACAGGACATTACATTTGTGTTTAATATGCGTTTGTATAATTAATAGCGTTAGCTTAAAAATCAATCTCTGGCTACCAAAACAAATATCCGAAGTCAAAAATAAACTGTATATTGCTGCACTCGAACACAAGGCCACAGGTTCCAAAAACTCATCCAACAAAAACCTTTTCGTCAGTATTCCATTTATTTTTTTGACAGCACCGTTTCCCTAAGTGCCCACTGTGTGCAAACTACTCGGCCCACATCCGAGCTGCCAATGCCTTAACAGTAACAGGTGATCCTCGTAAAGCCGCTCCCTCTGTTGACAAGAAGAATCGTCCGCTATCCCGTGCTTCCGTTGGTGCGCCATTCAGAACGCCAGGTGGCGACACCCTCTGCTTTCGGCGGCTGCTCTGGCCGTGGAGGGCCTCCCTCAGCTGTCGCCATGGTAACGACATGCGCAGCCCAGCGCAAACACTCCGCCCCTGGGCTTTCTCTCTCACTGGACCCCGGATGGACGTGACGTAACGCAGCTTCATTCGTGCGGTGCAATTGTTTGTTACAGAATGCGTAACGGTGCGTCTGTTTGTGATAGTGCGTTTATTTTATTACGTAACTAGCTGTGACCGGCACGCGCTGCGATGTCTCTTTTTCCTTCGTAAGTAAGGTACATATAAGCAGACACATTTACATCTACAAAATACGATTTTTTTATTGATTAAATTAAATTTGAAGAGTTTATTCAAATACTTCGGGATATACAAAACATTCTGCAAAACCAAATAAATTTTTCGGCTCTCCGCCTGCAACATATACCTTGCAAAACGCATGTATCCTCCAGATCTAATCCAGCACCTGAAGCGTTTGGCCTTGCGCCTTGGTAGCCACTGAGAATGCAAAGCGATCGGAGGATTGCAGACGTGTGAAGTAAAATGGCACGTCGGTTGGACTGATGGGAATACGTGCTGTTAGCACATTTTCGCCTTGTGACTTACCATTCAGAAATTTCGCTTCGAAGACGCCAGTTTTTTGACACCGAGGCTGGTTCCACAACGAATGTCTCATTCTCCGCTATTTTACACAATGCGACTTTAGGGAAGAAATTAAATGCATCTATGACCGTAAGCTGTAGATTGTGATCTTTGCCCCCGAAACAATCTGGCAAAATCATTGGCTCACAGCATTCGTCATACTCACGATCTGGTTTATGCAATGAACAACGCAAATAAGAGACGGTTTGCGCATTATACGCAGGCGTGGTTAAAAGTAATCCCTCCAAATTTTTTATGCAAAAGCTCTTAGACCTTTTTAAATAAAATAAACTTTATTAACATTCTACATCTTTATTATTCACTTCTACATATTTATTTCTCAACTTAGTCATCCTGGCGCCGAACACATTTCTCCCAACGAGAGACCAATTTGCTGATACCGTCGCTGTAGAATGATTGACTTTGTTGACGGAGCCACAACTTCACCTTTGCTTGCACTGCTTCACCACTATCAAAGTGAAGTTCTCCATGGTGTTAATTATGGGTGGTAGGAGGCTTTTTTCCACATAGAAACCTTCGTGAGCGTGCACACAACCACTAACCAAAGTTTAATCATAATCGGATGAATGGTACAGGAACGCATAGGAGACAAACAAACATTCATTTTATTTTAAAAAAAAAAGCGCTAAGAAGGAATTATCTGAACGCGTTAGGAATCAGCAATTGTGATGTACTTATATATACAAAGAAACGATTACAATTTCAGAAAAAATGAATGGTTTATTAAAGATAAATAGCTTCACAAATTGAGCAGGTCAGTAATGCATTGGTCCACCTCTGGCGCTAATGCAAGCATTTATTG
Source organism: Schistocerca cancellata (assembly GCF_023864275.1). NCBI lineage: Eukaryota > Metazoa > Arthropoda > Insecta > Orthoptera > Acrididae > Schistocerca > Schistocerca cancellata. The sequence goes on along the minus strand of NC_064630.1, from coordinate 251,840,294 downwards.
GGCTTGACGTTGTTTGACAGAGTTATTGGATGTTAACCTGAGGGATATCGGACCATTGGTGCGTTACAGCGTCAAAATCCCAAAGCTGGTTGGAGTGCTCTGCCGATAATGCCCCAAAACGTTCTCAATTGAAGAGAGAACCATCGCGCTTGCTGGCCATGGTAGGGTTTGGCAAGCACAAAGACGAGCAGTAGAAACTCTGGCCGTTTGCTGGCGGGTATTATCCTGTTGAAATGTACGGCCAGAATGGCTTGCCATGAAAGGCGTTAAATATCGTGGAGGTGTTGCTGCGCTGTAAGGTTCCGCTGATGATAAGCAAAGGGATCCTGCTATGGAAAGATCATTGCTGGTTGTCGGGCCGTATGGCGGACGACGATCAAATTGGCATCCCACCGCTCTTCACGGCTTCTGCAGACACATGTTCGGCCGGGAATCTCATAGACAAGAGTAGAATTGTCTTCACTGATGAGCGTTACTTCGAATTGGGTCCCGATGAGCAGTGAAGACGAGTTGGGAGATGCTTCGGACATCGTTGGGATGTATGTATAGAACTGGGAACCTAGAGGCGTCGTCTCCGCAGTAGCCGTCAGTGGTTCACAACCCCACAACAGGCTACAGCAGTCCACAAACCCCACCGCCGCCCCACACCGAACCCAGGGTTCTTGTGCGGTTCGGCTCCCACTGCCCCCCCCCCCCCCCCCTCCGGGAACGCCTCATTCGATACGAGTGTAACCCCAATGTTTGCGTAGTAGAGTAATTATGGTGTACGCGTACGTGGAGAAAGTGTTCGCACAGCAATCGCCGACATAGTGCAACTGAAGCGAAATAAGGGGAACCAGCCCGCATTCGCCGAGGCAGATGGGAAACCGCCTTCAAAACCACCCACAAACTGGCTGGCACACCGGACCTCGACACTACTCCGCCGGGTGGATATTATATTCTACGCCCCCTTTTAGTCGCCCTTCAAGGAAAGCCATACTAGGTTTACATTTCAGCAAGATAATGCCCGCACGCACACGGCGAGAGTTCCTACTGCTTCTCTTTGTGATAGCCAATCCCTATCTCGCCAGAAACGTCGTCGGATCTCTCCCCAGTTGAGAACGTTTGGAGCATTAAGGGCGGGGCCATGCTATGGCACGTGGCCGAGCGGTTCTAGGCGCTAGAGTCTGGAACCGCGCGACCGCTACGTCGCAGGTTCGAATCCTGCCTCGGGCATGGATGTGTGTGATGTCCTTAGGTTAGTTAGGTTGAAGTGGTTCTAAGTTCTAGGGGACTGATGACCTCAGAAGTTGAGTCCCATAGTGCTCAGAGCCATTTGAACCATGCTATGACACAAGTGGTCACAGTTTGTCACGATATCCCTCAGGAGGACATCCAACAACTGTATCAATCAGGTCGGAGATTGGCCGACGTGTTATTAATTTGCTCAATTTGTGAAGCCCCTTCTCTTGAATACATCATCTATTTTTTCTGAGATTGTAGTAATTTATTTCTACGTATTCGGATAATTCCTTCGTGGTGCGTCTTTCTCTTGGCTTAGGCCTTAGAGTGTATTTAAGCCATGAAATAAAAATAAAAAACTCTTCCTTGGGTTTTTTTCTTTCTCCCTGAGGCGAGAGTGAGATAGAAATTACTTAATATTATTCTCGCTGTACATGAATAAATTGGGCCAAGTACATTTAAAGGCAACGGCTTTGAGACTGTAATTATTGGTGGCCATCAAGATGGCGGTGGCCAGTAGAGAGGCTCCTGGGTTTGCAGAAGGAAGCCCGGCGCACAGGGATACATTCCTGGCGGGTTGTTGGCAGTAACGCCGGCCGGGGTGGCCGAGCGGTTCTAGGCGCTACAGTCAGCGGTCGCAGGTTCGAATCCTACCTCGGGCATGGATGTGTGTGACGTCCTTAGGATAGTTAGGTTTAAGTAGTTCTAAGTTCTAGGGGACTGATGACTTAAGAAGTTGAGTCCCATAGTGCTCAGAGCCATTTTGTTGGCAGTAACAACCAGCCCGGTAATGGTAACCTAACGCATCTGGAGGGTTCTCTCAACTCGCTGGTACGACAGACACAGCTTTTTGAAGGAACGACTTTACAGGGTGGCAACAGAAAATGGTTCGTACCATGACAGTCTGTTGTTTTCTCGCTGGGAACGAATTGTAAACTTGGACCTAGGACGGTCACACAGCTCACTTCTGTCGGCATCCTGGAGCTGTCAACTCGTGGCGTCCGTGGCCACTAAAGAGGGCATCGTGGACGACCGCCAGCCGCCGGCACAATCGGCGAGGAGCTTCGGCCTATAGGCTACGTAGCGCGCCATACGCTCCACTGTTGCTCCGCGTTGCTGGCATTTCGGAAACTTTATTTTAACTGATGCTTGATAACATGTGAGCAGACTAGTGCACTCTTTCCTCCCGATTTCAGTGCTTAGTAATCATTTCCTGCTGCCTTGTGAATCTTTCATGCAGAATGTATCGCAATTAAGGAGCCGAATTTGAGCAGTACGCGTTGTTAACATTGTGACGTTGTCCTTGTTCACTACAGGTTCACGATTAGTTTCGATTGTTCAGTGCTGGAAGTGAGTGTTTGATTCTCAAATGGTTCAAATGGCTCTGAGCACTATGGGACTTAACATCTTAGGTCATCAGTCCCCTAGACTTAGAACTACTTAAACCTAACTAACCTAAGGACATCACACACATCCATGCCCGAGGCAGGATTCGAACCTGCAACCGTAGCAGCAGCGCGGCTCCGGACTAAGTGCCTAGAACCGCTCGGTCACTTCACACCAGGAAGTAGGATCGAGTCAGATGCTTCGAAGGCCACACGGTCTGGCGTCGCCTTCACATTGCGTTAGTGTTTCTTAGCGCAACCGGTGAGCAGGCGAGGTGAAAGGCCACAACTTTATAGCAGATAAATTAAATAAGATTTTTTTCCATTTTAAAGCTTGTGTTCCATTGACATTCATCGATTATATAGTCGGTCACCTAATGTTTTTATGGTTTCAATAATTTCATAAGGAGACATTTTAACCAACACGGAAAATATGTGTGTGTACAAACCATCCAAAGCACAAGTTTCGAGTCTAAGCCTGACTAAAACCAGGCTTCTTATCGTTGCGAAACATGTGGTGTGTGAAGCCGATGATCAAGAGAATTCGCTACCGACGAGCAAAACCGGAATCGTTTTAAACAGCAACACACAATCACACAGATTTCAAGGGCAAAGTCCAGGCAGGTAAAAAAAAAACAAAAAAAAAACGAGAATCGGTGTAAGAAGGCTGCTTCAGAAATGAGATACAAACAGCCGGTCCTCCCGCTAGGCTAAATAAGCTCACCGGACAAAAAACTTGGCACCCCTAGAGAAATCATTACAAACATCATTTAATACCGTGTATTTCCGCCCCTGGACTTGATAACCTCCTGGATACGCTTAGTAGGTGAGTCCACAACATTGTGGAGGTACGTCACGTCATGGTTAAGCCACTCGCTGAACATTTGACCGCGTAGCTCCACGAAATAGCGGGGATGCGAATTTCGGCGTTTTACCTGCTGCTCCAATAGGTTGGCGTCCTACGACGTCACCCTCGGCCTCGGCAACGCTTCATACAGGAATGTGTCGACACAGGCGATGAAAAGACCACAGCTCAGAAGTTCATGTATGGTGTGTGCCAATGATGACACATTGGCTCAAAATTTCACCACGATTTTGCCCAGTGACACTGAACGTGTCACATGATGAGATGATCGTCACATTCCTTGTTGCAGATATTTCCCCCTTTCCTTTTGACTCCTTCGTGATAGAGGTCAGAATCACGTGAGGCTAGCAAGCGCTAGTTCGGCGACGTAGCTGCCCTCAGCTCAGGTATCTTAAAAATGGTTGCCTGTCACACCAGCACCTAGGAGTCAATGACTGACTCTCTCTGTACAGATACATTTTTAAAGCAGTCAAAATAAAAGGTGCGCTGATGGCACCAAGTGTGTTACCGAAATGGAGGGTCTTGGAGGGACCACTTGTCGTTTTATTCATGCATGTGCCACTGTCGCATGCCGCCGTAATCACCCAACGAGAAGGCACAAAACAGGAGGACAGAAAAAACATAAACACCCTTTTCTGCTTCGTATTACGTTCAAGTTTCGTCAACTTGTTTTGAACGGTCGCTAGTGGTTACAGCCTGTAAACGTGAGAAAAAATTGTAGTATTGGAGTCACTGTACACTCCAAAGGAGTGGGACCACGTTCTGTGGAGTTGCAGGCCCACGTTGTCCTTGGAGAAGAGTCGAGGGGACGTCAGCAGTGTCAAAGATAGTCGTACTGTTGCTAATCTCACTGTGGACTAACGTTTCAGAGAGCGAAATGTGTGGGAATCAACGCCCCAAGGGAAGGAGTGGTGTCATTGATACACTTTCTGATACTGACTGAGACCTTTCCGTGTCGATAGTAAGCGGCGGTGTGTTTGAAACACCTTCGTCGGCCACCCATAAGAAAACAGCTTGATTTCAAAGCTAGGCGTCGTGGTTCCGACCTCCATCGAAGAGGCGTCAAAAAAGTGTTGAAATGTAGGTGAGAAGAGGTGTGGTGACCTTCCCAGCGTGTCACAAATCCACCGTGGCGTTGGCCAGAATCGTAGTGAAATTTGATGCCAATATGATATCATTAACCTACTTTACTTTACATGTCACATGAACTTGTGAGCTATGGCCTTTTTTTCGCTTGTGTTGATACCTTGCTATCTAAAACACCGCCGAACCCGAGGGTGGCGTCGCAGGGCGCCATGCTTTTGCACCATTGTAGAGGAAGGTTGCAGACATCTTTGAGCCAAATTTCAAATTCCTACGTCGAAAAGGAAAAATTAGAGGGTTTCGAGAAGTAGCCCTTTTAATTATGTTGCGCAGTGTAGGTTCCGGGAACGCTCAGAGATTCCCGGTTCTGACCGCACGCAGGGAATGATTACAAAGTATTGACTGAACGGGGTTGACATGGCGCTAAAATAATACAAAATCTAGAATCACCAGAAACCGGCCGAAATAAAAACTGAGGAAAATGTGGTTAACACGAACGTCAAACGTGCAATAGGACTTCGTTGAAACAAAGCATCCTGTAAGGAACCGATAAATTTGTATCGACATTTTAATTAAGTAATGAGGATTAAAACACCGTGTTTCGGATGAAAACAGCCACCTGTATGGAGGTTTTTTTAACTGAGATAGCTCAATTGCTTGAACATGTTATCTTCACTAAAGTATTCAAAAAATAAGTTGAGGATGGTCTATCAAGCTTAATGCTTCTAAATTTCTTAATTGTGTTAGTAACGTTGCGCATAATTCCTCACACATTCAGACTCACGAAGTACTCTGTATAAGGAATGCGACAGATGCGCATGCGCAGACTTGTGACATCAACCGATTGGTGCATTGACATTGCGGTTTCCAGCATTTTCTATGACGAGCAGATCTCCTCTTCATCATTATGGGTCAATTCCGCATCAGTGCCATAAATATTTTTCGAGCCTGTTTTCTTTTACCCGTCCTATAGTTTCAAGATATTTTATGTGGTAGCTGAAAGTGACTGTTGTATTATACTGTATAAGATGAAACTTTTATTACGAGAATATTTACTTCATGATAAACAACGAAGCTTCCATCTGAAGCTATCGATTTGAAGAATATAGAGTGTTTGCAGTAAATCCTGTTCCACGTATTGTTGTTGTTGTTGTGGTGGTTGTGGTGGTGGTGGGCCAGCCGCTGTGACCGAGCCGTTCTAGGCGCTTCAGTCCGGAACCACGTGGCTGCTACGGTCGCAGTTTCGAATCCTGCCTCGGGCATGGATGTGTATGATGTCCTTTGGTTAGTTAGGTTTAAGTAGTTCTACGTTCTATGGGACTGGTGACCTCAGATGTTAAGTCCCATAGTGCTCAGAGTCATTTGAACCATTTGTTGTTGTTGTTGTTGTTGTTGTTGGTGGTGGTGGTGGTGAGCTCGTCACTCTGGAAACTGGTTTCATGCAATTCTTACGCTAACGTATCTTGTGCGAGCCTCTTCATACTTGCATAACTACTGCAGCCTACATACATCTGAATCTGCTTACTGTATTCAAGCCTTGGTTACCCCCACACTTCTCTCTGTTACCGAATTGACAAATTCCTTGGTGTTTCAGAATATGTTCTATCAACCGATCCCTTCTTGTAGACAAGTTGTTCCATAAACATGTTTTCTATCTAATTCGAGTTGGTGTCTCCTCAATAGTTATTCGATCAGCCAACCCGTTATTTAGCATTTTTTCCGTAACACCGCATTTCAAAAGCGTCTGTTTTCCTCTCGTCTGAAACGTATATAACCCTTGTGTCATTCCCTTACAAGGCAACATTCCGGACAAACACCCTCAGAAAAGGCTTTATAAAATTTAAATTTATATACGGGGCAGTCAAATAAAAATGAGACAGATCGTAAAAAGTACGTAAATTGTTTATTATTTCATAAGTAATCACCACAGCTGTTAACACATTTATCCCACTGTAAGACAAGACGGTCATTGTCTTCATGGAAAAATATTTTTGGTTGCCCACGGAACTATGATTGTATCCAGGCGTGCACCTCTTCGCCCAAAGTTAACTGACTGCCACGAATGTCTTTCTTTAGAACTCCAAACTTGTGGACGGACTCTTACGTTGCCAAGATCGTTTCGACTTACTTTTTTTCCACCTGTCTACTTTTCATTTGTCTGCTCCTTACATTACATGGTAACAAATTTCTCTTTTTCAGATAAGCTCTTCTTTTCATAGCCAGTCAGCATTTTATATTCTCTCTACTTCAGTTAATGTCCGTTATTTCGCTGCTCACGTAACTGTGAAACCTTACACATCCCCTACACAATCCGATCTCTCTCCACGCGATTACCATGTGTTTGCAGCCCCGAAGAAAGACATTAGTGGCCGTAGATTCACTTCGGAAGAAGATTTGCACGCCGGGATCCAATCAGGGTTTCGTTATGAAACACCTCCGATTAAATTTATGGTATTGTTAGCAGTCGAATAATGTACCAGCCTAAGAGTTTTCCGTGATCTAATGGATAAGCGCTGACCGGTATTGACGGCTAAGGAAGTTGTTTCAATCGGAATTTCGCTGTTCAGTAATGCTATATTCAAAGAATAGATGTTTTACATTAATCAAGATCGCGAAAAGTTTGCACAAAGTTAAGTTACACATTCTCGTTAAACACAAATGGAGAGTCACTTCCCCTGCCATACATTTCTATTGAACTTTACTCTCAACACAGGTCAGTTGCACTGAAATGTTGTCACACGTTGTTGTGATAATCTGCTCACTTTATCCTCATTGCAGTCCACTGATCGGGCTGGCAGAGGCGGGCGTGTAATATCGGCCCTCCGCATTTACAATCACTTTTGGTAAATACTCTCTGTCTATAGCCAGTATAATTCGGTTTGCTGCGCGTCAACCCACGACGATGGCGACACACTTTCGGCCGGTACGATATCACTCCTCCCGCTACGGCATTACATCCACGACACACTAGTCTCAACTATGTCTGACAACAATAACACTCGTTTGGCGCACTCGGTGCTTGCCTATTGATCCTAGGTCTATCCTCGACATGTGGGAAATAAATATGCTTATTAAGTAGCGGTCCGTGAGTCCCATACTGTAGACACCTGCAAACATTTCTCCATTTCTCTATGACGGCAATGACCGACTTGTCTCATGGATGGATAAATGTACGAGGCGTGTTTTTTAAGTAAGTACCGTTTTGCCACACCGCGGCCGCAGCGCTGCGGTCGGCGTTCTGCGCATGTGCACTGGGTACCTACATCTGTTGTCCACGCACTGACGCCATTACAGTCTGATTCTTCCTTGTTTACGTTGTGTACTGAGTGTTTAAGAGGCCTCCGATAATCGTGAGTCCCGCCGACTGCGAAGTACGGGCTGTCATAAGATTTCTTAGTGCTCAAGGCCTAAAAGCGATTGATATTCATGGTGAGATCTGTGCAGTTTACGGAGAAAACATTATGAGCAATGGAATGGTGAGAAAGTGGGTGAGAGCATTTAAAAATGGCCGCACAACTGTGCATGATGAACAATGGAGTGGGCGTCCTTCGGTCGTTAATGAAAGTTTGGTGCAGAAAGTGGACAGTTAGGTGAGAGAAAACAGACGCTTTACGATTTCCTCATTGTGGCCTGACTTTCCTAATGTTTCTCATACTGTTTTGTATGGCATTGGGACCGAGCACTTGAATTACCGAAAATTGTGCGCACGTTGGGTACCGAAAATGTTGACGGATGTGCACAAAACCAAACGCTTAGACAGTGCATTGAATTTCCTTGAGCGGTACCACAACGACGGTGATGATTTCGTAAGCCAAATTGTTACGAGCGATGAAACATGGGTGGCCTATGTCACACCAAAATCGAAGCAACAGTCCGCGGAAGTTGAGCAAGGGCATCGTTTTGCTGCAAAACAATGCCCGTCCGCATGTGGCGAATGAGACCAAAGATCTCATAACATCTTTTCGATGGAAAACTAGATCATCTTCCGTACAGCCCCAATCTTGCGCCCAGTGACTAGCATCTGTTCCTGCACTTAAAGAAACACCTGGGCGGTCAGCGTCTTCAAGACGATGATGAAGTCAAAACAGTGGTGATGCAGTAGTTAACAAGTCAGGCGGCAGACTTCTATGAGGAGGATATTCAAAAACTTGTACAATGTTATGACAAGTGCCTCAATATTGACGGAAATTATGTAGAAAAGTAGATTAAGGTACAGGCTTCCATGTAAAAATAAAATTATTGAAACATCTTAGCATGTCTATTTTTAATTTCAAAACAGTACTTACTTAAAAAAACACGCCTCGTATTAATAGTTGTGGTGAATACTTTTGAAACAATATACTGCTTACTTACTTTTTTCCATCTGGCTCTTTTTCATTTGACTGTCCCTTATATAGCAACAATTTTTTTCAGAAACGTTTTTCCTTTTGTTTCCAGTCTGCATATTATATTCTATCTACTTCGGCTATAGTCAGTTACTTTGCTGCCCAAGCAACTAATATGATTCACTAATTTTCACGTACCATTTACTAATCTAACTCACTTAGCATTTCATAGAAAGAAGGCTTTCGCGACCGGATGACAGCTGCTTGTAAACCTTTCGGGATGCGAGGTCGTCGTTCAAGAACACTTCCGTTCCTGACGTTTCGTCCAGGACTGCGCTGTTGGCAAGACTCAGCGGAGGAGCGCCACTGAGGATGTCCAGCGCAGTCCTGGACGAAATGTCAGTAACAGAAGAGTTTATTGGACCACGACCTCAAATCCCCAAAGGTTTACCAGCAGCTATCACTGTTTGATTCGACCACCAATCGATTATTCTTGCTTTACTTTAGTTTATATTAATCTTATAACCTTTCTTCCTAAACACAATCTATTCTGTTCAACTGTTCTTCATAGTCCTTCTGCGTCTCTGACATAATTACAATGTCATCGCCAAACCTGAATATTTTTTATTCACCTACACGATGCTTCCATTTGCTAATTTCTCCCACATTTCCTCTAATGATAACTGAATTCGTAACTTGAATAACGTGACGATACGCTACAATCTTGCCTCACTCCCTTCACAACCACTGCATCCCATTCATGTCCTTTTACTAGTGCAGTCTCGTTAATGTACAACTTGTAAATAACATTTCGCTCCGTTTATTTTATCTCTGCTACCGTCACAACTTCAAAGACCATTCCAGTCAAAATTGTCAAACACTTCCTCTAATCTACAAATGCTACTAAGGTGGTTTTGGTTTTCTTCAACCTTTCATCTAAGATAAATCGAAGGAACAATATTGCCTCTCGTGTTCCTACATTTCTCCTATTTGACAGTGAGGTAACAAAAGTCACGTGATGCCTCCTAATATCGTGTCGTACTTCCTTTCGCACGGTGTAGTGCAGAAATTGGACGTGGCATAGACTCAACAAGTCGCTAGAAGTTCCCTACAGAAATATTGAGCCATGCTGCCTCTACAACTATCCATACCTGCGAAATTTTGTCGGTGCAGGATTTTCTGCACGAACTCACCTCTATATTGTGTCCCATAAATTTTTGACGGAATTCCTGTCGGGCGATCTGGGTTGCCAAATCATACACTAAAATTGTCCAGAATGTTTTTCAAGCCAGCTGTGAACAACTGCCGCCCGATAACATGGCGCATTGTTATGGATAAAAGTTTTCATCGCTTTTTTAGGAAAAATTAAGCCCTTGAATGGGTGCAAATCGTCTCCAAATATCCGCATATCAGCAAGACCCAGTCCATACCATGTGAACCCGGCCCACACCATCATGGAGTCACTACGAGCTTGCACTGTGCCTTGTTGACAACATGGGCACATGGCTTCGTGGTGTCGGCAGACTCGAACCTTACCATCAACTCTTACCACCTCAAGTCAGGACTCATCTGACCAGGTCACGATTTTCCAATCGCCTAGGGTCCAACCGACATGGTCAGGAGACCAGGAGAGGCGCAACAGGCGATGTCGCGCTGTTATAGCAAAGGAATTGGCGTGGGCCGTCAGCTGTCATAGCCCCTTAACGTCAAACTGTCCGCAGCTCGTGGTCTTGTCGTAGCGTTCTCGCTTCCCGCGCACGGGGTCCCGTGTTCGATTCCCGGCGGCGTCAGGGATTTTCTCTGCCTCGAGATGACTGGGTGTTGTGTGTCCATCATCATTTCATCATCACTGACTCGCAAGTCGCCGAAGTGTAGTCAACTAAAAAGGAGTTGCAATACGACGGCCGAACTCCCCCGCATGGGGCCTCCCAACCCACAATGCCATACGATCATTTCATTTCAACGCCAGATTTCGCCTCACTGTCCCGAAGGATACGTTCTTCATACGTCTCACATTTATTTCTGCGGTTATTTCCCGCAGTGCTGCTTGTCTGTTAGCACTGTCAACTCTACTCAAACGCCGCTGCTCTCGGTCGTTAAGTAAAGGCCGCCGGCCACTGCGTTGTCCGTGGTGAGAGGTAAAGCCTTAGGTCTGGTACTCTCGGCACACACTTGAACACAGAAGTCATGAGGAATATTGGATTTCCTAGCGATTTCCGAAATGGAATGTCCCGTGCATCTAGCTCCAGCCACCATTCCGTGTTCAAAAAATGGTTCAAATGGCTCTGAGCACTAACATCTATGGTCATCAGTCCCCTAGAACTTAGAACTACTTAAACCTAACTAACCTAAGGACAGCACACAACACCCAGCCATCACGAGGCAGAGAAAATCCCTGACCCCGCCGGGAATCGAACCCGGGAACCCGAGCGTGGGAAGCGAGAACGCTACCGCACGACCACGAGATGCGGGCGTTCCGTGTTCAATTTCTGTCAATTCCCGTCGTGCGGCCATTATTACATCGGAAAGTTTTTCACATGAATGACCTGAGTACAAATGACAGCTCCGCCAACGCACAGCCCTTTTATACCTTGCGTATGCGATCCTACCGCCACCTGTGTATGTGAATATCGTTACCCCATGACTTTTGTCACCTCAGTGTAGGTCTACGGTCGCAGGTTCGAATCCTGCCTCAAGCATGGATGTGTGTGATGTCCTTAGGTCAGTTAGGTTTAAGTAGTTCTAAGTTCTAGGGGACTGATGACCACAGATATTAAGTCCCATAGTGCTCAGAGCCATTTGAACCAATCAGTGTAGGTTGACAAAAAGCGCTGAGAATTAAACAGAATTATGGAGCAAATGGATATAATTTCGCTGCGGCCCGTGTTGTTAACGCCACCACATTTTGGGGTCACACAGAGCGCTGTCCTCACGTGACGTGGTCGGCCGCGTGCGCCAGTCTGCGGTCACGCGCAGCACGTATCTCGCGGGTGCGGTCGACTGCGTGTCAGCACGCGTGGCTGGAAGCTGCTCGGTCGTCGCTGCTGCATTAGCGCCCACGCACCGCGGCAGATCACGCTAGACCACGGTCTGCGGCCACGCTGTGTCCGCCCAGGCGGACTGTCCGCTGCAGTTAGAACGCTTCCGGCTCGCTAATCACGAGGCGGCCGCTGCTGGCTCGCTACTGTGCGCGCGTTAAGACTGTACTGCTGCAGGAAAGCGATAAGTACTGTAGACAAGTATTGCGCGGTCAGGACGCTCTGCACACGGTTCAGAGGATCTCTACCACTCGTTTCAGGAGCATTACCTGAGTATCGAGATAACATAGGCTTTCCTTTGCTATGTTACATGTCGGAGTGTTAAATAAGGCCTGCTCGACGTTCTACTCGAGCGAGCTGGCTCGCGCGTGCCCCACGGCAGTGAGCAACCGGCTGACTCACCGTGAGTGACGATATGGGTAGGGAATGGAAGGGAAGGAAAGGACAGGGGAGTGGAGTGGAGGGGAAGAGGAATCGGATCAAGGAATGAGAAACTATGGGATAAGCTGAACTATCTGACAGCTAATATACATCACTGGCCATTAAATTAGCTACATCGCGAAGATGACGTGCTACAGACACAAAATTTAACCGACAGGAAGAAGATGCTGAGATATGCAAATGATTAGCTTTTCAGAGCATTCACACAGGGTTGGCGCCGGTGGCGACACCTACAACGTGCTGACATGAGGAAAGTTTCCAACCGATTTCTCATACACAAACAGCATTTGACCGGCGTTGCCTGGTGAAACGTTGTTTTGATGCCTCGTGTAAGGAGGACAAATGCGTACCATCACGTTTCCGACATTGATAGAGGTCGGATTGTAGCCTATCGCGATTGCGGTTTATCGTATCGCGACATTGCTGCTCGCGTTGGTCGAGATCCAATGACTGTTAGCAGAATATGGAATCGGTGGGTTCAGGAGGGTAATACGGAACGCCGTGCTGGATCCCAACGGCCTCGTATCACTAACAGTCGAGATGACAGGCATCTTATCCGCTTGGCTGTAACGGATAGTGCAGCCACGTCTCAATCCCTGAGTCAACAAATGAGGACGTTTGAAAGACAACAACCAACTCCACGAACAGTTCGACGACGTTTGCAGCAGCATGGACTATCAGCTCGGAGACCATGGCTGTGGTTTCCCTTGACGTTGCATCACAGACAGGAGCCCCTGTGGCGGTGTACTCAACGACCAACCTGGGTGCACGAAGGCAAAACGAAGTTTTTTCGGATGAATCCAGGTTCTGTTTACAGCATCATGATGGTCGCATCCGTGTTTGACGACATCGCGGTGAACGCACATTGGAAGCGTGTATTCGTCATCGCCATACTGGCATATCACCGGCGTGATGGTATGGGATGCCATTGGTTACACGTCTCGGTCACCTCTTGTTCACATTGACGGCACTTTCAACAGTGGACGTTACATTTTAGATGTGTTACGACCCGTGGCTCTACCCTTCATTCGATCCCTGCGAAACCCTACATTTCAGCAGGATAATGCACGACCGTATGTTGCAGGTCCTGTACGGGCCTTTCTGGATACAGAAAATGTTCGACTGCTGCCCTGGCTAGCACATTCTGCAGATCTCTCACCAATTGAAAACGTCTGTTCAATGGTAGCCGAGCAACTGGCTCTTCACAATACGCCAGTCACTACTACTGGTGAACTGTGATATCGTGTTGAAGCTGCATGGGCAGCTGTACCTATACACGCCATCCAAGCTCTGTTTGACTCAATGCCCAGGCATATCAAGGCCAGTATTACAGCCAGATGTGGTTGTTCTGGGTACTGATTTCTCAGGATCTATGCACCCAAATTGCGTGAAAATGTAATCACATGTCAGTTCTAGTATAATATATTTGTCCAATGAATACCCGTTTATCATCTGCATTTCTTCTTGTTGTAGCAATTTCAATGGCCAGTAGTGTTTTATATGAACTGCAAGCCTACAAGGCCGAGAGACACACAAGTAAAGGCCATACATCATGACAACGAGACGCTCCACGGCAGAACATCCTACTCCACGGCAGAACATCCCCTTACAGCAGCCTCCCGGAAGCAGTGAGGAGATGAGCCTCAGGGCGGACCAGGAAAGTTGACTTGAGACCATAACACCCATCTCCTAATCTGTAAACGTAGGATGGAACAGCAGCACATCCCCTGTGCATCCAGGGCTGCGCCACCTCACGCCGGGAGCTAACTATCTAGACCAATGAGAAATCTTGTGATACCAAGAGTAGTAATGTAGTACAGAATTTTAAATTACATAATTTGTGATCGAGCAATACGGCGTAGACCAACAGAACAGTAGCACGTGTAAGCGGGCTGCTTCTGTGTTGGCAGAGCTGTGTAGCGCCTTGCATTGGATCGCTGACTGCGCTTTCTTTGTAAGACGCTCTGTGGCTGGCTGGACTCGTTGGAAGTTAATCGCCAGTAGTGTTGGGTAGTTGCAAGTTAGTCGCCAACAGTGATGGAAGTACTGTTGTGTAGTTGAAGGTGAACAACCAGCAGTGAAGGATGTTACATGTGAGAAGTTAGCATTGATGGAGGGTAGAGGTCTGAAGTGTTAGCGTAGGCTAACGATCTGTACATGTTCGACTTAAACATTGAATATTATTAATGGTTATACACCTTTGTACTAGATGTCAATGACGATTTATATTCGTGTTTGAGCTGGATGTCACATTATTAAGATACAAAATAGATTATTTGGTCTGCTACAAAATCTTTCCTTTGCTAACCACATGCCTATTAGTAGTTAGAATCTTGTTTTTAGCTGGCAGTATTGACGCTCGCTGTATTGCAGTAGTTCGTGTAATGAAGATTTTTGTGAGGTAAGTGCTTAATGAAATGTACAGGTTATTGCCAGGATTGCTTCGTATTCAGGGCCTTTCTTTTGTATTAATTATTCTAAGTTAGGTTGTAATTTTTCTGAGCAGTCAGATTGCGTTGCGCTAGAATATTGTGGGTCAGTGTTGACATGATGAGGAAAAGTAAACAGAAAGAAGGCTCAGTACGTTCAGCTTTACTCAGCTGTTTCAGAATCAAATAACGTAGAAGTTTCATCTTCTCAGTCATTCTTCAATTTAAGTTCAGACTCACTCATTTAAATAAAGAAGTTTCACACGTGCCTTCTAGATTCTAGATAAACATACAGGATGACAGTTATTGAACTGCATGCAAAAAAAAAAAAAAAAGCAAATTAGTTACAAACTAGGGCGTGCACACACTTTATTCAACATGTAAACGTAACTACGGTATTCGGATTTATGTGATAAAATGTTCGATATGGCTGCCATCATTGGCGATGATGTGGCGCAGACGCAGACAAATAGCGAAATTCTGCATGATCCGCTGAAGTGCCGGAACATCGATGCTGTCGATGACCTGAACGCCTGTTTCCAGGTCAAAAATGGTTTTGTGGTTATTGCTGTACACCTTAATACAGCCCCACAAAAAAAGAGTAGCATGTATTCAGATCCGGAGAATACGGCGGCCAATCGAGGCCCATACCAGTGGCCTCTGGGTACCCCAGAGCCAGCATGCGGACTCCAAAGTGCTCCTCCAGGACACCAAACACTCTCCTGCTTCGATGGGAGTTTGGATACTGGGATGAAATCATCTTCCGAAACCTTCATGTACCGTTCGGTAGTCACCGTGCCAACAAGGAATATCGCACTGATTATTCCGTAACTGGAGATTGCACACCACACAGTCACCTGTTGAGGGTGAAGGAGCTTCACGATGCCGATTCTAAGTCACCAAATTGCGCCAATTCTGTTAAAGAACCCATCCAAATGAAAGTGGGTTTCTACATCTACATCTACATCCATACTCCGCAAGCCACCTGACGGTGTGTGGCGGAGGGTACCTTGAGTACCTCTATCGGTTCTCCCTTCTAGTCCAGTCTCGTATTGTTCGTGGAAAGAAGGATTGTCGGTATGCCTCTGTGTAGGCTCTAATCTTTCTGATTTTATCCTCATGGTCTCTTCGCGAGCTATACGTAGGAGGGAGCAATATACTGCTTGACTCTTCGGTGAAGGTATGTTCTCGAAACTTTGACAAAAGCCCGTACCGAGCTACTGAGCGTCTCTCCTGCAGAGTCTTCCACTGGAGTTTATCTATCATCTCCGTAACGCTTTCGCGATTACTAAATGATCCTGTAACGAAGCGCGCTGCTCTCCGTTGGATCTTCTCTATATCCTCTATCAACCCTATCTGGTACGGATCCCACACTGCTGAGCAGTATTCAAGCATTGGGCGAACAAGCGTACTGTAACCTACTTCCTTTGTTTTCGGATTGCATTTCCTTAGGATTTTTCCAATGAATCTCAGTCTGGCATCCGCTCTACCGACGATCAACATTATATGATCATTCCATTTTAAATCACTCCTAATGCCTACTCCCACATAATTTATGGTATTAACTGCTTCCAGTTGCTGACCTGCTATTTTGTAGCTAAATGATAAAGGATCTATCTTTGTGTGTATTCGCAGCACATTACACTTGTCTACATTGAGATTCAATTGCCATTCCCTGCACCATGCGTCAATTCGCTGCAGATCCTCCTGCATTTCAGTACAATTTTCCATTGTTACAACCTCTCGATACACCACAGCATCATCTGCCAAAAGCCTCAGTGAACTTCCGATGTCATCCACAAGGTCATTTATGTTTATTGTGAATAGCAACGGTCCTATGACACTCCCCTGCGGCACACCTGAAATCACTCTTACTTCGGAAGACTTCTCTCCATTGAGAATGACATGCTGCGTCCTGTTATCTAGGAACTCTTCAATCCAATCACACAATTGGTCTGAAAGTCCATATGCTCTTACTTTGTTCATTAAACGACTGTGGGGAACTGTATCGAACGCCTTGCGGAAGTCAAGAAACACGGCATCTACCTGTGAACCCGTGTCTATGGCCCTCTGAGTCTCTTGGACGAATAGCGCGAGCTGGGTTTCACATGACCGTCTTTTTCGAAACCCATGCTGATTCCTACAGAGTAGATTTCTAGTCTCCAGAAAAGTCATTATATTCGAACACAACACGTGTTCCAAAATTCTACAACTGATCGACGTTAGAGATATAGGTCTATAGTTCTGCACATCTGTTCGACGTCCCTTCTTGAAAACGGGGATGACCTGTGCCCTTTTCCAATCCTTTGGAACGCTACGCTCTCCTAGAGACCTACGGTACACCGCTGCAAGAAGGGGGGCAAGTTCCTTCGCGTACTCTGTGTAAAATCGAACTGGTATCCCATCAGGTCCAGAGGCCTTTCCTCTTTTGAGCGATTTTAATTGTTTCTCTATCCCTCTGTCGTCTATTTCGATATCTACCATTTTGTCATCTATGCGACAATCTAGAGAAGGAACTACAGTGCAATCTTCCTCTGTGAAACAATTTCGGAAACTTTCGTCGCTAAACCATATTCACATCAAAGTCCTGTCCGTCAATTCTGTGGGCAATTGTGTTAGCGAAACACAACCGCTAGTTCATGGCCTTGGGGCTGAATGGCCTTTGGGTCTGAATTTTGTATGGCAAGAGATGCAGATCTTAAACAACAATTTGTTGCAGGGTCTCCCGGTTGATTCCCACATATTGTGAAGCTAGTCTGATCGATTACATGGGGCTGGTTCGAAACGCAGCACATGTCTTCTCGATGTTTTCAGGTGTTTCCACCCTTTTTGGATGACCAACATTGCCAGCACTGTCATCACGATCGCTACCCGTTCTCTCAAACTTGCGGTCAGTTCTTGGTTGTTGGCACACTTAGACCGTTTCTCTACAGCTTGAACTCGCTCGCAAACTTCCTTTGAGCCGCAGGTGGGCTGTTACTGCTTGCATAGTGGGCCTTCACAAGCACTGTAGGTTCAAGCACGTTGTAACGCGACGAATTCACGAGCAAATGGCCGACAGCAACAAGGCGCGTGCGCATGCGCATACTAATTCCCATCATGCCCCACGGCCAACAGTGCAGTTTGAACGTCCGAACGCAAAAACGTTCAGAAGTTATGTCGATTTTATTTCATACAGTTCAGTAATTGTCACCCAGTATATCTTTGTGCCAACTGGCCAAAGATTAGTGTGTAGAACTTCTTCTCTCTTTTAAAATGCATTATTATTATTATCATTATTTCATTTTTTAATTAGATATTTCATGTAGATTTTCCCCCTTTAACCCCATCATGCTTAGTTATACTAACAATGCTGAAATTACGTTAAAATATTACGTGCTCTACTCATACCAATTCATGTGCAACGTTTGTTCTTTTCTCGTATCTAGATAATAGACTAAAGGAAAATAGCAAATATATAAATAAAGGTGAATAAGGCGGCTCAGCACTAAAAACTATTGCCAACGTTTCTGTTCTACGGTCAGTAACGTTAGTTATGCAGAACGTATCGCTTCGAGGTTGCTAATTAATGCACTTTGTGGCAACATTATTTCCTAAGACTGTCACATTGTTGAGAAATGACTAATCAAACTTAGATTTCTTTTAACTGCCAAGGCGATGAACACAGGGCACATAAGTACGAAACCTGATATTGCTTACCATTGTTGCAGCCTTATGATGAAAGTCGTTTCGGACGATGTTTAATTTGATATCAGCTTGCATTTAGTGACAATTTCATTCATATGTTACACATACGAACGCTGGCTGTCAAATTAATTCTACATGGTTTGATCTTCATTAAAGCATAAATGTCTGCCATCACATGCCGCGCGGTCTGAGGCGACTTGTCACAGTCGCCCTGCACCCCACGTCCTAGATTCGAGTCCTCCCTTGGGCATGGTTGTGTGTGTTGTCATTACCTTAAGTTAGTTTACGTTAGATTAAGTAGTGTGTAAGCCTAGGGACCGATGACCTCAGCAGTTTCGTCCCATAGGAACTTGCCACAAATTTCCAATTTTTTTCTGCCGCTACTCTCCAACCACCGCCAGTTCGAAGATAAGCTTTTAAGTTATACTCTGTGAATGAGCTTCTATATCTAGGTTTCGTTCTCATCATTGCGGAAAAAAAGTTGCTCTCACAAATATATAGATCCAAACTTCGATATAATGGTATCTGCGAACTTGCGAAGTCGTAGAAATTCATGTCGAGGAAAATTTTTATACGAGTCTAGGACAGGTATTTTATTACGAAATTTACTACCTGGCTGCCTGTCACACTCTAGGTTAATACTTCGTAACTGTAGCTAGGCTTCCTGCGCTCACGTCTCCCAAATTGATGATAGTTTTACAGCCAAAAGGATGGGGAATAATATAGTGTATTTGAAACCTGGATGAAATCAACCTTCTTTCAGAAAAATATGTATTGTATTACTGATTAAGCGCCCCTTACTTACAATTCTGCAAGTCAGTAATAATCTCAGGAAATCTTTTCGAATAGTTCTGGTGTGATGTTTTCCATGGCTGTGGTAATCCGTACTTTTACATCCGCCAACGCGCAGGTAGTGTATGGATTTAAAATCAAAACTATAAAAATTTCCCAGGAAGAAATCTTGTTTTTCCGGATGAACGGAATGTTGGTTCTTCCTCCCTACGTTTCCACCAAACCCGTAAACATAAAGTATTGCTGTTCTCAACGCGAAGGTTGTGTCTAATAGTGCACTGCCTTACTGGGCAAGGTCCTGTTGCAAGAGCTGTGGCCCTGCCTTCCTTCAACATTTTAACGGATTTACCCAGCCACTTACCGGAGAGACGTAGAATTCGAACCACGGTGTGGTCCGGTCTGAAACCTGCCGTTTCAGCCACACATTTTTAACAAGCAGCCCGTATTTTTAATGCAGAATAAGACTACGGTTTGTGTAGTAGAAGGAAGTATATGGGATAAACTGCAGTCATTCTCACAGAACCTTAATCGTTTTTGCTATTGGCACGTGTGATTGCGCCTGACTTTGAAAAGCTGAAGGTGCATAACTCTAGGACAATTCAAGTTTCGTTTCCTCATTTACCTAAAACCTTCCAAAATATGATCTTCATGCAGAAGGTGTGTGTCCACTAACACGAAATTAATTTTACCTCCACCATGTTAAAATTCTGCATCTACATCTTAACCCTGCAGTAGATAATACAGGGTACTTCATACCAATATTATCGACACCCTAGAGTCTTTCTTCCGCCATGGAAAAAGGGAAGAAAAAGGCTGTTTCTGATCCATGAATGAACCGGTCAAAACATTCGTTACTTCTCTATGTGATTCGTTCTCTTTTCATATGAAATTCGCAGATTATCCACTGCCTTTCCAGAAGAAAAGCTCTCTCTATTTGCGGACGAAGTGTGTGCTCTTCATGTGCGCCTTTCTGTTCTGCACTCGTGCAACGCGAAAATCAACCGATGGAGCCAGGTCGCCTAAGGAATACATTAGGATCCCACGGATACACAATAGATGGCTACTAAAATGATAATAATGTGTTCTGACGGCTGACGCTGCTTGGTAGAATAATTTCATACTTATGTATGAAAACACGACATCTATTTGTTTAACTTCTTGACAGTTTGAGGTGGAAGCCAACTCACAAGTCAGATGAATATTGTAGAAGAACCACACTTTATATTTTTATTGATGAACATCAAATGACGCTGCGGCCAAACGAACATAGCGACACGACGGACGGAAGCGTACTGAAGATTAGTTTTCTGCCTCCTGCTGGCGCAGCCTGCACCAGTTATGCATATGGAAGATGACAAGCCGATCCCCTTAATTTCTACAATAAACCTTCTGTGCAATACAAAAAGCAAACTAAAGTCTCGTGCTGAATTTATCAAGCGTCACATAAAGATGACTGCTCTATTCACTCACACACATGAAAGTTCAATCGATGTCTCGTCAATCTACACTCAAAATGCCAACGTTCTTTTTCCCTTTTATTTGATTCAGGACACTATTAGAACAGTTTCAGTTACTGCTCTGCCCTTTGCGAGGCTGTACGATATACAGGAAGTTTCGCTTTTTAAACCCGTAAAACTACAGGCCAAATCACGTCTTGTAGATGAAACCTTATACCCATTTTCCTGTATAGAGAGTACTGTTTCCACATGATTTTTGACTGCTGTTCCGTTTCTAGTATGAAAAAGTATTCTACATCATACAAGGGGAACGAAGTATGAGAGGGCTTTGTGCAAGATGGATGCGGATCTGTTCGGAACTGAGCGAAATTAACAGCGAAAATGAATTTCACAGCCGTGTTTCACTTGTTCTCAAAAGAATTAAACTAATTTGTGCATCGATCTGCTATTCCACGTTCGACATAACTGCATTACTTCATATCAGGAACCGAACAGTAATCAAGGCAGCTAGTGGAAGACAGTATTCCCCATACAAAAAAGAGCAATTAACTTTCACCCGCCGCGAAGGGTACGATCAATGTTTTACGGATTTCGAAAGGAGCTCCGTCTGTTTACTGCCTTGTGAAGGGTAATACAGTAAATGGAGAATGTTGCGATAGTGTCCTGGACCATGTAAAACGTAAAAAAAGAAACATTAAAATATGTTTTAAAAGGAAATAAAATATGTAGTACAATGTACCCGAATGGCGTAGATGCATTGGCATCGGGATTGAGGGCTTTGGAGCACGGATTGTTGGAATATCGAATCAACTTCCAATTCGCAGCGTCATAGTGAGAGGGTCAGTCACCTTTACGTGAGACGTGACAAAATCATCACGATGTCCTAATATGCATTTTATTTTGCCCAGATCGGGTAATTTTGCAACAAGTAAAGAAATTTGCTCCATATTATATTCCACGGAGTTGTTTTTGCCGCGGAAGGTAGCAAAAAAATCACTAGCCCAATTTTGTCTTGCTACGTTCGTTTGCATGGAGCGCCTTTTTAACATTCATGAATGAAAACCGAAAGCTCCGAGCGTTACACAACACTTCTTTGTCTTGTAAGCTGGCTTTAGATGTACTCTACTAAGAAGTTAAATGGATAAATATTGTGGAATATTCACAGTTTGTGTTTTAATTCGTAAATATGAAATTATTTCAACAAGCAGGGACCCAAAAATATATTAAATTTTCTGATGCAAGTCTTTCTGTTGCCACTGTACGCCAAAGTATTCATTACACAATCCACAACCACCAGTGAATATGCTTTGCGATTAAATGTGAGTAGGAAGATGCGGCATGGAATGCAGCCACTTCGCCGGAAAAAAAGAGGAGCGATTCGTCGAGAAAAGTCGCGGATACCCTGCGAGTAAGTGCGGCTGCAAAGTCGGAGGCGAGTTTTATGGCTGCGCCCCGTAGTGAAATTCTTCACCTGGAAAAAAGCACTAACACTGAAGAAAAGTAATAACGGAACGTAAGAATAGCAAATGCTTGGAACAGTGCACGTTTTGGACGAGAAATGGTATAATCAGAAGTTAGACGTCCACTGTGAGTAGCAAAGAAATTAAAAATAAAATTATAACATTTTACTACACTGACTGTCAATAGATGAAGTAAAACTTCACTTTACTTTTAGTATTATTTCTGTACATCCATGAAGCTATTTGCAAGTACGCATAAGCCCATGGGAATGGTTATACTAATGTCAGAGTCCAAAAACTCATCAGATCGCTCTTGTAATAGCATAATCGTTGGTGGATGATCACATTAGCGCACTTCACGGCCAATGGCATGACAAGATCTACATCTCTTATAGTAATTATAAAGAGAACTGTCGTACCTACCAAGTAATGAAAACTGTATGAAGTGGGAGTCTGGAAAAAGAGATTGCGGTGAAAAGGCTTATTCTATACTAACATTTATGTCAGCTTTATATAAAACACAGGATTCCGTCTGAAATTCAAAACGAACAACAGGCTACATCCAGTGAAAAACAATCCACTGACCCATCTGAAAGATGAAGGTGTAAGTCCTCTAAATGCGTCGTGGAGATAAATAGTAAGCGACAGACACAGGTAATTGCTGTACTGCATCTTTTGCTTCACAAGTAGTCGCAGTTTCCCGGAGACAATGTAACGTGGACGACTTGAAGTTAAACCTCTTCATTAGTTACTGTATCTACCGCCTAATCTTCAGAAATCCTCTGCGACCCTGCATTTCAGAAGCTTCAATTTTTTTCTTGTCTGAGTTGATTATCGTCCACCTTTCACTTCCGAACAAGGCTACACTTCAGACAAATGCTTTCTGAAAAGACTTCTGAGCGCTTAAGTTTACATCACACGTAAAAATGTTGGATTTTTTTGTTTTTGCTTTTGCCAGTCTGCATTTTATAATGTCTTAAATTCCGCCATCTGTTATTTTGCTTCCCTAAACAGTAAAACCTGTCTACTAGTTTCAGTGTCTCATTTACTAATCCAGTTCTCTCAGCATCGCATAATGTAATTGGGCGACACTTCATTTCTCTTGTTTTAGATTTTTTTATTTTCATCTTGTAACATTTTTAAGACATTATTAATTTCTTTCAACTTATTTTCCAAGTCTGTCTCTGACAGGCTTACAGTTTTGCCGGCAAACCTTATTTTCACTGTATTTTAATTGCCTTCCCAAATTTCTCTTGGGTTTCGTTTAGTGCTCTAATGTGCTAATACCTGGTTTTAATGCGGAATAATTTCTTTCGTAGCTTACTGTGCGGTTGAAATAATATTACGGAGCTTCCGGGAAATAGGAAGTTGCGGCGTTTTTCAACGGTGCTCTGTGAGGTTCACGGGCTTCGTGTATGGCAAGAGCGGTGTCTCACTTGAATAGTTAATCACTTTTGAAATCTTTGTTATTGGTTCTTGTTACGTAGGCGTTAGGTGACGTTCGAGTTCCCTCTGTTTCGTGCATTTTGATGTTCAAAATGTGCAATGGAGAGAGGAGACGTTCGGAGATAATTACACTCCTGGAAATTGAAATAAGAACACCGTGAATTCATTGTCCCAGGAAGGGGAAACTTTATTGACACATTCCTGGGGTCAGATACATCACATGATCACACTGACAGAACCACAGGCACATAGACACAGGCAACAGAGCATGCACAATGTCGGCACTAGTACAGTGTATATCCACCTTTCGCAGCAATGCAGGCTGCTATTCTCCCATGGAGACGATCGTAGAGATGCTGGATGTAGTCCTGTGGAACGGCTTGCCATGCCATTTCCACCTGGCGCCTCAGTTGGACCAGCGTTCGTGCTGGACGTGCAGACCGCGTGAGACGACGCTTCATCCAGTCCCAAACATGCTCAATGGGGGACAGATCCGGAGATCTTGCTGGCCAGGGTAGTTGACTTACACCTTGTAGAGCACGTTGGGTGGCACGCGATACATGCGGACGTGCATTGTCCTGTTGGAACAGCAAGTTCCCTTGCCGGTCTAGGAATGGTAGAACGATGGGTTCGATGACGGTTTGGATGTACCGTGCACTATTCAGTGTCCCCTCGACGATCACCAGTGGTGTACGGCCAGTGTAGGAAATCGCTCCCCACACCATGATGCCGGGTTTTGGCCCTGTGTGCCTCGGTCGTATGCAGTCCTGATTGTGGCGCTCACCTGCACGGCGCCAAACACGCATACGACCATCATTGGCACCAAGGCAGAAGCGACTCTCATCGCTGAAGACGACACGTCTCCATTCGTCGCTCCATTCACGCCTGTCGCGACACCACTGGAGGCGGGCTGCACGATGTTGGGGCGTGAGCGGAAGACGGCCTAACGGTGTGCGGGACCGTAGCCCAGCTTCATGGAGACGGTTGCGAATGGTCCTCGCCGATACCCCAGGAGCAACAGTGTCCCTAATTTGCTGGGAAGTGGCGGTGCGGTCCCCTACGGCACTGCGTAGGATCCTACGGTCTTGGCGTGCATCCGTGCGTCGCTGCGGTCCGGTCCCAGGTCGACGGGCACGTGCACCTTCCGCCGACCACTGGCGACAACATCGATGTACTGTGGAGACCTCACGCCCCCACGTGTTGAGCAATTCGGCGGTACGTCCACCCGGCCTCCCGCATGCCCACTATACGCCCTCGCTCAAAGTCCGTCAACTGCACATACGGTTCACGTCCACGCTGTCGCGGCATGCTACCAGTGTTAAAGACTGCGATGGAGCTCCGTATGCCACGGCAAACTGGCTGACACTGACGGCGGCGGTGCACAAATGCTGCGCAGCTAGCGCCATTCGACGGCCAACACCGCGGTTCCTGGTGTGTCCGCTGTGCCGTGCGTGTGATCATTGCTTGTACAGCCCTCTCGCAGTGTCCGGAGCAAGTATGGTGGGTCTGACACACCGGTGTCAATGTGTTCTTTTTTCCATTTCCAGGAGTGTATTTACAAAGCCCTTGACGAGTCTACAGAGGAAGAAAACGCAGTATTTGATGATGATTCATTTTATACGTCAGCTGAAATTTGTAGTAATCCTGTACCTTTCTGAAGATGAGTTAATGCGTACATTTATTGTATTATTTTCACAGAGTGCGCTTTTATGCAGGATTCTCCTTGAGTTACTTCAGGAAACGAATCTGAGTCAAATAGTCCAGTGAATGCAATGTTGGAGTGTGTATCTCTCCATGTTTCAATTTGCATCTCAACGTACTCTAATATGAATGCAAAATTTTGCTTTGATTTTGTGTCTCGTGTGTTTCTTTTGATGTAAATTGGCCATAAAAGAAACGAAAAGAAAGATCGCTTGCTTTTGTGCGTATTTGAATACTAGAATTCCTTTTCAAATCTTTTTTGAGACGATTACTAAAGTGTCATCTATGTACCCAAGATTTAACACTAGCAACACCAAAATATACGTATTTAAAGTAGAAAGTCCAACGAACTTAAAAACGTTTTGAAATTCCAACAACGCGAATTACAACTTTAAAAAATTACAGAATTTTAACCAGCCCATATGTAATGGTATATATACACTCCTGGAAATTGAAATAAGAACACCATGAATTCATTGTCCCAGGAAGGGGAAACTTTATTGACACATTCCTGGGGTCAGATACATCACATGATCACACTGACAGAACCACAGGCACATAGACACAGGCAACAGAGCATGCGCAATGTCGGCACTAGTACAGTGTATATCCACCTTTCGCAGCAATGCAGGCTGCTATTCTCCCATGGAGACGATCGTAGAGATGCTGGATGTAGTCCTGTGGAACGGCTTGCCATGTCATTTCCACCTGGCGCCTCAGTTGGACCAGCGTTCGTGCTGGACGTGCAGACCGCGTGAGACGACGCTTCATCCAGTCCCAAACATGCTCAATGGGGGACAGATCCGGAGATCTTGTTGGCCAGGGTAGTTGACTTACACCTTCTAGAGCACGTTGGGTGGCACGGGATACATGCGGACGTGCATTGTCCTGTTGGAACAGCAAGTTCCCTTGCCGGTCTAGGAATGGTAGAACGATGGGTTCGATGACAGTTTGGATGTACCGTGCACTATTCAGTGTCCCCTCGACGATCACCAGTGGTGTACGGCCAGTGTAGGATATCGCTCCCCACACCATGATGCCGGGTGTTGGCCCTGTGTGCCTCGGTCGTATGCAGTCCTGATTGTGGTGCTCACCTGCACGGCGCCAAACACGCATACGACCATCATTGGCACCAAGGCAGAAGCGACTCTCATCGCTGAAGACGACACGTCTCCATTCGTCCCTCCATTCACGCCTGTCGCGACACCACTGGAGGCGGGCTGCACGATGTTGGGGCGTGAGCGGAAGACGGCCTAACGGTGTGCGGGACCGTAGCCCAGCTTCATGGAGACGGTTGCGAATGGTCCTCGCCGATACCCCAGGAGCAACAGTGTCCCTAATTTGCTGGGAAGTGGCGGTGCGGTCCCCTACGGCACTGCGTAGGATCCTACGGTCTTGGCGTGCATCCGTGCGTCGCTGCGGTCCGGTCCCAGGTCGACGGGCACGTGCACCTTCCGCCGACCACTGGCGACAACATCGATGTACTGTGGAGACCTCACGCCCCCACGTGTTGAGCAATTCGGCGGTACGTCCACCCGGCCTCCCGCATGCCCACTATACGCCCTCGCTCAAAGTCCGTCAACTGCACATACGGTTCACGTCCACGCTGTCGCGGCATGCTACCAGTGTTAAAGACTGCGATGGAGCTCCGTATGCCACGGCAAACTGGCTGACACTGACGGCGGCGGTGCACAAATGCTGCGCAGCTAGCGCCATTCGACGGCCAACACCGCGGTTCCTGGTGTGTCCGCTGTGCCGTGCGTGTGATCATTGCTTGTACAGCCCTCTCGCAGTGTCCGGAGCAAGTATGGTGGGTCTGACACACCGGTGTCAATGTGTTCTTTTTTCCATTTCCAGGAGTGTATTTACAAAGCCCTTGACGAGTCTACAGAGGAAGAAAACGCAGTATTTGATGATGATTCATTTTATACGTCAGCTGAAATTTGTAGTAATCCTGTACCTTTCTGAAGATGAGTTAATGCGTACATTTATTGTATTATTTTCACAGAGTGCGCTTTTATGCAGGATTCTCCTTGAGTTACTTCAGGAAACGAATCTGAGTCAAATAGTCCAGTGAATGCAATGTTGGAGTGTGTATCTCTCCATGTTTCAATTTGCATCTCAACGTACTCTAATATGAATGCAAAATTTTGCTTTGATTTTGTGTCTCGTGTGTTTCTTTTGATGTAAATTGGCCATAAAAGAAACGAAAAGAAAGATCGCTTGCTTTTGTGCGTATTTGAATACTAGAATTCCTTTTCAAATCTTTTTTGAGACGATTACTAAAGTGTCATCTATGTACCCAAGATTTAACACTAGCAACACCAAAATATACGTATTTAAAGTAGAAAGTCCAACGAACTTAAAAACGTTTTGAAATTCCAACAACGCGAATTACAACTTTAAAAAATTACAGAATTTTAACCAGCCCATATGTAATGGGATATATACACTCCTGGAAATTGAAATAAGAACACCATGAATTCATTGTCCCAGGAAGGGGAAACTTTATTGACACATTCCTGGGGTCAGATACATCACATGATCACACTGACAGAACCACAGGCACATAGACACAGGCAACAGAGCATGCGCAATGTCGGCACTAGTACAGTGTATATCCACCTTTCGCAGCAATGCAGGCTGCTATTCTCCCATGGAGACGATCGTAGAGATGCTGGATGTAGTCCTGTGGAACGGCTTGCCATGTCATTTCCACCTGGCGCCTCAGTTGGACCAGCGTTCGTGCTGGACGTGCAGACCGCGTGAGACGACGCTTCATCCAGTCCCAAACATGCTCAATGGGGGACAGATCCGGAGATCTTGTTGGCCAGGGTAGTTGACTTACACCTTCTAGAGCACGTTGGGTGGCACGGGATACATGCGGACGTGCATTGTCCTGTTGGAACAGCAAGTTCCCTTGCCGGTCTAGGAATGGTAGAACGATGGGTTCGATGACAGTTTGGATGTACCGTGCACTATTCAGTGTCCCCTCGACGATCACCAGTGGTGTACGGCCAGTGTAGGATATCGCTCCCCACACCATGATGCCGGGTGTTGGCCCTGTGTGCCTCGGTCGTATGCAGTCCTGATTGTGGTGCTCACCTGCACGGCGCCAAACACGCATACGACCATCATTGGCACCAAGGCAGAAGCGACTCTCATCGCTGAAGACGACACGTCTCCATTCGTCCCTCCATTCACGCCTGTCGCGACACCACTGGAGGCGGGCTGCACGATGTTGGGGCGTGAGCGGAAGACGGCCTAACGGTGTGCAGGACCGTAGCCCAGCTTCATGGAGACGGTTGCGAATGGTCCTCGCCGATACCCCAGGAGCAACAGTGTCCCTAATTTGCTGGGAAGTGGCGGTGCAGTCCCCTACAGCACTGCGTAGGATCCTACGGTCTTGGAGTGCATCCGTGCGTCGCTGCGGTCCGGTCCCAGGTCGACGGGCACGTGCACCTTCCGCCGACCACTGGCGACAACATCGATGTACTGTGGAGACCTCACGCCCCACGTGTTGAGCAATTCGGCGGTACGTCCACCCGGCCTCCCGCATGCCCACTATACGCCCTCGCTCAAAGTCCGTCAACTGCACATACGGTTCACGTCCACGCTGTCGCGGCATGCTACCAGTGTAAAAGACTGCGATGGAGCTCCGTATGCCACGGCAAACTGGCTGACACTGAAGGCAGCGGTGCACAAATGCTGCGCAGCTAGCGCCATTCGACGGCCAACACCGCGGTTCCTGGTGTGTCCGCTGTGCCGTGCGTGTGATCATTGCTTGTACAGCCCTCTCGAAGTGTCCGGAGCAAGTATGGTGGGTCTGACACACCGGTGTCAATGTGTTCTTTTTTCCATTTCCAGGAGTGTATTTTGAAACATCGTTCGAAAATCTGTAGTACTCGCATTCTTGTAAGTATTTTCATACTGGGTGGCAGATGACACCTTACGCGTCTGAAGCTTGCCTGAGGAAAACAACAAAAACGAAATTAATACTTAAAGTGTCCACCGTGAGCTCGTGCAGTAGTCATTCTTTCATTTCCTCTGTGCTCTGGACTGCTGGAAGTGCAGCACGAGACACAGAGCTGTAAAACACGTGACTCGGCGGTCAACCGGCAGTCCAGAGCTCGGAGTGAATGTACGAGGCAGCGCATGACCGCCCACACACGCGGCTCTGAGCGACAACCCGCATGCAACCCCCCCCCCCCCCCGACCACGCCCTCACCCATCTACCCCCACCGCCACAACGAATCCCTCACGCACTTGTTCTCGTGCCACGCCTTTCAACAGGGCAATACACACAAATTAGCTAATACAGAGATACTAAAATAGTGGACAGTACTGATGGGATGCCGTTCGCTCTCTACCAGTAATGAGTATGACAACTCCCGAGTCACTATGAACGTCCCTCAGTTAAGAGACAAACGCTACTTGGTATAAACATTACATTGCTCGCGAAAGCAAGGCTTTAGAGGTTAGCGCGCAGTTGTAGCTCACCAATAAAACAAACAGTTCAAATCTTCCACCGTTAGTGCAATATCTAATGCTGTGCACAGAAAAATATAGTTAATTTCGGTACGGCACACAGTGCATCATCTTTGCAGTCTTGGGAAATTTCGTTGTCTGGCCGGTCTGTATTTGCCTCCGTAGCAAACTTCGCGCTTTTTCCTAGTGTATACCTCATTTAATAGAATGTAACGCACTGTAGAAAAGCTTACGTCAACGGATGAATAAGACAAACCAGTGAAATGATATTACGGAAGTAGAGGAGTGTAAGGAAAGGTATGAAGAATGGAAAAGCGCCTGAAGATGATAATGCACAATAAAAATGGCAAAAGTTTAAGGAAAAGGGACAAAAACTGTCTACAGAATATCCGTGGTGAAAGACATTTGCTCGAAATTGGAACAGAACCATTGTTTTACTGCTGCAGGCTTCCGCCAACCGTTTGTTACAAATAAAATAGAAGCAAGCAGTAATTATTGCACTTTACGAGAAATGAGGTAGACAGGATACAAAAGATAAAAGACGTATCAGCCTCATCCCGTAATACACAAATCATTTACCAAAGCTTCAGCAAACGCTTAGAACTAAGATTAGGCTTTGATGAGACGAAGAAACAAGATGCCCTAAGATGTATGTGTAACACTGTGGACCTATTGCAGGCGGAGAACGGAACTGTAGTACGAAGCAGGTAGTGCCACTTTGCGGTTTACGTGCGGCAGTTGGACACTAACATATTAGATTGGTGCGTAAGTTCGAAGCGTTTCTGTTTTGTATGTTGACATTGCGGTTGCTGCGGCTTTATTTATCGAATGTCATTTTTTTGTAGTTCAATGTTGCTATTTCAGTTTACATATTGACATTTTGTCGTTTGGACATAATGAGTGGAGCTGTGCAGTGTCAAGTGGAGCAATCAGAACATTTCCGACATATTCTCCGTTTGGGTTTAATAGAGGGATGACAGTAACTCAGGCTGCCAGAAACGTTTGCGCCGTGCTTGGGGGCAATGCCATGGGACAGGTCACGGCAAGAAAATGATTTCCCCGTTTTAAGGAGGATCGTTTCGACATTATTGACTCTTCACGTTCAGAAGGACCTTAGATGTTTGATGAATATCGTTTAAACGCATTAATCCAGAATTATCCACGTGAGAGTACTAGAAAACTGGCAAATGTGATTGTGATTATTCCACGATTGTGCAACATTTGCATGCAATGGCGAAGGTTCAAAAATCAAATGTATGGGTACCGCATGCTGAAAGCCAAAATTATAAAAACCAGCGGGTGGCCATTATGTGCATCTCTGCCTGCTCTTTATCAATTGGCTCGTGAACAAAACCGACCATTCCGATTTCCGTATGTGTGCAGTCATGACCGACAAATCTCACTGAGCAACAAATTTGCCCCTAGTGTCATCATTGGCCTCGAATCAGAAAATAAAAATTGCAGAACCATCACAGACGTTTTACTAAAGTGTAATCTGCACTTGTAGTGGAGTGTCTTTTCACACGCAAAACTTCGCTACCAGGCCACCGATCGTCAGGTGGTTCAGATGGTGGTGTAATATCTACGCATTGCATAAAAACTGTATTACTGAATTCTGTTCTGTATACTGCTAGATAATACCGCAAAATAACTTTACAACACAGCACTCTATTTATACTACTACTAACAGTTTTTTATGAAATTGTGTATAAAACACACTCGGTATGGAAAAGAGCTGTCAGTTTCTACCATGTGGTGAAACCACAACAGTCCCTTGTGCCGTAATATTCGGCCAGTGTGTGGTTTACCAAAACGCTGGTACATATCTTTTTTTCTGTTTTCATTCCCGTTTACCTTCCATGGTGTTGTAGAGGGGTCAATATGTCTTTCGAAGTGCCTTCCCTTCGAAGGCACAAATGTTTTCTTCAGTTGTTGCTGATGACACCCAGGTTTCACATCCACATAGAAGTACATGTCGTACTAGTGCCTTGTATAGCTGGACCTTAATCTTCTGTAATATCAGGCTAAAGAAATTGTGATTAGTGTTTATTATTCGTAGATGCACTTCTTTCGTCAATTCAGTTTTCTTAGACAGTATGGAAACCAGGTACTTGAATTATTGAGCTCATTCAAAGGTGTGCCTGTCAACAATAATGGAAGGTTCAAATGGCTCTGAGCACTATGGGACTTAACATCTAAGGTCATCAGTCGCCTAGAACTTAGAGCTACTTAAACCTAACTAACCTCAGGACATCACACACATCCATGCCCGAGGCAGGATTCGAACCTGCGACCGTAGCAGTCGCGCAGTTCCGGACTGAAGCGCCTAGAACCGCTTGACCACCGCGGCCGGCATAATGGAAGGAAGGATGGCGTGGTACAAAGAGGTATTTGGTATTATCAGCCCAATTTTCTTCGCCCTGAGGAGAAATCGGGAAGTATCATTGCACACTTGCTCCAGGGTGTCATTGAGAATCGCAACGTGGTCAGTAATGCCAGGATTGTGTCACCTCCCACCATCTCCATTTCCCTGATCCGACCCGTGTCACGGTTTACTTTTTCCAATGCCAGGTTGAATTGTATTGGTGCCAATGGATCCCCTTGTCTCAGTCCAATTAGAATATTGAATGGTAGCGATAGTTGGTAATTGACAAGTTTTCCATAACATGGAGCGGCCAGTGCTGCCATAAGCTTGTCCAAAATCAGTGAACATAAGGTATAACTTCCGATCGAACTCGTAAGAATTTTCTATCGTATTTTATATCGTTGATATAAAATTGTACACCTTAATGATTAGATTATGAATATTTTGAATTTTAAAATGCGAACAATAACTGCGCAAAATATTAAAAATCAAATTTTGGCTGCCCTGGAAACCGTCAGAAAGACAATTCATTGGGCTCATTCAAAAGTGTGCCCGTCTACAATAATGGAAGGAAAGATGGCGTGGTACTGTGTTCCAGGATAGCGGTTTGGTAATACAGATACGTATTTATATACCAGATAATACGTCCTGTTGACACTCTGTGAGGGTAAAGTTGGGGCAAACGTACACCACGTAAGAAAATGAGTGGTATCATCTCACTGAAGTTGGCAGCACAGTTCGCGCGAGTCAGATTGATGTATACGATAACTGTGATATGTATGAGTTGAAATATCCTATATATATCCTAGTCGTTTGGCTTGTAAACTTAGGAAGATAATCAGGATATGCTGTGCATGCAGTGGCTTTGTTCACAGTATTGTTTGGGAGATAAGGATTGTTTGTATTTCAACGAATTCACGGAGGTTGAATGTAGGCATAGTGGCGGGTTCCTGCTTCCGTCCACGTGCAAATATTGATTGTGGTACCATCTGTTTGATTTTTACGAACATTAACACGAATAGTGATCTGGGCAGGGGGGGGGGGGGGTGGAGGGGGCAAAGAGGGCAGATGTCAGATGTACACTTGTTACTGGGGGGCAAATGACACATTATTTTTTTAGTAATAGAACTATTACACTGGTTTTGAAAATATCTTAAACAGACTACAATCTTTAATTTTAATAAATGTCAGCAGTTGTGATCCGTAATCGTAAAAGGAACACAAATAGATACTCTTGGACAGAAGAGAATATGCGGTTAGTGGTGAAGGCTTTTAAAGAGGATGACATGGCGTTAGCACAGCAGCTGCAACCTTTTCGGTTCCACGAAGTTTATTAAGAAGAAGGATAGTTAGCAACGTACACACTCAAAAATTCGAGCAGCATACAACTTTTCTTCACAAGGTACAGAATTGTAGTTGGTGGAACACCTCTTGAAAGTAGACTCCACTGGATACGAGTTAACCTGGGTAGTATGGCATATCGTTATGGATTTGCAAATGAGTTAAAAGATCCATTTAATAATGACTTACAAATGGTGGGCAAGGATTGTATTCGAAGCTTTCTTAGACAGCACAAGAATCTAAGTCTAGAGTTTCTGATGGTCTTGCAGGTGCTCGAGCTAAAGGAATGACGAAAGAAAAGGTTGCTGCGTTTTACAACAATTTACAGAGACTGTTGGATGTAATAAATTTGTAGGAAAAATCTGCAAAAATTAACAACTCGAGGAAACGGATTTAAAGCTCATTTATAAATCAGAAAAACTTACATATCGCAAAGTGGTAAGAGAGACGTTGTTAGCCAAACTAATTATGAAAGAGATAAAACAGTGAGTGTAACGCCACGTGTTTCTTCTACAGGTTTGTATGTTCCTCCTTTACTTGTTATGAAGGGGGTACGATACAAAGACAGTTGTGAACTGGACATGCCTCTTGGTTCAAATTTAGTCCTGTCACAGACTGACTACATGAAGTGGGAACAATTCTATCAGCTCTTAGACCATTTTATTAATGTGAAGCGTCTTGGATCTGTCGCTCTCATTTTGGATGGCCGTGGCTCACATTTTTCAGACCCTCCAGCTCTGGAGAAGGCTATAGCCAACAGTGTCCACTTGTTCTGTTTGCATTCACACAGTTACTCACAGGTTACAGCCCCTTCATGTCTCTTTCTTCGCTACGCTAAAGACATTTTACAATGATGGCCGCAGGGTGAACTTCAGAAGAAACACAGGGAAAGGAATGAATAAAGTGACATTTGGACCTATTTTTGCTGAAGCATGAAACGGTACAGCTACAGTATGGTACGCTGTAAATGGCTTCGGAGCTTGTGGGATTCATCCCTTCAAACCGTATCGCTTGCCTGACCAAGGTTTTGCTCCCGCAACTGTGCATGGAGAGCCAATAATTCCACAGCACTAAATACTGAGAATGAAACAGCAGACCCAAAAATGACAACTGTGCCAGGAAGTAATCGAGCGGAGGAACTGCAGGCAAAGCCAACAACAGGGGTCACCAAAGATAATACTAATGGGAAAAGATCAGTCCTACATCATCTACCAAAAACAAACGGAAGATGGGACATCATCCATTCTGATATATCCTATTTTACTGCTAGTCTAAAAGAGAAAAACGCCAGGGCGACAAACAAGACACTGAAAAATACAAAATGTGATATACATAATAATGATGTGTGCACTGTGTGCAAAATACTATACAACCACGGTGACAATTTGATGCAGCATCTAAATTGTGGTTTCACGTTGTATGTTTCAAATGCAAATGATCCCTACTTCGTCTGCGTGAATTGTTCCAGTGATGAAAGTGATTAAAAAGTCAGGTGTCCGTTTGCCCCATACGGAGTGCCCGTTTGCCTCTACAGTTGCACCATCCATTTATTTCAATATTTCTGGGCTGAAAATAATGGTAAAAAACTAAGCTTATATCGTTTAGCCCTAAGGTACAAACTTAGTCACGTAAAAGAAAAATTTCAAACTTGATTTTTTTAATAGTTATTTCAAAAAATCCACTTAGAGCTTCCGTTTGTCCCAACTTTACCCTAATGAGAATGACTGTAACCTCAATAACCTGGCTGTCAGAGCAAGATTTATAAGGCGGACGTATCTCCGAGCCCATGGCAGCCCCACTGTGCCTCATGGCTGAACATATCACGCACAGTACTGTAGGTTAGAGCAGACGCCGCGACCCGGTGACACAGTTAAAAGCGCTCTCTGACTGCCGACTTGATAATGGCCGCTACTCAAGGCGGTGTGTGGCGAGGCGAACCTGCTAATGGCGGCTGTCTGGGTGCAGTAGGCGTACGGCCAAATACAGTTGCTGCCAAAGCGAGACTGCCGCTACAACATTCCACTGTGCCCGCTTGAAGGCCTGCTTCATAGGTCATACACGGCCTCCGCATACCCGGCTTGCTCTGTTCGTTCGTGAGACCTAAAAGGCAGCAGATGGCGAAACGCAGGCTGATTCGGAGTTGTCTGACTTCCAGAAAGCCTTCGACACGCTTCCGCTCCGACGCCTAGCAAACACAAAACGTGCATGGGGCATACGGGACGAGACGTGCATGTTTTATTTATATATTTATCTGACCCGACAATGCGCTTGCTTTGAAGACTCCCTAGCAAACATTGTACATCGTTATTAACGGAGAGCCGTCGTCACAAGCGAACCTTAGGGTAGCATGGTAGGGCCGCTACTGCTCACAGGACATAACAGAGTTATAACATTACCGTCTATAATCACATGAAATTTGCTTTACATTTTGAATCCTGAGAATCAAGAGCATGAAATGTTTCGAGAAATATTTATTGCAACTCTGTCTTTGGTGGCAACGTTATAAGAAAATTGGGGCCTATTTTTATCTTTGGTTTAATCCCACTTCTTCCATGAAAATCAATAATAGTAATAATAACAGTAATAATAATAATAATACTATTTACTTTCATTTACTCTACAACTGCAAACCAGCTACGGCCTACACTTAGCTTGGAAAGAGATCGTTTGATATTTTACTGAGCGTGAAAAGACATGAAGTTTACCTTCGTAATAACTGCACTCAGAAAAATCATCGGACTTCGAGAAAAATAAATGACTGCAGGTTCTAAAGGACGTAATATGCAAATAGCAATTACACACAAAATGGCTTGTGAAATAAACAAGAACCAAACGAAAAGCTTCCCTACTGAATTTTCCTAACATTTTATGAATGAAATCTACTTTTCCTTTTAATCCAGAATGAAAGAGGATCTTCAAATTACGTAGTCGTAACGTGCAGTTTCATTTTCTGTCCTTTAAGAAACAGCCAGTCTACACATCTCACATTTAGTATAACAGCTCAGCGACTGCTACCATAAAGACTTTATTCACGACAATGTCTAATCGTAAGAGAGTAAGAGCACAAGCGAGAGCCATAGAACAAGAGGGTTTTTTACACTTGTAGATGTCCTTTTATAATATTCTAACAGTGTTATGTTTGCTTAATTTTTATCTCAGTACTAGTCACATGGTTCATGTATCGCTGTTTTACATACACTATGTGATCAAAAGTATCCAGACACCTGACTGAAAAGGACTTACAAGTTCTTGGCGCCCTCCATCGGTGATGCTGGAATTCAATATGGTGTTGGCCCACCCTTAACCTTGATGACAGCTTCCACTCTCGCAGACATACGTGCAATCAGGTGCTGGAAGGTTTCTTGGGGAATGGCAGTCCGTTCTTCACGGAGTGCTGCACTTAGGAGAGGTATCGTTGTCGGTCGGTGAGGCCTGGCACGAAGTCGGCGCTCCAAAACATCCCAAATGTGTTCTGTAGGAATCAGGTCGGGACTTTGTGCAGGCCGGTCCATTACAGGGATGTTGTTGTCGTGTAACCACCCCGCCACAGGCCGTGCATTATGAACAGGTGTTCGATTGTGTTGAAAGATGCAATCGCCATCCCCGAATTGCTCTTCAACAGTGGGAAGCAAGAAGGTGCTTAAAACGTCAATGTACGCCTGTGCTGTGATAGTGCCACCCACAACAAGAGGGGGTGCAAGCTCCCTCCATGAAAAACACGACCACACCATAACACCATCGCCTCGGGTTTTTACTGTTGACACTACGCACGCTGGTAGATGACGTTCACCGGGCATTCGCCATAACCACACCCTGCCATCGGATCGCCCCACTGTGTACCGTGATTCGTAACTCCACACAACGTTTCTACACTGTTCAATCGTCCAATGTTTACGCCTCTTACACCAAGAGAGGCGTCGTTTGGCATTTACCGGCGTGATGTGCGGCTTATGAGCAACCACTCGACCATGAAATGCGTGTTTTCTCACCTCCCGCCTAACTGT
The DNA here is from genome assembly GCF_023864275.1 of Schistocerca cancellata. Classification (NCBI taxonomy): domain Eukaryota; kingdom Metazoa; phylum Arthropoda; class Insecta; order Orthoptera; family Acrididae; genus Schistocerca; species Schistocerca cancellata. Next base: position 251,802,766 of record NC_064630.1, on the reverse strand, counting down.
CATAGTGCTTGCAGTGGATCCTGATGTTGTTTTGGAATTGCTGTGTGACAGTCTGGATAGATGTCTGCCTATTACACATGACGTCCCTTTTCAACTATCGGCGGTCTCTGTCAGTCAACAGATGAGGTCGGCCTGTACGCTTTTGTCCTGTGCGTGTCACTTCACGTTTTCACTTCACTATCACATCGGAAACAATTGACCTAGGGATGTTTATGAGTGGAAATCTCGCGTGCAGACGTGTGACACAAGTGACACCCAATCACCTAACCACGTTCGAAGTCCGTGAGTTCCGCGGAGCGCCCCATTCTGCTCTCTCACGATGTCTAATGACTACTGAGGTCGCTGATATGTAGGTGGCAGTACAGTGCACGTAATATGCAAAACTTATGTTTTTAGGTGTGTCCCGATACTTTTGATCAAATAGTGTAGATGTTTTAATTACTAAAATTGTTTCAGTTAAGCTACTAGACACTGTCATCTAGTAATTATTTCTCTTGATATGGAGAGAATTAGTTAAGTCTGGCTGCGACGCCACAAGGTGAGCAGAAAGTCTTTCCCTGACTGCAGAAATTAATTTAGAAGAAACTATGCTACATGCAGTTTTTTTTTCTTCAAATGACAGCTTAACGCATGAAGTTTTTATGGATACGCTTCGACATGTGAATTGACACGATCTGATTTCTTTTCTCTCTCTCCTGTAACAGATAGTTTAAATTACAGGAGTGTAGCTCTAACAGTGGCGTCTTTGCTGGTGGAAAACCCAATTGTTTTGTGGTTTGGCTCTGAGCACTATGGGACTTAACATCTATGGTCATCCGTCCCCTAGAACTTAGAACTACTTAAACCTAACTAACCTAAGGACAGCACACAACACCCAGTCATCACGAGGCAGAGAAAATCCCTGACCCCGCCGGGAATCGAACCCGGGAACCCGGGCGTGGGAAGCGAGAACGCTTTTGTGGTTTCATGAAATACGTTCACCTGTTACAATTCAGCGACGGATCCGAAGTGCCACTGGTTGGTATCCGGCAAATGTCAAAAGCATCAAACGATGGTACGAAAAATTTAAAAAGCCTGCCAGTGTTAGGAGAAAAGGCATGAAGCGGTACACTTGGAGTGAGTGACGACACTGTTGATAGGGCGAGATCCGCGAGAAAGAGGGACAGCGGCGCTTACGTCAGAGCACGTCACACAGCAGGTCTTGCGAGTGGCAGCGGCCATCTCCGGCTGGGAGCGAGTAATCATTTCAGAAGAGTTTAATAATTCTTAACTATATGAAAATGTACTGAGTGCTGTGTATAGTAGAGATAGAGTTCGTGGAGGATGATTCACTGTATCAGCATGACAATGGAACGTGACAAAGTAGCGTCTCTGAGGCAATGGTTTGTGAACAATAACTTACCTGAAACGGACTGCCTTGCCCAGAGTCCCGAATTGAACCAAACTGAACACATTATGAATGAGTTCGTACATGGACTTCGTCCCAGATACCAGCGTCCAAAATCATTCCGTTCTCTGGTTTTGGGTCTTGAGGAAGAATGGGTTGCCGTTCCTGCATAGAAATCTGATTGAAAGGGTCCTCTGCATAGTTCAAGACGACATAAAGATGGACACACCCCACATTAGCTTCTAATGATATATTTTTCCTATATATATTTGATTAGATAGTGTAGATAACCTGTAATGATAACGACGGTAAAGTCAGAGGAGCTCTGAGCCACGCAGAATGACAGCGACAGTATTTCTTGTCAGCTAACATCGGCTATGTATTAGGGGTCTCTAAAGGAGCGATACGCAGGAGGCAAATTCCTCATGTAACCGTGCTTCTTGGAACTGTGTACGTAGACTTTAAGGGGTACCTACTGTGAAATCTATCTTGAAGACTTTGCTAGATCATGTTTTCAGTATTTCCGCGACGCTCTCTCGTGGGCTATACAAAAACCTGAGATCAATTGCGGAGCCCTTCTTTGTACAAAAATGGTTCAAATGGCTCTGAGCAGTATGTAACTTATCATCTGAGGTCATCAGTCCCCTAGACCTAGAACTACTTAAACCTATCTAACCTAAGGACATCATAAACATCCATGCACGAGGCAGGATTCGAACCTGCGCCCGTACCGGTCAAGCGGTTCCAGACTGAAGCGCCCAGAACCGCCTGGCCACACCGGCCAGCCCTCTTTGTACAAGTTCAGCAGAAAGAGGGAGCTGGTAGACTACATACCCTCCGGCATACGTTGTCTTCCGACCTTCAGTTTGCAAGCATACTGTTACATAGTTGCATAACCCGCGGCAGGATCGATAGTCGGCTCCCTGGAGAGCACACAGCGCAGTTGCTAGAGTCGAGGGTTAGGTATAGGTGTGTGTGTGTGTGTGTGTGTGTGTGTGTGTGTGTGTGTGTGTGTGTGTGTGCGTGTGTGTGTTGTGTGTGACTTGCAGTACCAGCGTCGTGGCCTGCAGTGTTGCTAACTGCTGCATTTAAGTAATACAGTTTCTGTCCACGCAAAGCAAGTTGATTCTCGGTACGTTGGCTGGGAGTGATTGTAAAGGCATTCCCCATTTACTGTCGTTCCCATCAGGCGCCGCGTCGAGTGTCAAATCAATTTGCGCGGACAATAAGGTTTTCAGGTGAAAAGTTATGTAGTTTACATCCGAGTCAACATTCAGTATCAGTGAGTTATTATGAGAAGTGAAATTTCCGAATTCGTGTGTCGTGTCGCGAGACCAACAACCAACCACACCGCGACGATTACGGGACCAACAAACGTGGACTTTATCGTAATTCAGCGATCATTCTGATTAAAAAAACTTGTAATCTGTGTGACTGAAATTCACGACAGGCCATACTTTCGTTCGCATTTCATGTTGCGAGATCGACAGCCAGCCGAGTCACGAACGGTTGAGAGAGCACTCGTGAAAACCGTTGGTGGCACCACTAGGATGATTAATGTTAATTGCGAGAACTGTGCCACCCGACACAACTCTAACACAGCAGCCGAAGAGTGCGTTTTGCGTGACCGAGGTATAAGTAAGTGATCGAACTAAGTGATTAAACACTGCGACTATACACTGGGGTAACAAAAAGTCGTTTCATAGCAATGGCGGTAGTATCTCGTACGCAAGATATAAGTAGCAAGTGCATTGGCGGAACTGTTATTTTTACTCAGGTCATTCATGTCAAAAGATTTACAATGTGATTATGACTACACGACGGGAATTAGCAGACTTTGAAATCAGAATGGTAGTTGGAGCGACAGCTAGACGCATGGGACATTCCATTTCGGAAACTTTTGGGGAACACAATATTCCGAGATCCACAGTGTCAATGAGTCCTCCAAGAATTCTAAATTTCAGGAATTATCTCTCACCGCGGACAATGGAGTGGCCGATGAACTTCACTTAACAACAGAGAGTAGCAACGTTTGCCGGGTCTAGTTTAGCAGGGGATACAACCCGTCAGCTTTGACCAATGTCGTCAGAATTGGCCAGAGAGCATAGGCGGGTTATGGAGCCCCTCAGGAAAATAGCGGGTAGGTCGGGGAAGAATGCCAGTGTGCACTCGGTGTGCCTGCCGGGGGGTCTCGTCCGTAATGTGGAGGAGGCCCTTCCGGCAGCTATTGAACGCACTGGGTGTGACCGGCTGCAGATAGTAGCACATGTCGGAACGAATGACGCCTGCCGCTTGGGTTCTGAGGCCATCCTTGGTTCCTTCCGGCGGCTGGCTGATTTGGTGAAGACAACCAGCATCGCACGCGGAGTGCAAGCTGAGCTTAATATCTGCAGCATAGTGCCCAGAGTCGATCGCGGTCCTCTGGTTTGGAGCCGTGTGGAGGGTCTAAACCAGAGGCTCAGACAACTCTGCGACTATAATGGTTGCAAATTCATCGACCTCCGTTATTGGATGGAGAACTGTAGGGCCCCCCTAGACAGGTCAGGCGTGCACTACACACCGGAAGCAGCTACTAGGGTAGCAGAGTACGTGTGGCGTGCACACGGGGGTTTTTTAGGTTAGAGGGACCCCCCCTTGGGCGAAACGATAAAATACCTGACGGCTTACCAGAGAGGACATTATCATCGTTGATAAAGAACGTCCGTCCTCAGAGACCAAAAACAGGAAAAGTTAACGTAATATTGGTAAACTGCAGGAGTATCCAGGGCAAGGTTCCTGAATTAGTATCTCTTATTGAAGGAAATAGTGCGCATATAGTATTAGGAACGGAAAGTTGGTTAAAACCGGAAGTGAACAGTAACGAAATCCTAGACACAGAATGGAATATATACCGCAAGGATAGGATAAACGCCAATGGTGGAGGAGTATTTATAGCAGTAAAGAATTCAATAATATCCAGTGAAGTTATTAGCGCATGCGAATGTGAAATAATCTGGGTTAAGCTAAGTATCAAAGGTGGGTCAGATATGATAGTCGGATGCTTCTATAGACCACCTGCATCAGCAACCGTAGTAGTTGAGTGCCTCAGAGAGAACCTGCAGAACGTCGTGAAGAAGTTTCGTGATCATACTATTGTAATAGGGGGAGACTTCAATCTACCAGGTATAGAATGGGATAGTCACACAATCAGAACTGGAGCCAGGGACAGAGACTCTTGTGACATTATCCTGACTGCCTTGTCCGAGAATTACTTCGAGCAGATAGTTAGAGAACCAACTCGTGAAGCTAACGTTTTAGACCTCATAGCAACAAATAGACCGGAACTTTTCGACTCCGTGAATGTAGAAGAGGGTATCAGTGATCATAAGTCAGTGGTTGCATCAATGACTACAAGTGTAATAAGAAATGCCAAGAAAGGAAGGAAAATATATTTGCTTAACAAGAGTGATAGGGCACAAATCGCAGAATATCTGAGTGACCACCATCAAACGTTCATTTCTGAGGAAGAGGATGTAGAACAAAAATGGAAAAAATTCAGAAACATCGTCCAGTACGCCTTAGATAAATTCGTACCGACTAAGGTCCAAAGCGAGGGGAAAGATCCACCGTGGTATAACAATCATGTACGAAAGGTACTACGGAAACAAAGAAAGCTTCATCATAGGTTTAAGAGTAGTCGAATCATAGCTGATAAGGAAAAGCTGAACGAAGCGAAAAAGAGCGTAAAGAGAGCAATGAGAGAAGCATTCAACGAATTCGAACATAAAACATTGGCAAACAATCTAAACAAGAACCCTAAAAAGTTTTGGTCATATGTAAAATCGGTAAGCGGATCTAAATCCCCTATTCAGTCACTCGTTGACCACAATGGCACCGAAACAGAGGACGACCGAAGAAAGGCAGAAATACTGAATTCAGTGTTCCGAAACTGTTTCACTGCGGAAAATCGTAACACGGTCCCTGACTTCAGCCGTCGCACGGACGCCAAAATGGAAAATATTGAAATAAACGATATCGGAATTGAAAAACAACTGCTATCACTTAGTAGCGGAAAAGCATCCGGACCAGACGAGATACCCTTAAGATTCTACAGTGATTATGCTAAAGAACTTGCCCCCTTTCTATCAGCAATTTATCGTAGATCGCTGGAAGAACGTAAAGTACCTAGCGACTGGAAGAAAGCGCAGGTCGTTCCCATTTTCAAGAAGGGTCATAAATTAGATGCGAATAATTATAGGCCTATTTCGCTTACGTCAATCTGTTGTAGAATAATGGAACATGTTTTGTGTTCTCGTATTATGACGTTCTTAGATAATACAAATCTCCTTCATCATAACCAACATGGATTCCGCAAACAGAGACCATGTGAAACTCAGCTCGCCCTATTTGCCCAAGAAATTCACAGTGCCGTAGACACTGGCGAGCAGATTGATGCCGTATTCCTGGACTTCAGGAAGGCATTTGATACGGTTCCGCACTTACGTTTAGTGAAAAAAATACGAGCTTACGGAATATCGGACCAGGTTTGTGATTGGATTCAGGATTTCCTAGAAGAAAGAACACAACATGTCATTCTTAACGGTTCAAAATCTGCAGATGTAGAGGTAATTTCGGGAGTACCGCAAAGGAAGCGTGATAGGACCTTTATTGTTTACAATATACATAAATGACTTAGTTGACAACATCGGTAGCTCCGTGAGGCTATTTGCAGATGACACGGTTGTCTACAAGAAAGTAGCAACATCAGAAGACTCGTACGTACTCCAGGAAGACCTGCAGAGGATTAATGCATGGTGCGACAGCTGGCAGCTTTCCCTAAACGTAGATAAATGTAATATAATGCGCATACATAGGGGCAGAAATCCATTCCAGTACGATTATGCCATAGGTGGTAAATCATTGGAAGCGGTAACGACCGTAAAATACTTAGGAGTTACTATCCGGAGCGATCTGAAGTGGAATGATCACATAAAACAAATAGTGGGAAAAGCAGGCGCCAGGTTGAGATTCATAGGAAGAATTCTAAGAAAATGTGACTCATCGACGAAAGAAGTAGCTTACAAAACGCTTGTTCGTCCGATTCTTGAGTATTGCTCATCAGTATGGGACCCTTACCAGGTTGGATTAATAGAAGAGATAGACATGATCCAGCGAAAAGCAGCGCGATTCGTCATGGGGACATTTAGTCAGCGCGAGAGCGTTACGGAGATGCTGAACAAGCTCCAGTGGCGGACACTTCAAGAAAGGCGTTACGCAATACGGAGAGGTTTATTATCGAAATTACGAGAGAGCACATTCCGGGAAGAGATGGGCAACATATTACTACCGCCCACATATATCTCGCGTAATGATCACAACGAAAAGATCCGAGAAATTAGAGCAAATACGGAGACTTACAAGCAGTCGTTCTTCCCACGCACAATTCGTGAATGGAACAGGGAAGGGGGGATCAGATAGTGGCACAATAAGTACCCTCCGCCACACACCGTAAGGTGGCTCGCGGAGTATAGATGTAGATGTAGATGAAAGAGCTGAGAAGAATATTCAGAAACAAAGGAATGCAAGAGAGAAAAACTGTACTTTACATATATAAGGGCCAGAAGCATTTTCACGTTAACGATATCGCGTGTTTGTATCTTAGTATTTCTCCGCAAAATACAATGGAAAGAAATGAATGAAATATATTACTAGCAAAGAATACATCACGTTACATGTACGTCAGTTGTATCTCGAAACTCTTTAGAACTGTATTGCTCAAGTGCAGTACGGGATACAAGTAATAATAATTGTAATAATAATACTTATTTATTATTATTATTATTATTATTATTTGTATCCCATACTGCACTTAAGCAATAAAGTTCAGCGGACGTCGATTTCTTAGTTTCAACTAGCATTACTGTCCTGTTGTTCACTTGAACTATGTATCCCCTGCTTCACTAAACCGTAAATGAAACACCGGATACAAATTAAAAGCTCACTCGAAGTGTGTTGCTTAAGTACAGTACGGAATACGAGTTTATCGTAAGTCGATTTCTTCGTTTTCACTAGCATTGCTGTCCTGTTCTTCACTTGTACGATGTATGCTCCGCTTCAGTAAACTGTAAGTGTAACACGGGATACAAATTGTAGATGTGTTGTTTATTTCGTCTCCGCTATTACTAACAGTCCTTTCTTACGTACATATCAGTACTACTGACGACAGAAGGACCTACGTATGTAATATATGTATACCAGTCTTCCGTTGACCTCTATATACGTACACTGGTAACGAAAAGGTGGAGATAGACGTAAGTTACATTTGCAACCTGTACCACAACTGAACTACTCGGAGACAAGAAGACGACACATGTAGAATTTGTAACCCGTACTTCTCTATGGGCTACAGTTTTCTTGTTGCCTTGGACGCTAATAGTGTCCCATTCGTTACTTGAGCTATATAGCTATACGCAAAATTTGTATCTTGTTCGCCAATTGACATACATAGTGTCGGTGTAAAGGCGAAGTGAAGGACGGGATACAAATTTTAGTTGTGTCGTCAGTGTAAAGGCGAAGTGAAGGACGGGATACAAATTTTATTTGTGTCGTGAGTGTAAAGGCGAAGTGAGGGGCGGGATGCAAATTTCAGTTGTGCAGGGGTTTCGCCTGTGATATAGTAAGTACACATTCGAAAATGTCGTACTGATACTGGTGCTGGGAAACGAAAGAATATCGACAGCTGAGAAATTTCTATTACGTAACGTCAAAATAGTGAAATACAGTGAAAGAAGCAAATGGAAACGTGAACTTACCACACGGAAATATCGAGGAATAACCGAAACTCGCCTAGACAGACAGTAACGAAAATTACATACCCACAAACAGACAAATCCATTCGTATAAACGAAAATAGGACAGTATAAATTGCTCTACAATAACAAACTAATACTCCAAATTACCTCAATATCATTGCGAATAATTTTAATGTACAATGATAGCGCTTATCCGGAACACAGAACTGTTTTATTATCTATGCCTCGAAGTGAAGACATTACTATCTATGACTAATGTATGACGTCATTGGTCAAAGCCGACGGGTTGTATCCCCTGCTTCACTAGACCCCGTTTGCCTAGAGCTGACGGCGTGAACAGACAAGCAACAATGCGTTGAAATAACCGCAGAAACCAATTGGGACGTACGCGTCAGTTAGGGCAGTGCGGAGAAATTTGGCGTAATAAGCTATGGAAGCAGACGACCGACGCGAGTGCCTTTGTTGACCGCACGACGTCGCCTGCACCGCCTCTTCTGGAGTCGTGATCATATCGGTTGGATCCTAGACGACTGGAAAACCGTGGTCTGGTCAGATGAACCCCGATTTTAGTTGGTAAGAGCTGAAGGCAGGGCTCGAGTGTGGACGCAAGTTGTGAACAAGGCACTGTGCAAGCTGGTGCTGGCTCCGTAATGGTGCGGGTTGTGCTTACACGACATCGACTGGGTCCTCGGCAATGCTCGGCTTCTTGAAGACCGTTTTCAGTCATTGATGGACTTTATGTTCCCAAACAACGATGAATTTTTATGGATGACTACGCGCCGTGTTACTGGGCCACAATTGTCCGCGATTGGTCTGAAGAACATTCTGGACAGTTCGAGCGACTGATTTGGTAACCCACTTTGCCCGATATGAACCCCATCTAACATTTATGGGACATAATCGAAAGGGCAGTTCGTGCACAACATCCTGCGCAGGCAACACTTTCGCAATTATGGACTGCTATAGTGGCAGCACAGTTCAATGTTTCTGCAGGGTACTTCCAACGACTTGCTGATTCCACTGCCACTGCACTACGCCGTGCAAAAATGGAGCCGACACGATATTACGAGGTATCCCATTACTTTTGTTACCTCAGTGTCGATTTCATTGTACGCCAAACAGACTATGGGACTCAAGTGCCAGTTAATGATAACGACGATTGTGTGAAAAAGTCAGTTGTGAATAGTGCAGCGCAATTTACTGTGTTGTACTACAAGAATATGCTTGGATTTCACAAGGTAATCATGAATCTCATTGTATGAATGCTCCCCCAACCTGCAGTTAATTTATGAACGTGAATTAACACTGTAAACAACAGTTGGCAGTGGCATCAGTTGGAGAACAAGCACCAAGGGGAACCAGTTACGTGTGATTTAGGCACGCAGTCGTAAAATATCCAATTAGCGTGTCTTCCTATCTGCGTGTCTGCGCATTATGTAACACAGAGCTTAGTATTTGTGAGTTTATATGACAGTTTAAAATCCTCGGGCCGCTTACAGGTTGATAGAGGTGGCGGAAAGGTCAGACACTGGACTCGGATTCGGTAGGGTGGCGGTTTATTTTCTCGTCCAGGCACAGAGACATCTCAGTCTACAAGATTACTGTGCAATTCACAGTTAAGTGCTTGGCAGAGGGTTGAAGCTACTTCGCTGCCGTTCAGTTCTCGAAAAGTTCGCGGGAACATTTAAATCTTTCCATGCGACCTCTGATTTCTCTTATTTTATTATGATCTTCATTTTTCCCAATGCAGATGGGCGCCAACAAAATATTTTCACACTTTTAGGAGAAAGTTGGTGATTCAAATTTCATAAGAAGGTCCTGATGTAAAGAACAACATTTTCGTATTAATGGCTGCCACACCAATTCGTGTACCATATCTGTGGCCCTATCTCCCCTATTTCGCGATAACACAAAACGAGGTACCCTTCTTTACTTTTTCGATGTTCTCCGTCAATCCTATTTGATGCGGATCCCACACCGCACAGCAGTATTCCAGAAGCAGGCGGACAATCGTAGTGTTAGCAGTCTGTTTAGTAGACCTGTTACAGATTCTAAGTCCTTTGACAATAAATGGCAGTCTTTGGTTTGCTTTCCCCACAACATTATCTATGTGATCCTTCCAGTTTCAGTTATTCGCAGTCGTAGTCCCTATGTATTTAATGAGCTTGTAGCCTTTAAAATGTGTGATTCATCGAGTAACAAACTGAGGGGATTCCTTACAGTGGTCATGTGGATGACTTCACACTTCCCATGATTTATAGTCAATTGCTACTTTTCGCACCATACAGATATCTTGTCTAAATAATTTTAGTGTTCGTTTTGATCATCTGATGACTTCACCTGATCGTAAATGACAGAATCATCTGTAAACAATATAAGCTGCATGCTCAGATAGTCTCCTAAATCGTTTATATGGATTAGGAATAACAGAAGCCCCATAGTGTGCATTCCATTGACGCCGAACTACCGGCATGTGTGACTTCAGTGGTGTCAAGCGAGATATCATTGAGGGGCAGGGTGCAGACCTGTCGTGTTTTCTGACGAAAGCTGATTCTGCCAGTGATGGCCATGTGTTAGTTAGAAGAAAGCCAACTGAGAGCCTGCAATCAACCTGCCTCCGTGCTAGAAACACTGGACCCACACCTGGAGTTGTGGTTAGTTGTGCGGCTTCTTATGACAGCAGTGCTTTCTAGTAGTTACTCCACGCACCTTCACTGCAAACTTGTTCTTCAGTTTGGTGGTTCGGTCTCTTGTACAGCCATTCATGAGCAGCATTCCAGAGGGTGTTTTCAACAGGATAACGCTCGCTCCCTGGGGAACGCCAGATATTACTTCTGTTTTACTCGATGACTTTCCGTCGATTATTACGAACTGTGACCCTTCTCACAGGAAATCACGATTCCATTCATACAACTGAGATGATACCCTATATACACGCCATTTAGTTAAAGTCGCTTGTGAGGAGCGGCGCCAAAGCCTTTTGGAAATCTAAAAGTACTGGATCAATTTCACGTCCCCTGTCGACAGCACTTATTACTTCGTGAGAATGAAGAGTTAGTTGTGTTTCACAAGCACGATATTTTCTGAATCCCTGTTGGTTCAAAATGGTTCAAATGGCTCTGAGCACTATGGGACTTATAAGGCCATCAGTTCCCTAGAACTTAAAACTACTTAAACCTAACTAACCTAAGGACATCACACGTATCCATGCCCGAGGCAGGATTCGAACCTGCGAGTGTAGCGGTCGCGCGGTTCCAGACTGTAGCGCCTAGAATCGCTCGGCCACTCCAGCCGGCAATCCCCGTTGGTTATTTGCCAATCATTCATTTGCTTCGATGTGATTCATAAAGTTCGAGCACAGTATGCGTTCCGGATCCCTACTGTGAATCGACATTAGTGATATGGATCTGTAATTCAGCGGATTACTCCTATTTCCTTTCTTTGGTACTGGTGTGACTTGTGCAGCTTTCCAGTCTTTGGTCCTTTACCAAGAGACGTATTGTATGTGATTTGTAATTATACGGTTATTCCATCGGCATACCCTGACAGGAACCTGACTGAAATACAGTATCTACCGGAAGACTTTTAAGTTGCTTCACTATACCGAGAATCATCATCATCAGTTCAAAGCTCTGAACACTATGGAACTTAGCATCTGAGGTCATCAGTCCCCTAGAACTTAGAACTACTTAAACCTAACCAACCTAAGGACATCACACATATTCATGCCCGAGGCAGGATTCGAAACTGCGACCGTAGCGGTCGCGTGGTTCCAGACTGAAGCGCCTAGAACCATTCGGTCACACCGGCCGGCCTCATCATCAGGTTTTTGCTATATTATCAGGTGCTTTGCCTCTCTATTTTCTGCGATCTGTTGCTTCCTTCTTATGGCTGCTGTATGTTGTACTGTTCAAAACGTCATCCAGTATCTGAAATCTCTTCCTTCTTGGCTTCCTTTTCCCTTCTAAATAACCTTCTAAAACTGCTTTTATCATCCGTCATTCTTTCTGAATATATGCCCAATCCAATTTCTTTTCCTTCTTTTTATTACATCTATCAACTGTCTTTTCTCTCCCACTCTTCTCAGTACCTCTTCATTTTGTACTCTGTCCATCCAACTTATTCTTTCCATCCTCCGCCTTGTTCACATCTCAAAAGCCTCCAGCGTTTCTCTGTCTTTCTCCCATGTTTCAGCGCCATACAGAAGAACACTTAATACAAAATATTTTATGACTCTTTTTCTCAGTTCTCTGTCCAAACTGCTTTTCTTATAAAATGCGTCTTTTGCCATTGCTATCATTGTTTTAATTTCTGTGCTGCACTTCCAGTCGGTGTCTGACCTGCTTCCAAGTTATTTAAAATTTTGCACGTGTTCTAATATCTCTCCATGCCGCATAATTTTTATTTCTTTATTTCCTCCTAGTGCTAATACTTTTGTTTTCTTTATATTAATTTTCATGTCATAATTTTTTCCGTTAGCTTAAATGGTGTCCACTAAATCCTGTTATTCTTTTTCCCCTGTGGCTAGAAGCACCATGTCATCAGCAAACCTCAAACACCCTACTTTTCTTTCTCCAATTTCTACTCCTTTGTCATCTAATGAGCATTGGTCAATCATATTTTCTAAATAGAGGTTGAAAAGGGTAGGTGATGGACAGCATCCTTATCTTACTCCTTTTCTCAGTCCGATCCAATTTGTACTTTCTCCTCTCACTGTAACTGAGGCTTTTTGATTAAGATATAATTAGTTTACAAGTCTTCTGGTTTTCCAGTCCAGTCTCTTTTCCCTCATTATAGTCGCCAGCTTCTCCCAATCCACACTGTTCAAAATGGTTCAAATGGCTCTGTGCACTATGGGACTCAACATCTTAGGTCATAAGTCCCCTAGAACTTAGAACTACTTAAACCTAACTAACCTAAGGACATCACACACACCCATGCCCGAGGCAGGATTCGAACCTGCGACCGTAGCAGTCCCGCGGTTCCGGAATGCAGCGCCAGAACCGCTAGACCACCGCGGCCGGCCCAATCCACACTGTCAAATGCCTTTTCTAGACCGATGACTCACTTATATAGGTCTCTTCCTTTTTTCAATAAACCTTTCTCCCAAGATTCGTAGGAGCCCTATTGTATCTCTGGTGCCCGTATTCTGTCTAAAGCCAAACTGCGCCTTGTCAAGATTCTCCTCCATTACTTTTTCAAGTCTCTTATTAACTATTCTTAACATCACTTTGGCTAATTGTCCTGTGTTCACTGCATGATACCGAGGATATCTGCTTATAATTTACTCATGTAGCTAGTCGTTCGTGATTCGAATTCTGCACTGTTTACTTCGTCTTCTTTTTTGAAGTAATTTCGGAAAATTGTGTTTAGTAGCTCTACTTTCGTGGCCCTGTCATCAATAACATCACCATTGCTATCGCACATTAACATTATTAAATGCATCTTGTCATTAACGTATTTTACATTCGACCAGAATCTATTTGAGTTTTCTGCCAGATTTCGATACAGAGTTTGGTTGTGGAAACTATTAAAAGCGTCTGACATTGAACTGCATTGCAGAGTTAGGACTTCCTTAGTTTCCCTAAATTACTTAAGACGAACGCTGGAGTGGCCCCTTTGAGAAGGAGGACGTGACCTATTTCCTTCCCCACCTTTCCGTATTCCGGCCCTGTGCTCCGTCTCTTATAACCTTGATGTTGCGTGAGGTCAAACCCTAATATTCCTTCATATTTTTAGATATAGATGACACGACGACTTTCATGTTTTGAACTATGGAGAGGGCCTAGTGATATACGGGATGTTTGAAATGGACTTTGAGGAGTAGTCGCATATGGCGACTGACAGTGCATTGCTTGATAAATACCGAGGTGTCGTTCGAGTCTGGGAAGTAGGGACTTTTGCGGCCATGGCGCCTCGCCATTCCGGCACTGGCCTAGCAATAGGCGAGCCTAGCTCTGCTGCAGCCATGCCGGCCGATCCCCCCCCCTCCCCCCTTTCGCCAAATGGTGTTTTTCTGCAGCAGTCTGCGAGGGAGCGCCGTCCTCAAACTGCCGCATTGTGTATTCCGCACGGCGCCGCAATAGCGAGCGGAAAATTCCAATTCAGCGGCCGTACCCACCGGCTTTTCGTCTTGCAGTTCTTGTTTCTCGGGGTTGAGCGAGCTAAGCCTGCAGTAGCATCCCCAAACGCCTCCCCTCTAGTCCACCGTGCGCCTGCGTTGCGCTTAACTAGTGGAGTAAGTGCTCAGCGACGTCACTAGAGATTTGCCTGTATGCGGACATTCATGGGTAAATCTGATGCGATATCCGCAATATAAATTACTTTGGGGTCTAGAAGTTAAAGGACAGTGTTGGTATTATGATTTTCGCCTATTCCAATTACATGCGGTCGATGATAATAGTTATTATTTTAAGTCACTTTTATTATCCATCTGGTTTCAATGCGTAGTGTTCCGGACATGATAGACATCTGCGAGCCTAGTATTCCTGACTGTTCGTACAACTGCGTTGCACATTTCCGACAGAACAGACACCACACATATACACCTAAGGAAAAAAACGTAGCACCGTGAAATAATTGTTGTAGAATAATGAAATTTCAGGAACACATTGGTCTACGTAATATATGTGATAAACATTGCAGGTTCAAAATTTAATGTGAGTGTGAGAGATAAGTGATTACAAATGTGAGATGCTGGTACATTAATACCTGTTGTAATCACCGGAATGTTCAATGCAAGCATGCAAATGTGCGAGCATTGTGTTGCACAGGTGCCGGATGTCAGTTTATTGGACGGAGTTCCATGCCTGTTGCTCTTCGTCTGTCAATACAGGGACGGTTAATGCTGTTTGGACGGCCACGGTGGCCGAGCGGTTCTAGGCGCTTCAGTCCGGAATCGCGCTGCTGCTACGGTCGCAGGTTCGAATCCTGCCTCGGGCATGGATGTGTGTGATGTCCTTAGGTTAGTTAGGTTTAAGTTCTAGGGGACTGATGGCCTCAGATGTTAAGTCCCATAGTGCTCAGAGCCATTTGAACCAATGCTGTTTGTGAATGACGTTGTCGTCCTATGACGTGCCATATGTGTTTGATTGGAGATAGATCTGGTGATCGAGCAGCCCAAGGCAACATGTCGACTGTCTATAGAGCGTGTTGGCTTACAACAGTGGTATGTGGGCGAGCGTTATCGTGTTGGAAAACACCCCCTGGAATGCTGTTCATGAATGACTGCACAACAGGTCGAATCACCAGACTGACGGACAAATTTGCAGTCACGGTACATGATATAACTACGAGAATGCTCCTGCTGTCAAATGAAATCTCACACCAGACCACAACTTCAGGTGTAAGTCCAGTGTGTGTAGCACGCAGGCAAGATGTTTGCTAGCCCTCAACTGCGCTCCTTCAATCAACACAGGGCCATCGCTGGCGGAACCAGCTTTCAAACACAACAGACCTCCAACCTGCCCTCCAATTAGCCCTCGCTTGACACCATAGATGTCGCACATAGCTGTGGTTTGGGTGAGTGGAGCGCATGCTGCAGGGCTTCTGGCTCCAAGCTATCCTTGAAGTTACCAATATGTAGCATTTGTTTGTGTCCCAGTGGTGCCAACCGCTGCTCAGATTGCTACTGCAGATTCAGTACGATGAGCTGCAGCCATACATAGAGCACGATGGTCTTGTCTCTCGGTAGTGCACGTGGCCGTCTGGAGCCAGTTCTTCTTGCGACCGTACATTCTCGTGAACACCGCTGCCAGCAATCTTGTGCAGCAGCTGCATTCCTGCCAAGTGTTTCTGCAATATCGCAGAAGGAACATCCAGCTTCTAGTAGCCCTGTTACACGACCTCATTCAGTCAGAGAGATGTTGACAATGACGTCTTTCGGAATTCCAGCCGGACGGGAAGCGTCTCCGGATGGCTGAGGCGCTGAAGATAACCGCTCGTATTAAGCGTGAGATATAGGTTCGAATCCTGGTTCGGCACGAATTTTCAGCTTTCACCATCGAATTATTTCGGTGCCCGATTGCAGTGGGCGTCGTCCTTTTTCCTCGAAATCTTCTACGACTCTTCACCACTGGAATGTTTGCTTCATGGTCTGACACCTGCTTGTGTATCAGACAAGTCAAAACAGTATTCGGTATAAAATAAGCGAATCTATCAACGTTGTTATTAAAGTACACAGTGAACTTCATTGCAATGACTATTGTAGCAAGGTAACATGGTTTAACATTATGGTGAATTAATGTAAGTTTGATAAATGAGTTAAATTAATGTAAGTTTGATAAATGAGTTGTTCAACTAACATTTAACAGCATTCAAACAGTGATGACAACTTTTAACACATCATTTGGCTTCCCAATGCTGTGGAAACGTTCCGCACCCAAAATTCACAGAACCAGTACCAGTAACTACGACTACGGAATGTGTCAAGGATACGACATGCTATGTTGTATAACAGTATGTTCGAGGTCTCTTTCTATGTCTCATTTAGTGGAATGTAATTTACGATATCCAGTGGTCTAACACGCGTGGGACTGGTTCTGATCTATCTTCCTACCACAGTTGTGCATGGACGCTCTGTGAGTGTTTTAGGAATTTGGTGTTGAATCTGCGGCCTGCAAGGTACGAAGATACCATCTCACGCATGCAAAGTTCAGAAGAGTGTAGCAGTATGGACAGTGATGTAATCAGACAACGATGTCAACGTCGGTTTCAGCCGCGCGAGTTGGCATGCTGTCGTAAAATTCTCCTTGCCTCAGAACTGCGTCTCATAGCTCAGGTCGGGGAAATTATGTGCATGCAATTACTAGTGTGAGTGTTAGTGGTTTACATTCACGAAATGGCGGTTTGTTTATTCACTTCGCTTTGCCTACCAATAAAATTCTTACATTTCCAAGTAACTATGTCATGTGACATATCGAGTTAACCGGAATTGTTTCAGGAATTCAGTGTAAGATGTACTACTTGTTATAGTGAAATTTCTGCCAGGGACAGTCCTACCATCAGAGCTCCGACGTGCTGAAACGCTTAATGTGGTTTACAAAATATTAACGTCGGCGATGTGAATGAAAGACTTGCATATGCAAATGGAAACTCATTCTTCTCTTTTCCGTGCATCTCTCTGTCCATTGGACAGCACCTCTCGGTTTCAACAATCTCGTCACTCATGTGTCCTGTGATGCATACAAATGTGCACAAAATTGAATGCTCATGAAGTAACCATGATACAACTTATAGAGAAAAGAGATAGCCATTTTAAAATACCTTAGGACATGAAAGGGAAGCAGCAGTTGAGAAGCAGGTGAGACAGTGTTTTAGTCTCTAGTCAATGTTATTCAATCTGTATATTCAGCGACCAGTATGGGAAGGAGGAGAAATTCAGAAAGTTCTCATAGAAAAAATAAAATCTTAGAGGTTTGCTGGTGACGTTGTAATAGAGCCAGAGACGATAAGGAGCTTGGAAGAGCACTTGAAAAGAATGTACTGCGTATTTAAAAGACGTTATTTGATGAGCATCAACAAAAGAAAAATAAGGGTAGTATAATATAGTATGCTGAGCGAATTAGATTAGGAAATGAGACACTAAATGTACTGGGCGAATTTTGGCATTTGTGCAGCAAAATGACTGCTAACTGCTGAAGGAGAGAGGATTTAAGATGCTGACTGGCTACAGCAAGAAAAATATATCCGAGAAATCTGTTAACATGTGATACTATTTTAGGTGTTAGATAGTATTTCCTGAATGTATTTGTCTAGAGTGTAGCCATGTGTGGAAGTGAAACCTGGATGGTAAGCAGTTCAGACAAGAATAAAATAGAAGCTTTCGAAATGGGGTGCAACAGATGAATACTGAAGATTAGATGGTTTGATCCAGTAATTAATGATGGTAGATCGTACACATGTTGAGGTATCATGGAATAGCTAATATGGTGATGGAGGAAATGTAGGAAGACCGATACGAGACTTAAAGCAGGTTCAAGTGTATGTCGGCTGCAGTACTTATTCAGAAATGAAGCGGCTTGCACAGGATAGACTAGAGTGGAGAGACGGTTCAAACCAGTCTTCGGACTTAAAACCACAAAAACACAACAGCTTCGGTTATCAGGGTACGTAAATTCGAATAGCAATCGTCACTGGTGCTACGAAAATCTTCATCGTTTGAATTCAGACTCTTTACAGGATCCAAAAACATCTTTACAGGATGCAAAAACAAGGCTAATATGTGCAATGTGACAGGAGCACCAAGCTCTGCATCGACTTTTTCTACCAGTCCCCACATTATGATACGTATGTGAACAATATACTGCGATCTTCTTTCAGTGAAGCAACAATTAATGAAAAGACCTACGATAATTTAATGCAAAACAATGAAAGAGTAAGTACTACTTACGCACATGTGGCAGTATTACGGCAAATTTTTGGCGAAAGCCACATTGCAATTGGACGCTGGATTCGTGGAATAAGTGGATGTGGACTAATAATTCGTGATAAACGTCAGCATACGCCGGCTGCAAGGCACGAGTTAGTGGAGAACCGCATAACGAGCGACCTTTAACCTCAGCTGAACAATCCAACACCTCATCACTGTTATCATAAGTATGAATGATTGCTTCATAATGGGCGTAGAAAATAATACTTTTTTCTCGTATTGTTCACAAGTCTTCAGGTAAGACAACACTTCCGAATCCACTGAACGCTTCTCCATAGGACAGCAGAATCAGACAAACAGCGAAGGAAGGAAGACTTGAATGTTAACAATCCGTAGCTGACGACCTTATGAGGGACGGGGTGCAAGTCAGGGCTGGGAAAAGATGAGCAAGTGAATTGCCCACGTTGTTCTCGAAGGAACCATCCCCGCATTCACTTTAACACATTTCGGTAAACAATCAAAAATCTAGATCTGGCTGAATGGACGGAAAGCTGACCTTTTTTCCTGTAGAATGCAAGTTATATGTGCTCAAAATGGTTCAAATGGCTCTGAGTACAAAGCGACTTAACTTCTGAGGTCATCAGTCGCCTAGAACTTAGAACTAATTAAACCTTGGAATTCTCTCTTTCAAATTCTAAAGATGGCAGGGGTAAAATACAGGGAGCGAAAGGCTATTTACAATTTGTACAGAAACCACATGGCAGTTATAAGAGTTGAGGGGCATGAAAGGGAAGCAGCGGTTGGGAAGGGAATGAGACAGGGTTGTAGCCTATCCGCGATGTTATTCAATCTGTATATTGAGCAAGCAGTAAAGGAAACAAAAGAAAAGTTCGGAGTAGGTATTAAAATCCATGGAGAAGAAATAAAAACGTTGAGGTTCGCCGATGACATTGTAATTCTGTCAGAGACAGCAAAGGATTTGGAAGAGTAGTTGAACGGAATAGACAGTGTCTTGAAAGGAGGATATAAGATGAACATCAACAAAAGCAAAACGAGGATAATGGAATGTAGTCGAATTACGTCGGGTGATGCCTCCGGAATTAGATTAGGAAATGAGACACTTAAAGTGATAAAGGATTTTTGCTATTTGGGGAGCAAAATAACTGATGATGGTCGAAGTAGAGAGGATATAAAATGTAGACTGGCAATGGCAAGGAAAGCGTTTCTGAAGAAGAGAAATTTGTTAACATCGAGTTTAGATTTAAGTGTCAGGAAGTCGTTTCTGAAAGTATTTGTATGGAGTGTAGCCACGTATGGAAGTGAAACATGGACGATAAATAGTTTGGACAAGAAGAGAATAGAAGCTTTTGAAATGTGGTGCTTCAGAAGAATGCTGAAGATTAGATGGGTAGATCACATAACTAATGAGGAGGTTTTGAATAGAATTGGGGAGAAGAGGAGTTTGTGGCAGAACTTGACAAGAAGAAGGGACCGGTTGGTAGGACATGTTCTAAGACATGAAGGGATCACAAATTTATCACTGGAGGGCAGTGTGGAGGGTAAAAATCGTAGAGGGAGACCAAGAGATGAATACACTAAGCAGATTCAGAAGGATGTAGGTTGCAGTAAGTACTGGGAGATGAAGAAGCTAGCACAGGATAGAGTAGCATGGAGAGCTGCATCAAACCAGTCTCAGGACTGAAGAAAACAGCAACAACAACGTAAGGACATTACACTCATCCATGCCCGAGGCAGGATTCGAACCTGTGACCGTAGCGGTCGCTCGGTTCCAGGCTGTAGCGCCTAGAACCGCACGGCCACTCCGGCCGGCTTATGTGTGCTAACCACTAGCTTACCTGCCTTACTTAACAGAGAAATTCAGGATGACGAGGAGACGTGTTGATAAGTCAGACCTTCTCGCACACTATCATTGAATGTAACACTCGTAAATTCGGTGCCTAAGAATTCCAAGGCAAGGATACGTAGTTTAGGAATCCAGCACTGACCTGTACGATACCCCAGCGTAGATTCTCGAATACTTTCCACAAGCGTGGAACTCCTTAACTGACGCTGTTTCTCCGGAAAATTCGCCGATTTGATTCTTCTGCGGAGGTGCGATGGTGGTTCCACTGCGGTTCCGGGGGCAACGAACTAGAGGACAGGCCAGCAAAAGGACGCGATCGTAGCGGGCAGCCGTGACTGTGCCAAGATCCCGAGCTAAACTCTCTGTTGCTACTGTGAAGGACTGTCTAGGAAACCCCATGAGGATGAACGGAAATCTATTAGCACCTTTGAACAATGTACATACGTTCCACCATCACGATACACCAAGCACACCTTCCCACTTAAATTCTGTGACAGTTGTAGACCTGAAATTTAAGCAAGGACGCTACAAAATCTACACTGACAGGTACTATTGGACTCCTCCAGCTACGAAAATGGCGAAGAACATCTTATCCAGTTGATACTTGGTTGCCGACGGCGGAAACAAGTGACAGCCGCCGAATTCCTGCAGTTGTAAAGCGTGATGATGATGATGATGATGATGATGATCATCATCATCATCATCATGATATCCTACACATTCCCAATTTGTACACACTCGAATCTAGCTACTTTCATGAATGATGATAGAATGATGAGGACAACACAAACATCCAGTCAGTGGGCAGAGAAAATCCCCAAACAGGCCGGGAATCGAAACCGGGGCCCGTGGGCCAGATTGTAAAGTGTGAAATATAGTGACCCATTTAGTCTGGAAACGGTCCTGGCAACAACTGACATCAATATTTTCAAATTACTATCGAATTTACCTTCACGGTGGAAGTGGAAGTTTGACAACGTCCTGCTCTTCCACAACACGGAGACAAGACTTGAAATGAACTTTGGTTTCTTATACATACCTGATATTGTACACAGTTATAATGTTAACGTCTTGTCACCTTTGTGTGATACATCATACGCCTAGTCATTATTATTCAAGTACATCATGATAAACTCACAATGCAGATTTGTGAATGGAATCTGCTGAGTGTTGCACTAGATTTCAAAAACTTTCATTCTATTCATGTCTACTATTTGTCGTCCACGTTTCGCTTATGCACAAGGCTACACTCCAGAAAAACATTGTCCGAAAAGACAAAACTTACATCACATTTTCAGAAACGATTTTCTGGTTATTGCACAATCTGAATTTTATATTGTCTTTTCTTATGCAATTGTCAGCTATTTTGCCGTCCAAATAGTAAAACCCCTCTACTATTTTTTGCGCAGTCAGATTCACCTGATCTAACTGGACTACACTTACTTTTATTGTTTTAATTTTGTTGACATTCTTCCTATAACCTATTTTCACGACAGTGTCCGTCCCGTACAAGTGATCTTCCAAGTCATATGCCATGTCTGACACAACGATAATGTCATGGGCAAACCTCAAGGCTTTTACTTGATCTCCGTGAATATTAATTCCTATTCTAAATTCTGAATTTCTGCCACGTTTCCTATGCTGTTTCCTGAATATAGAGCTTATATGAGATCGAGGAGAGTTACAACCCTGTCTGACTCCCTTTTCAATTGCTGCTTCGTGGTAATAATACCCTCGTACTCATAACTGCAATCTCCTTCCTGTGCAAATTCAACATAACTTTTCGCTTCCTGCATATTACTCCAACTATCTCTAGAATTTCAAACAGTGTATTGAAGTCAACATTGTCAAAGATTTTCTAAATCTGCAAATTCCTGAATGTAGGTTTGTCTTTGTGCAGCTGTCTTCAGAGGTAAGTAACAGGATTAGTGTTGTCTCGCGTATTTCTATATTCCCTCAGAACCCAAACTGATCTTCTCCAAGACTCAATTTTTTGGAAATAACAATTTTACAACATCACTGCGAGGAAAAAAGGAAATTAAAAAGACTGAAAAGATATGAGGATGGTACGAAGACTCTGACGCGCAGGATACTACCCTCCAATGGCATCGTTTAGCGCTGAATTACACTGTTTTACAGTGTCTTGTGTTTAACGCTGTATGGTGTACTGTGCGAAGGAACAGACACTGCTACAATCTATAGCTGTATGAAGTAGAAGAAACGTTTTCTCAATTTCCGAATGTATTTCCTCCATTTAATACGACTATATAACGTCAGTAGTGTTTGTTCCTTCAGACATGCATGCAAATCTAAAGATCACTGCAAAGTACACAGTAAAACACAGACACTGCAAAACAGTATTACGTGCCTAGACCGGCGACGACAGTAATTATTAAGTTTCACACAGTGCGGGAATCGCAGCAAATGCGCGACCGCTTGCACTACACACACAGTGACATATGGGGGTTTCTCTCGATACGGGAGGCATGCTCGGATAGCCAGAGTTGTTAAGGCAAACGTTCGCTTAAAGCGCGAAATCTGGCTTCGAGTCCCTGTCCGGCTCTAATTTTCATGTCATTAATAAGTTGTGCAGCTGAAACATTTGCAAACACATTACTTCTATGGTGAATTACGGTCGATGATACAGAAGCAGTGCCAGTGTAATTCGTTTCAATTGTTACACTACTTTGCCCATCTCCTGAAGTTCTCAGGAGGAGAACATGGCAAGTGCCATTACCTGTTTCCTCGGGAACTTCGTACAATGGAAGAAGAGTCAAAATGATCGAACAACGGTCCTGACTTTTCTGTAAACACTCGACCGTTTCTGAAAAAAAAAAAAAAGAAATGCTCGGGTACATATTACCCATGTCCTTGAGAGGTGGCAGGATCCCCCTTCTCATATTTCTATCTTAGTGTGAGTAATTCGATTTTCTTTCTAATTGCATGCGGTGAAAAGTTGCTATTCCTTCACACGCGGACTTCCCACGCAGCGTCTCTCGTCACCCGGGTGGTCCGGTGACAGGCGAGTTCTGCTGAGCGTGAAAGGGCTAAGTCGACTGATGTGAGGGAGTCGAATGGATGCTTTCCAGACGCTGACACGCCGAAAGGAGCCAGAAGGGGCGGCTGGGCTAGAGATTCCGTTACTTCGCAGAAACTTAGTGGAAACACTTTCTGGCGGGCTACCAGCGAGGCGTGGGAATGACTTGTGTTCCCAGGCAGTCTTGGCGGGCAAATTCCCACGTTTTCTGCAAAATCGTCACTGTGATTGGCTTGCTCAGGGCATAGCTCCGTGACGTAGCAAACTCGGCGCAGAAATTGCCGCCAAGAATTTCCATTGGTGGAAAGGTAGTGCTTTGGCAATAGAGTGGAATTTTCCGCCGGTTTTCGAGTTGCTAATTGGAACGTTTAACCACGACCACTGTCGTGGGGGCGGGAATGTTCTGTGTTCGGCTTGTACGGGTGCTCTTGAAGGGGGTCGGCTATCGCCTTTCGGTCGGAGTAGGTTACAAGACTGAGCTCTCGCTGCTCTGGACAGCCTGCCTTCCGTTGGCTGTCTAATATACTTTTATTTGATTGTAACTGTTTGATGAAGTTGCTGAAGTTTCGACTTCAACGTAACTTTCTGAGTACAGTTGGCAATTGAGCGTTTTGCGTACAAGCGGCCTATGTTGTCTGTGTTGAGCAGTTTTGGCTAAAGTTGACTGTATCCGAGTTTCTGTGTGACTTCGCTTGTTAAAATCAATCACTGTACCGTCAGTGATTGTGTGGCGGGCCTTCTTCGTCTCCCTCAGAGGCTCATTGAATTGATAGGAAGTCTTTAGTCTGGAACAACCGGACCAGGATAATTTGTTTCGGGCTATGCTCGTGACATTATCATCGCCACGACGGGACGTGGAAGCAACCAGCCGTCGCTTCCGGTACGCCAGATCGCGTCCTTGCAGTTAAGAAGACAGCTTGGTAATGTATGTCCGCAGCATCGGCAGATTAGGGAATTTGGTCTATGATAATCAGAGTTCAGCAGAGCGCGCCTGTTCCCGTCTTTTCTTACGTGGTTCTGTCTTGGGTGTTCATTGTCTGAGTTCTCACTACTGTAGCAGCAATTAATGTTGGGTTGGCTGGGTGTTTCTCTTAAGATTTGAGTTGCAAGGAATTGGCTCCACATACCACTTGGTCATAAATGTCACAATCTAGTTTACGGACAACTTCACCTTCACAGCATTTATTTGAGTATCCAATTTGATCCAATTTGATGTATTGTAAATGTTTCACGTGTTTTGTTTATGATTTTGAGTTTATTCATAATAAATAAACTTGTTATTTTGGACAGAACTTTCATTCTGTTAATCGGTAGAGCAACCCTTTCATTTCTCACTACCTTAATGAAACTTTCCTTTATTTAATTAATTTATATCAAATTAAATTATTGCAGGTGCCAAACTCTCTTCTACTCCACTTGCAGGGTCAATTACAGTCAGTTCGCGTTTCTTCTTAATCCATGTGCAACAGCAAAAGTCGGTGTTAGAATAGGGGGGGGGGGGGGGGGCTCAGAGCATCATTTACATATGAAAATTCTAGAAGAATTTAGTGTTAAATACACTGCTAGCCCTGGCACGTCGCATCCTTACTGTGCCTTTTAACGCCCGATATTCTCACATGAAATGGTGGTGACACAGGGGTTAGCGAAGTGGCTTATTGATTTGCGCCCCGTGTTCGAAACTCAATTATTACTTTCATTTTTGTTTTCATTTATGTAACCCATGTCTGTAGAAGATTACTACACGATCGTTTTGCAGTGTGTGTTAATATAACGATGTCCTTATGTCAGATGAATGAATGAAAAAATCTGAAAATTTGAAATTTTTTCGGAGAAATTATTGTATTTTACCTTCATTCATAATGAACTATAAGCACCAGTTTTGGAAAAAATGATTCGTTATGCACGGTTTGTCGCGAAATTGTTGTCAACGAACGAAGTATTCACCACCCTTAACGACGTTTCTTTCCCGAGACAGATTCATAGGAAGAAACGTCACTGTAGCAAACTTGGCTCCAGGCGATGCTCGTGGTGTTTGCATTATCTGTGTGTCGGATGTTTCTACGATCGGTATCATCCATAGGAATGCACTAAATCTTCCTGAAGAATAAACGTACGAATAAAATATAAGGATTAATATAAGAATTGATATGAGAATGAAATATCAGGTTATGAGAATTTAAAAAGATTGTAACCCCCCCAACATGCCATGCACACGTATATTATACAATAAACGTATGACACTTATTGCGAAATCGAGTTGCAATTTACAGTTAACGTAACGCCATTGTGTCCCTTAACTTGATAAGAAACATTCGCGTAGTAACCTTCTAAGGATATGAGTACATAAAAGAAAACAATAGCCGACCGTTGCGACCGAGCGGTTCTAGGCGCTTCAGCCCGGAACCGCTCTGCTGCTACGGTCGCCGGTTCGAATCCTGCCTCGGGCATGGATGTGTGTGATGTCCTCAGGTTAGTTAGGTTTAAGTAGTTCTAAGTCTAGGGGACTGATGACCTCAGATGTCAAGTTCCATAGCGCTCGAAGCCATTTGAACCATTTTGAAAACAATAAAAATAAAATAAAAACAATAGTCAGGGCTCGAACGCGGAGTCCAAAACTAAGAAGCCGCAACGCTAATACCTGAGTCACCATTTCATCTAGCCATACCACGCGCTAAATGACACATAAGGTGAGAGGCACCCACATGCCTTGCTCATACTGTGGCATCAAGCAGTCAGGCCTGCGAGATGAGTGGTTTGCCAAGCGAGTGCATTTATTCATATTTCTCAATGACTGATTATGAGCTCTAGTAACCAAAATTAAGCTACAAATTATTCTCCTGTTTGAATATTACGCAACGGAAACGGATAACGCACATCTGACTATTAGTAATTTACACAATTTCAGACTGTTCACTGCGCTCTGGCAATACCACATTTTCTTTCTTACCCAACGGCTTTGACCAACTCATGGCCATCGCACTGAATATGAATGGCGCACACATTATAAATTCTGGGTATCATGACTATACACTATTCGAAGAACAAGGCCACCAATCTTATTCTTTTCACTATAGTTTTTATTCCGATAAATACTATTATGGTTCAAAGATTAAACACACCATTACATTTTATACAACAATTACACATGAGAAACTCCGCCCAGTGGGCATGGCTTTACATCTATCTTATGGTCTCGTAATTATTTAACGCTACAGTGCACTTTCTGGATAGGATGGTGGATCTTTTGCTATATCTTACACTTCGACTCTCACACCTATCATCACGAAAACTTCCTCCAGACCGAGCGGTACAAAAAGGAACATGCATGACTCACTGCCTCTGAACCTATCTTGCTACTCTCCCGTGCAAACCACACATACTTAAATTACATGAAATACATCGCACTGGCAACATACATAACAAAGAATAGTCACAACGTTAGAATCACTTCACTTGCAGCTTTCGCACTTCAATTAGTATTCATCCCAGTTTCACGCGACACTGCCCCATTTCATAACTTTTCTTTCCTACTACGAACTCTGGAGGATATATGCACGTCTTCCTGTGCAATGCAAGCCAAGTGGCTTTGCTGGATAGACGGCTAACTCACCTTGCTTCTCTCTCAGAGTATTAAGAGTTTGAATCCAGCGTCACACGAAAACATAGAACGCAGAATAATATTAAGAACATATTCGTCACACACGCGAGTCCTCAACTGATACCATGGACGAGTACTTCTCTTTATCCTTTATCTCATACACAGATTGAGACTCACGCAGTACTCACCACGTGGAAGTACTAGTCTCTAATTTCAAGTCCTGCACACGCCATTTCTTAAATATTTCCAGCTTAGAGTACACACGCCAGTAATTCAGCCTAACTTTAGCACTCGGAAGTATTTCAACTTATTGCTACACGTGGTTTCGTTGTGACCGTTGGTCACTTCCGAAGATTACTACGATCCCCTTAATATTACCTGCCTGACATTTAATTCTCCCCACAAAAGTTCCTGAAATAGAGAAATTATTATTCCAAACTACTGTTAAGTATTCCACATACATTCCATTCTCTCCACTCTTTTGTGTTTAGGGAGCACACCTAAGACAGGTCTTACCAACGCAAGACCCAGCGCCAGAGTGCTGAAACATGGCCGTTCTTCAGGTCAGCTCGCACCTTTGCCGAAGTGGGGGAGCACCTTGCTACCGTATTGGTCAGCCACATTTCAGGCGCTCAAAGCTCAGGTAAATTTCATCTCTTTGGTTCCACCAAACGTGACCAAAGGACCGTCTCAAAGATGATCATGTATTGCACATTCACTATCTGCGGTTAGCAGACGACCATACATTCATTCATTTCACAGATCTCACCAAATTGGATGTAGGGATTTATTTTGTGGGAGTGCACATGTGATCAGTTAAATAAATAGTCATTCTTTCCTACACTGGTATCCGGCTTCAGTGTATTAAGTGAAATTGAGTTATTATTACAAAAAATATGTTGTTCTGACAAGAATAACGAAGAATGTTGTACCTATTTTCAATGTCGGGCGGTACTGTACCCTTTCAAAGGTACTCGTACATTCCTCGGAAACTTTGACCATCATTTTTTGAGAAACTGTCGAGTATACACGGATGAGCCGAGACACGTGTTCGGTCTTTTTGACCCCTTTCCCACTGAGCGACGTTTCTGGGATGTCGGCTTACGGCACTTGCCGTGTTCTCTTCGTCAGTCACAGGTTAAGGAAGCGCGCTGGCAGCCTGTGAGGGCCCTTGGCTTAGCGCGCCCGGCGCCCTCTACTTTCCGGCACCTCCAGCGCGGCGCGGCGCGGCGGGCGCGCGGGCCCGTCGATATCCGGCGGGTAGTGCCGCAGTGCGCGCAGATTAATCAGCCCGCTGCTAGCCAGTCCGGTGCCGGCCGCAGCGCAGAGCCGGAAATATTAGGCGCGTCGCGGCCATTTATTCCATTAGGCTGGCGCGGTAAATGTGGCGGCGCGAATTTATGGATGCAAATGGAACTCCCGCCAAGAGCAGGGCTGAGCGGGCGGCACTGTGCGACCGCCGCACCTCGCTAATTGCATCGGATGTCGCTGAGCGCGTCCGTCCTCCAGGCGCCGGAGTCTCCACTGACCGCCGCGGCGACAGCTCGCAGCTAAAGGAAGAGGCGACGAGAGGGCTATTCTACTAAGAACACACTTTTATACAAAAACTAGCTGCACCCGACCGCTCTTTGCTGTGGCCCAGTCCGCTTAAATAGAACGAAAGAAAAGAGAAAGACCACGTTTCTAATGTGTATGGGAATTCGATATACGTCCTAACCTCTTTCTCTCCCCTGTCTTTGTCCATCTCCTCCTTCTTCTTCTTGTCTCCATGTCCTTCTGCCCCCTCTCTCTGTCCATTTCCTCTTCCAACCTCTCCCTGACCTTGAGCCTTGTTTTACTGAAATTGCTTATTCAGATTCTGCAGTAGTATTCTAATCATAAACTAATAAGCCAGAAGTACAACGTCCCTGTTTGCTAACAAAATTTTGCTATTGTACATTTCATTTATATATATATATATATATATATATATATATATATATATATATATATATTAAAAAGTATATAGTCTACACTGCCTGAACTTTTATTACACTAACGTGTAAAAGTTTGAAGTAAATCGGAAAAACACATTTTGAAATTTTTTATTTTCCTTATATATATATACAGGGTGGGGCACGAAATGTGTTATCATTTTGTTTTTGAATATAAACTTTATTGTCAATATAATCTGAAAGGAACATGTACTACAATGAAGAGCCGTCCATGGAGATTTGTTCTAACTCAGTACATGCTCAATATGTCCACCACCATTTCGTTTCCTAACTTCCTTCAAACGAACACTGAAGTTCGTGATTACCCTACGGCACATGTCTTCCGTAATTTCACTGCGAGCTTGAAGAATAAGTCTTATGAGCTCCATTAAATCACGTGGACGTTTCGGGAAAATTTTTTCCTTTAGGTGCCCCCAAAGAAAAAAGTCACATGGATTGAGGTCTGGACTATTGGGGGGCCAATTTTGTCCGTCATTGAAGCGACCTGGAAACCTGAGTGAAATGATCTGCATGTCGAAATGCTCGTGTAAAAACTCCAACACAGTGTTTGCAGTATGCGGCCTTGTTCCATCTTGTATGAACCACTGCGTGTTGAAGGGCAAGGCAGTAGCAAGAAGCTGCGGAATTTAATGGAGCTCAGAAGACTTAATCTTCAAGCTTGCAGCGAAATTACAGAAGACACGTTCCATAGGGTAATCACTAACTTCAGTGTTCGTTTGAAGGAAGTTAGGAAACGAAATGGTGGACATATATATATATATATATATATATATATATATATTATGTGTTCGGGGTTGGTCCGCAGCTCGTGGTCGTGGTCCCACGCCCGGGTTCCCGGGTTCGATTCCCAGTGGGGTCAGGGATTTTCTCTGCCTCGTGATGACTGGGTGTTGTGTTATGTCCTTAGGTTAGTTAGGTTTAAGTAGTTCTAAGTTCTAGGGGACTGATGACCATAGATGTTAAGTCCCATAGCGTCCAGAGCCATTTCGCTCGGGGTTGTCGAATACGACTACAAGTTGCGAGTCTCATGGAGCGTGTATTATTTGACACAAAACAGTGCAATAAGGGGTTGCAGGTGGTTGGTTTTGCACTTGAGCGTGCAATACGTTAGAAACTAGTTCCGTGAGCAAAATGGTTCAAATGGCTCTGAGCACTATGGGACTTAACTTCTGAGGTCATCAGTCCCCTAGAACTTAAACCTAACTAACCTAAGGACATCACACACATCCACGCCTGAGGCAGGATTCGAACCTGCGACTCTTGCGATCACGCGGTTCCAGACTGACGCGCCTAGAACCGTACGGCCACACCGGCCGGTTCTGTGAGCATCCGGAAGGGCAAGTGACAGAGACAGAGAGAGAGGGGGAGAGGGGGAGAGAGAGAGAGAGAGAGAGAGAGGAGAGAGAGAGAGAGAGAGAGGTGGTGGGGTCCCCCTTCCAACTGGGCTTGTTTTTCGGGAGGGTGCGTGGCTTCCGGTCCAGAGTGGCGTGCGGTGTCCAGTTTCCTGCCCCACCCTACCCGCTGGTCGATGTCAGAAAGGGGAAGGGGCAAGAGGTGGGGGCGTGAGAAGTGGGAGGGGCAATGGAAGACCTCGTCCGGATCCACGTAGGCCACTTCCACCTTCTGGCCCCATGTCCACAAGGGTGGCGTGTGTGCGCCTACCGTATCAACAACGTCTGCCTACACGCGGCGCGTGACGTCCATACACTGCCGCTAACGTCGGGAAATCTCCCTATCTGGAGATGCTTTGATCTCAGTATGACGTCGTTAAATTCATAGAAAGCGATGTTTTTTACAGGGTTTCGAATGGCTGTTGTAGTTGATGTTGTGGCCTTTATCTCAAAGGTTCCTCAGTAGCCTATTTTGGGCAAGCTCCTTCACCTCAAAATAATTGCTGTAACCTACAATTTTTATCCCTCACATTTCCATCCGTTGCCAAATTGATATTTCCTTCATGCCTCAGGGATTTGCCCTATGAACCGATCCCTTCTTGTAGTCAAGTTGCGGTACAAATTTATTTTGTCTCCAATTCAATTGACTGTCTGCTCATTAGCTGTTCAATCTACCCTTCTAATCTTCAGCATTTTACTGTAGCAAAACATTTATATTCTCCTGTTTTCTGAACTGCTGATCTTCCAAATTCCACTTCCGTACAAAGCTGAGTTTCAGACAAATACCTTCAGATAAGACTTCCTAACATTTAAAGTTATATTCGGTATTAAAAAATTTCTTTTCTTCATAAGCGCTTTCCTTTCCACCGCCAGTCTGCATTTTATATCCTCTCTGCTTCGGCCATCATCACTTATTTTGCTGCCCAAATAGCAAAACTCTTTTGCTGCTTGTAGACTCTCATTTCCTTATCTGATTCCCTCAGCACCTCCTGATCGAATCCGACTGCACTACTCCATTACCTCCAATCTACTGTTTATGACGCTCAACTGCTCTTTCAAGTCCTTTGTTGTCTTTAACAGAATTTCTATGTCGTCGGCAAAATGCAAAGCTTTTGTTTCTTCTCCCTGGAATTTATTCTTCTTCAGATTTCTCATTGATATCCTTATCTGCCTACTCAATGTAAGATTCAGGATCGTCGTAGCTAGTATACAACCCCGTCTCACTCCCTTCTCGACTCGACTACTGCTTGCTTTTGACGTCTTATATTTGTAAAAGTTGTGAAGAACTTTTCACTCCCAGTATTTTATCCCTTGCTTTCTCCAGAATTTCAAAGAGTGTGTTCCAGTCAACACTGTCGAAATTATTCCCTAAACCTACAAACGCTGTAAACGAAGATATGCCTTTCCCGAACTTGTCTTCTAAGATAAATCGTAGGGTCTGCACTGCCTCGCGTATTCTTACATTTCTCCAAAACCTAAAATGCTTTTGCCCGTGGTATGATTCTACCAGTTTTACACGAATCTGTAAATAATTCATGTCAGTATTTTGCAACCGTGGGTTACTAAACTGATGGTTCGGTTGTATATACACCTGTCAACATCTGTCTTCTTTGGAATTAGTAGCGAACCGTTATAGCAATGAAATACATGTCTTCCTGTTTTGGCAATTAATACTCTGTGGTTGTGCGAGAAAAAATAAGTTTTATACTCTCTGGTAGCAGTAAGTAATCAAACTGTATATTAAGCGATGTGGATTACAAGTGTCGCATATATTGCGCTTAATAAATACCTGTTGCAATCTTTCGCTTTTAGGCAAACCGGATATTTGATTTTGAAAATCTTATCCATGCTACCGATTCCATTCCAGGTAAGTTTTATTCTTCGGTTAATTTATTTTTCTGTCTACAGAGTCACGTTCAACTTCCCTAGACTTTTTTTTCAGTTGGCTCATTGACTAAATTTTTAACATAATTTGTAGTGCTATGCACTAGCATCAGCATTAGTACGTGTAAAATTCAGTACGCATCCACAAAACACTGAAGGACCATGATGAATAATTTGCGCACCTACTCCGCTCTTCGTAGTAATAGATATAGTATCAATAGACAGATAAGTAAGTAAGTTGTACATCAATCGTAGTTACAAAATCCGCAAAAAAGATATATTGAGAAAAATATAAGATACTATGAACAAAGAATACAAGAAATAATGATGAGTGTTTGAGAGTGAACACACGTTGAATTATTAGCCGGCCGTTAAGGAAATTGCGATTAAAATAGAGGACAAATTGTGGCTTTAGTTTCAATCGATAACTAGCACAAAAAGTAAAGGTAGTTGAGGAAGATACTGGACAGACAACAAATTATCTAGTTCCACAATATACTCCCACGTCCTTGTTGTGTAGAGACTAGGTCTTAACAGGCTGCGCGTTCGCATCGCAAGAAACCGCTCGTTTGCAGCCTCTTATTAAACGAGAGATAGGCTGGAGACATTTTGCACCATATATAATGAATAATTAACGTTTTCGTTAGCAACTCCACGGCCCATACTGCGAGACATCTAACGCGCTCGGAATAACTCTCCTCCTATCGCGTCCACCAATGGAGTAAAAGGCTGTTCACACAAAGAATTCATCCGCGTTTCCCGCAACACAAGTGACTTCAAGCCCCGTTACCAACTTCACAGAAGAAAGTCTCCTGGTTTAAATGTGTCGATAGTATAAGGGCATCTTTTATGAACATTTATTATCGTACGAGGGGCGTTCAATAAGTAATGCAATACCGTTTTTGTCGATCAATTTTGGTTGAAAAAAATGCGGAGTTTGTTGTGAGACATCGTGGGTAGATGCCGTTTCAATCTTTATAGTTTCCCGAAGTTCCGACAGGTGGCGGCGCTATACATAGCAATCAAAATGGCGTCTGTAGCGAAGGTGGGTTCCAAGCAGAGAGCTGTTACTGAGTTTCTTTTGAAGGGAAACCAGAGCATCGCAGATATTAATAGGTGCTTGCTGAATGTCTACGGAGACCTGGCAGTGAACAAAGAAGGGGTGAATCGTTGGTCGAGGTTCTCTCATCGTCGCAACGAAGTCGGGGAAACCTTTCCGACTTCCTGCGTGCCGGCCGGCCGCACACAGTGGTGACTCCTGTTTGTTGGGACGTGCGGACACTCTCATTCGATCTTCGTACATCCATATTTAAACTGGATGAAGGTGGGACACAGCTGGTATAATTTTTATTAAAATGAAATTCCTCCAGCTGTACTTAAGGTTTTTTATTTACTTCGTTACTAGTTTCGGCGTTGCGTCAACACCATCTTCAGGCCCGTACACTTTGATGAAATCAGTTGTCCGCGGTGAGATCAACACGTGCTCCACAAAGATGGCAGGCAGTAACTAGTTACATCCCGCCATCCATGTGGAGCACGTGTTGATCTCACTGCAGACAACTGATTCCATCAAAGGTTACGGGCCTGAAGATGGCGTTCACGCAACGCCGAAAGTAGTAGCGAAGTGAATAAAAAATCTTAAATACAGCTGGAGGAATTTCATTTTAATAAAAACTCTCATTCGAGGCGATCGACGGATCACAATCAATCAACTCGCTGCGCAACTGAACGTCTCTGTTGGTGATGCTGACACACTAGTCCACTATTCTGGTACTCATAGCTGTGTACCTGCTGGGTTCTTCACCGACTAACACAAGACCGTAAAGAGCAATGAATGACCATTCCTGCGCAATTGCTTGCGCGTTACGAGGCTGATCGTAACCATTTTTCTTCGTAGTCACGGGTGGTGAAACATGGATTCACCACTTCGAAGTGGAAACAAAACGGCAATCCATGGAATGGCGCCATACCACCTCTCCTCCGAAGAAAAAGTTCAACGCTGCACCCTCAGCCGGCAAAGTCCTGGCAACGGCCTTCTAGGACTCTGAAAGGTTTATTCCGTTTGATGTCTTCACTCATGCTGCGAACATCAACTCTGAAGTGTACTGCGCTACCCTTAGGAAATTGAAGAAATGAGTTCAGCGTTTCAACTGCCACAAAAATGCAAATTAACTTCTTCTTTTCCATGACGACGCAAGCCTCACACAAGTCTGTGCACCCGAGAGGAGCTCACAAAACTTCACTGGATCGTTCTTACTCATCCAGCTTTCAGCTGGGATGTCACACCTTCCGACTTCCATCTGTTTGACCCAATAAAGGAGGCACTCGGCGGGAAGAAGTGCGGGAATGATGGGGAATTATATGAAAGCCTAGTGTCTGCTCTTTCGCTTCGATGGGCAATGGATCCACCACATTCAGTGGGAATTCCAGCGGGAATCTCTAAGTAGCGAGCATGGAGCGTCGTATCCTACCCACTCGTCAGATATAGGGTGCCTAGGAAGCTGTTTTCTCGAATAGCTAGACAACAATTCAAGAAAATCTTATAGTGTTTATTACAGTAAGTTAAATTGACAGTAGTTAACTTTGCGTATTTTCAAACATGGGTCGCAAGCAAATGGCGACACGCAAATAATCAATATCATTCGACACATACGATTTACATGCAGACAAATAATACAGTTCACGAGTCACGGTTAAAGCGTTTATATCACGGCTCGTCTTTCACCGCCGCGGCTCGGCTGAGCAGCGCTTATATTTTCTTCGTATAGGGGCCGCTCCCATCGTGGTGTGGTCCGAGTCAGCGTACTATTGGCTCCCGTCGTGGTGTGGTCCTAGTCAGCGTACTATTGGCTGACGTCGTCTCACAGCCCTGTCTGCTGAAACGAACCAGGCCGACTTGCCGACGCTTTATATTACGCCGGAACTTGGAGAACGTGGACATGGGGGTTGGGTTGGGTTGTTTGGGGGAGGAGGCCAAACAGCGAGGTCATCGGCCTCGTCGTATTAGGGAAGGATGTGGAAGGAAGTCGACCGCGCCCTTTCAAAGGAACCATCCCGGCATTTGCCTGGAGCGATTTAGGGAAATCACGGAAAACATAAATCAGGATTGCCAGACGCGGGATTGAACCGTCGTGCTCCCGAATGCGAGTCCAGTGTCATGGACAAGGACTTGGGTTAGGTGACTCTAGGTGGGAATGTGGGTAGGCCGTGAGCCGTGCCGAGACATTCCGCACAGTTGCGATGAACACTGCGTCCGGGTGGTGCAGTGGTTAACGCTAGTGCCAAGTAAACTGGAGATCCAGGGTTCGAATCCCAGGCCGGCACACTTTTTCACTCGTCGACGCTGACGCCGCACGAAGTCCTGATGCAACTGATGTCACTAATCCCTTCGCTTTCCTTTCTCCCCCACCCTGTCCCTCCTCCTTCAGTACATAAGATGATGGGGAGGTCGCTGAGGCAGCAAGACGTTCGGCTCAGACGTCGACCAATAGAGTGGCGTCATGCAGGCGTACAGACGCTCCCAGGAAGGTGACGTAAGGCTGCCACATTGAACAGTGACTGTGTAGAAAAATAGTGCTTTGTAACACAAAGAGTTAGAAATAATGTGTTGTACTGGAATCCGAATTAAACCAGCCAGCTTTCAGAAAAACAGTGTTTTCTTCTTTTTTTCAGGATAAATTTCAGTCATCAGTTGCAAATAGATTTTAGTATGCTTTACTGATTTCGACAAATTGATTAGTCATATTCAGAAGCCTACTGAAATTTATCCTGAAAAAATAATACTAATTCTGCTGAAAATTGCGGCCATGAGTAAAAAAGTTGTTGCATTACTTACTGAACGCCCCGCGTATACAGAGGGGTCCAAAAAACTGTATGGACTGTTTAAAAGTCCATAATTGACAAACTAATTGACGGAGTTGTCTCATCTTTGGTAATGTAACAGTTTGTAGGTCCGGCAATCGCCACACAAGCGTTGTATTGCGTTGTTTTGTTTTGTCAGATGACAGTCGCCAGATTGTCAGTGTTTTGTTCTTAGTTGCGCCTAGTTACTCGAGTAAACATGGCTGGCGCAAGGCTTACATTCAATAAACGAAATCAGTTTTGAAGTGGTATTTTAAGTACGAAAACATTAATGAGATTCAACGGCAATGGCGAAGTGAGTATCAAACAGAGCCACCGACACGTTTAACGATTCGTCGCATTCGAGACAAATTTGAAACCGAAGGCTGTGTTAAACATGTACACAAACAACGATCTGAACAACCTGTAACTGTAACAATTCCAGCTAACTCCCGTCGTGTGTTACAACAATTCACTCGCTCACCGCCGGCCGCGGTGGTCTAGCGGTTCTAGGCGCACAGTCCGGAACCGCGAGACTGCTACGGTCGCAGGTTCGAATCCTGCCTCGGGCATGGATGTGTGTGATGTCCTTAGGTTAGTTAGGTTTAAGTAGTTCTAAGTTCTAGGGGACTGGTGACCACAGATGTTAAGTCAAATAGTGCTCAGAGCCATTTGAACCATTTTGAACTCGCTCCCCACAGATGCCTGTGAGACAGTGTGCCCGTGAAACTGGAGTGAGTCGCTCAACTGTTCGTCGAATTTTGAAGACAGCAAAGTGAAAGTGATACATCCCGCTACACGCAATGAACGAAGACGACCCAGATCGTACAATGGAGTACTGCTAGTGGTTTACTAACATAGTGCGCAACGATGAAGAGTTTGCAGAGATGACTGTGTGGTCTGATGAGGCACAGTTCAAACTCAGTGGTATAGTAAATCGCCACAATTGCATCTACTGGACCGCCGAAAATCCGAACGTCCATGTAGACAAAGCCGTGAATTTTCCAGGGTGTGGTGTGGTGTGGTGTGGGTTGTCTTACCGGGGCTTGATTGGGCCATTCTCCTTTGACAGCACAGTTACCGGTGAGGTGTACCTTCAGAAGCTTCAGACATCCATTTTACCTGCCATCCGAGACTTGTATGGAGACAGAAGAGTTTACTTTCGACAAGATGGTGCCGCAGCCCACTACCAAAATCGTGTTAGAGCGTATCTCGACGAAAATCTACCAGGAAGATGGATAGGCCGTAGAGGTGCTGTGGAGTATCCACCACATTCCCCACACCTAACTCCTCAGGACTTTCACCTGTGGGGAACACTAAAGGACGTCGTTTATCGACAAAAGCCACGCACATTGGATGAACTTTGAGAATCCATCGTACATTCATGTGCAAATATCCATTTGAACACGTTGCAGTCAGTAGTTCGTGCTGCAGTTCGGCGGCATCTTTTGTGTGTGGATGCTAATGGTGACCATTTCGAACACCTACAGTGATATCTTTAAGTTGGACTTTAAGCTACACTTTCACCAAAAATGGTACAACTCCGTCAATTACGAGGTGCATTCAAGTTCTAAGACCTCCGATTTTTTTTCTCCGGACTGGAAAGAGATAGAAACATGCGCATTGTTTTAAAATGAGGCCGTGTTCATTGTCAATACGTCTCAGAGATGGCAGCACCGTACGGCAGATGGAATTTTACCGCCAGCGGCGAGAATGAGAACTGTTTTAAATACTTAAAATGGCGACGTTTTCCTTACTTGAACAGCGTGCAATCATTCGTTTTCTGAATCTGCGTGGTGTGAAACCAATTGAAATTCATCGGCAGTTGAAGGAGACATGTGGTGATGGAGTTATGGATGTGTCTAAAGTGTGTTTGTGGGTGCGACAGTTTAATGAAGGCAGAACATCGTGTGACAACAAACCGAAACAACCTCGGGCTCGCACAAGCCGGTCTGACGACATGATCGAGAAAGTGGAGAGAATTGTTTTGGGGGATCGCCGAATGACTGTTGAACAGATCGCCTCCAGAGTTGGCATTTCTGTGGGTTCTGTGCACACAATCCTGTATGACGACCTGAAAATGCGAAAAGTGTCTTCCACGTGGGTGCCACGAATACTGACAGACGACCACACGGCTGCCCGTGTGGCATGTTGCCAAGCAATGTTGACGCGCGACAGCATGAATGGGACTTTCTTTTCGTCGGTTGTGACAATGGATGAGACGTGGATGCCATTTTTCAATCCAGAAACAAAGCACCAGTCAGCTCAATGGAAGCACACAGTTTCACCGCCACCAAAAAAAAGTCGGGTAACCGCCAGTGCTGAGAAAATGATGGTGTCCATGTTCTGGGACAGCGAGGGCGTAATCCTTATCCATTGAGTTCCAAAGGGCACTACGGTAACAAGTGCATCCTACGAAAATGTTTTGAAGAACAAATTCCTTCCTGCACTGCAACAAAAACGTCCGGGAAGGGCTGCGCGTGTGCTGTTTCACCAAGACAACGCACCCGCACATCGAGCTAACGTTACGCAACAGTTTCTTCGTGATAACAACTTTGAAGTGATTCCTCATGCTCCCTACTCACCTGACCTGGCTCCTAGTGACTTTTGGCTTTTTCCAACAATGAAAGACACTCTCCGTGGCCGAATATTCACCAGCCGTGCTGCTATTGCCTCAGCGATTTTCCAGTGGTCAAAACAGACTCCTAAGGAAGCCTTCGCCGCTTCCATGGAATCATGGCATCAGCGTTGTGAAAAATGTGTACGTCTGCAGGGCGATTACGTCGAGAAGTAACGCCAGTTTCATCGATTTCGGGTGAGTAGTTAATTAGAAAAAAAAATCGGAGGCCTTAGAACTTGAATGCACCTCGTAGTTTACATGTTATGGACTTTTAAACAGTGGATAAATTTTTTTGGACCCCTCTGTATATAGCCACCGTTCAACAGGAATGAAGTGCTGTTGGTCTTGTATTTGTTCTCCCGGTGCCACCTTCTCGTCTGGAAGGCACCACACTGTGTGCCAGCCTATGAACGCGAGATCCTACAGGTACGAGCAGGAGGTCGCCTGGCGGCTACAGCGGCGGCTGCTGATGCAACGCTGCGCGCCGCGCCGTACGGAAGAGATCTTTGTCAGGCGAGGCTCCGACACGGTCGTCAGCAACGCTTTCCCCGACAGGCGCTGCCGCGTCGCCATGGCAAAACTCGCGCCGCCTTTGTTCCCTTCCGTGGCTTCTACAGGCTAGTATTCTTCGTCTGACACTTTTTTTTTTGTGGTCAGGACTATGGGACCAAACTGCCGAGGTCATCGGTCCTCTGACACTATTCCGTCGTATGCACTTCACCAAACAGACTGATGAACCATCTGATCAGAGGTATCCGGACACCACTGTGTAATGCGCGACTGACTACTGGATGTCAGGAGAGGAGGATTTACCAGTACAGAAGGAGACAGGGGGTTGGTGTTGTCAGTAAAGAGCGGCAACAGTGGAGTGAGTCGGTCAGGAGATCGCAGCGACTTCGAACGAGCACTAGTCATTAGATGTCAACTGAGTACCAAATCAGTCAAAGAAATTTCAGTACTTCTAAAACTGTTTTAGTTTGTAGTTAGTGACGTGATTGTGAATTGCAACCGCGAAGAACAACCACAACTAAGCCAAAACCAGGCAGATCTCATGTACTGTCGCATGCGGATCGTCGAGGATTGCGCAAGGCGGTTGTAAGAAATCGAAAGACATCAGCGGAAGGCTCAAACGGCTCTCAGCACTATGCGACTTAACTTCTGAGGTCATCAGTCGCCTAGAACTTAGAACTAATTAAACCTAACTAACCTAAGGACATCACACATATCCATGCTCGATCAGCGGAAGGAATAACTTGTGAGTTCCAAAACGATACCAGTGCTCCGGCTGCCATAATGACTGTAATGAGTTAAAAAGAATACGACGAGTGTTTGAAAAGTACGTGCAAAGTCCGAGAGATGGCATCACCGGCGTGTGTCGAGGTCATGTTTAGTTAGTAGCATCTTTGGAAAGCACGCACACCACGTTTCAGCCATATTGGTCTATTTCTTTGTGTTTGGCATTCGTGTGAATCAAGCAAGTCAAGTGATTGTCAAAAAATGGACGAAAAAGAATTTCGTCTGGTGATGAAACATTACCTCATGAAAGGCAAAACGCCTCACAGGACTAAACAGAAGCTTGATAGACATTATGGTGACTCTACACCTTCGATTAGAACAGTTTATAAGTGGTTTCAAAATTTTCGGAGTGGTCATACGGGGCACAAGTGATGCTGAACGTTCCGGACCCCCTGTGGACGTTACGACTCCAGAAATCATTGATAAAATCCATGATATGGTGATGGATGACAGAAGAGTTAATTTGCCTGAGGTTGCTAGTGCTGTGGGCATCTCGAATGAACGGGGACATAATATTTTGCATAAACATTTGGACATGAGAAAGCTATCCGCAAGATAGGTTCTGCGATTGCTCATGCTTGACCAAAAACGGAATCGTGTGAAGTGTTGCAAGGATGGTTTGCAGCTGTTCAGGAAGAATCCGCAGGACTTTAAGCGTCGTGTCGTCACTTCGGATGAAACATGGATATATTACTGTACTCCTGACACCAAAGAAAAATCTAAGCAATGGGTTACCAAGGGAGAATCTGCACCAAAAAAGGCGAAGACCATTCCTTCGGCTGGAAAGGTTATGGCGATTGTCTTTTGGGATTCGAAAGGGATAATCCTCATCGACTATCTGGAAAAGGATAAAACTATTACAGGTAAATATTATTCACAGTTTTTGGACCGTTTGAAAACCGAGCTGCAAGAAAAACGCCGGCGATTGGACCGCAAAAAAGTCCTTTTCCATCACGACAATGCACCAGCACCCACCTGAGCAGTTGTGGTCGCAAAATTAATGGAAATAGGATTCCAACTCGTTTCACATCTCCCCTATTCTCCAGTCTTGGTTCCCTCGGACTACTGTCTGTGCCCCAATTTGAAGAAATGGCTGTCGGGACAAAGGTTTTATTCAAACGAGTAGGTGATTGCAGCTACTAATAGCTATTTGTCAGACTTGGACAATTCCTATTACTCGGAAGGGATCAACAAATTAGAACAGCGTTGAATGAAGTGTAGAAGTCTAAAAGGAGACTACGTCGAAAAATAAAAAAAAGTTTTACCCCGAACACGTAATTAGGTTTTATTTTTGCATGGACTATACACCTCGTATAGTCGTATCGTGGAGCAGTTCCTTATAAGCCAAGTATTTCTAAAGCCAACACTAATTGACACTAGCGACGCGACTAGACACTCTATGATAAGAAAAGAGCGATTGGAGAGTTGACTCACGCTATTCCCTGAGGGGACCCGATGAAAGGGATTAAGGTCTGCCAAATGTCTTCAGAATATTACCTGCCGTCATACGTCAAGTCAGTAATGAAATACGGAGGACGTTGTGTTACGGTATGGAGATCTTCTTCGCGGTTGAGATGTGGTACATTTTTGCGCTTAAAAACCTCTTAACGCGGAAGGGTATGAACACATTTTACAGTGTTGAGTGTAGCGTACACTAGAGCAACAGTTCAGATTCAAAGGTTGTTTGTACCAGCATGACAAGCCGCCCTATCATAAAGCTCCATCTGTGACGCAATGGTTTATAGACAATAACATTCCCGAAATTGTCTGGCCTGCCCCGAGCTCAGCCAAATGGAACACCTTTAGGACGAGTTAGGACGACTTCGCTATGAACC
Organism: Schistocerca cancellata; assembly: GCF_023864275.1. Lineage (NCBI taxonomy): Eukaryota > Metazoa > Arthropoda > Insecta > Orthoptera > Acrididae > Schistocerca > Schistocerca cancellata. The sequence continues at coordinate 251,760,860 of NC_064630.1, read as the reverse complement.
CCAGCGTCCAACATCATTTTCTTCTCTGGTTTCGACTCTTGAGGAAGAATGGGCTGCCGTCCTCTCGCAGACATACAGACACCTCTTTGGCAGCGTCCACAGCAGAGGTCACGCTGTCATAAAGGTGAATAGTGGACACGCCCCATAGTAATGTCCGTTAATAGGTTTCTGGATGCTTTTTATGTGATGGTGTGTGCTCAAATCGATATCTGTAATTACAATATCAATTGATTTTCATGATTTTGCTCACTCTTTAGTCATTTACGCAAGATTTTTTACGGATGTTTTCAGACCAAGACAATAATTTTCCACATCTTCCCTTCCATGGTTCCTCACGCTCGTGAATACACCGTTTTCAACAGCTAACGCTGCGCATGCCGTAAGCACTAATACAAGTCTATTTCTTTAGAGCGCTAAACGGAAGTTCGTGACTATACGAGTGCACGGGATTTTGGGACAACTGTACAGAATCGTCACTTCAAACTTACGGGCTGATAGGCCGTGGTCGATGTATAAAACTCTCCCCTGACGTTTCCTTTCCGCCTGCAGGAGATATCCTGCAAGCTAAAGCGGCAGTTCACCGCTTTACCTCGGAGGATGTCCCCCTCAGTCGGAGATGATAGGTCAGGGGAGAGTTTTATACATCGACCACGGCCTATCAGCCCGTAAGTTTGAAGTGACGTCAATACCGGCCGTGAAATCCTACATTGTATGAAGTGTACAGAATATTCGTTTCGCATAAACACAGGTCCAACTTAATGTGTTTTGTTCCATTACTTTCCGCATTTCTAAACTAGCGTCATATCGACTCTGGCTGACCGATTATTAAAGTGTTCGCAAAGTATTAAATTCACGGATCGATGTCGGCTGTACGTAATTCGCCACATCTCCCCAAATTCACATTATTCGCTTTCCTTTTGTGGAACATAAGAAAAAAGAAAACTCAGTAGCGACAAGGACTGTTGCACTTTCCCGCCTGTTAGCAAAATTTCAGGTAGTCTTGCAAAAAAGTAAAAAAACAAAGACAGGCGTGGGTTTTACAATATCAATAATACTACTAAGTTTTGTTAAATACTAAAGACCGAGCGAGGTGGCGCAGTGGTTAGACACTGGACTCGCATTCGGGACGATGACGGTTCAATCCCGCGTCCGGCCATCCTGATTTAGGTTTTCCGTGATTTCCCTAAATCACTCCAGGCAAATGCCGGGATGGTTCCTCTGAAAGGGCACGGCCGACTTCCTTCCCCATCCTTCCCTAATCCGATGAGACCGATGACCACGCTGTCTGGTCTCCTTCCCCAAAACAACCAGCCAACCAACCAACCAAATACTAAAGGCACCATCAAACCTTTGCCACAAGATTAGTAGATCTTTGTATAAAACCACCTACAAGCAAGTGGGAAAAGTATTTGTTGATCACTCAGGCAGAGCTGTTGCAATCAAGTTATAGAAACTCGGGAGAAACTGCAAACTACAGAAGGCTGATAGACATACATTGTGACATTCTGTACACTGGAAAGAGAAACAGAAATATGACGCAACTGAAAATGCCTGAAGCCTGTAAACATGTGACGCCGAATGCCGGCTTAGTTTAAAATGAACAAAAATAAATTTCTTTTTTCTCCATGTATTAATTTCATCTACGCGTTTTAGGGAGCGACATAACAATAGCAAAATCAATTTTATTATTAGTTTTTAAGATGTAACGATACTCTTTGTCTTATATTTTCTAAAATTTTGTACTTTTCTTTGTATCTTTGCTACTCGCAATACATTTTATGTTACCGCAGTATTGAGTTATCATGCGATTACGAAAAAAGAACACCGGGTTGTTTAAATAAGATTTGCAGAACATCAAGGAAGTGTTCACTTTTTTATTGTTATTCTCATGTTCAGCCAAGCAGCAGTGGAGTAGTAAGCTACTGGCATAATAAAGCATACAAGCAAGCACACGTAAAGCGGATTGTGCCCATATTACTACAGCTATGCGTTTAGAAATACTTGCTGTGATATTACCCTTGTATTACACACGTATCAAGACTCCTGTTCCAGGATTAATATTGTTCTTTATACTTAACGTTAGACGATAATAAGTTGTTGTTCCCAAAATTTGCTGTCAATATAAAAGGGAACAAATTATAATCATTACGTTAAGAGTTAACGTCTAGGAGAAAACAAAAAGGAAAGACTTAGGATCAACAAGATGTGAAAAGACTTCTAAAAGCAATATCGGGCAAGGAATAGGCCACAAAAAGGTAAAAAAAACGTGGGGACGGTCTTCCGGAAGATTTCTACATTGAATAATCTGATAATAATATCTGATTTAAAAAAGCTGTCGTCAATATATATTTTTGTTTCATTTTTTTCACTTTATTCCGCGGCGCGCATATTACAAGCACAACCGTTTCTGCGGATTGTTTGAGATGCCATAAAACAAATTACTTTCCTTGTGCCATGCATAATACTTCAAAAATAGTGGGATAAGGAATTGAAAGAGGTGTCATAGTATGTGCTTAGCGAGTTTGAAGAAGATAAAAGAAATGGAGGCAGTGAAGACGAATAAACCTCTTAATATATATATGAAATAATTTGGACAATATGAGAAAAAATTGGGGCATCAAACCAGTCGAAAGAGTCATGCTATTGAAGTGAGGAAATTGACTGTGACCTTCTTAAAGGAATTATTCCTGCATTAGTTTAAAGTGGGGAATTTATAAACACTAACGGATTGAGTACTCTACAGCGGGCGTCACTTAGCTAGCGCTTTCCGATGTTACCGTTCTAAATCCTGCACAAATGCTTCTCTCTGTATCATATCGTAGACGTGCTTCAGGCACTTGCATCGCTCTAGGGGGAATGAGCCCAGAAAAATAACATTTTCAGCGAAAGAAATTATTATAACGAATAGCAACCGAAGACGTTACGGAGATGACATTATGAATAGTACAGAGCCTCGCTCACATAGTACCATAGCCTTCGTTCCAAAGCGAGTCAAGATGCAAACACTTCCACTAACTCACATCTTGCGTAATGACGACGACGCAAAAAAATATTAGATAAATTCTGAGTCACAAATTAGCGTACCAGTAGACTTTATTTTTATGGAACAAAAAAAGGGAAAATGATACTACTGCACATGTTCTCCCCACCACATATCTTATAGTGGACTGCAGAGTACAGATGTATACGTAGCCTAAAATCTTACAGGAGTAGTTATATATTAAACAAGAAATAATTTTCTGGGCTGACAAGTAAAATACCTAAGAGACTGATTTAATCAAAAGTCATCCCGAATATCATAAAATACCTATAAGTAAACCTATGAGTAAATTCCAACTGTAAGAAGAAAAATAATGTATTTCATCCAAATTAAAAAAAAATATAGTCAAATAATATGTCTTCAATAATAGCTCAGAACAAAGTAGCAATTAGACAAATCAACACGTTTGTACAAAGTTATTAATACAATCTAAATAACAAATATTTCAACTAAACAAATAAAATGTACAGAATGCAAGAACACATTGCATTTAATTTAACATGTTTTTAAAGGCGTACTGTTAATTACGTATTTGATGAAAAGCATAGCCCCAGAAAATGGAAATTCCGCTTTGAAGCACAGTAGGTACATAAAAACCGAAAAGTGCCCAGTTGACGCCCTTCTGTTTATGAAACATACAAGGACCACATAAGGCTTTTCATTCAACAGAAAATTTCAAAATTGTAGCTTATTAGAAACCATACAATTTGTCCTCGTGAAGCGACAAGAAATATTCAGGACACGTGGAATCCATGTTACTGCATTTGTGGTAGAATTAAAGTGAGAATATGGGATGTTCACAGTATAAGAACCTAAACAAGCTTGCAAATAGATGAAAACCAACAACTACTGTTCTGCTATGTGAGTGAGGCGCTAGCAGCTTTCATTTACCAACGAATATTTATAGTATTTAATAGCTTTTGATTACGTGGATCTCTCTCTTATAACTGCTTCGGAATGCGGAATCATTCAAATCTTCCTGGTGAGCAGGTGGTCATTGACCTCTCGTTCTAAAGGAATTCCTTTCTAAAAATGCAGAGAGCAGTAGGGGCTATAAAGATCCGAGGTTGGCGCTGAAAAGATTTACTGCTCTGAATATATTGAGGCAGTGAACGACGAGATGAATTCCAAATTTCGGCGCGCTTTGTTACTCATGGTGCCTACACTGGATTATAATGCTTCGCCCGTACTGCTGTTGATGTGCTCTTATCTTCCTGAAACTGGGGTCCGAAATCTTCGTCACTTTCACGAAAAACACGTAACAATGGCCAGATATGTCTGCTGGGAAGTTCACACCCAATTCTTAACTAAAAACTGGACTCCTGATACTAAAGCCCAACTTCTGTAGCCAAGATCGTCAACGCTCGCTAGTTGGGTGATGCTCAAACGAGTGGCAAATAAATGCCATTGACGAGTGATAGAACACACATGTCTCCATATTTTAAAATAATTTTTATTAGTTTTCAGCTGTTCGGGTTTTCATATAAACTAGGTACCGTTTACGTGACTGACAGAGCAGACAATTTGGAACATCTCCTTATGCTCGGAAGGTCAGACATGTTTGTTATTGTGATCTTCAGTCAGAAATTTGGTTTGATTCTTATTTCACGTTATTCTATCCCGTGCAAGCCTCTTCATTGCCACTTAACTTATGCAACGTACATGCCTTTGAACCTGCTTACTGTATTCATCTCCTTAGTCTCTCTCTACAATTTAACCCCTCACACTTTTATCAGTACTAACCTGACGATTTCTTCATGTCTCAGAATGTTTTGTATAGACCGTTCCCATCTTTCAGTCAAGTTGTGCCACAGATTTATTTTCTCCCCATTCCTAGTTTCTGTTCTCTTCGTGTCTGAACTGCTTATCGTCCACGATTCACTTCCGTACAAGGCTACACTGCAAAGAAATACCTTCAGCACATATTTCCTATTTAAATTTATTCTAGATGTTAACAAGCTCCTCTTTTGCAGATATGCCTTTTTGCTATTGCAGCAATCATCAGTTACTTGACTGCTCAGATAGTAAGACTCCTCTAATACTTTTAGTGCCTCGTTTCTTAAACTAATCGCATATCCTCCTTTCAAGACACTGTCGATTCCGTTCAGTTGCTCTTTCAAGTCCTTTGCTGTCTCTGAAACGTCATCGGCAAACCTCAAAGTTTTTATTTCTTCTCCCTAGACTTAAATTCATTCTTTAAAATTTTCTTAGGTTTCTTTTACTGTTTGTTCAGTGTACAGATCGAATAAGATCGGCTACAATTTTCCCTCACTCCCTTTTCAACCACTGCTTCTCTTTCAAGTCCTTCGACTCGTGCAACTGCCGTCTCTTTTCTGTACAAGTTGTAAATAGCGTTTCGCTACTGTATTTTACCCCTGCTACCTCCAGAATTTCAAAGAGAGTTTTCCAGCCAACATTATCAAAAGCTTTCTCTAAGTCCACAAATGCTATAAATGTTGCTTCGTCTTACCTTAACGTATCTTCTAAGATACGTCGTAGACATAGTATTGTCTTCCGTGTTCTTACGCATTTTCAGAGCACAAAACTATCTTCCCCATGGTGAGCCTGTACTTTTCCAGTCTTCCGTAAATAATTTGTGTTAGTACTTTGCAACCACAACTTATTACATCGATAATTGGTAACATTCACACCTGCCAGGGCCTGCTTTCTTTGCAACAAGAGTTATTACATTCTTCTCAGAGGCTGTCTCATACATCTTGCACACCAGATGGAACAGTTGTCATGGCTGGCTCTCCCAAGGATAATAGTATATATATAGATACAGTAAGGAATGTTGTCTACTCCAGGGGCCTTGTTCCAACGTAGGTCTCTCAGTGCTTTGTTAAACTCTTCTCGCAGTATCGTATTTCCTATGCCATCTTTATCTACGTCCTCTTTCCTTTCTATAACATTGCTTTCAAGTTCATTTCATTGTTATATCGCTTCTATATAGTCCTTCCACCTTTCAGCTTCCCCTTCTTTTCTGGTATGCCATCTGAGCTCTTGATATTCATGTAGCTGCTCGCCTTTTGCTGTATAGGCGTCTTTAATTTTGTTATGGGTGGTATCTATTTTTCCCCTAGTTATGTACTCTTCTATATCCTTACATTTGTCATCTATCCATTCCTACTGAGACATTTTGCAATTCCTGCCAGTTTCGTTTTTAGACGTTTGTATTCCATTTCACCTGCTCCATTTGCTGTAGTTTTATATTTTCTCCTTTCATCAATTAAATACAATACCTGCTGTGATATCCAAGGGCTTCTGAAAAGCCTCTGGTTTTACCTATCTTCCTTCAGTACCCATCTCTCAAAGATACCCATCTGTCTACTTCTATATTCCTTTCCCCTGTTTCGCTCAGTCGTAGCCTAATGCTTCTTCTGAAATTCTCAGCAACCTGTGGTTCTTTCAACTTATCCCGACCCAATATTCTTAATTTCCAAACTTTTTGCAATTTCTTCAGTTTTAATCTACAATTCATCACCAATAAATTGTGATCAGAATTTACATCTGTCCCTTGAAGTATCTTACAGTTTAAAATCTGGTTCCGGAATCTTCTGGGTAGCCTTCGCTGTCTTACCTCCGAAGTATTTTACACAAGCGGATGCCATCATCATTTAATCATACACGTTTGCATGCCCTGCAGTTTCTAAGTAATAAAAAGAAAACTACTTCCGCTAGATTCGCCCTCTTCAGGAAGTCAGAAATAAACAAAGAATGCTCGTTATTTGTGTCAGCGGAGTGTCCGTTCTCGAGATGGCATGCGCTTCTTCCGAGGATCCCAGACAACACAGGCTTCCGCGTGAGATTCCTGTCTCAGGTAAATTGCGTCAGATCTCACGCTCCAGAACTGGAATGCATTCTGCCTTACTTTATATGTAGGTGGCGTAAGATTTGAAATATCATTCTCTCGATTTGGAATAATGTAACTCCTGACTTGTGACCCAATCATCACATTATTTACTGCCTCGCTAATGAATGATTATATGCTAATGTTGGTAATATGGGTTTACTGGCTGTTTTGAAGTAGTCTTTTCGCTTATATGCACTCGATATTTATTTATGTTTCCCAAGTTAGCACAGTTACTTTCAAACTGGTATTGTTACGTAAGTACAGAAATTTGCTCTGTTCTACAGATTTATTTATTAATGAACCCAATGGTGAATATCTGATTCTGCTACGAAATGAAATGGAAATACATCAAAGAGGGAAAATGTACTGTTGGTTGGTAAGTACCTAAAGCTCTAGTTATTGTTATCAAAATAGTAATAGGCGTTTCATGTTCTGAAAAACATCGATTCGCCATGTAATGAAGAGATAAAACTGTATGGCTATTTTATGTGACTTCAAGGCGATATACACTGAAATGCCAAAGAAACTGGCATAGACATGCGTATTCAAATGCAGAGATATGTAAACAGGCAGAATACGGCGTTGCGGTCGGCAATGGCTGTATAAGACAACAAGTGTCTGGCGCAGTTGTTAGATCGGTTACTACTGCTACAATGGCAGGTCATCAAGATTTACGTGAGTAAAATGTTCTCGGGTTTCCAACCGCGTCAATTGCTTAGAACTACACCAGCTGTCGGCCAAACACTCCTTGGCCATTGTCAAGTGTTATAACTGCCAATGGGCTGTTGGTGCGCCCTTAAATACGCTAGTTGTCGGCTGTGACGTCACTGGTGCCCGTGACATCGCAATATATGGGCATGTTTTGAGTCGTCGTTCGATGTGCCCTCTTCAACCGCGCGATCCTCGACGTCCTTGTCCACCGTAAACGAAATGGGTGCCTTGGCCACAGCGTCTACAGAAAAACCACCCACACAGACCTGTACCTGCACGCCACCAGCCATCATCATCCAGCACAGAAGCGCACAGTATTGCAAACATTGGTGCATCGTGCGAGAGTAATATCAGACGACGACAACCTGCCCCACGAACTGAGCCACCTACGCAAGGTTTTCAGGAATAACGGCTACAGCACCCATCAAGTGCAAGAAGTGATTTCTGGGAAATATCAGAATAAGACCACCGACGAATAGCAGGAAAAGAAACTTGCTTTACTGCCATTCTGTGGCTCTGTGTCGAGCAAGATAAGCCGCCTGTTGAAAAGACATAAGATCAAATCCATCTTCAGGTCTCCAACGAAAATCCGTCAATTACTGAGACCAGTTAAAGGCGCGATAGGTCTCAGAACACCTGGAGTTTACGAAATACCTTGTGAGTGTAGCCAGACGTACATCGGACAAACAGTGCGCACTGTGGAACAACCCAGGAAAGAACATGAGAGGTATTATCGCCTACGCTATCCAGAGAAATCTGCGTTAGCTGAGCATGCGTTAGAAAACGGTTACTACATAAAATTTGACGATACCTCTGTTGTGGCTCGCACTAACGGCTTCTGGGACAGTTTAATAAAGGAAGCTATTGAAATAAAAATTACCGCAAACACCCTGAACAGAGACAGTGGCTTGCAGCTCAGCACTGCGTGGGATCCAGCGATCGCGCGGTTGAAGAGGGCACATCGAACGCCGACTCAAAACATGCCCATATATGGCAATGTCACGGGCACCAGTGACGTCACAGCCGGCAGCTAGCGTATATAAGGGCATACCAACAGCCCAATGGCACTCATAACACTTGACAATGGCCAAGGAGTGCTTTGCCAAAAGCTCGTGTAGTTTTAAGCAACTGACGCTGTTGGAAACCCGAGAACATTTTATCAATGTTATCGCCGCGAGACTCTGTATTCACACAAGATTTACGTGAGTTTGAACGTGGTGTAATAGTCAGCGCCCGAGCGATGGGACGCAGCATCTCCGAGGTAGCGATGAAGTTGGGATTTTCCCGTACGGCCATTTCACGAGTGTACTGTGAACACCAGGAATCCGATAAAACTCTCCGACATCACTGCGGCCGGAAAAAGATCCTGCAAGAACGGGACCAGGACAACTGAAAAGAATCCTTTAACGTGACAGAAGTGCAAGCCTTCCGCATATTTCAATACTGGGCCATCAACATGTGTCAGCGTGCGAACCATTCACGAAACATCATCGATATGGGCTTTCGGAGCCGAAGGACCACTTGTATACCCTTGATGACTACATGACACAAATCTGTACCCCTCGCCTGGGCCCTTCAACACCGACACTGGACTCTTGATGTCCCTCGAGCGGATGGACTTGTACGATTATGGAGATAACCTGATGAATCCAGGACCATGCATGTCAGCAGGAAACTGTTCTAAGGTGATGGAGGTATTGTAATGGTGCGGGGCGTATGCAGTTGGAGTGAAATGCGACCCCTGCTACGTCTAGATACGACTCTGACAGGTGACACGTACGTAAACATCATGTTTGATCACCTGCATCCATTAATGTCCATTGTGCAATCCGACGGACTTGGGCACATCCAACAGGACAACGAGACACCCCACACGTCCAGAATTGCTGCAGAGTGGCTCCAGGAACACTACTCTGAGTTTAAACACTTCCGCTGGCCCCCAAACTTCCCAGACATGACCATTATTCAGCATATCTGGGTTGGCTTGCAACGAGCTGTTCAGAAGAGATCTCTACCCCCTCCTATTCTTACGGATTTATGGACAGCCCTGCAGGATTCATGGTCTTAATTCCCTTCAGCAATACTTCAAACGTTAGTCGGGTGCATGGCACGTCGAGTTGCGGCACTTCTGTGTGCTCGCGGGGGCACTACATGATATTAGGAGGGTGTACCAGTTTCTTTGGCTCCTCAGTGTTTTTACAACATGAATAAAAATGGTTCAAATGGCTCTGAGCACTATGCGACTTAACTTCTGAGGTCATCAGTCGCCTAGAACTTAGAACTTATTAAACCTAACTAACCTAAGGACATCACACACATCCATGCCCGAGGCAGGATTCGAACCTGCGACCGTAGCAACATGAATAATATGCTCGATAAAATGTGGGGGAGTGAACTGCCAATTAATTCGTTAAATGTATACGCATTTGGAGCAATGTTCACGTATAGACATGATTTATATGTGACAATTAAAGCCATTATCTTCGGGTTATACAAATATACAAGACATTATATATTTTTAAAGCAGTGACATATATAAGCTGAAGCAGTGGTACCTGTAGCGTGGACAAAGATTGCGTGCGATTAAAATTTCAGTTTCTCTAAACAGAACAAAGATTTAAAAGGTTCTGCCAGATGGCAAAAAATGGTCAATTTTCGTCCCTGAAAATATTTCAAAATGTAATATACGGTATCTTTTTTTTTAAAAAAAAAGCTTAAAGTTTAATTTACAGCCATCTCAGTTACGGAACGTCAGTTAGGACGATACGAACTTGAGGACAACACAATATCCAGTCCCAAAGCGGAGAAAACCTTCGACCTGGCCGGGAATCGAACCGGGGCACCTTCGGCTAGTAGTCCTCCGCGCTGACCGCGCAACTACCTAGGCGAACTTTTACATACAGTATCTCTGCCCTGACAGGTGTCGCAAACAGGAGAAACGCCCTTACGTATATCTCGTCAAAGTTATAAGGCAAGTGCATTACGGATTTCGAATGCAATTTGTAAAGGTGCCTATGAACCATGCGTATAAAATCCTTGACACTTCACATGCCGTACCACAGAAAAAAAATTGTTCTGTGTAACTGTATGTTGACTCAATATATATGCCTATCCCACTGTATTCTCGATTTTTTTTCCCTGCACACTTTGTCGTCTGCAAATATAGGAGGTTTAGTAATGAAACCCTGTTTCCCTTATTTAATTGTTGGGCTGACGTGTCTGTACAAAGTTTTCAGCATACAGTCCAGTAATCAAAAATATATACTTGCGAAAAGTGGTTCGGGTGTCCGTCTGTCGCTTACTGATCGGCGAATCGGCAGACGGGACGTAATGATGAAGTACCTGTAAAAGACGAGACAGAACGTCATTAAAAGTGTAAGTAACATGATAATACGTAAAAGGAATCAGATCATCCTCTATAAAACAGCACAAAGGAAATGAAGCGTTGGCAAAATAATTAAGTCTACGCCAAACAATTACTACTGTAAAACAATGTTTCCACTACAGTTAATATTCACTCGTTAATGTTGTGTAAGCCACATATAAATATATATGATGAGCGACTCCTTAATCAATGGTTTGAGTAAGTGTGACTCCTTAATCAATGGTTAGAGAGAGTGTAACGGGTCACTGATATACAAAACAACGTCTCAGACTGTGTTTTATAAAAGTGTGTTAACTCTTACCAAGACAGGTGTACCGCTTTCTTTTTCAAAGTTTAAAATTTTGAGTAAAAGCTCTGTGTTTTCTCTAAATAAATATATTTTATGAACGTAATTTAATAATTATATAAATTTATTTGCATGTACTTTAAAAATATAGGATGTTGCTCATAAGCAATTACCTCTTTCCAGCTGTAAAAATATTACTTTTTTGTTTACGCAAATCAATGTGAATTAACCTCTTCGAAGTTTCTAAAAGTGCACTGTCACTGAGTGCGAGAACGATAAAAAATAAAAAAATAAAAAATAAAATAAAATAAAATTGCCGTCTCATTTCACAGTTACCGTGAGTTGTATAATTATAATCTGGTGACTAAATATGTGCTACGAAGATAAATATTGCCAACTGTGCGTGGCAAATGACTTAGAGGAGGGTTTCCTAAACCGTGTTCCCCGAAGCGTTGGTTTTCCGCGGGAAGTGAATACGTGCTCTGCGAAAAGCTATTAATAATATGGCACTTTTTCATTTTTTCCAGTTTATTATAATTTTTGTGATATTAGTTACGATTTAAAATTGAAGTAATAACTGAGAAAAAACATTTTTTTCTCATTTTGAGAAATTTTATTAATTTTTGTAGCGTTCAAAATAAACAAAAAATGGTTCAAATGGCTCTGAGCACTATGGGACTCAACTGCTGAGGTTATTAGTCCCTAGAACTTAGAACTAGTTAAACCTAACTAACCTAAGGACATCACACACATCCATGCCCGAGGCAGGATTCGAACCTGCGACCGTAGCGGTCTCGCGGTTCCAGACTGCAGCGCCAGAACCGCGCGGCCACTTCGGCCGGCCAAAATAAACATGATGTTCCATCTAAGTACCAGGTTTCTCAAAGTGTTCCGTCATAGGAAAGGCTTGGAAATCCCTTACTTAGAGGAATGTTAAAATACAACAGGTCTCTTAGCGCCCGTGCAATGGCTATTGGGAGCAGTGTACTTGACACCAACGTCATCAGTTAAAGTTAGAACAGGTTCACATTTCAGGAGACTCGGTCTGGCAGCCTTGCCCTTAACTCTGATAAAACTGCTACTCCATTAGCAGACAGTCCTTTCTAAGTTACAGTTAGCAGGATATTAACGGATACGCTATACATGCTCCGTTGTTTATCGTATGAATAAAAGCTTCATCAGCGAAGCACGAACATGTACAAATTTCTCAGGCTCCCCATAGACGAAGGTGTTACTGCTTGCGTCATAAATGTGCCAAATGCAAATTTGAGTACTTTTATGTACGCGCTATGAGGATACGGCATTTCGTTAAAGGACAAAGAAACCAAACATTAATCAATGGCAGCGTTATTAGCGGAACATTCTCATTGGTCTTTGATCTATCTATCGGTGAGGCATTGTATCATATCTTGCTAACGGTAAAAGTAAGTAAAGCGTTAGAAAGCAAAATAAACGTTAAACTTTCCTAGCGGTTCTTCCTTCCCCTCAGCATGGAAACAGGAACAGCTCTGCAACTGAACTTTCTATACGTGGTGGAAGGTGAAGAATTTATGATACTGATTACATGGTAAACGAAAAGCTACAGACGCAACAGTGTTTAACTCGTGTTTCCGCTTTCCCACTTCGTTCAGCGTTCTCTGCCTCTTATAGTGACGAATGAAATGCCTACAGTTGCCTACCAGTTGGTTTATACACCTGCTTCGCGATGGCGTAGCATTCGAAGAACCTCATTCGCTACGTGCCACAGAAGCTATCCCAGGAGGTGGTCTTCATAACGTTCATCCAGGTAACAGTTCGCATGACTTGGCGGAATGACACATGCCGTCCGTTCGTATCATCACTTATGTTCCCATCACACACTCCGCGTTAAGTAAATTATTTTGACATCATTTCCGCAGACGCTTCACTACGACAATGGCATATACGTCTTCTGTTGTATGGCAGGAGAAAGAAGGATCTATTCAATATTAAGTGATCACTCAAAGCACGAAGTCTTGAATTACTTACTTGTTTACTTCATCAGCGTTTCGACTGATCGGTACTACTCTGTACTTCTTCCTACCTTGCTCTGTTCTTTCAATATCTACGTAACTACTACCCCAATAGCATCGATAAATTGTTTATCACCATTCAGTCCCTAGCCGTTCCAAAAATTTCTCCTTTCTACTGGACCTTACAGCGCCAAGTTAGCACTTCCTGGATTATTTAGCAGATGTCCTCTAATCTATCTCTTCTTCTAGTAAAATTATCCCACAAACTACTTTCCTTGCTTAGCTTCCTAGCATCTCTTCATTTCTTATACTTCCTTTTAAATATTCTTATACACCTTCACATTGCAATGTTTCCACTTTCTCCTTCTATGTTTATTCCAATGTCCACTTCTCAATCTCACACAATTCTGTTACATCGGACGTTTGTTCTGGGAATATAATTTTTAGACCAGTTTCCACGTTTATATCATCATCAGATCTTGGCACACCAAGAGGACTTCGACGTCAATAGTCTCCAACAGATGAATGTGCAGTTGTCTGTCAGCTTCATGACATCCGCGGGTCACCACGTATTATCAGGTTACCTTCCATCCAGAAAGCTGTCGCACTCAGCGACTGTAATATTGAAATGTAAATCATAGATTGCAGCGATCAGTCGTCCTTTTTAAATTTTAGTGTGCAGATCTAGATTTCGGCTAGAAGCTAGCCATTCTCAATGCACTATTATTTTCGCTCAATGCATGTAATGCCTAGTATTCAATGAATTGTGGATGAAGCCCGACCAGCAGGCATTACATGCATTGAGCGAAAATAATAGTGCATTGAGAATGGCTAGCTTCTAGCCGAAATCTAGATCTGCACAATAAAATATAAAAAGGACGTCTGATCGCTGCAATCTATAATTTACAAACCACGTATTATTGTTATTGTCCGCTTTTGTGCAATCATTTCTTTCTTTCTAATTGATGGGTGAAACCAGAAAATTATTCCAAATGACAAATACAGTTTCCAACATTAGCGATTATACGGAAAACACAAATAGCTGAACTTAATTGTTTGAGAATCACAGTAACATGCCTCTGCCAGTTCAAGTTTTCATCAATACAAACACCTAAAAATTTGGAGTGTTCTAGCCTACTTAATGACATCAGTTGTTGGTATGACTCTGTTCAAAAATGGTTCAAATGGCTCTGAGCACTATGCGACTTAACTTCTGAGGTCATCAGTCGCCTAGAACTTAGAACTAATTAAACCTAACTAACCTAAGAACATCACACACAACCATGCCCGAGGCAGGATTCGAACCTGCGACCGTAGCGGTCGCTCGGCTCCAGACTGTAGCGCCTAGAACCGCACGGCCACTCCGGCCGGCGGTATGACTCTGTCTGTTGTACAGAACTGAATGTAGCGTGTTAGTTCAAAATTTAGGGAGAGTTCATTTTCAGACAACCACTTAATAATCCATTGGAAAATATTATTTAATAACTCTTCTGTTGCTTTCTCTCTAATGGAATTTATTGTAACATTAGTATCGTCTACAAAAAGTACCAGTTTTGCTTCTTGAATGGTAAATGTAAGATCATTCAAAATTTAACCCTATGGGAATCTCTTTGTGACTTTACCCCAGTCACTAAAATTTTGCACCTTTCTGACATTGTCTGAATTATTCAGTACAATATTTTCCATTCCGTTTGTCAAGGATGTTGCTACTGGTGTATGTCTGTGTCTGACGCACGGAAAGTGGCATCCTTTTCGCTACTTTTCATCTCTTTCGCGCGGGCAGAAGCAAGCAACGCACACGGAGAAAGTGGTCAGGCTTCAGACACGGTCCGACCAGCAGTGATTTAGTGACGTCACCCGGCACTCACGCGGTGCCCTGGCTGTGAGCGAGAGTGTGAAAGAGAGGGAGTGGGGGGAGAGTAGGCGTCGTTGGCGGGGGAAGGCGGTCAGACCTGTCTCGCACGGTATGGAGATGGCGTCCGGGCTATCTGTCGCTAGTGTTCGAGAGATACAGCCGCAACAGCGGGTAGAAGGCAACCACTGGGTAGCAAGGACGACGTACTCTGCAATCGAATGGCGAACAGAAGATTCCGGTTTAAGGTCTGTTGGCAGTCGGCATCATGGAACAGCAAGGAACTTCAGAATATTCCATAAAACATTTCAAATGGCGGCATTCACACAGGCGTGAAAGGAACAGAAGGGGACGGAATGTTAATGCCAAGGAGTCTCGAAAAGAAAGTTTTGACGTTGACGTTGGTGGATGGATTGCGTATCGTTTGCTAACGTCGGAAGTTATCCTATTCTCGCTTCGCTCACTCTTGTTGCAGTAGTGGATTTTGTACTTTTGTATCCTCTGAAATGGTTCAAATGGCTCTGAGCACTATGGGACTTAACTACTGTGGTCATCAGTCCCCTAGAACTTAGAACTACTTAAACCTAACTAACCTAAGGACATCACACACATCCATGCCCGAGGTAGGATTCGAACCTGCGATCGTAGCGGTCGCGCGGTTCCAGATTGTAGCGCCTAGAACCGCTCGGCCACGCGGACCGGCGTATCCTCTGAATTTTTATTTTCTTGGTTACTTTGTTTCTGTGACATTGCGAGGGTTGCCATAAGAACTCTGATATTTCTGCTATAAGTATTCTTCCACAAGGTAGGCAAAATATATGACATCGAAGATGGTTCAGGATTTACAATAACCGTACAAAGAAAAAGCCTGGAGTAGCCGAGCGGTTCTAGGAGCTACAGTCTGGAAACGCGACCGCTACGGTCGCAGGTTCGAATCCCGCCTCGGGCATGGATGTGTGTGATGTCTTTAGGTTAGTTAGGTTTAAGTAGTTCTAAGTTCTAGGGGACTGGTGACCTCAGAAGTTAAGTCGCATAGTGCTCAGAGCCATTTGAACCATTCGAAGCCTGCACTCCGCGTCAATAAGAATGCAAATAGATAAAAAATTTCACATCAAATCTTATTCAACAGTGCAAAAGTCAGCTCTGTTGAAGGAGAAAAACAGACAATGCCTTTTCAGTCTGCAGCGGTGCGACGCTATTCTGTAAAACAAGATTCCGGCTTGGGTTCTCGGCCAGACACACACTCTGTTGGAAAGTATAGAGAAAAATACCGTTGTTTTTGACGTTACTTGGTGCTTAGAATGAAAGTAAACATAGTGCGTGAAGTGAAAAGGGCTATATGTACTGACATTCAAATATTGTTTGACAATTGCCGATTTCCGAAATGATTGGAGGACACTTTCGAATTGTGTCGCTGCTCGGCAGTTTACGACGCAAACTTAGTCGTAAAAATCCGTTATTAATTTTGCTTTGCCCACTAATATATTTTATCACTGCTAGTTCCTTATTTCCAAGACCACGAAGAGCGTTCAGCAAGTAATGCAACACTTTTTTTCCTCGGTCAGTTTAGATCGCAAAAAAATGCGGAATTTGTTGTTAGATACCGTGAAATATTTCCGCTTCAGCCCCTATAGTTTCATCAAGTTCCAACAAGTGGCGCCGCATTACGTAGCCTCCAAAATGTGTCTGTAATGCACGAGCGTTCCAAGCAGAGAGCTGTCATTAGTTTCTTTTGTCGGAGAACCAGAGCATCGTTGATATTCATATGCGCTTGCAGAATGTCTACGGAGACCTGCCTGTGGACAAAAGCACGGCGAATCGTTGGGCGAGGCATCTGTCATCATGGCAACAAGGTCGCGGAAACCTATCCGATCTCCCGTACGCCGGCAGGTCGCTCGCAGCTGTGACTCCTGCAATGTTAAAACGCGCACTCTCGTTCAAAGAGATCGACGGATCATAATCGAACTGCACATCTCTGTTGGTAGTGCTGACACACCCGTCCATCAGTTGTGGTATTCAAACGTGTGTGACCACTGGATTCCTAGCCTTCCAACTTCCATCTGTTTGGTCCAATGAAGGATGCACTCCGCAGGAAACAGTACGTGGATGATGTGGGGGTTACTGATGCAGCAAGACGTGGACTCCGACGTCGACCAGTAGAATGGTACCATGCGGGTGTACAGGCTGTCCCGGTAAAGGCATAAGGCCGTCGCATTGGACGGAGATTATGTTGAAAAATAGTGTTTAGTAGCCAAAAGAGTGAGGAATAATGTGGTCTATTGGAATTCTGAATAAAACCAACCACCCTTTAGAAAAAAAAAACATATGGTATTTCCTATTGAATGGCCGTAGTATATTCCGATATCTTATATCAAGGACGGTGTCTTATAACCTGACTTTCACATTACGCGACTGGGCTGAGCGAAGTGACGTGTTTGTGTTCCACCTTGTGTGAAAACAGCACCATTTGACGATGACGTCGCCTTCTGTTGACTCTCGTAAATCGACATTCAGCGTCTCCTCCACGAGGTCTACATCTACATCATTAAAGAAGGAGCACAAGCTCCCATTAGGAGTGGATGAAGAAGGAAATCGGCCGTGCTATTTTGTTCAAAGGAGTCATCCAGGCATTCGCCTCAAGCGATTTAGGAAAATATAGCCTGATGGATATCTGAATTGCAGTAATCCCGAAACTGACTTCTGAATACCATAAAATTCGCTCGTTATCCATATATCGTGCAGCCTTCATTCAGTTGCCTGCTGCTAGGATGAAGTTTGGTGATTTCTTTTTCTAAAGCGGCCTCGGATTGTTTTTCTTCTATGCACTACTTTGCTGTAATTTCAGGGCAGCGGAATAACACAGCTTCGTTTATTTAAGCAAACGGTTTACTGTCAGTTCAGTGGTGAGCTTTTGAGCCGTTGCTCTGAGAATGTTGTCAGGCAGTGCGGACGATCACAGGAAGATAGTATCGCTCGTTAATTGTTACAAGAACTGCACATGATACATGGTTTGTGCAAAGACTAGTCAACTACGCTTAACTTATGATACGTAAAGAAAAGATACCCTGAATTAGAGGGGTGGTTTACACAGGTAGTATGGCCTTGCGTCACAACGGACTTTGAACTGATCACCCATTTATTTACAGAGGAACCTAAATTTTCGCGTGGACTCTAAACGAAGTGCGACTCGGTATTTTTCAGAGAAAAAAGTAATTGCGAGTGGTACAATAAGCAGCGACAGATAAAAAAATTCAAAGTACCACATGCAACTGAGAGACTGTTTCACGACATCCTCGGCTTTGAAACGCTGGAATCAATCACGGTCACGGCGGATCTATTATCAATCTATGGAACAAAGCAACTCACATACCTATTCTACTTGTGGAGAGGAGAGCCCGACTTACCCATTCGGAGACACCTCAGATTACAAAACGCGCGTCCTACAACCGGCATTGGAGGTTGAAGATTTGACAATGCCAGCCACTCGTGCTGGCGAAACATCAGAAAAATTATCAAACAAACGTCGGCCGAAGAATCCGAGACAGAAACCAACAGGCAGTTTGTCAACAAGAGACCACCAAGAGAGCCTTAACAATTTTGTACATGTTGTGTACATCGAATATTTTTGCTTAAGTGCTGTTCCACAGCTGGTAAGTACTTATACAAGAACAAAGCACACAAAATATTGGGACACTGGCAACAGGTAGGTGAACTGCTTTTATTTCACAACCAGTGTCATTCAAATGGTTCAAATCGCTCTGAGCACTATGGGACTTAACATCTATGGTCATCAGTCCCCTAGAACTTAGAACTACTTAAACCTAACTAACCTAAGGACATCACACAACACCCAGTCATCACGAGGCAGAGAAAATCCTTGACCCCGCCGGGAATCGAACCCGGGAACCCGGGCGCGGGAAGCGAGAACGCTACCACACCAGTGCCATTCTTTTAGACCATCTTCAGGTACAAAAACATCACCACAGTGTACACATGTCCACATGTGATTTCCAAACATAGTTCTTCAGACTTTCTCGGCGATATGTTGATGGCCTGTGGTGTCGGGTATTGTGTCAGATTTCAGCGTCGTTCAGGTATGATATTTCGACAACGTGACTCGTTATCTACATCAGAAGCTATATGAGAGTGCACGACGAGTGGAAAGGGTCTAGTATTTGTACCTGCGTTCTTTCCCCTCTATCGTCAGTTCCAGGCGTTCCTTCTGCAGTCCGCTCCCCGCTAGCAGCGTCCTTAGGAGCTCCCTTTGGTTTACAAACGTGTTTCTCAAGTCAGTGTGAGCAAAAAGTTGCTTACAGTCCTATGTGAACAGAAATCTCATTGCAGATATCTTTAACGAACAGTTAATATCAACGATTAAAAATATCTAATGTGAGGTTTTTGTTCAAACAGTATTGTAAGGAACTTACGGCAAGACTGCCTTGATAATCTCATCTAGAAATCACAATCTGAATATCTGTACACAGTGGCGATTTTTTACACCTCCAGATGGTGCGAAGACCGAAAATGGTTGTAAAATAAAAGCAATTCAGCGAGTTGTTGTCTGTGTGTCTATCCACTAAGAGGTTCATATAGTACTCGTAACTTGCATTCCAGCAATTCTTTTGTGCTGCTCTTCAGTCTGGGATCCACACCAGACAGGAGATGAAGTTCCAAAGAAGTGCGGCGAGTTCCGTTGTGGGTTCGTCCAGTGAGCGAGAGAGCGTTACTGGAACGCTCATCAAACTCCAGCGGTACACTCTACAAGAGTGGCGTCGCGCATGACGGAGAGGCTTGGCGTTGAAACTGTGAGAGCGTACAATCTAACAACAGCCAGGCAACACATTACTTTCTCCCACACACGTCTCGCCATATGACCACGACGGGAAAGTGAGAGTAATTAGCGCTCATAGGGAGTCTTACCATCAGCCGGTTTCCTAGCCATCATTCGCGTATGAAACAGGACATGCAGTGGGTGAGGCAGCATCCAGTGGCATGACTAGAATAGGTGGCGCTTGTCGGGCTCTCTTCATTTCTAGGGTTCCGTGCCTCGTTCCATAAAAATGGAACTATTATAAGATCACTTTGTTGTCCGTCTGTCCGACTATCAAAACCCTGTTTCCTCAGAAACGGGTACAGGTATAAAGTGAGAATTTACGCCACATAATAAGGTCTACAGTCCCTTGGCGGTGTGAAAAATTTAAGCTTCTAAGTGAATGCAGTGAAACTAGTCGGCCATTTATGTCATATTTCGGTACGCACAAACTCATTCGCCAAAACCTATGGGTTACTTCCATTTGACCCAAAATTATCAACATGACAATAAGTGAGGCTTCACAGCCCAAGCAAAGAAAAAAAAAGAAAATTGTTAATTTATAATTATATTACATAAAAAATATGTTTTGCCATTTGCCGTCTGGCTTCTGTCCGTCCTTCCATCTGTTAAGGCCTTCTTTCCTTAGCAACGGATAGAGGTATCAAGTTGCAATTTATGTCACATACACTAAGGTCTATGTTCACTTGGCGGTGTAAGTAATTTAAGCTTCTAAGTCAATCTATACAAAACATACAGCCGTCTGTAAAGAGGACTTTTTCTCAGGAGCGGATGGAGGTATACATAGATATGTGTGGCAAATACTGAAGTCTATTGATCCTTCGCGACTTAATAATTTAAGCTTCTAAGTAAATCGAATCAAAAGACACAGCCATACATGTCACTTGTTTTGATACTCCCAAACACTCTCGTCAAAACCTGTAGATGAACTATCTATATATACTTCAAGCCTGGTGGTATAGGGGTAAAGAGCGAGCATGGAAACCGCGGGATCGTGGAATACAGTCTCGGTCAAACCACGGATTTTTCAGTTTTCGTCTATGCTAGCCTTCATCTCTCAACGACGTGAGGAGTCGCCTGAAACAACACGTGGTTCAGATTCTACGTTAAGCTGCAGGTCCTCTTTCTCCAGTTGAATAACTCGGATAGGTCACGGACAGGCAAGTCGTCGAAGTGGCGTTCAATAGAAACATTCGCACCAGGCGGTTGATCCACGCGAACTTCCTATTATTACTCATGTACGTAATTAAGTTTGTACGGAACCCTCGGAGCGCTAGACCCACTCGCACTTATCTGGTTTCTTCATGTAATCCTGACCTAAGGCCTTCTCCCATCCCCCCTTTTTAGTTTGCTTTATTTGCGTCAATAAACCAAAACTGGACGGTACGAGCTTTTCGTAAATAGTTCAGTATTTTAGATAGAAGTAATTTTTAAGCCTGCAACTCAATGGTTACCTGTATCGAGAAGAAGAGAGAGAAGGGTTGGCGCAGCGGTTGACAGACTGGACTCGCATTTGGGAGGACAGCGGTTCAAATCCACGCCAGCCATCCAATTTAGGTTTTCCGTGATTTCCCTAAATCAAATTCCGGGATGGATCTTTTGAAAGGGTACGACCGATTTCCATCCATCTTCTTCATCTCCTTATCCAACCCGAACATGAGCCCCGTCTCTAATGACATCGACGCTAAATTCTAATCCTCCTGCAATAAGAGGGCTTAGAATTCCTCATTCGGTACCAGGGAGAAGAGAGGTAAGTCTAATGGAACTGAAAACAGTCAGAATCTTCTTATTTCCGTTAACATATACCCACTCCGTTCCCATTAAGTGTGCTCCTATCCGTTCCCTTCTTGTTTTGACGTGAAAACACATATTCGCTCGCTGGCGAAATTTCCTTGTGTGACAAAATACAGACAGATTTGGATCGCTAATAAATACGAGATTAATAATGCGTAAAAAATGGTTGAGCTCGCAGTGGATACATCATGGCTGTCGCACCTGTGTTTTGTTTCGCCTCTGGCGTCATCGTACCGGCGTAGGCACATTCATGTGATTGTTACGGATTAGCTTCGTGTAAACTTATAACTTGGACCGTGTTTACCCGCCGCGCTGATTCGAGTGTCGAACTAGCGAATAATTACTAGGACCAAAGTGAGACAACAAAAATATTCAAGAGAATATAAGTGAAAATCTGTATGAAATTGAAAATTGCAAAATAATGGAAGATGTCGTCTCATACGACTCATAAATGTGCTCGGAATTGTAGAAAATTCATCTCAGAGGAAAGCTCGCGTCGAGAGGAATCCAAACTGTCTTAGAAGTCCAATACAGAGCGAATGCGGAGCTACGGCAGCATCGAAAGGGAAATTAAAGAAAACAGCGCAGAGCGATTACATTACATCGGGAATACTGCGGTCAGAAACAGTCGAGACGTCTGCAGATCTGTTCCTGCGTCACTCGAAGACAATATAGAAAATAATGGTAATTTAGACGTAAAAATCTTTCCTTCGTGGGGGACCAGAGTCTCGTAGAATTTTTTGAAAGAAATTTCCGCCATTTGACTGTTAATTGTTCGTTTTTTTAAGCACATTCATGATTTCTACTTTGTAGCCACTCTCAAGCAGATGAAATGTTAAAATGTGTGTGTCCTGTTTTTGACATATAATCGTCGATAAAACATATTTCTAGCCTTATAGACCAGTTGTGTTACAGGATATGGCTACATATCGAAGATACGTAACACTGCTGACATTGTGCACCAGTGAAAAAACCATTAACACACAGTATGGGATATTAACAGCCAATATCTTCCTGTGACCTGCATTCGTCACTTCTTTTCATCAACAGACAAGACAAGAAACACATTTTAATTTCCACAAAAGAGTTTAACACTTGTTAATTGCGTACCATGTTTACATTCCACGTCTACGCTAATGTCACGACGCAAAAGCTGGCGAGTAAGGTGAAGTTTATACGGATTGCATTTCACAGTTGTTCGCAGCACTTTACGAATTGTGGAGTATGGAATGTTCAGCTGTCGTGACACTGCTTTAAGATCGCACATTGCGTCCAGAGTTCTAAGCCATGGCAACTTGTAACTTCTTCAACAATTTTTGGCGCAATTGGCCGTCAGCCTCTCCTAGAAGCAATTCCCAAAAAGCCAGTTAGTTCGACCTTGTGAATCACGTTCTTCAAGCCCGATGTGGAAAGAAAACTCTGTAGTCTTTTAGCTCGTCTATATTCGCGAAGAGAAACAGCACTATTGCTGTCGTTTTAATGAAAGAGCATTACGATTAAAGCCCTACTCACCTTGTCTAGATCCATGTTGACCCTCTGCAACTGTAATGCACAGTGATTCTTGTGTTTCAATCCTACGTCGCCGTACCATTAGGGGCGCCTAACGACAAGCAACGCGACGTGGCATTGACTCAAAAAGTCGTTGGAAGACCCTGCGGAAATATTGAGCCTTGCTGCCTCTATAGCCGTCCATAATTGCGAAAGTGTTGCCGGTGCATGTTTTGTGCGTGAACTGACCTATCGATTACGTCACGTAAATGGCCGATGGGATTCGCGTCAGACGATCTGGGTGGCGAAATCATTCGCTCGACTTGTCTAGAATGTTCATCAAACCAATCGCGAACAGTTGTAGTCCGGCGACATGGCGCACTGTCATCCATAAAAATCCTATCTTTGTTTGCGAACATGAATTCAAATGGCTCTGAGCACTATGGGACTCAACATCTTAGGTCATAAGTCCCCTAGAACTTAGAACTACTTAAACCTAACTAACCTAAGGACATCACACACACCCATGCCCGAGGCAGGATTCGAACCTGCGACCGTAGCAGTCCCGCGGTGCCGGACTGCAGCGCCAGAACAGCTAGACCACCGCGGCCGGCTGAACATGAATTCTATGAATAGCAACAAATGGTCTCCAAGTAGTCGAACATAACAGTTTACAGTCAATGATCAGTTCAGTTGGAGCAAAGGACCTAGTCTGTTCCACGTAAACACAGCCCATTCCATTACGGGGCCATCATCAGCTTGCATAGTACCAGGTTGACATCTTGGATCCATGGCTTCGTAGGGTCTGCACCGTACTCGAATCCTATCATTAGCTCTTATCGGGACTCATCTGATCAGGCCACGGTTTTCCATTCATCTAGTGTCCAACCGATATGGTCTCGAGCCCAGGAGAGACACAACAGGCGATGTCGTACTGTTATGAAAGGCACACGCATCGGTTGTCTGCTGCCATAGACCATTAACGCCAAATTTCGTCGCAGTGTCGTAACGGATACGTCCCTCGTACGTCCCACATTGATTTCTGTGGTTGTTTCATGCAGTGTTGCTTGTCTATTAATATGACAACTCCGCGCAAACGCCGCTGCTCTCGGTCGTTAAGTAGAGGCCGTCAGCCACTGCGTTGTGCGCGGAGAGAAGTATGCCTGAAATATGGTATTTTCAGTACTCTTGACGCTGTAGATCTCGGAGTATTGAATTCCCTAACGATTTCCGAACTGGTATGTCCCATGTGTGTATCTCCAACTACCATTCCGCGTTCAAAATCTTTCACTTCCTGAATTCATATGACAGCTCCGCCAATGCAGTACCCTATTATACTTTGTGTGTGCGATACTATCGTCATCTGTAAATGTGCAAAATCGCTATCCCATGACTTTTGTCATCTCATTGTAAAATTTGGCACCCTACGGCAATAAGTTTACCGTCTACTCTGGTTCAAGTAGCGAAGGTTTTATTACAACCACCCTGTATTTTCGGGCCACCAAATAACGTCGTTCTATTAACCGACGATGTCGCGTTGAGCATCAATACGAGTACGTCGATGGAGGCTGCCACAGTAGACAGTGATGTTACGGAGAATTAAATTACATTTTAATACAAAACACTTCTTGTGACATTTTTCCGACGTGTTAAAGAGAAATCCATGGTCTGGACTCAAGTTGCACACACCGAAATTTTTTGCTCCCCACGGCCGCTTATGCGTCGCCAACTTTTTGCTCTTCCCCCTCTTTTACCCTTCTCAATTCCTATACACCCAACACAAAACTGCATCACCAAGCAAACTGCGCGCAAAGGAAGGAAACAAGAATTTGGTTTAATGTCCTATTGGAGCAAAAGTTCAGACTATGGAAGGTTTGGGAAGGATATTAGCCGTGTTCCTTCAAAGAAGCTATTCCAACGCTTTCTGATGCTATTCAGGAAAATCACAGAAAACTTAAACCTGGATAGGTAGGCATGGATTTGAACAATTGTTCTCTTGAGTGCCAGTCCAGTGTCTGAGAACTGCCTTAGCCATCTCTCTCAGTAAACGGCGCTCAATCCACGCTCCCCGGCCGCCTAACCCTGGTTACACTACTGTAAACACCCCGCTCCAGGCACAGTATGGTGGCTTGCGGGGTATACATGCAAATGTGGAAAGCTAGTTACGGAATCTGAATTGCGACTCGCAACTTGCGAAGCGGAGCGGTGTCGTGCTCTGCTCTTTCCTCCAGGTCTCACGCTTGTGCGTTCCTTCTCATACGAGGCCACCCTGCTACGTTGCACCACGGAGCGCCATAATAATGCCGAGTTCTTCCCGCAGCGTTCCAATAGTGAACCTCGCCAACTGGAGCAGTCGGTCGTAGCCTCCGTCTTTCTCACGGGTCGGACGCAAAGGCAGCCGCCGTCCTGGGTTCTCAGTACCGAGCACTGGGTACTGCTCCTCCAGGCAGTGAGCTGAGGAAACCGCCCGTGTCTGCCCTCGTTCGCACCCCGCCGAGATTGACGTATCGTAAATCTAGGCTCAAGCAGACCAGAGGTGACGACATCATGCCAGTGGAACACAGTGGATTGGCCAGCTGTGGCATAATCTTACATAAACTAGACGTTTACACTATCAGGGAGAGAAAGAGATTCTACCATGACGTAAAACAGATCTTGAGGCACATATTGATAGAATCCGGAGAGCTAACATTACTGTCCTGTTTAGTCCACATGAATATGTTATTTAAGATGTTCGAAGAACTTTCCGGAGAATAGTAGGAAGAAAGACGAATTTCTTCTCTTGTTCAGTCACATGGACTCTCAAATCCAGACTACAAAACTAACCTGTGATCTACATCGTGTTGCTGTTGTTTTTGTTGTTGTTGTTGCTGTAGTCTTCAGTCCGAAGAACTCTGCTGCAGATCTCCACGGTATTCTAGCCTGAAAAAGGTTGTTCACCTCTGCGTAGCTTCTGCTGCCTACATTTATTTGAACCTGCTTTTTATATCCGAGACCTGGTCACTCTCCGTACGTCCAAGTCTGCCCCCCTCCCCCCCCCCCCCATCGTTTCCTTCCATTACCAAATTGACGAGTCCTTCCTTGATGCCTCAAGAAGTGTGCAATTATCCACAATCACTCCCTTCCTTTAGTCAAGCTGTGCAATAAATTTCTTTTTTCCCCGATTCGGTTCAGTACCGTTTGGCCGCGCTGTCTAGGGCGGCTTGCCACGGTTCGCGGGGATCCGCCCGTCGGAGGTTCGAGTCCTCCCTCGGGCGTGGGTGTGTGTGTCGTCCTTAGCGTAAGTTAGTTTAAGTTAGAGTAAGTAGTGTGTAAGCCTAGGGACCAGTGACATCAGCAGTTTGGTTACATAGGAAGTACAAGTTTCCAAGTACCTTTTCATTAGTAATTCGATCTACCCACCTAATTTTCAATGTTCTTCTGTAGTAATGTACTTCGAAACCTTCTATTCTTTTTAGTCTGAACTGCATATCATCCACTTTTCATTTCCGTAAAAGGCTACACTCTTAACAAATACCTTTAGAAAAGACTTCCTAATACTTCAATTTGCATTAATCTTTTGGACCTGCAGCTTTGCCCTTTCTTTGCGCATCTGCAGTTAAACTACTGGATAAAGGTACAAAGGACAAAAAAAAAAAACGTGTTTGCAAAGAGGGAACCTATATCCTGCACTTCAATTTATGTTCAATATTAACAAATTTCTCTTTTTTTGAAAGGATTGTCTTAGTGTTGGCAGTCTACATTTTAAATCCTCTCTACTTCCTACATCAATTCGAGATGCTTTTATCGGTTTCCAGAAAGAAACCGTCTCGAAATCTGACAGAAACTTCAAAGAGATTCTGGTCGTATGTAAAGTACAACAGCGGCAAGACACATCAATACCTTCTCTGCGCGATACCAGTCATGATATTACCAATGACAGTGTCACTAAAGTGGAGTTATTAAACACAGTTTTGTGAAATTCCTTCAACGAAGAAGATGAAGCTAGTATTTCAGAATTAGAATCGAGAACAAATACCAAAACGACTAAGTTTAGAGGTAGATATCCTCGGTGTAACGAAGCAGCTTAAAGCGCTTAATAAAGGCAAGTCTTCCGGTCCAGATAGCGTACCAGTAAGTCTCCTTTCAGGGCACATTGACACAGTAGTCCCCATACTTAGCAATCGTATACAACCGCTCGCTCGACGAAAGATCTCTACCGAAAACATAGGTAAGTTGCACTGTCACACCAGTATTCAAGAAATCAAATAGAAGTAATCCGCTGAACTAATGACTCATATCACTAACGTCGATTTGCAGTAGGATTTTGGAGCATACACTGTGTTCAGACGTTATTAATTAACTCAAAGGTACCGGTAACTAACAGATTGTCAGGACGGATCCAGAAAATATCGTTCTTGTAAAGCAATTTATCCGCGCGAAGTAATGAGTGCTATCCACTGGAGATCTCAAAGTGATCCCGTATTTCCAGATTTTCGGAAGGCTTTTGTCAACGTTCCTCACAAGAGACTTCTAATCAAATTGCTCGCCTCTGGAGTATCTCTTTAGTTGTGCCACTGGATCGAGATTTGCTCTCAGAAAATCACAGTATGCAGTCATCGACGGAAAATCATCGAGTAAAAAAAAGTAATATCCGATCCACAAGGAAGTGTTACAGCCCGTTTGCTGTTCTTAATCTACATCAAGGTTTTAGGAGATACTCTAAGCATACCTCTTAAACCGCTTGCAGATGATGCTGTCAGTTACCGTCTAGTAAAGTCATCAAAAGATCAAAACCAATTGCAAAATGACTTACACGCGATATCTGAATGGAGCGAAAAGTGGCAATTGTCTCTCAATAAGGAAAAGTGTGAGGTCATCCATATGAGTACAAAAAAGAAATACGCTAAATTTAGATTACACGATAAATTACACAAATTTAGAGGTTGTCAATGCGACTCAGTACCTAGCAATTACAGTTATGAATAACTTAATTTGGAACGATAACATACACAACGTTGTGGGGAAGCCAAACCAAAGACTACATTTTATTGGAAGAACACTTAGAAGATGCAACAGGTCTCCTAAAGAAACTGGCTACACTATTCTATTTAGTCCTCCGCTGTAGTATTGCTGTGCTGTGCTGTGCTTTACCAGAAAGAATTGACTAAGCATATCGAAAAAGTTCGAAGAAGGGCAGCATGGTTTGTGTTATCATTCGTTTACCCTTATTTTACTTTTGTTGATATTAATTTTGTAACTAGCAATTTGTTCAAATGCTCATTCACATCCCTTACCGGTTTTGACAGAATTACGATATCATCATCAAACAGTAAAGTTTTTATTTCTGTTGCCCCAAATATAATACATTTTCAAATTTCTCCATGATTTCCCCTACTGCTTGTTCAATGCACATATTGAATAACATAGGAGAGAGGTTACAACGGTGTTTTCCGTTCTGTATAAGCTGTAAATAACATTTCGCTCCCTGTATCTTATCTCTGCTAGTTTAAGAATTTCAAAGAGTGTATGCCAGTTAACAAAGGCAAAACTTTTATCTAAATCTATAAACGCTATGTTCTAAGATATATTGTAGGGTCAGTATGGCCTCACGTGTTCTTACATTTCGCCAGAACCGAAACTAATCTTTCCCAGGTCCACTACAACCAATTTCTCGATTCTTCTGTAAATCATTCGTGACAGCATACTTCACGTAAAGATCGTATGCCGTTAAATGTAATGGAGTGTTCACAGCAAAAAAAAAAAAAAAAAAAAAAAAAAAAAAAAAAAAAAAAAAAAAAAAAGCCAATTTTGTTAGAATAAGGTTATTCAGGCAGTGCTCGATATTAATAACCAGGGCGATTTTGAAGTTAACATAACACTAAACAGTCATACACATATTGATTTACACAGTTTTACGGAATAAATATCTCCACCTTTTTCATCTTTCTAGGAGTGCTGACAATCTGGATTATAAAATTATGATTAAACTGGTTCCTACATTATGCCGATATGGCGAGGAACAAAAGATAATATTTGCGTTGTATGCAAGATATGACATTAAGCATTATACTGCAAATGTTCATAGAGTAAAACATCTTCTTCACCGACGTAACATTTAATAGTCAAATATCAATGTACCCTGTCGTTTTACATGAAACATTGAAATTAATGGTTAAAATTATTTATTAACTTTTGGATGAATTATTGGAACACATGTTATGGTTTCTGGTTGCTTGCCCTAAATATAGTAACAAACAAAAAGGTAAATTACAGATTTGAGAGTCCGCAGCTCGTGGTCGTGCGGTAGCTTTCTCGCTTCCCGCGCCCGGGTTCGATTCCCGGCGGAGTCAGGGATTTTCTCTGCCTCGTGATGACTGGGTGTTGTGTGAAGTCCTTAGGTTAGTTAGTTTTAAGTAGTTCTAAGTTCTAGGGGACTGATGACCATAGATGTTAAATCCCATAGTGCTCAGAGCCATTTGAACCATTTTACAGGTTTGAGATTATATGAAACGAAGTGAGATTGGCATAAATATTCTTGGCGTCGCCTGTTATCAGTGAAGCAGACAATCCCCGTGATGTCTTCATATCCACTGGCTTATTACTTCACTTTAAGCCACTTTCGATGCTATTTTACCTCAATACTCAATATGAAATAACTTAATTTTATACAAAATATTTATTTGTAATTAAAGCTACACAGGCAGCCAATAGCATGCGTATGTTTTGCTTAGAAAATTTGAGGGAGGGGTGAAATTGCTCCAATTTACACCTTTGCTAACCTAAGAATTTACTGAAAGTTAGTTAAAGCTTGCAACAACAAGAAAGATTAACAATGCATTTCGTAATGGCCTAAATGTATAGGCCATCGTCAGGAAACGTAACAGATGGGTTCCGTATTGACAAAATCAATCTGCCAAGATTCTGTTGAACGGTACATAACCTGAGATAAAAGTAATATCATAACGTATATGATCTTGAAACGACCTATTAACACGTTACAATGACTCCAGAAGAAGCCATGCGGCGATCCACATAGGGCTACCGGAGCGTTGTTGTTCATGTTTTTTTATGAATAGGGAAGTGCATAGTATTCGGCTGTATCCTCCGGCTTATTGCATGTGACGAAGTTATGTGGTAGCAACTGCAATTTCTAATGCTTGGCTTCGTGCTTGGCAAACACTATTTCGGCCTGCAAGGTCGCTGGATCTCTCCCCGGATAAGATGATTTGGAGCAATGTGGACAGGAACCTCCAACGAGCTCGGAATTTTGACGATCTAGCACTGTCATTGAATACCAAGCTGAGTAACTACTTCCATAAGGGCCAGAGGTGTTGTTCACATACTCAGTTTGTGAAGCTCTTTCACTTGAATAAATCATTCACTTTTTTTCTGAAACTGTGATCATTTGTTTGTCCGTGCACATATATCACGTTCACTGATTTCCGTCCCATTCTGAATGATAATTCCTTCGTGATGCGTCGTTGATTTCTTTTTTTGTGTTAGAGTGTAGTTTCAGATCTGTACTTGTAGAAGTAGCGTAGCTTTAATGTGGCATATAAAAGTTCAAAGAGAGGCGTGTAATCAGTCTTGCATCCCTGAATGAAACGAATAGAAACATTAATATGTGATAAGTAAAATGTTCTCTCTGCCTCGCTCTTCACAGTTATTCGCAGAGTGTAGATGACGAGCCAACAATGATTTGTTTGCGTAAGCCATCAATTCAGCAGAAATCGTACGAAAATGTGATAATGACGAAAATAATTACCGGCGGTTGCCTGTAAAAAGGGAAAAAAATATAGGTCTGTTTTTCTTTCCCATACCGGTGAATACGTAACTCAACAGAACGCCGAGCACTGCAGGGTAATGTATTTAATTCGTGAATAATGAAACAAAAAGAGTTGCAGTGAATGGAAGTAATCATTTGAGCTAATGAACCGCATTAGCACAATCATTTGTTTCGCGAGAGGAAAAGGGCATCACAGCTGCCCAGTAAAAACACCCGAGGGATCGCAGAATGAGCGCAAAACACGACCGATCAGCTGCCTGCCTCACGCAGGTTGCTCTGGAGCTGTTGGTCAGTCCTCATATTGGCAGTGCCGTCTCTGTAAGGGAGTGGTATCATCAATTAGACCTAAGGTTGCTTACTTTCGTCTGCTAGTAATATATGGATACCAGACGCTTCACTAAAGCTGAATAATTACTGGCTAGCTTAATCAAATACCGCACAACAACTATTTAGCACTTCAAGAAGTAATTGCAACCAGTCGCCTCTTCTGATGCTTCAGTTCTTATTTCCCGTGACCGTTTCGCATCACCTAGCGACTCATCATCAGGTGGTACACACTTTACCGATTATTTATAGTATTGTGGGGATCGTGTAGAATTTCTAACATCCACGGCTTTTATGGTAGTTCAACGATTACCCTGGAAAGCAAATGGGAGTTGTTGGTTGTAGCACCGTTTGTGAAGTGTTGTTGATTTTACGTAACTGGAAAACATAAATTATGTATTCCACACTAAAGTGTGCTCCGTGATGCTAATGTTAATACCTCTACACGGCCCCCAAAACGCTAACAGTGTACGATCTTGTGCTGAGTCGCTAGAAGATTCAAAAATGGTCGTGGAAATAAAAATCGAAGACTCATAAAGACAAAGAGTTGCAATTATTTCCGAAAACTTTTATTCGTTACTATCACAGTGTTCCACATCCAAAATGGATAAAAGTTTTAAGAAAAAAATTCATACATATGAAAACTATTCTGGATTATATGCCTCGGGTCTTACTTGACAGAAAAGTGATTCCTAAGGCTTCCATCATTTACAAAAGGACTTACAAAAAAAAAAAAATGGTTCAAATGCCTCTGAGCACTATGGGACTTAACATCTGTGGTCATCAGTCCCCTAGAACTTAGAACTACTTAAACCTAACTAACCTAAGGACATCACACACATCCATGCCCGAGGCAGGTTTCTAACCTGCGACCGTAGCGGTCACGCGGTTCCAGACTGAAGCGCCTAGAACCGCACGGCCACACCGGCCGGCCAAAAGGACTTACAGTTCTCATTTTCGGCATTAATGACATTTCTGCAGATTCTACGAGCCACACTCGTTGTTATCACACTTTCAAAATTTCGAATAGAATATTACAGTCAACGTTGTCAAAATGTATTTTATAAATCAACAAATGGTATGGTATAAACGCAGGTTTGCCGCTCCTCATCGTATATTCTAAGATACGTCAACGTGTCATTATTGCATCACATTTTTCTAGATCCCTCCGGAGCCCAACCTTATATTCCCCGAAGGCGGTCTCTCGCAGATCTGCCGTTCTTCTGTTAATAATTCATATCGGTTTTTTGCAACTTTGACTTATCAAAATGATAGTTCAGTAACATTCACACCTGTTATGAACTGCTTTCGTTGGCACCGGACTTACTACGTTCGTCTTCAAGACTGAGGGTGTTTCTCATGTTTCACTCATTTTACACAACAGGATGAGCAGTATTAAAACGACTGGCTCTTTCAAGGGTCCCTGTAATTCTGAAGGAATGTCACATACTTCGTCTAGCCCTGTTTCGGCTATCTCCTCCAGTCCCCTGTCCAATGCCTCTTACAATGTCATATAGCCCGTACCACGTTTACGTACTTCTTACAATATTGTCTTGAAGTTTGTTTCCCGTGAGCAGAATCATTATATATTCCTTCGAACTTTCTATTTTCTTAGTACTGGCTTGGCATTGTGATATTCGCTATTTTTGGCTTAATTAAAACAGCAAATTCAGCCAGAAGGCAAATACTTGTTTATAAAGAATGATTAATATATAATAAGGCGTCGCATAGCGACGGTGGAATTTTCTAAATAATGTAATTCGTCGTCTTTGGGCGGCAATATAATAAACGGGAAGATACGGATAGATATGTGATCCTTCACTATTTTGTTCGCTGGAGAACAAATGAAGCCTCGAGCGCAAAAGACTTGTACTGTTTTTCTCAAGTAAGACGGACGCATATTTGTGGCAGTCTGATCAAATTTTTACTAAATGTATAAAAACGTGTTATGTCTAAGTTTGAGTGAAGTGTAAAGAACTGTTATAACTTATCGTGACGACGCACGAGCGACTCAAAGAAGACAATGGCTATATAAAAGAGCGCTCAATGGACATGATACGGACATAAAAATCTACCGTCATTGTAGTACTAAGCTTAAGGTACGATATAGGTTTTAGTTATAATAAATATTTGTTCTGGGAATACTGAATCATTTAGCAGTGCTCATTCCTATTATCTCCTCAGTATTATTTTCATTTTAATTATGCATTTTGCTAATATTACAGACACCAAGATCAGCAGTCCAATGTGCGTGTTACATTGATAAAAAGAAAACTGTCTTATCATCTTCTTGCATTAGCTTTAACATTGAATTTCCCTTTTGTGTGATGTTACAGTTTTTTTTGCGCCCTTAAGAACTTTCTGGTCCCTTAGGAAATTGTTTTGTCATAACAATAACTTCACAACCGGGTATGATCGTATCTACGATCATGAAGTAATTAGAAAGACGATAACGCAATTTCTTAATCAATAGCACGCTAGTTGTGACTGCCTCAAGCTACGCGAAACTGCAAGTAAAAACTATTCACATCTCGTAATGCAATATTTTATGACAATGGTCAATCCATGATTCTTACGCCAATGGTGATTGATAAAACAGTAAGCTAAATCTCAATTTCCAACTTTCCATTGAATAACAACATCACTTTTATTTTGTAACATCACAGCATCCAAACTCTTTGTATCGCACCGAGAGGTCATAATTAAAGTGCAGCTACTCACAGAGGTACAATGTGGGCTGTAATTATCGTATGGCGGCGGAACTTGGTAGATATGCCAATGCGTTAATGCGGAATCGATTTACGCCGGGAAAAAATTAGTTCCAATTTTGGCCACGATATACAAATCTGGCGCTATGACTGCAAGAAAAAAAAAACCACAAACAGAAATATTTCCATATGTAGTGGAGTAGGAACGGGACGTGGGCAAGAAAGGTCAAACACGTGAAAAGGTCGTCATGTTGATTTTATTATTCCTGGCCGCCTACACAATTTGCTCCATACGACCACCAAAGACGTCGATGAGATGCTACACCCGTAAAACGACGTGACCAACAGTAGCTCGCGGCAGTTCCGGTGGAATCTGAGAAACGTCTTCCTGTATAGTGGTCTTCAGATCAAGTAGAGACCAAAACGTTTCCCGGGAAACGCGTTCTTTTAAATACCCCCAGAATCAAAAGTCACGTGGATTCGGATCAGGTTATTTTGCCTGGAAAATATCTGAACACGTTCGCCTAAGGTTACGTTAAGCACATCTTTCACTGCGCGAGCGACATGAGACGTTGTTCCATCTTGCATGAAAAGAATGATTTCTACACAGCTGCGCTCTCCCGAAACAGGAACCAAATGCTGTACGAGGAGATCTCGATAAAGTGCGGACGTCTCGGTGCACTTGACATGCCATCTGGGTGTCTACTTTTATATATATTATAAAACCGGACCGAGAATAAGGGCACTCCAAGATGCTACTTCAGGCAGGTGTAAAATTAGTGTGCGCAACGGAAAATAATGAACACTAAAATGATGATGATTTGGCCCTGTCTGACTATCCCACTG
Source organism: Schistocerca cancellata (assembly GCF_023864275.1). Taxonomy (NCBI): domain Eukaryota; kingdom Metazoa; phylum Arthropoda; class Insecta; order Orthoptera; family Acrididae; genus Schistocerca; species Schistocerca cancellata. The sequence goes on along the minus strand of NC_064630.1, from coordinate 251,725,983 downwards.
AAGTAGATCTTAGGCTCTCTTAACGCTCTTTACATGTAAATTATAACCTCAACATAAATGAATGAGTAAGGTAACTAATGCCACAAAATGATGAACGTTGTTTCTTATTATACATTTATTGTAGATTAAAAAACACCCTTTATTGCAATTGTCAATATTTCCTGACTAAAAATTGCTGGTCAACTGCCCAACTCTGCCCCTTTCTATTGCCACGCGATCTAGAATAAATAACGCGAAATCACTGACATCATCTACGTACCAAACACTACATGACACTACTTTCAAAGATGATCTCCAGTGGTGTGGAACCTCAGTGGAAATTAACTATCGTGATCATAGCCGTTTAGCTTTATAGCCCTAATAAGCCGAAGCAATTAGCAATATCACCTTATGTACTGTGTCTGGTTCGTCTAAATTATTGTTCTCGTACACGTCTGCGACGTTGGAAGCCACAAAATAAGACTCTTTCAAACGCTAGGCCGGCAGAAGGAGGTCCTCTGACTAATACACTCTAATTCTGTCTTCTCCTCTCTGTGTTTTACAGACGAGAAACGCGAACTCCCAGCCACAAGGACGGAGTTCAAATAACGTCTCAACGTAAGTATAGGCAGAAGAAGTGCTTTCAGTCACTGAACAATGTGTACTCAACGACGACTTCCAACTTGGAAGCGAAGTCCAGAATCGTGTAAGTTCGCATCAGTACAGTGCCTAACCGTTCTAACTATAAACTCTCCTGAGACCAAAGACAGCAAGTCCGTCTGTACCAGCAAAACTGATACCGAGCGACCGTCACATACGGGCGCTCACAACGGAAGACCTCGCCTCTCCACCGCTGGCTTCCCAGCAAGACTCGGCTCCCCTCCCTCGTAACTGCAGAAGGCGAATCATATTCTCGAAACCCCGGAATATTCTCCATCTCTAGAGATTCTTCTGAACGGCGACCAACCATATTTTAGTCTATAGTCACCAGCGCAGAAAGTTTGCGAGCGAATATCTATACTCATACAATGATACGCTTCTGAGTAAAAATCCTTGGAAATAACCTAGTCTGTTCGATTTCCGAGGTTATGCTTTCTCGTTCCTCTCAGCAGTGTCCAAGATTTGCAGAGTTCCTGGTTATCCTTCCGGTCCCGCTACGATACCGGCCGGCCTCGACTCTATTGTGCTCCAGCGCTCAGGTGCCCCAGCGTCTGGCTTGCTACTTCCTGTGTTTAAGCAGGACGAACATACCCGAGAATCTTTCCACCCTGGGATTAAGTTCCGCCTGTCGTTTCATCTCCACTAGCGTTTCAACCTCTGGTAGTATATATAGGCAACCAATCATTTCGCCGTTTTTTATAATAAATTCACTCCGTCATCTTTCATGCAAAAGCGTTAACAACTATTTACAAGACGTATGTGACAATGTCGGTCTTCTTTAAATATTCATATATACGATGTACAACCTGTCAAATGATACCTAATTGTGGTTGTAGATCACGGCAAAGTTTGTAAGGTGCGAAGTTATAGCCATCCGCCGCTCGTGGTCTTGCGGTAGCGTTCTCGCTTCCCGCGCACGGGGTCCCGGGTTCGATTCCCGACGGGGTCCGGGATTTTCTCTGCCTCGAGATGACTGGGTGTTGTGTGTCTTTCATCATTTCATCCTCATTCACTCGCAAGTCGCCGTAGTGGCGTTAAAGAACTTGTGGAGCAGCGGCCGAACCGCCCCGCGAGGGGTCTCCCGGCCACGAATGCCACGGTCATTATTATAGCCACCTCACAGCGCATGTGAGTCCACACCACACAGTCACACACACAGTCACATAAGGAGAGCGTAATGCCTCTTCGTGCACAACATCGATTCGTGCCAGAAGCCGTAGAGCAAATTCAGAATACTGCTGTGGATCAAGACGTTTCAGTTGCAGCACCGTCTGGATCTCCAACAGGTACCTGAGTAAAATAGACCGCAAAACTCTCCGTGCTGTTGACCATGATGTAGACAATTCTCGTGACAATGCACAAGCAGTATCGCGGGCACGTTCTGCGTTGCCAGTTAACAGTAACAGCAATCTCGTCAATGAGTTCAAGGGATGGGATACCTTACAGTTCCAGGAGGCACACCAAGCTCACACGTGTTTGCAAATTTCATTATCATCTTCTGTCGACCATTTAATGGCTTCAGGCCTTTTCTCACACCTTTCATCGGCGATACTCTCTCAAGGCAACAATACGACTGCTGCCGTACACAAAAACAGTTTCACTAATAGCACACGGTCTGTCTTCTCGAGTGAGTTGGCGCAGTGTTTAACACACCGGACTCGCATTCCGGAGGACAACGGTTCAAATCCTTGTCTGGACATCGAGATTTAGGTTTTCTGTGATTTCCCTAAATCGCTCCGGAATGCCAGGGTTGTGATTTGGTAGGGCACGGCAGGCTTCCTTCCGCATCCTTGACACCATCCGAGCTTGTGCTCCGTCTCTAATGACCTCGATGTCGACGAGACGTTGAACCCAAGCTTCCTTGCCCCCTTCCTTTTCTTCTCAATAGCCATACTATTCACTCACGTTGTGGCTTGTCAAATGACAGCGTGGATGTCATACTGTCACACAAACAGTGTACAGCGCCAGATTTGCACCTGGTGCACACAGTTGAAACTATCTTTGTTTTCCAGCGTAAATCTGTTTCTCATTAATGCTTTAGAATACCAACTAAGTTTAGTTGCTACACCATAATTACAAACCACACTGGACCTCCGTGAGTAACTGCACTTTAATTATAAATGCCTGGTGCTAATAAAGTGTAACGTATCGGTACTTAGTGGGAGAACCACCGCTCAGTTCCCTCTTCCCCCCGCCTCAATATATGGAAAATATTTTGTATTACAAGCCTCCAATTTTATTTGACTGCAAAGTGGCTGCTAGTGTTTCCAACACCATAAAAGGAACTTACAGGTCTCATTTAGAGCGCTAATGGCGTGACACGTCTCTATATTCAGCGAGTTCCATTCAACTGTTGAATCTGTCTAAACCAGGGGTCTCCAGCTGCGGCCCACGGGCCGCATGTGGCTAAAAAGAAAGTATCAAAGTGGTCCACGAAGTGGGCATAAAGATTTCCATAAAATTGCATTTATGAATAGTTATGATAAACTGAACATTACTGTTAAGTTCAAAATGGCTCTGAGCACTATGGGACTTAACTTCTGAGGTCATCAGTCCCCTAGAACTTAGAACTACTCAAACTTAACTAACCTAAGGACATCACACAATCCATGCCCGAGGCAGGATTCGAACCTGCGACCGTAGCGGTCACGCTGTTCCAGACTGCAGCACCTAGAATCGCTCGGCCACCCCGGCCGGCTACTGTTTAGTATATTACATGCGGCACAAAAATACTCGTCTTCGCCCAATGTGGCATACGTAGCGACAGAAAAAAACTACCAGTTAAATCTGGTACCTGTATTTTAGTTCTCAATAACCGGAATTGTTCGGTATTTGTTAGGCATCGGTTATAACCGAGTAAAAAGTAATATCAGACAGCCATAGCAGCAATCAATCATTTCGCCGTTTTTTATAATAAAGATACTCCGTCATCTTTCATGCAAAAGCGTTAACAATTATTTTATTTCTGGTCTTTATAGAAACCTTTCTTTTAAAAAAGAAGTAATTTTTATTTGTAAAATCTGCATTGGTTTGAAGTACTGCGTTGTTATAGAAAATGGGAAAGTCATCAGCGCCGGCCACTGTGGCCGAGTTGTTCCAGGCACTTCAGTCCGGAACCACGCAGGTTCGAATCCTGCCTCGGGCATGAGTGTGTGTGATGTCCTTAGGTTAGTTAGGTTTCAGTAGTTCTAAGTTCTAGGGGACTGATGACCTCAGAAGTTAAGTCCTATAGTGCTCAGAGCCATTTGAACCATTTGAAAATCATTAGCGTTATTTTAATAACAGTGCCAACAGAGACGAGGAACAAACACATGGCATAAGAATAGGTACAGCATTGCTTAGACAATAATGTCCCTGTTGCAGGGTGTATCGTGGCTTAAGGTATGCGTGTACGTGTTGTGTGCAACCCATGCTCCCAGCTGATCTATACGTCAGTTTCTCTGTATTCTCGCCGAACATCCGTTGTATCTCAGAACGGCACCAATTCCAGCCTAAAAATGTTTTTATGAAGTGAAGGAGCAATGAAGTACAATGCTTCATTTGCTTTGAAATTTTTAATGATCTGAAACTCCCTGGCAGATTAAAACTGTGTGCTGGACCGAGACTCGAACGCGGGACCTTTGCCTTTCGCTGGCAGTGTAGTGATCTCGGGTCGTGAGTCGTGCGTGGGTAGCTGAGTTGGTAGAGCAGTTGCGCGCGAAAGGCACAGGTTCCGAGTTTGAGTCTCGGTCCGGCACACAGTTTTAATCTCAAATGGTTCAAATGGCTCTGAGCACTATGGCATTTAACATCTGAGGTCATCAGTCCCCTAGAACTTAGAACTACTTAAACCTAACTAACCTAAGCACATCACACACATCCATGCCCGAGGCATGATTCGAAACTGGGACCGTAGCGGTCGCGCCGTTCCAGACTGAAGCGCCTAGAACCGCTCATCCACATCGGCCGGCGTTTTAATCTCCCAGGAAATTTCATATCAGCGCACACTCCGCTGACGAGTAAAAATTTCATTCTGTTTAAAAATCTGTCCGCCATTTCTAGGAAATAATAATCAGGAAGGAATTACGATAACAGTATTAAGTTAGAAACTAAGCAACAATAAAAATAGAAAGTAGCCGCTCTGCTGCCTGTGTGTACACAATAACCTTTTATCTGCTTGTAGCCCTTGAAATCGGACAAATTAACATGAAAAACAAAGTTCTTAAACCTCAGTTTTCATCCTGTAGCACTGACTATTCGTAATGCCCAAATAGTGCTATGATGACCGATTATCACACGAATTTTAAGCAGAGTTAAAAAAAATTATACTCACTAGGTCAGTACTGGTGATTTTTTGCAGTTTTCGGCTATTTATCATATTTCCCCAAAGCAGCAAATGGTGGAAAGATTCTTTGCTTTATTTGCCTGTATTTTGACTATGTACTTGAAACTGAGTGAGTGAAAAATTTTTAGTCTTTGTTCGATTACTGCTTTTAATACAGGAAATAACAGGAATAAAAAAAAAAGAACGAAAATCAGTTATTTCAGAAACCAGTTGTTTTGAGCGGTTTCGACAGTCAGGTTAAACTAACGTGGAAAAAAACAATGTAACCGAAAACCGGTTGTTTCAGCGATAGCCGCAATCCCTAGGCCCAAGTAATTTTAAGGGTTGGACACTCCTTGTCTAAACATTCCGGCATTTAGGCCAATATGACCAGTGAAGCTGCTGCTGTCAGTAGTGTAATTACCGACGGGAATGGCGGAGGCAGCTGCGAGAAGAATATCATTGGAAATATCGTGACTTGGACAGAGACAGGATTTGAACGCCATGTGTGTGTGTGTGTGTGTGTGCGTGTGTGGAGCTACAGTGCCAGACGGCAGTCGTGGCAGCGGGAAGCCCGGGACGGACGCCGCCACTGTGTTCCGGGGCCGCCCAGCCGCAGAGCCCCGCCTGGCCGCCGGCCAAGTGCTGCAGAGCAGAGCGGCCAGGCACCCACCCACACACCTGCAGCCTGCAGGGCCGCCGCCACCCAGGCTGCACAGCCAGCAGGCATGCCGGCTCTTCTAGACCGATCCGAGCTGCTGCTTTCGCGATCCGTCACCGGCGATCACACCCCGCCCGCTGATCACCCTCTGTGTCTGCCACTGGTCGTGGATACGCGTCACCTGCTACCGAGACTCCTCCAAGGTCCGTACAGCTAAAGCGCAGCCGGCTTCCCGACGGAGGCATTCCGCCTGTAGGTTACAAACTTTACTAGGTCGATAGACGCACCTGTTGGCATGACCAACGAATCATTACACCAAGGTGACAAAAGTCATGGAGTACCTCCTTTTTCCCGGCGGAGTGTAGCGACTCGACGTGGCATGGACTCAACAAATCGTGGGAAGTCCACTGCTGAAATATTGGGCCGCGCTGCTTCTATAGCCGTCCGTAATTCAGAAACAGTTGCCGGTGCAAGATTTTGTCCACGAACTGACCTCTCGATTATGTCCCATAAACATTTGATCTTATGGCAGGAATCATGGGAAATGGAGGAATCTGGCAGAAGAACCTTCAGACTCTTGCCAATAGTTAAAGCAAGGTTAGGCATGAGATACCTCGAACCAACCCGGGGTCTAATTCATTTTCTCACTTGTCATGGGCCCTACCCTACATATCTATGTCGGTTTGGGAAAAGGGCTACACCTGAGTGTGACTGTCGCGCATCGGAGGGTACTCCCGACCATGTGGTTTACGGGTGCCCTCTTTTCGATGATGTAGCAGGTGCATTAAGACAACAACTACCAAACAACAACACATACGACCTATTAAGACACGAAGAGACTTCTGAAACCTTGGAAAACCTGGCAATTGAGGTCTCACGTAAAGTTCTGACTGCATACCTGAGGGACTTCCACGATTAGAACGAACTACTGAACGTGACGGACGGGCATCGAATAGGATTGAGTCGAAAAATAAGAGGGCTACAGCTGCAAAAGTCACTGCAGAACTGAATGTCGCACTTACAGACCCTGTCAGCGCCAAAACAACACGAAGGGAGCTCCGGAAGCAGGATACTGCTGAACGACGTGGAATTCCAAAACCACACACCGGTTACGGAAATGTCCGTAACAGGAACACATGGTGCCGAAGCCCTAAAACCTGGTCTTTGGAGCAATGAAAGAACGTCATTTGGTCGGATGAATGTTGTTTCACAGTTTCCAACTTCTAGCCGCGCTTATGTTCCAGGAGTTAAAAGTTGAGAAAGTTCGGTAGTGATTTCGGCAGCCATATCGTGGTACTCCATGGACTCCAGGGTTACTCTGCAAGCTGGCATTACTTTCAATGATTATGGGACCATTTTAGCTGATATGGTCCATCCCATGGCAGAATGTTTCTTTCCCAGTGGTGTTTCTCTGTTCCAAGACGACAAGGCCTGTTCACACAGCTCCCATTGTGCAGAACTTGGTGTGTGAGCACGAGGATGAATTGTTGCGTATCTTTTGGTCACCACAGCCGCCAGATCTCAATGTTATTGAGCCTTCGTGGTATTCTTTGGTGAGAAATGTGTGTAATCGCTGTCCACCTCCATTATCGTTACCAACACTTGCCACCATTTTGCAGGAAGTGTGGTATAAAATTCCCTTGAAAGCGTATTAATCCATTCAGAGAGGACTGGAAGATGTTTCGAATGCGAACGGGTTTTCTCCACCCTATTAGATCTGGTAATGTGGTTTGATTTTGGTGTTTCCGAATTTTTGGCCACCCGCTGTATGTTTTTCGCCGCAGAGGCACACTACGCAGGTTAGAAAACTGCCTCCCCCCCACCCCTTTCACTCGACTCACTAGCCTAATACGTTCACTTGTTTCGTTTCAACGTGTACACTGGCGCAGCATGCTCTGGTGCTCTGACTTACATTACTTTGGGTTTGAAACTTGCAGAGTTCGGCCTTGCTATAAATTCAGAAACTAGAAACCACGCAGGCCCGGGATGACGCTACAAATTGGCTTCCCCTTAACGCGCTGTTAAAACTTTGATATAAACTACGCTCTATACACCCCACTTGCAATGAATACCTAGAATTCTCATGGATGGTTAACAAATAATATTCTTTCCGAGTATACTTTTATCCCGAGTTCGTTTAAACTGAAACGATTTCCTTTGTTTGCAAGCATGGCAGTTAATTGATCCGCTGCCACCTTGTCGTTCAGTTCATGACATCAATGGGCTGCGAAGCGAACTTCTGTCTTTTAGTTATTTTTCTGGTCTATCATTTTCCTGTGTGTGAGAGGGCTATTTCCAATAGTAATCCAATATTGTGCAGAGTGGAAATGTTGCTTCACCTATCACACAACTGAAGAATATAGCTAAATGATGCTACAGTTCTGTTAACTATTTCTTGCCTGTAACCGTCCCACCTGTCCCAGTATATTTCAGCAGCAATTTTCGGCACAAAAACCTGCAGTACGACAACAAATCCGACGCTGCCACGGTGATGAAGACAGGAGAAATTCTCTGGAGGTGAGACATTACTTATATGTGAGAAAGGAAAGAAGCGACTGGTAGGGAGAGATTACAGCCCGAGAGTTACACGCTGCTGCTCATACACTGATCGCTGCGATGTATTCAACGGCTTCAGTTAAAGCACCGAGCTCCGCTACTTCACGTCTTGCTGAGGTACAGCACTAGCTCATTCAAAATGTCTCTAACCCTCAGTAAATAAGAAATGTAAACTAAATACGATGAAATAATATTTTACGACGAGAACCGACCCCAGTTTTGGCACTAGCATCACTTATTAACGGTGATAGTGATACATTTCATAGTGTCTGGTACAGCTTTGAGCTCAAATATCTTTTGTTATTGTTACTAGCCTTAAACGTATTGTCTTGAATCCTCAGCGACAGCAGCAGGAAAGGTAGCCAACATCAGATCGGAAAAATCTTCTTTACTAGCAAATATCAAGGGTGCAGGACAAATACCGCAATATTGTACAGGCTTAGACGGCCAGTCTTCACATCCCTGGTGGTTTTAGCCGTACATTTCTATGTGTAACGTTTCGTCTCCTAAAGCTGGACACTTTCTCAGTGACCATTAAACCTTTATATCCTTTGATGACGTCTCCAGCATTAGGAGTGGAAATATTACGCACAGAAACTTGCTTTTACCACGGTCTAACGCCCATACTACCAAAACCACCGAGGAAGTAAATGTAATCATTGTAGAGCATATGTTGTGAACAAAATTTAAAGGAAACTTGCAAATAAATAAATAAATAAATAAATAAATACTATTACAGGACCAGACTCATCCCGCAGCAACTAGTATTTAAGAGATGAGGTTAAGAGTTTTTGTAATCTACGGTTTTTTTTTATAAAGTCAGGGTCGTTGTGTTCTATATACTACTAGCCTTTCACCCAAGGCTTTAACCGAGTATGCATATGGCCATACAGTGCAGACATCATCTGCTCCTCCTCCGTCTCCCCCCTTTCTCTGTCTACCTCTCTGTTTCTTTCCATCTCATTCTTCCCCATGTCTTTGTCTATCTCCTCCTCCCTCCTATATAATCTGCTCCGCCACCTCCTTTCTCTGTCCATCTTTTCCTCCCCATCTCTCTGTCCATCTCTTTACTTCTTTAATAATGCCCATCTCCTCCTTCCCCCCTTCCCTTCCACCCTCTGCGCAGTAATACCCATGAAACACATACCCCATGCAACACATTCTGATACTACCCACACAACATGCCAGTTGCATAGGACAGCCTAGACGTCAGAAGGTATCAACACTTTTTCACCCCTATCCCACCAGTTATGGAGGCTAGGTAGTACTTGCCACCTCAGTACTTCTTTCCAGACGATAAGCAGTATGTGTCCTAAATTTGCTTGAAATCGATCCAATGATTTAGGAGATGTGGAATTTCATACACAAATACATACATACATTTTTACACATATACTTGTATTTCTGTCAAGGACTTTTTGCTGAAACAAACTATTACACGCTACCTTAGGGACAATGGGCCGGCTGGGGTGGCTGAGCGGTTCTAGGCGCTACAGTCTGGAACCGCTCGACCGCTACGGTGACAGGTTCGAATCCTGCCTCGGGCATGGATGTGTGTGATGTCCTTAGGTTAGTTAGGTTTAAGTAGTTTTAAGTTCTAGGGGACTGATGACTCCAGATGTTAAGTCCCATAGCGCTCAGAGCCATTTGAAACATTTTTGAGGGATAATGGACATACAGTTAACAATATCCACCTAAACGTGTATCACCCAAGTCTGAATCATTCACAATATTCTTGCTTGATATCTAACAGCCCGCAGATGCATATCTCTACCACAGTGTAATTATTGTAAGTAATGTAAATATTACAGTGTTTAGATTATGAACTTACTGCCTAATTATAGACTGACATTGTTTTGATGCACGTATTGTGTCCTATATTTATGTTTGAATTCCCTTAGTCTAGTATGTTTCTGTTACATTTGCATGTCTTTTCCGTTTTTTATCTTGTTTTCAGTTCTTTGTTTGTTGTAACGATGTGATAAACCCAAGTAAACGAATGTGGAAGCCTTCAGTATTTTTGAAATATTTAACGTTAACTACAAAATTAAATGAAACAGTGATCAGCCATATTTCACAACTGTTGAGCGTTTCAAACAGATGCAGCGAATAAAAGATATCGACATCACTACTAAGCATCTTTGATAAAGATATTGTTCAAGTTACAATTTTGCAGCTCTTTCTTACTTAATATAACGGAAACTTAAATGTTAAGACGATTTACATTAATGCCTAAATTTTTTTTCTAGTTGAATCTCTCCTTTCGGTGGACATCCTATACCGTTTCCTACCCTTCTCAAGTTGAAGAGTGCAGCTGAAAGCACGGCACTGCGGCATTATTTCATTGGAAATTTCCGGAATACATAACACGTCCTACGCCACATCACGTGACCCGGAGGCTCAATATGGCTTTAAGCGTCACGTGACGCGACTTCAGTCAGTCACGAACAGCAGATGGCGGCCAACAAATGGGGCGGAAAGGACGGCCATTCTTCACCTACAGAGTTGCCCTACAGCTACAATAATGTTACGAATGTGGGCAACCATCTGGTATGTAACAAAATGACGATTAAGAAAAGTTGTGCCGGACCAGGTCTCGAGCCCGGATTTCCCGTTTATCGCGAACAGTTTCCTTACAATTAGGCTATCCGAGCATGGCCAGACACAAACTTTCGTAAGTCGTCAACAATGTGTGTACAACTTGCATTCGCACATTTGTTGTGTGTATTCCCGTAAAGAGGCGATATTTTAATTGAAAGTCGCCTGCCGGTTTCGGCGAATAAATACGATATTACAGTGCCTGCATTGCTCAGAATTACGATGCTCTTTTCCTTCGGACATGCATGCACGAAGGAAAACTGAATCTTGATTCTGCAGAACACAGGCACTGCAATATTATAAGTTAACGTGGTCGTTACACTTAAGTCTCTTCGGTATGTTCCTGATAGGTGATTTACAGATGTTCTTTTTTCCCATCATTTATTGTCAAAAGTGTAATTGAACATTTATTTATTTATATATGCATCCGCTTATTTACACGCAGTACGTTATATGTCTTTATACCAGTCACTCCGCAAACTCTTGACGCTTTTCCTGAATGTCGCTACAACTTTCTGTCATTGTTGCCTTTCCTATGTGCAACACCGAAGAGCCTGAAGAGTGTGCGTTCTGATAGTGAGGGTTGCTTGATAAGTCTCGTAAACTTCCATGGAGGAATGGAACATTTATGTTGAGACTTCATGGTTGGTAAGCTTGGTTATTCCAAAGATCGTATAAAGAATTTCAACACTGTTCAATTTGTAGTTCATTGTTGACAACCGTCTGAATTGGTTAGTGTGTAGACTGCGATTGACAATGGAGAAAACAGCGTTTCGCGCTGTTACTAAACGTTTTCCTTGGGAGGGTTGGACTGCTGCACAAATAAAAACAGAGTTGGATGAAGTTCACACTGACTTTGTACCATCGTTGAAGACTATTTCCTTTTGGATTAATGAATTTAAACGTGGTTGGACAAGCACAGAAAACGAAGCGCGCTCTGGCTGTCCAATTGTGGTCCCCACGAAGGAAACCATTGTCAAAATCCATGGTATGGTAATGCAAGACCGACATATGAAAATTCGTGACATTGCTGAGACTGTAGTCTTCTCAGCTGAACGAGTGCATAATATCTTGCGAGAAGAACTGGCTATGAAGAAGCTATTTGTGAGGTGCGTGCCGCAATTGCACACAGTCGACCAAAAACGCATCCGCATCCGCCCAATATTTCAACATAATATCTGACGATGTGCAATCGAACTCCGCAAGACTTTTTGCTCCAGTTTCTGACTGTTGGTGGAACCTGGATCAATCGTTACACACTAGCGTCAAAAGGGCAGTAAAAAATAGACAAAGGCAGGTGAAATTGCACGGAAGAAGGCAAAGAACATTTTTCAGCTGGTAAAGTGATGGCCACTGTTTTTTGGGATTCCCAAGGAATCATCCTCAAAGGTTATTTGGAGAAAGACGGAACCATAACTGGACCATGTTATGCTTCATTATTGGATAATTTGAAACTTGCGTTGGCTGAAAGAAAAAGACCAAGGTTGGCACGCAAAAAAGTGCTCTTTTGCCATAATGACGCATCATCCCACACATCATCGATAAAAATGACGAAAGTGCATTACTTTGGGTTTGAATGGTTCCTCATCCACCCTATTCACCAGACTTAGCACCAAGTAACATCTTCCTGTGCTCTAACTTGAAACTTTGGTTTGCTGGGAAGAAATTTTCATGAAATGAGTAACTGATAGTTGCAGTGCAGAGTTTGAAAGAACTTATTTTTCCGTCGGGATGAAAAATCTGAAGATCGCTGGACCAGGTGTGTATTCCTCAAAGGAGACTATGTCGAGAGTTAACGACACAAACATTTCTTCTTATTCTTTTACTGGACTTATTAAACCACACCGGTAGTGTTTATTGCTTTAAAATTTCTCATTCACCACTAAAGAAAGAAATTTTTGCACCATTGCTATGTTTACTGTTTCGAGAAGAAACAAAGATTTTATTTTGCAGTAGTTTGACTGCGACTAACTGCATGAGCATGGCATTTTACACACTGTACATCATACAGCTGAATTGTTGTGGTCGGTATTAGTGGGGAAATCCAAACTGCAGAGTCATTCAGACAACCCCCAGTGGGAGCAAACAAGTCCATTAGACAATCTCCCACCAAGTTAATGAAAGTAAGAATCACAACATTAACAGTAATAAAAACTTGGGCAAACGGGAAATGCCTGGATACGATTTCTGCTGGGAAAGTATGCAGGCAGTGTAAAGTTTTCACCTGTTTCCTGCCATTGGAAATAATTCACCTTTACTGTACTGGGAAAAAGTGCAAGAATGCGCTACACTAGTAGCGGATAAGATCCTTGACTCTGTTTTTAATGTAATCTGTGGTACTCTTGGCCGCCAGTTAGTTGAGCAGCGCTAGAACACTCGTATTAGAGACGTAGAAGCGAACAGTTGAGTTTTGGAGAAGGAGATCTGATATTTTTAAATCTGGCAGCAATTATCTGGAATACTTGTTTAATAAACTTGTTTACAAACTATTTTATTGATTGTATTGATGGAGAAGATATTTGTGGTAATATTTCAAGGCAATCCAGGTACGTACAAGAATGAAATGTATGTTTGTTAGAACTATCAATTGAAGGAAATCTTTGTCCCTTAGATAACTAATAATGTTCTTGATTTCTGTTAATTTGATCTCATTGCTTTCATTATGTCACAAATTACGCAGTTGCTTGTAAGTCTCTAATTTTTTTCAATGAAAGAATTTTCGACTTGCTATAATCTTCTCATGATGGATAGTCTTTTTTGACAATAATAGGAATTTAATGTTTGAAGAACAATTGTCTTTAAAGTGATATCCTCTTTCATCATCCTTAGCAAAGTTTAAAATATTTTGTTGCGTGTGCACTGCATCTTACGCCACATGCAGACACAGATTGTTTCTGACAAGGGAAGAAAAAATTAGAGTAGATTAATTTTCTTTAGCTGCTGCATTTGCTGATTTCAATTTGGTCTTGAGAACGTCAATACACCAGACACAAAACGATATCATGAGCATGAGATAAGTTACTTGTATTTCAGCGCAGATCTTATTTTGCATAACATGTGAGTAACCAGTAGGTGGTCAGAATTTCCAGCTGTTGTACAAAGAAAGAAGATTAATTTACAATGAACAGTGTGGGTTAACTTAAAAAGTTATTTTCTACTGAGTTGAGCTGTATTTTATTTCGCAGATATTTCAAGTCAGAGATTGCACTCCGTGTTACGTAATTTTCAGTATTTCAAACTAAGCATTTCACTAAGATTAAAGATTTGTTTCGTGACACCATTCACATGCGCAGCACCGGGCCAACCAACACTTAGTTCTGCTCACCAGTTGAATACCACATCTAAAGGAAAAGTACACGAGGAGGAAGTTTTTGATAAAAGAATATTCTATATCTCACATACAGATAAATTACACAGAAAGCTTATGTAAGTACACTACTGGCCATTAAAATTGCTACACCACGAAGATGACGTGCTACAGACGCGAAATTTAACCGACAGGAAGAAGATGCTGTGATACGAAAATGATTAGCTTTTCAGAGCATCCACACAAGGTTGGCACCGGTGCCGACACGTACAACATGCTGACATGAGGAAAGTTTCCAACCGATTTCTCATACACAAACAGCAGTTGACCGACGTTGCCTGGTGAAACGTTGTTGTGATGCCTCGTGTAAGGAGGATAAATGCGTGCCATCACGTTTCCGACTTTGATAGAGGTCGGATTGTAGCCTATCGCAATTGTGGTTTATCGTGTTGCGACTTTGGTGCTCGCGTTGGTCGAGATCCAATGACTGTTGGCAGAATATGGAATCGGTGGGTTCAGGAGGGTAATACGGAACGCCGTGCTGGATCCCAACGGCCTCGTATCACTAGCAGTCGAGATGACAGGCATCTTATCCGCATGGCTGTAACGGATCGTGCAGCCACGTCTCGATCCCTGAGTCAACTGATGGGGACGTTTGCAAGACAACAACCATCTGCACGAACAGTTCGACGACGTTTGCAGCAGCATGGACTATCAGCTCGGAGACCAGGGCTGCTGTTACCCTTGACGCTGCATCACAGACAGGAGCGCCTGCGATGGTGTACTCAACGACGAACCTGGGTGCACGCTTGGCAAAACGTCATTTTTTCGGATGAATCGAGGTTCTGTTTACAGCATCATGATGGCCGCATCCGTGTTTGGAGACATCACGGTAAACGCACATTGGAAGCGTTTATTCGTCACCGCCATACTGGCGTATCACCCGGCGTGATGGTATGGGGTGCCATTGGTTACATGTGCCGGTCACCTCTTGTTCGCATTGACGGCACTTTGAACAGTGGACGTTACATTTCAGATGTGTTACGACCCGTGGCTCTTCCCTTCATTCGATCGCAGCGAAACCCTACATTTCAGCAGGATAATGCACGACCGCATGTTGCAGGTCCTGTACGGGCCTTTCTGGATACAGAAAATGATCGAATGCTGCCCTGGCCAGCACATTCTCCAGATCTCTCACCAATTGAAAACAACTGGTCAATGGTGGCCGAGCAACTGGTTCGTCACAATACGCCAGTCACTACTCTTGATGAACTGTGGTATCGTATTGAAGCTGCATGGACAGCTGTACCTGTACGCGCCATCCATGCTCTGTTTGACTCAATGCCGAGGCGTATCAAGGCCGTTATTACGGCCAGAGGTGGTTGTTGTGGCTACTGATTTCTCAGGATCTATGCACCCAAATTGCGTGAAAATGTAATCACAAGTCTGTTCTAGTATAATATATTTGTCCAATGAATACCCGTTTATCATCTGCATTTCTTCTTGGTGTAGCAATTTTAATGGCCAGTAGTGTAGTAACATACCACATTCCTGATATATCTTCTTAGGAAAACGCAGACAGTACCGTATGGCAAAAACTACTTTAACAAACTTGTGCTCAGAAGTTCAGCGGAAACACGAAAAAGAGAAAAATTCGAAGACAAAAGGTAAACCTGCTAGCCGGCGGTAGTGGCCGAGCGGTTGTAGGCGCTTTAGTCTGGAACCGCGCGACCTCTACGGTCGCAGGTTCGAATCCTGTCTCGGGCATAGATGTGTGTGGTGTCCTCAGGTTACTTAGGTTTAAGTAGTTCTAAGTTCTAGGGGACTGATGACCTCAGATGTTAGATCCCATAGTGCTCAGAGCCATTTGAACCATTTAAACCTGCTACTATAAGCATCCGTTAAGGTCTCCCCACAAACTAGAATTGTGTCATCTATTTAGGAAAGAACTATTGTCAACCTCCAAAAAGCAGTCAACTTTCTCTCTTAGGTAGAATAAGGGCGGTTTTTAATTAATTCTCTTTTTCTTTTTGTGTGTATACTCTCTGAAACGCGAAAGGTAAAATAGTTGTATCTTAAATGAGTTTCCAGATTCTGGAGTTTGACTGGTAGGTTATTTTTCAACAGCGAACGTAACCACCTATGTTCTTTACGCAGTAGGACTAAAGGATACCGTTTTGTTCTTTGTTTACGATGTATGGAGGGAACGGTAACGACACTGCCGTTTCGCGTCAACGAGCAGGTGCAAACAGATTCAAACGAATAAATGAAATGAGTAAACAGCCAGGGCAGGCGGAGAAATTAGCTACGCACGTTAATACGGGAAGTTTTTTGCAATTTTTAATATTGTGGATGGCAAAATTGCCACACACGTTCACTAATGAGACCACCGCAGAGTACAAACAAACATGCCGCTATTTGTTCACCTCGACAAATATTTTACACAAGCTGCACGGATAAATACGCAAATTCTGATGACGGACAACCAATGTTTGGTCCCTTACATATTACCACTCTCCTTCCTTTATTTGTCACGCTGGTGCTTATGACTCAATTGTTTCATTAGAAATTAGCTGAAAACACATTAAAAGTTATGGAAAAGAAAGAATAAAAAACAAACATCAAGGCAAAAGGGAGGATAGAAGATCTGAGTTTTGCATCCCGTCGACGACAACATTATTACATTTTTTCTTTTAGCTGGGTCCTTAATCTATACAGATTTTTAAATGAGGTCATTTTCCCAAACCTGCTGTTCTGTAGGGAGTTATTCATTCTATTTATGCCACTTTTCAAACACTTGGAGAGCGTACCAGTGATCTAAAAACTACATTAAAAAGCCTGTAGACTTACAGCTAGACCACATATAGTGCGTTTACTTAATGGGTTCATAAGCTCACCGGACAAAAAGTTAGTCACCTCAGTGCACAAGCACAGATGACTTGTTAACCCTTGAGAGGGTGTGAATCTTATACCGTAGGACGAAACATGTTTTGAAAATATGTCACTATTAAGGTAATATTGAAGCTAGACCTCCGAAAATTGGTATTTGGTTTCTCAAGCAGAAATTAAGAAATACGTATTTCGGCATTTTTGCAAGTGTAACTCCTATGAAGGGGGTTGGATAGTGGGTGAAAAATTTTTGAAAATGCATCATTACTAGAGAATCACTACAGCATTTTTAAAGTTACTTGTATGAAAATTAGTATTTGACTTCTCGGTTAGAAAGTTAAAAAAATACGTGTTTTAGTGTTTTTGGAAATTCAACTCCTAGGGGATGAAATGGGGGATGAAAATTTTCAGGAAAATAGTTCGTTATATTAGAAAAAATTGAAGATCAAAATTTGGAAATTGGTGTTTCACTTCTTGGTTGGGTATAAAGAAACATGTATTAGGGGATGAAAGTTCCCATGGAAATATCTGCACAGCAACATAAACGGCATGCTTGAAAAAAACTTTGGACTCCAGCTACCAGAAAAGCTTTTTGGAGAAGTACATTTAGAAAACACCATGTTTCAATGGTCTTAATTAGCGTTCAGATTTAAAAGGAGTTGCAATTTGTGAACAACATCAAATTCGATCAAGGAAAAACATAAAATCTATACAGACCATGCAGTCTACTTGAGCCAAGCAGAGGGGGCTAAGCTAGTCAGCTATAAATAGCGACGAGTGGTCAACAATAGTTCACAATCCGGTTGGAGTGCAGGTGGAGAGTAGACACAACAGCACAACACGCAGAACCTGAAGAGGACGAATGGGTTGTTCGTCGAAACATTGTGCAAAAATTGAAATTGTCATTCCGAAAAAAGTGAAAAATGACGAAGTTTTCTTTCGTTGCAGTCTTCATATAGATGACAGCTCCAACGTTATCGACTAAATTATTTGCGTATATGGTAAACGGTAATACTCCTACAACATTTCCTTGAGCTAACCTCGAAACTAGCTTTGTGGGTGTCAATTTTGTCCCATTAAGAACAATACGCTGACTTCTGTCTGCAAAGACGTTCTGGATCCAATCGCTCAGCTGGTTCGACATTCGGTAATCTCGTGTTTTGACCACCTAACAGCAGTGCGGAACTGAACCATGTGCCTTTTGGGAGTCTTCAGTCTCAAACGGCTCTCTCCTTTGTCTATAACTCGCAGACCTTCGTCTCCGTCACTACTGTTTACATTTGTTTAGTTCGTTCCTAGATACAGTGCTTGTTGTGTTGTTGAGTTACGTGAATGTTCCTCCATCAATAACTGCGTTTGCCCCTCGGGGTTTCGTACCATCTGGCTTCCACTTGGTAATGTTTTTTGGAAACCATATGTTCAGGAAATACTGCACCACCGCAGTCACACAGAGCCGATGAACTCTTCGCTGCTGTAGAATTGGCAGTATGGACCGTGTCCTGACAAACTCATGGACCATAGATGACAGATATTGCACATGATGTCATTATAATGAAACCAACAACTCTGTCAGCTGATCAGTAACGGCAACCATTTGCAGACAACTTCTGGAAAACTGTTCAATTTATCTTTACTTTAGTTGTAGTATTTTCAGTAAAGAACTCTCTGTTACATGGTGAAACATTATGCAGCGTTTGCTTGCATCGAAAGATAAGGGAAAAGTAAAGTTGTTTTAGAAACACTCAAAAAAAATTGCGAACTCGTTTTTTGAAAGTGAGCAATTACGTTAATCCTCAGATCTAAAGTTCGATGAATGATGAAAATTGTGAGATAACAGAATGTTAATATGTAATTAGTTCACCTTTAACCAACATTTTCTAATATAATGAACTTGTTAGCTTGATATTGTTTCGGTACCTGTACTCGATTCAGCAACAGTTCAAAAACAAAAGCTCCATCTTTGCGAAAAAAAGACATTGTGTATATCAATGGATGTCAGTTCTTACAAAAGCATAGTGAAACATTTCACAAGCTATCGAGGAATCGTCAGAAAACTAAATGTTCGCTGTAAAACTGATATTTAGCCTTCGACTCCTGTGGAAGCATTGGACAAAATGACGCACAGTGCAACAAAAGCAGTAATTCTATCGCATGTAAAAGGAAAGAACTGTCATTTCAGTGTTTCAAACCTTTTGTTTCCACGTCACCTGGTCAAATATAAAAACGATAATTATAGTATTAATATTGAGGATTCCGAAGAAATAGGTTAACTTTAACATTATATGTGTAATTCTAATGAAACAAGTCGTTGAGATGTTTGAATCACTGTTTTACTTTTAGGAGAAAAAAAAACACAACTGTAACTAACGGCTCCAATTCGCATAGTGAGTAATGACTGAAACTCGGCCATTATGGGGTTCCGTAACTTGTTTGTCCGTATGTCTGTCTGCCTATCTGTCTGCCCGACTGTTAAAAATTCCTTTTTTCTGGAACGGGTAGACGTACCCAGTTGAGATTTACATTACGTACTAAGGCCTATGTTCCCAAGGCGCTGTACACATATTGGAGTTTCTAAGGCAATTCTTTTAAAAGATAAGGGAATTTTGCCACATATTTTGATACTCGTACACTTGCTCATCAAAACTTATGTGGTATATCCCAATGGCCTAGAATCATGAAATTTGGCAAAAAACTAGGAGTCACAATAAAGTCAAAGGAAAAAAAATCCGCAAACTATGCTTTTTTGAGTGCGATTCTGAGACAAACCGGTGAAGAGAGGAGTGGCACACTGATATATCTCGTCTATCAAAAGAAGGTGGAATAAACAAATCAAAGATCAAAACAACGCTGGTTTATTTTTTTGACAGGAGGGGTATCATGCAAAAAGAATTTATTCCTCCAGGCTCCAGGACAAAGCGTCAACCAAGTCTTTACAAAGATGTCCTTGGAAGGCTGTGGATAAGGGTGAATCGAATGAGACTGAACGCTGCAGACAAGTGGATGCTCCAACATGACAACGCCCCATGTCACACGTCCACTTCCATCGAGGAATTTTTGACCTCAAAAGGCATTCCTGTTGCTTCACAGCCCCCCTAATTACCTGATGTGAGTCCCTGTCATTTCTTTTTCTTTTCCAGAAGTTGAATATTGTCTGAAAAAGGACTTCATTTTGGGAGTCTGGAGAGCATTCAAAAGAATGTGAGACAGACATTTTAAAGGCCCTACCCGTTGAAGCCATTTTGGGACTCTGGGGAGCATTCAAAAGAATGTGACAGACGTTTTAAAGGCTCTACCCGTTGAAGCCTTTCAGCGCTGCTACCAAGACTGGGAAACGCCTCCGCCGTTGTATGGAATTTATTTGAAGGAGACAATATCGTTGTTTTAAAAAATAAAAAAATTGTGGATAAAAAGCAGTCCCACTACTTTTCTTACAAACCTCGTATTATGCTAAGTTCTATACTTACAGTGTATTGTAGAATTTACAGAAATATTCCCAGCTTTTTAGAATCCATGAATATGAAGAAACAAAAAAACTGAACTAAATAAATGAATGCCGTGTGGCTAGGGCCTCCCGTCAGGAAGACCGATCGCCTGGTGCAAGTCTTTCGAGTTAACGCCAGTTCGGCGACTTGAAATTATGACGATAAGGACAACACAGTGCCCAGTCCCTGAGCGAAGAAAATCTCCGACCCAGCCGGAAATCGAACCCGGGTCGTTAGATATGACATTCCGTCGCACTAACCACTCATCTACGAGGGGCAGACAACGGAACTAAATAATATGAAGTAATTATAGCTCACAAAAAAATTAGTCTTCAACATCGGGAACAATACAACACCTACTGGTTTTGATTTGAATCATTTGCGGTCTGTCCCTAACGACAGGAAGTAGACTTTGGTCTCGATTTCCCATACCGTTGCCTTTCCCAAAGTATTCAGTTTCGAAGACGTGGTTATTATTTATGGTGCCATGCTAAGATGATAGAAGTGGCTAACAGTGTTATAGGGCGCAGTAAGTTTGCGGGATTTGTATATCGGAGAGTAATTGTCGGCCTGTTTTAGCATGTGTCCTTTCACTGACCTTCCAAAACTCATGGGGTACCTTATAATATTGTATCGGTCCTCCTTTTTCCTGGTGTAATGCAGCAGCTCGATGTGGCGTGGTCTCTTCAAGTCGTTGGAATTCCCCTGCAAAAGTACTGAGCCATGCTGCCTCTATAGCCGTCCATAATTGCGAAAGTTTTGCCGATGCTCAATTTTGTGCACAGACCTCTCGATTATGCCCCATAAATGTTCGATGATATCCATGTTAGGTGGCCTTTGTGGCCAAATGATTCGCTCGAAATGTCCAGAATGTTCCTCAAACCAGTGGCGAACAACTGTGGCCTGGTGACGTAACCCACTGTTATCCACAAAAATTTCATCGTTTCATAGCTGCAAGTGGTCTTCAAGTAACCATACATAACCATTTCCAGTCATTGATCGGTTTAGTTGGACGAAAGGACCCAGTCAACTCTATTTAAACATATTATAGAGCCACTACCAGCTTCCACAGTGCGTTGTTGACATCTAAGGTCCGTGGCTTCGTGGGGGTTTAAACCACGCTCGAACCCGACAATGAAGCTCTTAGTAACTGAAATCGGGACTCAGATGAGCAGGCCACGGTTTTCCACTCGTCTAGGGTCCAGCCGATATGGTCACGATCCAAGGAGAGGTGCTGCAGGCGATGTCATGCTGATAGCAAAGACACTCGGCGTTGATCGTCCGCTGCCATAGCCCAGTAACGCCAAATTTCGCGACATTGTACTAACCGATACGCTTGTCGTACGTCCAACATTGATTTCTACGATTATTTCGAGAAATGTCACTTGTCTGCTAGCACCGAAAAATGTATTCAAACGCCGCCGGTCTCGGTCGTTAAGTGCAGGCAGTCGGCTACTGCGTTGTTCATGGTGAGAGGTAATGCCTGAAATTTGGTATTCTCGGCACACTGCTGATCCTGAGAATCTCGGAATACTGAATTCCCGAACGATTTCTGAAATGGAATACCCCATGCGTCTAGCTCCAACTACCATTCCGCGTTCAAAGTCCCTTTGTGTGGGCATAATAACATCGGAAACCTTTTCCGCCAATGCTCTGCCTTTTATACTTTGCGTACACGATACTACCGCCATCTGTATATGTACACATCGCTATCCCAAGACTTTTGTCACCTCACTGTACTACAGTGTACCGTAAACCAACCAAGGCAGCGCAGCGGGCAGAGTGAAAGCTGCAAGGCGGCACCAGCGAGAGTGGCCGCGGAGGGCTGTTCTGCTGCTGCTGCTGCTGCTGCTGCTGCCGCTGCCGATGCTGTTGCTGACAGTTTCGCTGACACTCCTGACACTCCAGTCTTCCCACGAAACATGATAACCTCACTGCTGCAGGAGGCTTACTGTACCAACACTGGCACGCAAACGCCAATATTCTGCAAATAGTGTCTGTTGTGCCGAGGTGGAACCCTTCGCTTCTCGCACAATTAGTAGCACTGACTCCAAGTTCTTTAACCGAGTCATCAGTTTTCTGATGGTACGAAACGGTCCTTCACGATTTCTTCTCCTTACTATGGATGGGAAAAACCGGCCTATTCAAACAGAACTTAGTTCTGAATAACCGGTATTTTTCTGTATTTTTTGGTCTCGGTTATAAAAGATTCCTTTTTATATTTTGCTAATAATCAAGTAAAATCCGAGATATTAATTAGTCATGGGAGCAGTACTAAAATTTTTCGTATTTAAATAAATCATTCTTGAAAAACGAGTAATTTTTATTCCTAAAATTTGCACTGGTTTGAAATACTGCGTAATTATGGAAATTGAGAAAAGCGGTCGGTGCTATGTTAATAAAAATGCCGACAGAAACGAGCAACAAGCACATGGCATAAGAACTGGTACAGCGATCCTGAGACATTAATGACCATTTCGCCGTGTGTCGTGGCATAGCGTGTGCATGTATGTGCAGTGTGTAAGACTTGTACCCACCTGGTCTACACGGTAGTTCCTTGCTACCGTCGTCCGACATCTGTAGTATTGCAAATGACACCAACCTTAGTGTGGAAATATTTTTACGAAGTGAGGTAGCAATGAAGTATAATGCTTCCAGAATGAGATTTTCACTCTGCAGCGGAGTGTGCGCTGGCATGAAACTTCCTGGTAGATTAAAACTGTGTGCCGGACCGAGACTCGAACTCGGAACCTTTGCATTTTGCGAGCACTTGCCCGCGAAAGGCAAAGGTCTCGAGTTCGAGTCTCGGTCCGGCACACAGTTTTAATCTGCCAGGAAGTTTCAAGTATAATGCTTCATTTGCCTTAAGAGACTGAAGAGTTGTCTGTCATTTCTATAAAACAATAAAAGAGGAAGAAAATTGTGGTACGAGTATTAAGTTAAAAACCTTAAGAAGAATTCATTCATAGCATGCAATAAAAACACGAAGTAGCTGATCTGCTACCTGTGTCTACATAACATACCTTTATCTGCTTACAGCCCTTGAAAACGGACAGATTGACGCGGGAAATATTCTTCAACCTCAGTTTCCACTTTTTAGCACTGACTATTCGTAACGCCCAAATGGATGTATGATCGCAGTTTGCAGCATAAGTTTTAGCAGAGTTTAAAATGTTAGAATCAGTAGCAGAATACTGGCGATTTTTGTAGTGCCCAACGACTTATGACGTTTAGAGAAAAGCAGCTATTGGTGGACGGACTAACTTTTCTTTTATTTATCCGTTTAATTTAATATTTTGTGTGTTTTGAATTTGAGGGAGTCAATATTTTCCAATCTTTGTTCGATTTCTACGTTTATTACAGGAAACAACAAGAACAAAAACCCGTAAATCGGTTATTTCAAAAATGGTTCAAATGGCTCTGAGCACTATGGGACTTAACAGCTGTGGTGATCAGTCCCCTATAACTTAGAACTACTTAAACCTAACTAACCTAAGGACATCGGTTATTTCAGAAACCGGTTATTTTGCGCGGTTTTTACTATCACGTTAAACTGGCGTTACAAATAAGAAAACAACGATATAACCGAAGACCGGCTGTTTCAACAATGAGCACCGTCCCTATCTCCAGTGCCTAGAATCGCCATACCTATCTCCCGTGCCTACTCTTCTTAGAGTTGAATTTACATGCAGCTTGATAAACTATTTCTCATATATATTTGATTTTCTATCGTCTCCTACATTTTTGTTTTCTACCGCTCCCTCTATTACCACGGAAATTTTTCTCCGATGTCTTAATGCATTCCAAACCTTCCTCTCCCTTCTTATAGTTAGTCCATATATTCCTTTCTGTATTTCATCAACCCTCTTAATTTTCAGCGTTCTACTATTGTCCTACGTCTCGAAAACTTCTGTTGTTTTACAGTCTTCCTGCACTCCATGATTCATTTACACACTAGTGCCTTCTAAGAAATTTCTTGCAGCAGTTGGAGGCCGGTGTGTGATATAGCGGAAATTTTATCTGGGCACGCTCTCTTAGGCTGTGCTAGTCTCTTTTCTATGTCCTGCTTGCTTCTGCCAGCTAATGTTACAGTAGCAGTATCCCTTCATTTTGTCTATTATGTGGTCCCCAAACTTCGATGTCAAATTTGGTGCTAATATTATTTGGAGAATGGAAATGGAAAACCTTGTAAGTGCCATTTGTTTCAAAAGTGGCGTTATTAGTGGTACTGTGTTCTCGATACTCGCCTCATGTCTCTAGACTTGATCCAGGTCCAAACCATGGAGAACGTCTTCCAGATATGCATTAATAGATGGTGCCAAGCTGTGCCTCTCTGGGGTTCCAAAATTTAAAAGACATGAGAAATGATTTTTGTTGACTTCACTTCTACTAGTTAAAAATTTACTGCTGTATTTCTGTACTTGTATTATCACTAATAAAATGTAGTGTCTCAATATTAAGGAAACTTTAAAGAAAAACTTACTTCCTGCTATTTTGTCGGAAACTGACATTTTTGCAAAGAAGAAAATAGCAACCAGACAGTGTTAATAACGTTACTTATGTACACGAATTACACGAATAGCACTGTTACCCCGGTTCTTACCGACAGATTCATCTTCACACTGCTGTTCACGTTTATACTGAGGTGACAAAAGTCATGGGTTACCTCCTAATACCGTGTCGGACCTTCTTTTGATCAGCATAGTGCCGAAATTCGACGTGGCATGGGCTCAACAAGTCGCTGAAAGTCCCCTGCAGAAATACTGAGCCAAACTGCCTTTATAGCCATCCATAACTTGAAAAGTGTTGCTGGCGCAGGAATTTGTGCCCCGTAAATGTTCTATGGGATTCATATCGGGCGAATTGGGTGGCCAAATCGTTCGCTCGAAATCTCCAGAGTGTACTTCACATTGGAGATGGTCCCCAGGTAGTCCAACATACCCATTTCCAGTCAATGATCGATGGACCAGAGGACCCAGTCCACTCCATGTAAACACAGCCAGCACTATTATAGAGCCATCACCATTCTGCACAGTGCGTTGTTGACAACTTGGATCTATTGCGTCGTGGGGTCTGCACCACACTCGTCCCTTACCATCAGATCTTACCAACTGAAATCGGGACTCATCTCACCAGGCCACAGTTTTCCAGTTGTCTAGGGCCCAACCGATAGGATCACCTGCCTACGAAAGGCACTGCAGGCGATATCGTTCTGCTAGCAAAGGCACTCGCGTCAGTCGTCTGCTGTCATAGACCACTAACGCCAAATTTCGCCGCACTGTCCTAACAGATATATTCGTCATACGTCCCACATTTATTTCACGCAGTGTTGCTTTCTATTAGCATTAACAACTCTACGTAAACGCCGCTGCTCTCGGTCATTAAGTGAAGGCCGTGAGCTACTACATTGTCCATGATAAGAGGTAATGCCTGAAATCTGGTATTCTCAGCATACTGTTGACACTGCGGATCTCGAAATACTAAATTCCCTAACAATTTACCAAATAGAATGTCTCACGCGTCTAGCTCCAACCACCATTCCGCGGTCAAAGTCTGCCAACTCCCGTCGTGCGGCCATAATCACATCGGAAACCTTTTCGCATAACACACCTGAGTACAAATGACAGCTTCGGAAATTCACTGTCCGTTTATACCTTGTGTACGCGATACTACCGCCATCAGCATGAGTGCATATCTCTATCCCATGACTTTTGTCGCCACAGTGTGTATTTTAAATTTGTTTTTGTTGTTGTTTATTGCCTTACTGGATGTCACCTACAAAACCTTATCGAGCTGCGTATTAAACAGGCTGATACCAATAACAGAAGAACTGATTGGGGACTACCAACGTGGTTTCCGCAGAAACAGATCCACATTAGATCACTTATTCACCCGAAGACAAGTAACTGAGAAGGCGTGGGAACTCAATGTAGATGTCCACATATTATTCGTAGATTTTAAAAAGTCCTATGATAGCATACACCGACAGACACTCCTAAATATAATGAAGGGCCGCGTGGGATTAGCCGAGCGGTCTGAGGCGCTGCAATCATGGACTGTGCGGCTGGTTTCGGCGGAGGTTCGAGTCCTCCCTCGGGCATGGGTGTGTGTGTTTGTCCTTAGGATAATTTAGGTTAAATAGTGTGTAAGCTTAGGGCCTGATGACCTTAGCAGTTAAGTCCCATAAGATTTCACACACATTTGAACATTTTTTTTATAATGAAGGAATTTAAAATACCATCAAATTAATCAGATTCATTAATCAGATTAATTAAAATGGCCGAGTGGTTCTAGGCGCTTCAGACTGGAACCGCGCAACCGCTACGGTCGCAGGTTCGAATCCTGCCTCGGGCACGGATGTGTGTGATGTCCTTAGGTTAGTTAGGTTTAAGTGGTTCTAAGTTCTAGGGAACTGGTGACCTCAGACGTTAAGTCCCATAGTGCTCAGAGCCATTTTTTAATTAAAATGTGTATCGATGAAACTTTATGTCACATTAAGACACCGGTAGGAGAAACTGAAGATTTTAAGGTGTACACTGGACTGAGACAAGGGGATGCCATTTCACCTATTTTATTTAACCTTGTCCTAGAGAAGACTGATAGAGAATTTTCTAAATCCAGTCCACAAGGGATTCAGCTACAGGATGTGAACATTACAAGACTTGCCTACGCAGATGATGTAGCACTAATAAGTAGTTCCGAAAGAGAATTAATCAGAATGATGCAAAATTACTACAAAATTGCTGAGGAAACAGGATTACATGTTAATGAAGAAAAGACAGAATACCTGCCCATAAGTAAGAAAACCAGAAAAGATGCACCTCTGACTGTAGATTGATTCAATTTCAAGACTGTTGACCACTTCAAGGACTTAGGAAGTATTTTTAGTAATAACAACAGAACTGATATAGAAATAGATGCCCGTTTATCAACAGCAAAGAAGACACTTTTTAGTTTCATCAAAATTCTAAGAAAAAGATCATTTAGCAGTAACTTCAAAATCCGTTTATATCAATCGACCATTATACCTGTGATGTTATATGGATGGGAAACATTAATATTTAGAAAGAAAGATGAAGAAAAACTGTTAATGTTCGAAACAAAGGTACTAAGGAAAATTTTTGGACCTGTATACGACGAAAATAACATGGAATGGAGAGTAAGAAGAAATGAAGAATTAAGAGGGCTGTACAAACACCGTAACATCATAACATCATCGAAGTGCTCAAGAGGAGAAGGTTGAATTGGACAGGCCATATAGCAGGAATGACAGAGAATAGACTATCTATAATGGCATTCAGCAGAACAATAGAAGGAACGAGAAGATGAGGGAGACCCAGAATCAGACGGCGGGATAACATTCGGGAGGACACAATGAGGATGAACAGCAGCAGCAGCTGGACAAACAGCGCATTGGACAGGCAGAAGTGGAAGAGGCTCATAGAGCAGGCGTAAGGTCGATAAGGCCCTTGCCACATGTAAAGTAAAGTAAAAAAGTAAGGTGTTTATATTAGGTATTGATATAAACGGCCAGCAACTAATGCAAACAATAACAAAAATAAAGCAAACGTGAACAGTCGTCTGAAGATGAGCGTATTGGTTCGAAGCGTGTAACAGCGATAGCTGTGTACATAAGCGGCATTATTAACAGAGGCTGACAGCTGTTTTCTTCAACGCGAGAATTAATTTGCAAACATTTTCTTATTGGCACCTGTAACTAGTCAGTTCCCTGGTACGAAAATCTGAATGTTCCTAATGAAATATTTATTTTCCAATCTGCCTCATTATAATTTTTGTAGTGGTGTGGTGAGCAACATAATCCGTTGTATCACAATACCTTTTGGTTTTTTTTTTTTTTTTTTTTGACAGAAATCAGTTGTGTACGAACAGACGTAAATTCCTTTTTTTAAAAAATTCTCCTGACAAATCTCACATACGATGGCATTTAGAACGTTTTCTATTTCCGCTTTGCATTTTTGCCACTCGTCTTTACTATCGTCTTTCTTTGGTTTTACTATCCCAGTCCTATGCAAAGTACAGCAGACTGTTATTTCCAGTCAACCGGCCGTGTCATTCTAGCTCACTTTCACAGAGAACAGCAATGTTATCACCGACTCTTATCACCGATTTCCTCTGATGATGTATTTAATACGAATGGCGATCTTTCTTTTACTTCCTGCATTCCTTCTCCGATGTGCAGGCTCAACAGGACAGCTGGAGAGGCAGCACCCTTGCCTTTCATCCTTTGTAATCCGAGCACTTTTCTGCTGCATTCTCAATGTCTTCTCTTCGTCCTTGTACACGTGGTATATTAGCCAGTACTGTGTATCTCTAGTTATTATGAAACCTATATTAAAATATCAATGCCTGTACTTTCTTAATATCTATATCTGTGGTGGTGTTCTTAGGTTTGCGCTATTGTGATCCACTAAATTTTGTGCAGTTCTTCCATGTATCTTTTTAAGTGTGATTGATTCGCGCCTTTCTGTAAAGGATGGAATCTTTTCTCCCACGACCACTCACAAGGAGATCGGCGTCAACTACCGTCCAGTGAGCGATGACGCCACTACTGAGTCACTGAAGGTGGTACATATTTCAAGAGTAACGTAATTACATTAATCTGACACAAAAGTAAATGAAATTTGTAATCATCAAGTTTATTATTTCATAATGGGAAAGTTCTCTCTATTCCTAGTGTCTTTCAGAGATCGCCATAAACGAGAGTATGAAATTTTTAGGCAGCCTGTTGGTATGGGAAGTACACAAGTGCACTATCGTCAGGACACCAACGCTCAAGGTAGCGCGGAATAAAAAAGAAAACCGTCTACGTCTTGTGACTGCATCACGGAGTTAAACGAAAAATCATGTAGAAATAATCGTTGGTTGGTTTCAAGTGAAGAAGTAACAATCGAGCACTGTATTTAAGCGGTTCTGAAAAGCATCGTAACCAGTTTCCTTCAAGTGCCGTCCATTAAAAAGGAAGAAAGAAACAGAGAGTCAATAAGCGTTAACAGTAAATGAAATGCGACAGTGTCGGCACAAGCAGTCGCAGTAAGTGAACGTCCAACTCTGTACTGAATTTTCTTTAAGAACATTTTTTTTTACAGCGATGTAAGGAATTGTAAGGAAAATGCAGCATTTTAACAATACGTCTGTGAAAGGCACATAAACGACGAAAATCTAAAGTGAAAGTTCTTGAAAATAAATCCAAACTGCCTGAAACGTACTGTCCGATAGTAAAATTTTTGTGACTCAAAGCAGATGTTGTTCAACTCTACGGCCTGCATACGTGTTAAATTATACAGACGCGTCGCAGTTCGAAAACTCATATACAGATATATGACAAGATATGGAAAACGATCGTGTTCGTTACGAAACTCACGATGTACCGGTACTGCGACAGATGGAAAGCTTCAATAACGGACAATGGAAAGTTCGATCCATATAAACCTGAACTAATTTAATGAGTCATGATATTTGAATCAATAACAGGACACATTTGCAAGTATAACAGATGATAATACACAGATGGGAGATTACAACCACCAGTATGTACAAAATCCTCACAGCACTCCCGCCGGAGGTTCGAGTCCTCCCTCGGGCATGGGCGTGTGTGTTGTCCTTAGCATAAGTTAGTTTACGTAGTGTGTAAATCTAGGGACAGATGACCTCAGCAGTTTGCTCCCTTAGGAATTCACACACATGTGAACATTTTTCCTGAGAGCAAATGTTGGAAGTGACCTCCACCAGCATCGATGCATGCCTATTCCGCGACGTTCTCTTGCTGGTGTTGTTATTTCGTGATTAATGGAATCACGAATTTCTGCAGTTGTCCGTGGTCTGTTCTGGTACAGTCAGCTTCTAAGATACTCCCACAAGAAAAAGTCCTGAGGGCTTAAGTCACGTGATCTGGTAGCCACAACATTTTTAATATTATTCGGTCACGAAAGAAACTGATTACAAGTTGCATGGAAGTGTTAGACGTGCGTCACGTTGCTCTATCTTGTTGGAAATAACCTTCTGTAAGTTCCAGTTGTCCAAAAATGTGTTGAAGATGCCCGTATAAACTGTGTATTTATGGTAGTATCGAAGAAAATGGACCCAAAAAATTCTGGAGGCTGATACTGTGTACCACACTCCAACCTTTCCATCATGCAATGGTATTTCGTGAATGATATGGGAGCTTACACTGTCCAGTGTCTGTTGTTTTGTGTGTCGATGTAACCTGACAGATAGAACCATCCGTAAACCAAGTCCTGAAGGGAATGTGTGGACGTTGAATAAGAAACCCCTGAAACCATCGACAGCAACGCATTCTTTTCTCATGATCTGTTGCTTGCATCATGTACACTCCGTATGGTCGTAATGCCGTTTTCTTCGCAGCTAACTGACATGTGCCATATGAAATGCCTGTCTCCTGTCTCAGTCGACGCAAGGATTTACTCGGAGACTTCTCCAAGCGTCTTCGAAGATGACCAATAATCCGTGCACTCAATGATGGTCTATATTTACCACAGTCACGGTTTAGAACACCAGTTCCTTACAATCTATAAAAATGTTACCTTTGTTGGAACATAGTGCACATTGAATTCTCCCCGGAATTCCCGTTGACTTGTAACCAGTGAGTCTGTCTTCCGATACGTTTTCACAATAAGAACCCGCTCCGGAAGTGTTTACTGCATGTTTCTGCCAGCTAAATGGCTCTGAGCACTATGGGACTCAACATCTTAGGTCATAAGTCCCCTAGAACTTAGAACTACTTAAACCTAACTAACCTAAGGACATCACACACACCCATGCCCGAGGCAGGATTCGAACCTGCGACCGTAGCAGTCCCGCGGTTCCGGACTGCAGCGCCAGAACCGCTAGACCACCGCGGCCGGCGTTTCTGCCAGCTAAAGACTGCTAATGACCACTAATTTTAATTTGTTCGTTATTGTCACGTGTCCCGAATATGATACTCACAGACTTCACAAACCGCAACCGACGAGGCTGCGAACGAACTAAGACGAACCGAGCAAGCGTTGCATTGTACCGCCCAAAGGATGTTCAAATGTGTGTGAAACCTTATGGGACTTAACTGCTAAGGTCATCAGTCCCCAAGCTTACACGCCTAAATTATCCTAAGGACAAATACACACAACCATGCCCAAGGGAGGACTCGAACCACCGCCGGGACCAGCCGCACAGTCCATGACTGCAGCGCCACAGACCGCACGGCTAATCCCGCGCGGCCCGGCCAAAGGAGATCACGCGCAGAAACAAAACCCATCTTGCCAACAACTGGCGGTACTTATGAATCTCCTAGAGCTACTGAGATCACTAAAAAAACTTCCTCGTTTCTACAAGCTTTCGGAGGGAAATTGTGACCCACGGAAGTAGTTCAGGTTAATACGGTTCGTTCTGTATAATATTCATGAGGTTCCTGGAACAAATAAAGCATTTAATTAGTCTTGAGACAATGTAAGTATCTATATTGGTAACTTTGACTGCACAGCATCGGTATCATTAGCACAGAGAGGCTGCGGCGCCAGGATGACGAATTGAACGAACTGCTGTCGCCGCGGACACCGGAAACTGGAGAAATAAAGTTTCGGCACGACACGGCACGAACAAAGACGGCATTAGCGACTTCCGAGAAACAGCGAAGCTCTGAGAACACTGCAGCCGCAGAACAAGACAAGGCTCAGAGTGTAGCGGAGAAAGAACTGGGAGCAGGGGGGTGACGCTTCGCGGAAGAACTTTTGGCTGGCCCCGAGCGGTAATTAAAGAAGTTAGGGGGCCGGGGGGGGGGGGGGGGGGCAGTGGGCGATATTGTGACGCGCTGGGGACGGGGACGGGGGAGGGGGGCGTTGTCTGTGGGTCGCGAGAGCGACTCCGGGCTGTCTCCCCGCAGGGGCCGGCGCTCCCGGAAGCGGACGCTGCTGACTCGCCGAGTGGAAAGAAATATTCGACTATTCGAGTCCCGTGCTTTGTGACTGGGTGAAAACTGGGTGGGCCAACACCATATTGAATTCCAGCATTACCGACGGAGGGGGCCACGAACTTGTAAGTCATTTTCAGCCAGGTGTCTGGATACTTTTGCTCACATAGTGTATGTTCTCGTGACCACCGCTGTCAGCAATCATGTAAAGTGCATACATTACTGCCAAGTCCTTCCGCAATAACGCAGGAGGAATATGCACCTTCTAGTAGCCCTATTACACGAACTAGTTCAGACTCAGTGACGTGTTTGTGATGTCTTTACCGCATTAAAGGCATTCTTGACTAACATCAATTCATCGCGGCCAGTCACGAAGGTAACTAACGCTCTTGGCCGTTACAGCGTGTATTTAAAGCAAACCTGATTTGCACCATTATACTGGAGCTACTAGAGCTACTCTTATTTGACAGACAGTGAAATTTGAGTAGACATTTTTTCCGTTATAGAAACGCGCCTATCAACTTTCACTTGTGTCTTACAACTCCTTCTTGGTATTGCGTTTTTTTTTTCGATCAGTGTACATCGAAAGGCTGTTTTGCTCAGATACAGTCGGAAGTCATATAAAATAGGTCCTCACGATGGGTGCTTACTTCAGTTAAAACCTCCGGGCTGAGAGCCCGTGGTCGATATGTAGGGTATCCGAGGAGGAATGGTCAATACAGAGAAAGACAGAAACGATCATTATAAGCAAAAAAGTCCAGTAAACTTGGACTCTAAAATACAAATCTTAAGAGCTAGGAGCACTTATTCATCTTCGCTACTGTGAAACACATCCCCCCTACTGAACATGTAGTCACACCTGTTTAGGATTGCATTTTAGAGCCCATTTTTACTGGACCATTTTGTTTAGAATGATCGTTCCTGCCATACCCCTCGATATCCATCATTCTTCCTGAGGTTCCCAGAATAAAACTACTCCCTGACGGGAGTTTTTCACGCGTCCAGATGACTAGGAGGGACGGCACAAGATACAGTGTATCAGAAAAGTGTTCGACCACCCTAATTGTTCTTGAAATGTGAAGTTCTCTTGGAACATTTGAGGCCCACGAGAAGGAATTGCCGGTCCATTCTGTAGTGTGAATATTGTCTGACAATGTACCTCAAGCTGATCGCTGTATGACACAATTAACTACGCGCAATGTATAATTGCATTGAAACTTCCTGGCAGATTAAAACTGTGTGCCCGACCGAGGCTCGAACTCGGGACCTTTGCCTTTCGCGGGCAAGTGCTCTACCAACTGAGCTACCGAAGCACGACTCACGCCCGGTACTCACAGCTTTACTTCTGCCAGTACCTCGTCTCCTACCTTCCCAACTTTACAGAAGCTCTCCTGCGAACCTTGCAGAACTAGCACTCCTGAAAGAAAGGATATTGCGGACACATGGCTTAGCCACAGCCTGGGGGATGTTTCCAGAATGAGATTTTCAATCTGCAGCGGAGAGTGCGCTGATATGAAACTTCCTGGCAGATTAAAACTGTGTGCCCGACCGAGACTCGAACTCGGGACCTTTGCCTTTCGTGGGCAAGTGCTCTACCAACTGAGCTACCGAAGCACGACTCACGCCCGGTACTCACAGCTTTACTTCCGCCAGTACCTCGTCTCCTACCTTCCCAACTTTACAGAAGCTCTCCTACGAACCTTGCAGAACTGGTTGCAGAACTCAGTTGGTAGAGCACTTGCCCGCGAAAGGCAAAGGTCCCGAGTTCGAGTCTCGGTCGGGCAGACAGTTTTAATCTGCCAGGAAGTTTCACATCAGCGCACACTCCGCTGCAGAGTGAAAATCTCATTCTATATTTGCATTGTAAGACACCACAGCATGCAGTCACTTTATTATTCGGGCATATGTCGTGTAGGCGGCGGTGGTGCTAGCTGTAGAGCGAGCAGTTCAAATGTTGTTAACACGCATGGTGCACAGTACGATGGGGCGGAAAGGAAACAATACGTCACTTGAAAAAATACAACTTCCTATTTTCCATCACGCTTAAGGCTGTTCAGCAAGGCAGATTGCCGCTTTGTTACAAATGAGTGAGAGTACTGTAGGAGACATTATACGAAGATTCGACAGAGAAGATAGAAGTGAAGATAAACAAAAAACAGGGCGACCAAATAAGCTGAGTAGAAGAGAGGAAACCGAAGTAATAAGAAACGTTACAGCAAATCCAAGGTTGTCGGCAACGAAAATTGCTGCCTCAGTGCAGCAGGAATATGGGAATGACGTGTACTCTGAAACAGTCCGACGAATTATCAGACGAGACGGGTATAATGGTCGAGTAAACAAGAAGAAGCCTACGATAAATGAGAGGAATAGAAAGAAACGACTAGACTTCACGAAGCAGCACGTGAATAATCGTGTCAGTTGGTGGGAGGAAGTGCCGCGCGGGATTAGCCGAGCGGTCTCAGGCGCTGCTGTCATGGACTGTGCGGCTGGTCCCGGCGGAGGTTCGAGTCCTCCCTCGGGCATGGGTGTGTGTGTTTGTCCTTAGGATAATTTAGGTTGAGTAGTGTGTAAGCGCAGGGACTGATGACCTTAGCAGTTAAGTCTCATAAGATTTCACACACATCTGAACAATTTTTTGGTGGGACGAAGTAATGTTTGCCGATAAATGTGAAGTGCAGATGTTCTCCTGAAACGGAAGACCTTTGACTTGGAGAATACCATGTGAAGAACTTCAATCGAAGCATCTACAACCCACAGTTAAACACGGAGGTGGACTATCATGATTTGGGGTTCCATGTCGTCGTCTGGGGCAGGCGAATTAACATTCATTGAAGGTTCAATGGACAAGCATAAGTATCTGACCGTCCTAAAAGAGAAATTACCGCAAAGTACTACTAGTTTAGAGCTTTCGAGGACGTTAAAATTGTCTCAAGACAATGATCTGATGCATAAAGCGGATATTGTGAGATTATGGACGCTGTATAATTGCCCTAAAGTTTTGGATACCCCTTCTCAGAGTCCAGACTTGAACACAATAGAAAATCGTTGGAGTGAATTGAAGCGAAAAGTACGACAAATGCCAGTGACATCAAAACAATCTTGAAAGGAACGAATACTGGTAGAATGGTGACAAATAAGTCCTGATTATACGTGAAAGCTCGCTCACAGCATGCCTAAACGCTTGGAACAAGTGATTAAGCAAAAAGGACTGCATACAAGATATTAAAATGTACAAGGTTGTGATTGTTACACTTGCCGCCCGAGAACTTTTGTGGCTCCGATAGGGGGTATGTTTCTTTATGTATTATTGTTTATGTTGTTTGAGTAAAGTTTGCAAATAAGAAAATACTGTTCTGTTATTTATTACATAGTCCTATACCATTTTGTGCCGAGACTACTCCTGTCATATGTGATGCCTGTATATAATGAAGTAAAAATAAAACATAAGACTGGTGGCCTAATACTTTTGTGAGTCACTGAATGGCGAAAAGTAAAACTAGAGGAGACAGAAGACCCATCATAGGTCGTGGAGTCGGGGCAGTCCGTCTTAGAACATTGCATACGCGTGGCGAACCCACTTCACCGTGGTTCGTTTCCTATCAT
Source organism: Schistocerca cancellata (assembly GCF_023864275.1). Lineage (NCBI taxonomy): Eukaryota > Metazoa > Arthropoda > Insecta > Orthoptera > Acrididae > Schistocerca > Schistocerca cancellata. The sequence goes on along the minus strand of NC_064630.1, from coordinate 251,690,022 downwards.
TCGCTTTGTACACTGGGTGCAAGCACACGGCAATCAGTTTCCTCTCGCGCCATCAAGCAGGCAAGATCTTGATGAGGGCTGGCCAACAGGCGAGTGGGCCTGCCACGTGGCAAAGGAAACACGGACTCGACACAGCTTCGTTATAACGTAGCGCCACTAATGAGCCTGGCAAGCGTTGGAATCTCTTTTCCTTGTTTTCTAGGGAGAAAGTGCGTGCTGCATGCCTAGGACTCATCAAGTATTACCACACCAGCATAGGATTCTGTGTAACGAATAGTAAACTGGTAACTGAGTATCGAATGTAGCCGAACGTCACTCATTTAGTTGTGAAACTGTAAATTTCTGTGGATGGATAGCTGATGAAACAATGCTCACATTCAGTCTGCAGCTAAAACGATACTGACGAAGAGACATATTTTGGACTTAACTAATGAAAAAGATTTATGTTAACGAGCGTTACAACTGATTATAATGGTCAACTTTCTTCATAATTAACAAAAATTCTTCAATCCAGCTACGCTGTCGCATGTTGCCGAAATGTTCGATTTTGTATACGTTTTGGCCAGATATCGAATAATTCTCTCGCTTAAATTATATATTTCCCACCTGTAGATATTCCAAACACTTCTGATTGCCAAAAACTATTTTCCTGTTAAAATATTTTTATCATTAAAATCGATCCATTTCGTAATATCCATCTTGAAAATTAGTATTCACAATTGTAAACTTAAGTGGTCTTAAAAGCAAGTTTACTGTAAACGTAATATTGTTACAGTTCAGTTTTCATGCAAGCAAAATTTCTGTTTTAACTTCTAATTTTTCTGATTTCTTGTGTCGATAATTAAGTACATTCTATAAAACAACAGGAAGCTTCTACTTTTCATATCGTCAAAATTTTCAACCTTTGTTATGAACCATTAAAACCATAAATTTTTACTTAATAATTATATTCAGAAAAACAGATGCGTTAATATTAATTTGGAGTGTATCCTGTTCTAGAATGTACTGGAAGCTGGACTCGAAATATATTATATATTTTTGGCGCCAAGTGCGTCCGAGTAGCGTCAGACAGGTTAAGAGTTGGATAAGAAAGCGTAAGAGTGGGTTTAGCATCTGCTGAGTTTGGGACATGTTGCTCTCTGGTCGACTCTGTACTTTGTATGGGTCAAGCAAGTTGCACTCTGCATATCCCAAAACTGTCGAATATGTGTTGCTAAATTGTTTCAAGAACATGTAAATGAAAGAAGAAAATGGTTAAAAGCAACATAATGTTCCTGCGACTTGTCATTTAAATGAACCCTGGACAAATTATTTTCGATAGGTTATACAGAAACAAAGGAAGCAGCCCTATTACTGGGAGAAACTTTGCAAGATAAATACTATTTAGCTGAAAATAAAATGCATTCGCGCTTACTGTACAGAGTCTCCCAAAAAACACCGACGAATTTTCAGAGACAGGTTCCCTACAAGAAAACAAGAAAAAAGGTCTAGTAAACATTGCCTTTAAGATGTATACCTAACAATGAGCACTTGCTTATCTTCGGTACTATGAAACAGGTCTCTTCTACTCCAAGGACTTCGCTCTTCTTATTTTGAGAGGAGGTAGTATCGACCAAATCAAGAAAAAAGTAGGCCTGATGCGTATTTTGAGGTATGAGCACTAGCTCAGCTTCTCTAGTGTGAAACACGTTTCTTCTCCTGAACAAGTGGTCATAGCAGAAAGTTATTTATTTTAGAGCCCATGCCGGCCGTTGTGGCAGAGCGGTTCTAGGCGCTACAGTCCAGAACCGCGCTGCTGCTACAGTGGCAGGTTTGAATCCTGCCTCGGGTATGGATGTGTGTAATGTCCTTAGGTTAGTTAGGTTTAAGTAGTTTCTAAGTCTAGGGGACGGATGGCCCCAGATGTTAAGTCCCATAGTGCTTAGAGCCATTTGAACATTTTTTTTTTTTTTAGAGCTCATGTTTACTATAAATTTTTTCCGTGTTTTGGTGTAAAGAACCTGTTCCTAAAGGTTGTCGGTGTTTTTTTGGAGACACCCTGTGTATATTTTAAAGTTGTGGATATTACAATGTACACTCCTGGAAATGGAAAAAAGAACACATTGACACCGGTGTGTCAGACCCACCATACTTGCTCCGGACACTGCGAGAGGGCTGTACAAGCAATGATCACACGCACGGCACAGCGGACACACCAGGAACCGCGGTGTTGGCCGTCGAATGGCGCTAGCTGCGCAGCATTTGTGCACCGCCGCCGTCAGTGTCAGCCAGTTTGCCGTGGCATACGGAGCTCCATCGCAGTCTTTAACACTGGTAGCATGCCGCGACAGCGTGGACGTGAACCGTATGTGCAGTTGACGGACTTTGAGCGAGGGCGTATAGTGGGCATGCGGGAGGCCGGGTGGACGTACCGCCGAATTGCTCAACACGTGGGGCGTGAGGTCTCCACAGTACATCGATGTTGTCGCCAGTGGTCGGCGGAAGGTGCACGTGCCCGTCGACCTGGGACCGGACCGCAGCGACGCACGGATGCACGCCAAGACCGTAGGATCCTACGCAGTGCCGTAGGGGACCGCACCGCCACTTCCCAGCAAATTAGGGACACTGTTGCTCCTGGGGTATCGGCGAGGACCATTCGCAACCGTCTCCATGAAGCTGGGCTACGGTCCCGCACACCGTTAGGCCGTCTTCCGCTCACGCCCCAACATCGTGCAGCCCGCCTCCAGTGGTGTCGCGACAGGCGTGAATGGAGGGACGAATGGAGACGTGTCGTCTTCAGCGATGAGAGTCGCTTCTGCCTTGGTGCCAATGATGGTCGTATGCGTGTTTGGCGCCGTGCAGGTGAGCGCCACAATCAGGACTGCATACGACCTAGGCACACAGGGCCAACACCCGGCATCATGGTGTGGGGAGCGATCTCCTACACTGGCCGTACACCACTGGTGATCGTCGAGGGGACACTGAATAGTGCACGGTACATCCAAACCGTCATCGAACCCATCGTTCTACCATTCCTAGACCGGCAAGGGAACTTGCTGTTCCAACAGGACAATGCACGTCCGCATGTATCCCGTGCCACCCAACGTGCTCTAGAAGGTGTAAGTCAACTACCCTGGCCAGCAAGATCTCCGGATCTGTCCCCCATTGAGCATGTTTGGGACTGGATGAAGCGTCGTCTCACGCGGTCTGCACGTCCAGCACGAACGCTGGTCCAACTGAGGCGCCAGGTGGAAATGATATGGCAAGCCGTTCCACAGGACTACATCCAGCATCTCTACGATCGTCTCCATGGGAGAATAGCAGCCTGCATTCCTGCGAAAGGTGGATATACACTGTACTAGTGCCGACATTGTGCATGCTCTGTTGCCTGTGTCTATGTGCCTGTGGTTCTGTCAGTGTGATCATGTGATGTATCTGACCCCAGGAATGTGTCAATAAAGTTTCCCCTTCCTGGGACAATGATTCACGGTGTTCTTATTTCAATTTCCAGGAGTGTAATAATACAGCTTCGTAATATGTTGTTGTTGTGGTCTTCAGTCCTGAGACTGGCTTGATGCAGCTCTCCATGCTACTCTATCCTGTGCAAGCTTTTCCATCTCCCAGTAGCTACTGCAACATACATCCCTTTGAATCTGCTTAGTGTATTCATCTCATGGTCTTCCTCTACGATTTTTACCCTCCACGCTGCCCTCCAATACGAAATTGGTGACCCCTTTGATGCCTCAGAACATGTCCTACCAACCGATCCCTTCTTCTAGTCAAGTTGTGCTACAACCTTCTCTTCTCCCCAGTCCTATTCAATACCTCCTCATTAGTTATGTGATCTACCCATCTAATCTTCAGCTTTCTTCTGTAGCACCACATTTCGAAAGTTTCTATTCTCTCCTTGTCCAAACTATTTATCGCCCATGATTCACTTCCATACATGGCTACACTCCATACAAATACTTTCAGAAACGACTTCCTGACATTTAAATCTATACTCGATGTTAACAAATTCCTCTTTTTCAGAAACGCTTTCCTTGCGATTGTCAGTCTATATTTTATATCCTCTCTACTTCGACCATCAGTTATTTTGCTCTCCAAATAGCAAAACTCCTTTACTACTTTAAGTTTCTCATTTCCTAATCTAATTCTCTCAGCATCACCCGACTTAATTCGACTACATTCCATTATCCTCGTTTTGCTTTTGTTGATGTTCATGTGATATCCTCCTTTCAAGACACTATCCATTCCGTTCAACTGCTCTTCCAAGTCCTCTGTTGTCTCTGACAGAATTACAATGTCATCGGCAAACCTCAAAGTTTTTATTTCTTCTCTATGGATTTTAATACCTACTCCGAATTTTTCTTTTGTTTCCTTCACTGCTTGCTCAATATACAGATTGAATAACATCGGGGAAAGGCTACAGCCCTGTTATAATATATGGACATTCAAGTAAAAGGGATCTGCATTATAATCGTATGTTCTCCAAAGTAAATGGAGTAGACGCACTAACGGGACTCGTTACAGTTGATAATATTAACTGCATTGACTGGAAAGAGGAAAGATGCGATAGAGGTGTGCAAGTAAGCACAAGCGCGTGATATGCGTGTAGCCGTGGACGAGGCTCATTCAGCTGCGACATGAGGCGAGGCAGAATCGGTCATCTTCGGCTAATTCCGCAAAGCTATGAGAAATTTATTCGCGCTCTCTCTCTCGCACACCGTAGCAGTGTGTGGACCGCTGTGGTGGGCGGCACGCCTGCAGTCTTGTCTCCTCAACTCGAGCCGAAGGCAGCGGGCCAGGGCGGGTCTTCAGAGGTTCTCGCTGTGAGTAGTGAGTGGTTGACTGCCCGCTGCCTGCTGGCCCTGTGTAGGGCTGGCCGCCGCCGCACGGAGAGACACTGTAGGCCCACCCAGCCTGGCTGGTCATATCTGTTATCTGCTGCCGCCTGAGCGGGCACTGGACGCAGGCTTGCCTAGTTGAACACACGCTATACCTGGTGGCCCACAGCATCAGAGCCACATAACACAATACTGGCAGCTGCCTTAGCTCTCATCGAAGAGAATACTTCGAAATATTTAGGATACGCAGCGGTCCAGAGCTTCTAAATATAGCCGGCCGGGGTAGCCGAGCGGTTCTAGGAACTACAGTTGGAACCGCTACGGTCGCAGGCTCGAATCCTGCCTCGGGCATGGATGTGTGTGATGTCCTTAGCTTAGTTAGGTTTAAGTAGTTGTAAGTCTAGGGGACTGATGACTTCAGAAGTTAAGTCCCATAGTGGTCAGAGCCAGCTTCTAAAAATATTAAAATAAATATTATTAACTTGCAAAAACACCAAAATGGGCACCATTCAGCAGATGCAGCCAAACTAGCATAGAGGGCACAAGTATCAGACTTGTAAAGGCAACTGGGGCCTAAAGAAGTCTGCTAGCATTAAACTTTAAATTGAGAAAGAAATTTCTGGGAATCTACCTTTTGTCAACAGCTGGCCGCGGGGAAAAGAAGATACTCGAAGTGCTTGAGATGTATTACAGAAGCATATCCAAAATTAAGTGTGCTGATAGCAAATGAGGAGATTCTCCGCATAATTGGCGAGGAAATGAATGAGAAGGAAGAGGATAATACGGCACGTGTTAGGATATCCAAAAGTAACTTGCTTCGTACTAGATGGCAGACCGAGCGAGGTGGCGCAGTGGTTATCACACTGGACTCGCATTCGGGAGGACGACGGTTCTATCCCGCGTCCGGCCATCCTGATTTAGGTTTTCCGTGATTTTCCTAAATCGCTCCAGGCAAATGCCGGGATGGTTCCTTTGAAAGGGCACGGCCGACTTCCTTCCCCGTCCTCCCCTAACCCCATGAGACCGATGACCTCGCAGTTTGGTCTCTGCCCCCAAAACAACCCAACCCATCTGGATGGCAAAAATTGTAAGCGGATACAGAGTTTGGAATCTATATTGCAAACAACTGAGGGTACTTGGTGCAGATAATACTCTGAGATGAAGGGATTGGCACAGAAGAAAAGTGGGCAGAACTCGCAACAAATGGGGACCGTTTCAATTTACGTTGCTCAGTACATGAAGAGAGAAAAAAGAGAACTAATACAATATGTATGAACTAATGCTCATAGCTCTCAAGGTATGAACTTCAGAGCCCACGTTTACTGGACTTTTTTCCTTGTTTCGGTCCATGTTCCTCACAGAATAAGGAAAGCAAGGAGCTTGGAGTAGAAGATATTCGTTTCACAGTATCGAAGATCAGGAGGTACAAACAGCTGTTAATGCATGCATTTTAGAGCCCACTTTTGCTAGGCCTTTTTGCTTCGAAAGATCGTTCCCGTCATATGCCGAATATTAACCATTCCCATTGGAAAAAGTCTCAAAAACTTGTAATGGTTTTGCAGGGTATATGTATATGAAGATGGTAACTGTTCTCGAAAGAACGGATACCAATGATGACCGTGCAGCTTCTCTAGAATAAATGATAATTAATTGAAATCCTCAGCTACCGACAGGTGTTGTTGATATACCTGGATGGGGACAGCTGTAAATGTGTGCCCCGACTGGGACTCGAACCCGGGACCTCCTGCTTACATGGCAGACGATCTACCCGTCCGAGCCACCGAGGACACAGATGAATAACGGGACTGCAGAGACTTAACCCATGCACGCTTCCCAACTGTCCACAATCCACATACGTACGTAATGTACCATATAGGTATTAATGTGCGAATGCGCACAAGATTGCCCGAACTATTACGGGAATCGACACCTTAGTGTGCGCGAGTAATGAGTAGATGGGCAAATACCTATGAGGTACATTACGTATGTAGATTGTGTCCAGTTGGGAATGTGGGTCTCACGGGAAGCGTGCACGGGTTAAGCCCCTGCAGTCGCCCTATTCATCTGTGTCCTAGGTAACTCAGATGGATAGATCGTCTGCCATGCAAGCAGGAGATCCCGGGTTCGAGTCCCGGTCGGAGCACACGTTTTCAGCTGTCCTCATCGAGGTATATCAACAACACCTGTCGGCAGCTGAGGGTTTCAATTAATTATCATTTTTTGCAGGGTATATTGGGCTGAGAAATAACAGCTCAGAAAAAAATTCTATACGCTGCACCGTTTCCCAGTCAATCATCACTGTAGTTAGCTAAACAGGCTGGGGCGTGAGCAAATTCAAGCGGCCCACCAGATACAGCTATTGTCAGTTAGTCATGTAGCGTAGATTATAGCCCACGAGACTGTTCAGCCTTTGACTCGGATTCGATCCTTACTACTGTCACATGTCCAGTTTTTGCATGGCTCTCTGGTTCGGTTTTGGGAAACAAAACGAAGAACACGTTTGGCGACACCATCTCTGGCGGGCCGCTTGAACAGACGCACGCAACGGCCTGATTGGCTAGTGACAAGCGTTACTTAGGAGTACCACGGCATACAACCTCCTCAAGTAATTTATACAGCAGGGATACGGTAAATCACGTTGAAGGCCCACCTCGAAGCTAAATACTGCAACAGTAACTTCTGAACGCAACTTGCCTCACTAGAAAATCAAAAGCTACAGCCTGAAAGCAGGTGAGGCGTGCAGCTCCGACAACAGATTTTCCCGGGAGCAGTCAATTTAACGGCTGAGCAGTCGGTAATTGCAGGAGGAGAGGTGGAAGCATGAACAGCCTGTGACAAGGACGCCTCCCGGCAAACCAAACAACAAACGGGTTTGGTGTAATTAGGGGGAATACATAAATAAACAGAGGTAATTTGGTTGTCAAGAATGGGTAGCCTCAAGAGGCGTCCTCCACCCCAACTCTTAAGATAATCAAGGAGGTTCTATTAGCGCTTGCAAATACTTCGCATGAAATGAAAAATAAAAGATATCAGTGATTTTACAGAATAATCATGCGGGTGTAAAGAGTTTGCAGCTGCAGATATTCGATATGGCATAAGTTTGACAAGCTGGCAGTTGACTTGCAGAGACTTTTGTTTACACAGCTTTTCAAAATAGCCACGGCTTATTTTCCAATGTCAGGAAATTTTTATTCTAAACGGTACAACGGATCTAGAAAATTATCCAAAGCTGACGAGTAATCTGTAAACGGGTGTCCGTTTTAATTTTCCGCCTGCTAACACATTCAAAACTGCTATCTTTTTTCTTCGGTTGCGTAGGTTAATTGTCAATTTGTAGCAGATTTAATGAATAAATACAGCGGTCAAGCATCTTAGACGCACACATTTAGCATCACTTTAAATCCCATACTTTATAAATTAGGAAATATGCTTGCTTGTATGTATTTTCACTTCGGTACTGGTAGACTGGCGTAGCCAAAAAGGTAAAAACTGGCTCTGAGCACTATGGGACTCAACATCTGAGGTCATCAGTCCCCTAGAACTTAGAACTACTTAAACCTAACTAACCTAAGGACACCCGCCCGAGGCAGGATTCGAACCTGCGACCGTAGCAATCACGCGGTTCCGGACTGAAGCGCCTAGAACTCACGGCCACCGGGGCTGGAAAAGGTAAAAAAGTGAAGAAACTGCCCTCTCCTCCTCCCCCTCCCCAGGAAAAGTTTTACATTTGCTCACAAAGATTTAAAGCAGAACTAAAAATTTAAAAAAAATATTACTTCACTAATGCATATTTATTTCATATTTTATTTGAAAATTATTACGTTTAAATTTTTACGATGCATTACTTCTAAATGTTAGTATTGAAAACATCGTGGTACACAAACTCTAACATTGCGGTCTTTGTATCACCATCTGCTTTCTTTCCTTATCCGCTTCCCAGTCTCTTTCTTTCCTGTGTCAGAACAAACAATACAGTAGCATGTGGCGTATACTCCGTTGCAAGTGGGTGGTACCTTTCGTGTACAATGGCAATCAAAATTTCTGTCTAGGCTAGTGATTGGCTTTGTTTTCCATGATCAAACGTTTGCTCCTGCAGCTACGAACTCCATGCTAACTTTTTTTAAAGATTCCACTAGAGATATATTTTGCTTGGTGACATTCTCGTACAACATAAAGCCGTTCACAGTAGATATCAGGAAAACTGAAAGAAAAGTTTTTTCTAACACTTACATTGTTTTACTTAGGAATGGATAGTAGCTGTAAAGTTGATTGACACGGTCTAAACCAGTCTTGTTCCTGTTATAGTCTATGACAAAGTTGGGCTTTATTGTTATTGTAAAATCTCATTTTGAACGTACAGAAACATCTTCGGTGGTTATCTGATGTTTTGTGGAGAGCTAATATACATTACGTTTCCCTTCCTTAAAAAAACATGTTCTCTTCACTAAAAAATATCATTTTTCTTTAGTTACCTTGTTATGAAGCTTGTAGGTAGCTTCTTTTGTTCTTCGTAACAGGCCAAACAAGTAGTTTCTGATGTTACTACAACAAGTTCGGTAAATGCACATTTGTAAATTGTCTCCTGCAGTATCTAGCGAACAAAATATGAACTCTTACGGCTACACTGCACCCGAGAATCATGTAGCATGCAACACGTTTCAGAGAATGGAAAGGCCGCGCCCGTGCATGGTAGTGTTGAATGTGTTAATAAATGGACGCCTGAATTGGACGCAGCCGCACTTTTGTTAAAGACGATCCATGTGAATGCAGCCCAACATATCAACATAGCGGATGAAAAGATTGAGTGACGGCAGTGTACGAGACAGCTGGCGTCGTAGACGTCATATAAGAATGGGTACACCAGGTTTTACGTGAACAGCTAACTATATACGAGCTGGAAACTGGAACTATTGCGTTGTTAACGTGAGGAAAACACTTTATCCATTTCACAGCAAACAGAATGCACATGAATTTTACACCGATTTGTTGCTGTGAGTGGGTCGTGCGTCGACCATTCCCTACCAGAAAAGCGACATCAACTAAAACTCTGCACAAAAGCTGTTAACCCTGCTGCACAATAGTGGGAAGTTGATTTAAAAGGTATGATCACTCTTTTCGTGGAAACGAAAAGTATTTTTCTGAACGATCAATCATCAAAGAATAAAACAGTAAGAGGGAGTAACAAGAAAGCTTTCTGCATTATCATATATAAAGTCAGAAGCCAGCCGAGGTGGCCGAGCGGTTCTAGGCGCTACAGTCAGGAACCGTGCGACCGCTACGGTCGCAGGTTCGAATCCTACCTCGGATATGGATGTGTGTGATGTCCTTATGTTAGTTAGGTTTAAGTAGTTCTAAGTTCTAGGGGACTGATGACCTCAAGTTAAGTCCCATTGTGCTCAGGGCCATCTGAACCACTCTGTAAAGTCAGAAACGGAACCAAATCTTCCATTCAGTCTCTCGTAGACCTGTCTGGGGTTCAAGCAAAAGGCAGGAGAAACTTTTAATTACGTATTTAAAATTTTTGTTATGTATACGAATGCTACTGTACCACTGTCTGATTGCCGAACAGAGATAGTGATACAAACGCATCCGGTATTGAAAAACAACTAAGATTCCTCAGAGCCAAGAAGGTACCAAGCCCTGAGGAAATTTAGGTTGGACTTCGTTTCGAATATGCAGCGGAATGAGCTCCTTTCCTGGACCATATCTATCGAGAAATTTTTGCAAAGCAAATAGACCCAGGTGAATCGAAAATATGGGAAAATATTTCAGTATACAAAGGAGTAAAAGATAGGATGCACAGAACTACAAATCAATATGGATTATATCTATCTTATGCACCATCTAAGAAAATGCGCTAAGCTTAAAAATGACTTTCCTCGAGGAAAAAAATTTTCACTCGATCAACCAGAACCCGTTCACAAAAACCACTTGTGCGAAACACGGTTTTCTCCATTGGTATACAACATCTTGTAAACAATAGCTGAAGGTGGACAGGTAGATTCTGCCTTACTAGATTTCCAAAACGCCCTATCGAAGATTAATAAGCAAAATACAATCATACGGAGTATTGTCACACATGTGAAATCGCCTTGATAAATATTTGGCTAATAGAATCCAGTACTTTTATTGGTAGACAAATTTTCTAGAGAGACGAAAGTAACAGAGTGTGCCGCAAGGAAATTTATCAGGATCTCAAAAGTTCTCATTATACATCAGATAGTATCAACTGCACTATGAGATATTTCGCTGACTATTCTGTAGTGTATATGATGTTCGTAAGGAAATGCAAGAAGACTTGGACGAAATTTCCACTTGGTACAATGATGGGAGCACTCTTTAATTTGGGGCTAAATGGAAAGGGGGCACTCTTTAATTGTGGCTAAATGGAAAACAATGTCTACAACGAAGAAATTTTTAGTGGGTATGTTAGAGAGTAGTTTAATTCGTAAAGTTGTAAAAAACAATGTAAGGGTAACACTAGAATGGGATATGAAATAGGACGACCACATTAAATGAGATTTAGGGGAATCGAATGGAAAATTTATACGTTTTGCAAGGACTCTGGGAAGGGCACTGCATCAGTACAGCAAGTTGTTTATAATTAGTATCTCCATTGTGCTAATTCCACAACAGTTTGCTGAATTAATGAAAAACGGCTCCACTTTCTGTTGAGAACTGTATTAAGTCAACTATCGGCTTCGGCTTTTATGTTAGGCCATTACGATTTCACTGGACATGTAAAATTTTTAATAATTCTGGATTGTACTTCTATCATTGCGACGTTCTTCCTCTATATCAGAGTTTTTCAAAACAGCTTGAAAATGGCCTAATTAAAGGTCGAAATCGGTAATCGACTCATTAAATGCTCAACAGCAGCTGGAGCGGTTTTTCATCAGTTTTCACATAAGACCCTAGTTCGACCAATTCTAGCGCATTTCTGGAGCGTTGGAAGTCCTTATTAAATAGATATGATAATGAAAATAGAGTAAACTCAGAGAAGCGCTCGTGGGACTGTAACAGGATGATATAGCCAATGCGTATTTAACAGCAATGGCTGAAGAGTTCAATTGGGTATCCTTGCAAGAAAAACGACGTAGTTCCGGTTAAGCGTCTTTGGGTAAATTCAGAGAACATTTATTCCAAGGAGACTGTGTCACCATTCTGCTGCCACTGTCGTATACGTCCTGTAGAGAAATTTGTGGTTGCGAAACGCTTTTGCTCCAGTGAAAAGATTCGGGGTGTCAATGGCGATGGCGAAATATCTAGGATTTTAATGAAATATATATTGTGAGAGTTTGTGCCAGAGGTGAGAGGAGAGGGATATTTTGCAGAACTTCTTGAAGTGCTCTTCACGGATAGACCCTACTTGCTGGCAGAATGTTCGATGAAGTGGATTCACTTAGTAGGGGACTACGTCGAAATACAAGTGATTTTTTTCTCTCTTCCTGCCCAAAGCGAGTAGTTTCCTCTGCTCCGAACGTACTCTGACGCGACTGTCCCATAATTTAAGTCGCGGCAATGCAGATACTGCGGCAACAGCACAAAGAAATAAATCTGCGGTTAAAAGTGCTGCTCAGGAGTGAGTCTAAGAATATCAGCGTGGTACCTGCAAGGGAAAATCCCACCGTTCTCCGAAGCATCTCGGAATGCAATAAAAACGGTAAAATAAGCCGCCGGAATTCAATCTGGAGCCGCAGATTGCTCGCGCAGCGCCATCACTTCGATGCCTCCAGACGGGTTCTCAGCTCGCTTACACTGCAGACGCCGCCTCGTCTCACTTAACTTTTTGCTAGCATCCTGCGATTGGGTATTGTGCTTCGCCCCGTCAGCAAGGACGTCCTTAGTGTAGACTAGGGATACTCTACCCCGGTCAGCACTCTCTCTCTCTCTCTCTCTCTCTCTCTCTCTCTCTCTCTCTCTTGATTAGCCTTTTTCCCCCTTTCTCTGGGCTGTCCTGTCAGTGAATCACCAGCCTGAAGGTCAATTAAAGGGGAAAAAGTCTGGCGGGCGTAGCTCCGTGTCCAACGCGTTCCAACCGACTCACTGCGCCCCTGCGGGCAGCGGGCAGCAGCCAGCGAACAATGCAGCAGAGAGAAAGAACGAGAGAGAGAGGGGGGGGGGGGGGACGAGAAAGAGGCGAGCAGGAGGAAGCTCGGAAGAACTGTCCGGCCATAGCCAGGCGCTTGCCGCGGGCTTAGAAACGCAAAGCGTTCCGTTCGACTCGCATCTCTCCTAATGACAGCTTGCTGAAAAACCGTAAAGTGGTGCGCTCCCTAAGGCGGGAGACTGCGACGCTGACCTGAAGTCTCCACAGCCCTCGTGGACGACACTAGGCCGCACCAGCTTCAATTGCAAAGGAACGGTTCCCTTCGGGAAATGAGATTGGCAGAAAACACAAAGCGGCAAAACGCCCATATGCAAAGAAGTAGAAGCATTCGTGACTGTGGGAAACATACCTGCCGCTTAAACGAAAATTATAGAGAGTCGTGTAGGAAAGAGAAGCACCTGTATTAATACACTCCTGGAAATTGAAATAAGAACACCGTGAATTCATTGTCCCAGGAAGGGGAAACTTTATTGACACATTCCTGGGGTCAGATACATCACATGATCACACTGACAGAACCACAGGCACATAGACACAGGCAACAGAGCATGCACAATGTCGGCACTAGTACAGTGTATATCCAACTTTTGCGGCAATGCAGGCTGCTATTCTCCCATGGAGACGATCGTAGAGATGCTGGATGTAGTCCTGTGGAACGGCTTGCCATGCCATTTCCACCTGGCGCCTCAGTTGGACCAGCATTCGTGCTGGATGTACAGACCGCGTGAGACGACGCTTCATCCAGTCCCAAACATGCTCAATGGGGGACAGATCCGGAGATCTTGCTGGCCAGGGTAGTTGACTTACACCTTCTAGAGCACGTTGGGTGGCACGGGATACATGCGGACGTGCATTGTCCTGTTGGAACAGCAAGTTCCCTTGCCGGTCTAGGAATGGTAGAACGATGGGTTCGATGACGGTTTCGATGTACCGTGCACTATTCAGTGTACACCAGTGGTGTACGGCCAGTGTAGGAGATCGCTCCCCACACCATGATGCCGGGTGTTGGCCCTGTGTGCCTCGGTCGTATGCAGTCCTGATTGTGGCGCTCACCTGCACGGCGCCAAACACGCATACGACCATCATTGGCACCAAGGCAGAAGCGACTCTCATCGCTGAAGACGACACGTCTCCATTCGTCCCTCCATTCACGCCTGTCGCGACACCACTGGAGGCGGGCTGCACGATGTTGGGGCGTGAGCGGAAGACGGCCTAACGGTGTGCGGGACCGTAGCCCAGCTTCATGGAGACGGTTGCGAATGGTCCTCGCCGATACCCCAGGAGCAACAGTGTCCCTAATTTGCTGGGAAGTGGCGGTGCGGTCCCCTACGGCACTGCGTAGGATCCTACGGTCTTGGCGTGCATCCGTGCGTCGCTGCGGTCCGGTCCCAGGTCGACGGGCACGTGCACCTTCCGCCGACCACTGGCGACAACATCGATGTACTGTGGAGACCTCACGCCCCACGTGTTGAGCAATTCGGCGGTACGTCCACCCGGCCTCCCGCATGCCCACTATACGCCCTCGCTCAAAGTCCGTCAACTGCACATACGGTTCACGTCCACGCTGTCGCGGCATGCTACCAGTGTTAAAGACTGCGATGGAGCTCCGTATGCCACGGCAAACTGGCAGACACTGACGGCGGCGGTGCACAAATGCTGCGCAGCTAGCGCCATTCGACGGCCAACACCGCGGTTCCTGGTGTGTCCGCTGTGCCGTGCGTGTGATCATTGCTTGTACAGCCCTCTCGCAGTGTCCGGAGCAAGTATGGTGGGTCTGACACACCGGTGTCAATGTGTCCTTTTTTCCATTTCCAGGAGTGTCTAAAGATCTCAGGTGGTAAACCAGTAATATACAAATAATGAAAACCTGGAAGGTGGAAGAAGTACGTAGAAGGGATACACAAGGGAAAAGAGCTTTATGATAATATTATGGAAAGACAAGAAGAAGTGGACGAAGCACTGAAAGACCTAAGTGAAAACAGGGTTAGCGACACCAACATGGGAAATGGCGGCAGGAATCTTGTGTTTTGCTGATGAATTATATAAAATCCGTGTGTAACAGCAATGCCAACATAAAAAGAAATAAGTGATTTATCATAAGGAAGCAATGGTACAACGCAGTATATAGCGGTATAAGTTTGAAATGGACGAGTATCAGAAAAAACAGAAAATGCTTCGTTTTTTTCAGATGACAAGTTGCAGAATGTGTGGTAGACATAACGGACCGCACACATAAATACACTGAAGTGCCGAAGAAACTGCTGCAGGAATACGTATTCAAATACAGAGATATGTAAACAGGCAGAATACGTCTCTGGGGTCGGAAATGCATATAGAAGACAACAAATGTCTGGTGCAGTTAGATCGGTTACCGCTGCTACAACGTGGCGTTATAATCGGCCCACGAGCGGTGGGACTCAGCATCTCCGAGGTAGCGATGAAGTGAGGATTTTCCCAAACTACCATTTCACGAGAGTACCGTGAATACCTGCAATCCGGTAAAACATCAACTCTCCGACATCTCTGAGGCCGGAAAAAGATCCTGCACGAGCGGGACCAACGACGACTGAAGAGGATCGTGCAACGTGACAGAAGTGCAATCCTTCCGCAAATTATTGCAGGTTTCAATGCAGGGCCATCAACAAGTGTCAGCGTGCAAACCATTCACGAAAAATCATCGATATGGGCTTTCGGAGCCGAAGGCCCGCTCGTTTATCTTTGATGACTGCACGACACAAAGCTTTACGCCTCGCCTGGACCCGTTAATGCCGACATCGGACTGTTGATGACTGGATACATGTTGCCTGGTCGCACGAGTCTCATTTCAAATTGTATCGATCGGATGGACGTGTACGGCTATGGAGACAGCCTCAGGAATCCATGGACCCTGCATGTCAGGTAGGGGAGTGTTCAAGCTGTTAATGGTGTGGGCACTGTGCAGTAGAGTGATATGGGACTCCTTATATGTCTAGGTACGACTCTGACAGGTGTCACGTAAGTAAGCATCCTGTCTGATCACCTGCATCCATTCACGTTCATTGTGCATTCCGACAGACTTGGGCAATTCCAGCAGGACAATACAACATCAGCCGGCCCGAGTTACCGTGCGGTTCTGGGCGCTACAGTCTGGAGCCGAGAGACCGCTACGGTCGCAGGTTCGAATCCTGCCTCAGGCATGGATGTGTGTGATGTCCTTAGGTTAGTTAGGTTTAATTAGTTCTGAGTTCTAGGGGACTGATGACCTCAGAAGTTAAGTCCCATAGTGCTCAGAGCCAATTCAACCATTTTTGAACCAATATGACATCCCACACGTCCAGAACTGCCACAGAGTGGCTCCAGGAAAACTCTTCTGAGTTGAAACATCGGCTGCCCACCAAACTCTCCAGACATGAACATTATTGAGCATATCTGGGATGCCTAGCAACGTGCTGTTCAGAAGAGATCTCCACCCCCTACACTCCTACGGATTTATGGACAGCCCTGCGGGATTCATGGTGTCAGTTCCCACCAGCACTACTTCAGACATTAGTCGAGTCCATGTCACGTGCGGCACTTCTGCATACTCTCGGGGGTGGGGGGGCCTACACGATATTAGGCAGATGTACCAGTTTCTTTGGCTCTTGCTGGCCGCTGTGACCGAGTGGTTAGAGGCACTTCAGTCCGGAACCGCGGTGCTGCTACGGTCCCAGGTTCGAATCCTGCCTCGGGCATGGATGAGTGTGGTGTCCTTAGGTTAGTTAGGTTTAAGTAGTTCTCAGTCTAGGGGACTGATGACCTCAGATGTTAAGTCCCATAGTGCTTAGAGCCATTTGATCCAGTCTTTGGCTCTTCAGCGTAGTAGCTTCATATGAGGTATGTGAAGAAATCCAAGCTGTATCAAAAAGAATCATCCGATTTAAAAAAATTCATAATTATTATGTTATTTGACGTACGTGCGTGAACAACGTACTGTTAGAAAGAGCAAACTCTCGAGTTTCTCATGGTTCTCGCTAGTACCAGCAGTGAGCGCCCACTTCAGTTCTAGTAAAAATGGTGTCTGGACAACAGAAAGCGTTTGTCTTCTACGTTTTACGCAGTGCGGGTCAATAATAACTGTTCAGCGTGGCTTTCGTTCTAGGTATGGTGGGCATCGTCCTACAGCACAGAGCATCAGATGATGGCATGAAAAATTCCGAGAAACAGATTGTTTGTGTAAAGACAAATCGCCGAGCCCTCCCCGAGTGTCTGACACAGACCTTGAACGCTGCCGCCATAGTTTCACAAGGAGTCCACAGAAATCTGTTCACCGTGCAGCTAGAAAACTCAATATGCCCCCAATGTCCGTCTGGCATGTGTTGCGTCGACGTTTAAACGTCAAACCATATAAAATTCAGCTACTGCAAGCTCTTCGTGGAGGTGACAAGCAACAACGTGTGGAGTTCCGTAATTTCGTTCTGGATAAAGTGGAGGGTGACGATTTTCTTCCACGTTTAGTGTTTAGTGACGAGGAAACATTCCATTGAAATGCAAAGATGAACTGTCATAATGTGAGAATATGGGATACGGGACAACGACATGAAGTTGTACAACATGAGAGGGACTCTCCAAAATTTGATGTGTTTCGTGCAGTTTCACGGGAAAAGGTGTATGGTCCATTTTTCTTTGCCGAGAACACTGTTACAGGAAGCACACATCTCGATACGCTTGAGAACTTTCTTTTCCTGCAGTTGGAGACTGATTCGAACGACTTCATTTTCCAACAGCACGGGGCACCACCACACTGGCATCTGGAAGTCCGAGAGTTTTTAAATCAATGATTCAGCCTTACATTACTAGCCTCCGAGGTCACCGGACCTTACTGTAGGTGATTACCTCTTGTGGAGGTGTATAAAAAACTCAGTTTATGTGTCTCCGTTACCACAACAATGAATGGACTGAGATATCGTATAACAGGAGCTGTGGAAGCTGCAACTAAAGAGATATTCGCTGGAGAGTGGGTACAGTTTGAATACCGTATTGAGATATGCTGTGCATCTCAAGGAGACCTATTGAATACCTATGAAAAGATATGAAAGAATACTTTTTGATTTTCGAGTTTATCAAAAACAAAATTCTTTGTATATTTTTATTAGTTTCAGAAATATAGACGCGCCAAATCGGATGATTCTCTTTGATACACCCTGTATATAACCATTTTGTATCCAAATTTCCTATCCTAGATCCAAATCTTTCAGCACATATTGAGTGTACAACACACTACACTTCAACTCATTGAAGTGTCTATAACTATATAGGAAAATCAATGTAAAATACATGACACCTAATTACCGTTTTTTTTGCACATGTGAATAACTTCTAGTCAAAAATTATATAAGTTACATAAGAGGTTAACATACGATAATCTTTTTCAGAAATAAAATAAACAAAAACCCCATATAGTGCGGAAATACGTTTGTGTAATGAAACTAAAAAACGGGGCCTTGCACAAGGCAATATTTCTCTCCGGTTTTCATTAGCAAGCATCGAAAATGTGAAGAGCTACAACATCCAAAAGATGATTACAGGTTACGGCTTTTCCTCCTTTGACGCATTTCGATTTGCGCCCGTAGTAGCAAGTGTTATTCGCCATTTCTGTTGCTAATAATGAGCAAATAAGTGCAATCTTTTTCAGTGCTAGCTCAAAACGTAAAAAAACACTGTTTTGTAGTGTCATGTCACTGTTCCGGTTTGTTGATGCCCATATCCGCAATAAGCTACGTTCACTCCATAGATATTCCTGTTCCAGGTTAAAGCCCTGGTAACTTCTCAAGGCAGATATCATATGCTGTAGTACAATTAGGCGTCCAGATGGCACAATAAACGGCCTTGCGCAACACGTCAGTGAGTACCGGGGTTAGTGAGCTAGAACACGGAGACGGACGTAGCAAGCTGCGTCAGTGCCCGGTCTCACCGATTCCTCGGCGAGGCAGTAAACCACAGCCGCCGAGCTGGCGTCACGTCGTCCGTGCTTTGTGTAGTCGGCCGGCAGACTCAGAGGAACGCGGCGGAATGCGGTACGTCACGGCTGGTGAGCGCACGCCGTGTGCTGTGTACCTAGCCAGGTGTTGGCCGAGGTGTCTGGCTACTGGTAAGTGCGCGGTCTACACTGCATACCTCTCCCCCTGCTGTCGTAAGCTGAAACACGGCCTAGCGCCGTCTGGGAGGTTCTACTGCTATGACGTACGTCTTTGTACCCCAGAGAGCAGCGGAAAGTCTCAAACACTATCTGATCAAAAGTATCCGGACATGACTATGTAATGCGGAATTGACCACTAGATGTCACTAGAGGGGAACTCGCCAGTGTAAAAGGAAGCGGGAAATACTGTACTGTCAGCACAGAAGCAGTAACAGCGGAATGGGTAGGTCAGTAGACTCTGTGGAGCTCGTTGACTTCTTACATGGAATTGTCACTAACAAGGGAACCTCCCCATCGCACCCCCCTCAGATTTAGTTATAAGTTGGCACAGTGGATAGGCCTTGAAAAACTGAACACAGATCAATCGAGAAAACAGGAAGAAGTTGTGTGGAACTATGAAAGAAATAAGCAAAATATACAAACTGAGTAGTCCATGTGCAAGATAGGCAACATCAAGGACAATCTCAGTTCAGGAGCGCCGTGGTCTCGTGGTTAGCGTGTGCAGCTGCAAAATGAAAGGTCCTTGGTTTAAATCTTCCCTCGAGTGAAAATTTTAATTTTTTATTTTCAGACAATTATGTGACGCACATGCCGTCACCAGTGTCGTATAGAATATATCAGACGTGTTTTCCTGTGGAGGAATCGGTTGACTTATGACCTTGCTATCAAATGTTATCGGTTTCCATTGGAGAGGCACGTCCTTTCGTCTACTAATCGCACGGTTTTGCGGTGCGGTCGCAAAACACAGACACTAAACTTATTTCAGTGAACAGAGACGTCAATGAACGAACGGACAGATCATAACTTTGCGAAAAAAAAGAAGTAAATTTTTCACTCGAGGGAAGACTTGAACCTAGGATCTCTCGTTCCGCAGCTGCTCACGCTAACCACGGGACCACGGCGCTCCTGCACCTACGTCGTCCATGTTGCTTATGATGCTTATGATGCGCATGGACTACTCAGTTTGTATACTTTGCTTTTTTTTTCATAGTTCCACACAACTTCTTCCTGTTTTCTCGATTGATCTGTGTTCAGTTTTTCAAGGCCTATCCACTGTGCCAACTTATAACTAAATCTGAGGGGGGTGCGATGGCGAGGTTCTCTTGTAAGTGTCACCTGAGTAACAAATCCATCAGGGACATTTCAACCCCTCTAAAGCTGCCAAAGTCGACTGTTGGTGATGTGACTGGAAACTGGAAGGAAAAACGCAGCTAAAATAGACCCGGAAGACCTCATGTGCTGACGTAAAGGAACCGTCGAAAATTTCAGAGCAGAGTTCTAAAATTTGATATGACATCAGCGGAAGGAATTGCCCGTGGATTCCAAAATGCTACCTGCAATCACGTAGGGAATTAAAAAGAATAGGGTACAATGTCCAAGCAGTTCCTCGTAAGCCACACATTTCTGTAGCTATCGTGAGCGACCTTGAGAAAATGTAAACAGCGACGCCACTGGACAGTGGACGCAGGGAACTAGTGATTTGGAGTGATAAATTACACTATAACCTGTGGAGATCGCCTGGAAGACTTGCGTTCGGCGATGGCAGGAAAACGTTACCTGCCGTCCGCCATAGTGACAACAGCAAAAGTACGGAGGTGGTGGTGTTATGGTATGATGGTGTTTTTCGTGGTTAGGCTTTTGGCCCTCTTATTGCGCTTAAGTAAATGCTGAAGATGGAGGGATGTGAACACATTTTGCAGCAGTGTGTAATGTGTGCGGCAGAGGAACAGTTCGGAGCGTTGGTTGTTTGCATGAACTTGACAATGCACCCTGTTACAAAGCAGCACCTGTGAGACAATGGCCGACCGGTCTAAGGTGCTGCAGTCATGGACTGTGCCGCTGATCCCAGCGGAGGTTCGAGCCCTCCCTCGGGCATGGTTGTGTGTGTTCGTCCTTGGTATAATTTAGGTTAAGTAGTGTGTAAGCTTAGGGACTGATGACCTTAGCTGTTAAGTCCCATAAGATTTCACACACATGTGAACATTTTTGAGACAATGATTTATGGGAACAGTGACATTTCGGAAATGGACTGGCCTGCCTAGAGTCCCGACCTGAAGCCAACGGAAAACCTCTGGGATGAGTTATAATGTTGTCTCCACTGCAGATCCCAGTATCTAACACCACTATCTTCTCTGGTTTTGGCTCTTGAACCAGAATGGGCTGTCGATCCTCTACAGACATTCAGACACTTCACTGAAAGTGACCACAGCAGAGTTGAAGCCGCCGTAAAGGCGAAGTGTGGACGGCTACACACACACACACACACACACACACACACACACACACACACACACACCATATTAATGCCCATTAGTAGAGACCGGTTATTTTTTATAAGATAGCTCATGTTCTTGCGCCAGTTACCGACACTGGTGTAGAAAACAAGCGCTCACAGGCGCGACCAGGAAACGGCATCTTACATGTCTGCCCGATCAGTTTCTTCTCTATACTGTTGCTCCAAGTCCAAAATTAAAAATACTTCTAATGATGATTACGTAAAGCAAATGCAGGCTGATGTACACGATCCAGCCATTCTGAGTTGGGCTCCCCACAGTTAAGCGTTTTTAACAATTTTTCCCTCATATTATTTCGAGTCATTGAATCTTAACTGACTTCTCCCCTAGCATATATAAAGGCCGTTCAGAAAGAAACGAGCCGGAGGCATAATTACAGAAACTACTATCTGTATGTTAGAAGTATTGACCCTGGCTGTTGCGACACTTGTCCCACTGTGACACAAGGCGGTGAATGGCTGTTAAATAAGATTCCCGGGGCTTCGATGTTAACCAGTTCCGCACGTACAGCTGGACGCCGTCGTCCGAGGTGAATCGCTTGTCCCTATGTTGACGTTCTTCTTTGACTAAGATGGCCCCCTTCTGATTCATTTCCTGCAGTACGGGACAACAGTGAATGCCCAGCGTTGCACGCAAACCTTGACCACCCTTCGCAAAGCCATCAAATAAAAACGACCAGTCAACTCATCTGTGGGGTCATTCTGCTCAATTCTGCAAAGCCTTATACGGCCAACATAGTCGCAGCACTCCTGCAGAAATTCAAATGGGAGGCTCTCGGCCACACTCCATACAGTCCGGACCTCTCTCCCTGTGATTACACCATTCTGGTCCCCTTAAAAAGGCTCTGAGGCGCAAACGATTCACCTCGGACGACGACGTCCAGCTGTACGTGTGGAACTGGTTAACATCGAAGCCCCGGGAATTATATGAGACAGTCATTCACCGCCTTGTGTCACAGTGGGACAAGTGTCTCAACAGCCAGGGTCAATACTTCTAACATACAGGTACTGGTTTCTGTAATTGTGTCTCCGGCTCGTTTCTTTTTGAACGCCCCTTATATTTCAGAGTGCTGTGGTAACGCATAGGACTCGTATTTCTTATGTCGGCGGTTCAGATCTCCATCCAACCATCCAAGTTTACATTTTCCACGATGTCCCTAATTCGCTGAAAGTGAATGCTGGTACGTCTACTTTGAAAACGATACGGCCGATTACCTTCCCCATCCTTTCCCTACACGAGCTTATGCTCAGTTTCCAATGACCTCGTCATCAACGAAACGTTAAATTATTATCTTCCAGCATCTGTGCATCTCATGTCAACGAAACTACTAAATTAATTAATAATGCATTTTCAATTCTTACGAACTATGCTCTCTGTTGTTCTCGTAGCTGTAGTGCAATTCGTATTGCGCCACATCTCTGTCACGATTAAGGAGTGATGAGTACAGTACGATAAAATTAAAGTCAAAATCATTCCATAAAGTAAAAATATCTTCAACGCAAAGGCTGGTTTGGCCACTGTAAGGCCTAAGACTGATCTTGATGCAGTTGGTACTCTCCTTCCTTCCTGTGACCTTCGAAATCACTTAGCACAGCCAGCACGGCCTATAGTTTAATGTGGACATCTAACCGAGGATCACTTCGGAATTTTCTCATATTAACAAGTCATCGTCAGGGGTAAAAGAAACGATAACAGAATTTAAAAAAAAGTTCTGAATTAAATTTTCAAATTTTCTTTGATATGACTTGTCGAAAATTAAAATGTAAAAAAGATTAAATAAACATTCGTAATCCTCGAAATCATGCGCAGAAAATGAGGTGTCGATTAAGAGTGTGCATACTTTTTCCTGTTATTCACTGGATTATACTGAAAAATTACTGAAAAATTTTTGAGACTGAAAAATTGTCTGACCTCTTTTACACCTTCGGGCATAGATGATGGAAATATGTCAAAACCACACAACAGCAGACTGCACGTTGTAAATAACCCAACATACAATTATCCTCTAGTACTCTTTGAAATTCTAAGTTACACATAAAAATTTAAATTCTCAATCGCCACCTTATTTGTTGTAAATGATTTCGACCATTATTCGAGAGGGGTGTCAAATGTTTCTCTAATCTATTTTATTTCGAACTTTTAGACAAATCATTTCACAAACGTTTGATCGTTTTTTCATCAATTTTTATTTTTATTTTCAGGTGTTGCACAGAAAGTATGAACTTTTTGACACCTCATTTACCTTCCTAATGTCTTCTGTTTGCGAAAAGTGCTAAATTTAGTATTTGATTTGAAGGAAGCTTTTTAACAATTAAATATCACACCAATGTAGTTTTTTATGAACAAAATGCTAGGCCTTGAAAAGATGCAATTAGGACAAAAATAATGTTGAGTAATTTTCTCTTAAATAAAAAATTATTTTTTGTTAACTATCCTAAGTACTTTCAAGCAACTAAATGATTTGCAAAAGTAGATCTCACATTGATCAATTTGATAACTCCATTAGTCAATTTCACATTTTTCATTTGGTTATGAAAATTCAAACAAAAATTTTACCTCTAATCGCTAATTAATTTTCGCTTAGTAACCCCTATTACTTTCAATCAAATAAACTCTTTTCGTAAAACTGGACCTCACGCACGTCAATTTGACACCCAATTTGTCCATTTCGCATTCTTAGTTTGAATATGAAAATTATCACACAACCTGTTGTGTGATTCACAGGAGTCATGTTTCACGCAATCATCTGACGAAAAATATTATTGAGCCAAATAAGGATTTAACCCGGGAGTTTTAGATTTATATTCTGAAATATACGTACCGCGTCGCCGTGTCTTAACAAGAAACATTAAAACGTTGCTCCTATTGTAACGACAGGGTTCGAACCGAAAATGTTTGGTAGTTTACCATATAGCTACGACAGCAAGTTGGCAATGGTTTCCGAGAGTCGCGAAACAAAGTAAAACCACGGACATCGCCCTGCAGCGTCACCATGTTTCATACTCCATCTACAGGTGGTGTATCGTACGATGTAATGACAGAGCATTTCTGTTTTAAAATCCAATGCTGCACCGAACGATCACCCACGACTCTCCTCTAGTCTCCAGATGGAGACGACACTTAGAGGAGATGATTCTGATTTTGGTGCATAGTGTTCCCTCGACTTCCCCTCTGTATCTTGCCCGCAGCATTTAATAACTACAGTAAATACTAGTAACACCGCTGCTATAGTGTTTTTATCAATAACTTTGCCGGTTTTGGAACTTAAATCCTCCGTCCTCGAGTATTATCACGTGGATACAGTTACTGCCAAGTGACAATGAGTAAGGTACCAGCTTCTAGTTCTACTTGGGCCACGGATCAGGACGCTCATATCATCATCATCAACAACAATCCGCACACCGAGCGTACAGCTTGAAGTGACATATCGCCTTTCCAGAACTAATCAGTCCCATTCTACACGGTGTATAATATCATAGTTAACAAAGAAAACAGACACCGCTACATTATACAATAAATGAGCCAAGCATTCCAGCAAACTTGCCGTTTGGGTGATAATTGGGAATGGAACGTTTGGTTACAAGCTGACACTGACGTCATTAAGAAATACTGTCCTAGTTAGTAGAAATGAATTTAAAATTTAAGCTTTTCTATTAAGTTGCCATCTAATTGGGCTTAAATTTCACCCATGGGGTACATTAAGAAGAAACACACAGAGGTGACAAAAGTCATAGGGTAGCGATATACGCATATATAGATAGCGATAGCACCGCCTACACAAGGAATAAAAGGGCAGTGCATTTGCGGAGCTATCATTTGTACTCAAGATGATTAATGTGAAAAGAGTTACAACGTGACTGTGGGAATTAATAGATTCTGAATGTGGAATGGTAGTTGGAGTTAGACGCATGGGACATTCCATTACGGAAATCGTTAGGGAATTCAGTTTTCCAAGATCCACAGTCTCAAGAGTGTGCCGAGAAAAACACTTTTCAGGGATCAATATCCCCCCGGACAATGCTGTGGCCAATAGCCATTTAATGACCGAAGGCACCGGCTTTTGCGTAGAGTTTCCAGTGCAAACTGGCAAGAAACGCTGCGTGAAGTAACCGCAGAAACCAGTGTGGTACGGACGACGAACACATCACTTAGGACAGTGCGGCAAAATTTGGTGTTAATGGGCTATGGCAGCAGTCGATCGACGTCAGTACCTTTGTGAACAACACGACATCGCCTGCATCGCTCCTCCTGGGTTCGTGTTCGTATCGGTTGGACCCTAAGTGACTGTAAAACCGTGGCCGCGTCAGACACGTCCAGATTTTAGTAGGTAAGGGCTGATGGTAGGGTTCGAGTGTGGCACAGACCGCGTGAAGCCATGGACTCAAGTTGTTGGTTGGTTGGGTGGTTTGGGGTGGGGAGGGGCCCAAACAGCGAGGTCATCGGTCCCATTGGATTAGGGGAGGATGGCTGAGGAAATGGGCCGTGCCCTTTCAAAGGAACCACCCCGGGATTTGCCTGAAGCGATTAAGGGCAATCACGAAAAGCCAAACTCACGATGGCCGGACGCGGGTTTGAACCTTCGTCCTCCCGAATGCGAGTCCAGTGTGGTAAGGACTGTGCCATCTCGCTCGCTGGGACCCAAGTTGTCCATCAGGCACTACTCCAGCTGGCGGTGGCACCATAGTGGGGTCATCTGTGTTTACACGGAATGGACTGAGTCCTCTGGTCTAACTGAACTGATCACTGACTTTAAACAGTTATAATCGGCTACTTGGAGAACATTTCCGACCATTTATGGCTTTCTTGTTCCCAAACAAGAATGGAGTTTTTATGGATGACAATGCACCATATCACTGAACCACAGTTGTTCCGAATTGGTTTGAAGAACATTCTGGGCTATTCGAGCGAATGATCTGGCCACCCAAATCGCCCGACATGAATCCCATCGAAAATTTATGGGACATAATCGAAAGGTTAGTTCCTGCACAAACTCCTCCATCGACGACACTTTCGCAATTGTGGATGGCTATAGAGGCACCCTGGCTCAGTACTTCTGCAGCCACCTTCCAGCGACTTGTTGAGTACATATCACGCCGAGTTCTCGCACTATGCCGGGAAAAATGCTGTCCGACGCGATGATAGGAGATATCCCATGACTTCTGTCAGTTCAGTGTCAATACCACTTCAGAACATTACACGTTAGAATTTGCTGTACAGTGGTACCTGTCAGAGGAGCTGTTCATGTGTCATTCTCGCAGCTGGATGTACTACTGCATCCGTCTCTGTAATCAGTTACGAATTCTTTCGGATGTCACAGGATTATATCTTATATCGTTTATCTTGACAAGACTGTACCATTCCCTGCTCCAGTTTCTCAAATGTACCAACAAGAGTGTTGTGTGCTTCACTTTCGAGACGAATTGTGCAATGTGTCCTATCTAACTCTGCCGTCTCATACATTTCCGAAACGAAACGAAATGTGAAAAATGCTGTTGGCCAGGGATGCATTTATGGCTGGGGATCACTCAATAGGCAAAAATGAACAAATATCACTATCATCACAAAGTTATGTTTTTTAAATGGCGCATGTATATTTTTTCTGCGTAAATTAAAATTAGATGTACAGTTAGTGACTAGCAGACTTGTTTTCACTGTTCCAAACCTCACATCTACTGAATTCGTTCACTTTAAAGAATGGCAATGGAGTTACAAATTCTGCCGTATACGCATAGCAATGTTTGCCTACTGCAGGCTTCAGGACAGCGTAGGCAACCCGCACTACAGCATTACAGCATCAAGACAAAAATTGTGGCACAGTTTCCACTATTTAAAGTCTAAGTTTTCAAGAAGGTAGAAGGTTCAGGACAATGATACCAAGTCTGCCATCACTAATTGTACCTCTAGTTTTCATTTCGGTAGGAAAAAAAAAAAAAAACCTTACAAGTGCCAAAAAAAGTAACTTATTGTTGAAAGTGGTGTTTGTTTGCTTTTAAGGATTGTACATTTATACCCATTATGTGAGCTCTGACGTAGGTGAATCCCTGGCCAATTTCATGCTTCACCCTGCGTTCCTTTTAGGAAATATATGAGGTGGCAACGTTAGATAGGATCCTGTATAGGGTGTAAACGATAGTTGTTTTCAACGTATCACGGATGAAGTCTTGACGAATAATTTGGTACAGCACACTTTTGGGACTATCAAGCCTTGGGAAACAACCTCAGATTGGTTTACATTGGCCTACAAAAGACAGCTAAGCCACAGCACGTGTGCTCAGCGTGCCACTATTTTGAATAACCACTCGCTATCTTACGCCACAGGCTTAAGTCGTTCGGGTTTCTTAAATGTGTTATTTTATTAAAATTAAGTATTTAAACTTTTCTAGGAATGTAATAATGAAAAATGCTTTTGTAATTATTATTCATAAACGAATTACTTACACAATTCCTTACAAATTTAACCATTACAAGAACACGAGTCTTCTAGTAAGAAGACTGGAGGAAAAAGCGATTTAGATGTTAGTTATACGTTACTAAAATTCCCAAAATTTTGAGACAAAACTTATGCAGACCTCAATTTTACTGTCTGCAAGTGTAAGAAAAGGGTGATTTTGTCGACAACAGGAAATGAGTTTCGAACGATTAGGAGCAACTAAGCCAGTCACTTAAGCGGGCGAGAACATATTGCAATTTCATGCATCGTGCATGCTTTGTAGCTTAGATGGCTTTTGTGGGCCGATTTGAAGTTGCTTCCGGGCTTGTTAGAACACGAGTATGCCGTATCAGATAGTTAACCAAGTGAGGTGGTGCAATGGTTAGCGCTCTGGACTCGCATTCGGGAAGGCGAGAGTTCAAATCCACCATCCACATTTAAGCTTTCAGTGATTCCCCTAAATCGGTCCAGGCAAATGCCTTTGCCATCCCTGACATAGACCGAACGTGTTCGTCTCTAATGACGGGACTTGGCCAGAAAAGGTCAAATAAGTGAAAAAGGTCTAATGTTGATTTTATTGTGAGCACCGTAGACGTAAACGAGATGCTGCATCCATAAAAGGACAAGATCAACATTTGCTCGCAGCAGTTTCGGTGGAATCTGAGAGACGTGTTCTTGTATACTGACTTTCAGATCAGGTATAGACCGAACGTGTCCCTGACAAACTCGTTCATTTAGATACCCCCAGAGCCAAAAGTCACATTGATTCAGACCAGGCGATCTTGTAGGGCATGCACCTGGAAAAATTCTGGAGGTAAAACGTTCGTGGAAGGTCGCGTTAAGCAGTTATTTCACTGGGCGAGAGACATGAGGTGTTGCCCCATCTTGCATGAAAACAGTGGTTTCCATACAATTACGCTCTTCCAAAGCAAGAATCACCTGCTGTACAAGGACGTCTCGATAACGTGCAGACGTCATGGTGCATCCGACTGTCACCCGACTGTATTCTGTTCAAAGAAGAAGGGACAGAGAATAAAGGCGCTTGACAGTGCGCAGTCGCATATGGCTCTTTGTGAATAACACGCGGTTTAACAGTACCCCAGATTCGGCAGTTATGCCTGTTCACTGCACCGTGTAGCGTGAAACGTGGCTGGTCACTCCGCAGAGCGTTGTCCGGCCACATGTCGTCACATTCGAGCCGTGCCAGAAACCGAAGAGCAAATTCAACACGTTGCTGCGGATCATGAGGTGTCAGATGGTGCACTCTCTGGATCTCGTATGGGTACCAGTGTAACATAAGTCTCAAAGCTTTCCGTAGTGTTGACCATGGACACGTGCTGCGTAGTCAGTTATAGCAACAGCAGCCCCGTCAATAACTTCCACCGGGATGGGACGCCTACCTGTTCAGATGCCTCACCAAGCTCACCCGTGTATTAATATTTAATTATCATCTTCTTTAAACTATTCAATGAGATCGGACATCTCCTTAGGCCTTTTAGTAGGCGATACTCTCTCAATGTAGCACTATAATTGCTGCCGTTCACGTAGAACAGTTTCACTAACAGCGCCTGGTCTCTATTCTCGATAGCGATGCTCTTCACTCACGTTATGGCTTGTCAAATGACAGCATGGATGTCATGCCATTATACAAATAGTGTACAGCGCCAGATTTTCGCCTTGGTGGCCACAACTGGAACTAATTCTTTTCAACCGCAAATCTGTTCCGCCATAATGTATTAGTATATCTACCAAATTCTGCTGATGTATGATAATTACAGCCTACACTTTAATTACAACTGTTGTGACCAGACGAAACCATAGCCGTCTGATCACAGCTGTGGGTTCTTTCATTGCTCTGAGAGAAGGCTCATCATACTAGAACACATGAAATATTAGTTCACTTTATTACATAAGTGAATAAAAGATTTGCTTAACTTCGACACATTTATTTGCCACAAGAGTACTGGATGCTTTATAACTGCCATACAGTGGCAAAGGATTAATTGATGAACTAATTAACATACTATTCTCTAGAGGTACAATGTTCAACATTAAAACAGTAGACTGGGCTCGCATTCGGGAGGACGACGGTTCAATCCCGCGACCGGCCATCCTGATTTAGGTTTTCCGTGATTTCCCTAAATCGCTCTAGGCAAATGCCGAGATGGTTCCTTTGAAAGGGCACGGCCGACTTCCTTCCCCATCCTTCCCTAATCCGATGAGACAGATGACCTCGCTGTCTGGTCTCTTCCCCCCAAACAACCCAACAACAGTAGAAGTTCGTCTGAAACTTTAAGTGCTTGCTGGTCCTAGATAGTAATGTTGACTGTTGACTGCTTTAGCTGAGGTCTAGAACTAGGCTGAGCTCTTGCATGCTGAACTCTATATTGACCTCAGTACGAGGGCTCTGCTGTTGCGGAGAGGGCGGCCTGGTCTTCTGGACCACCTCCCATATGTCACTGCGTATTGCAGTGAGCCCTTGCTAATGTCTTTGGTATTAATCTGCGTGCTGACTTTGATGTGGCTCGGAGATCTCTGGACGGTAGCCCAAGTAGTACAGTGGTTCCCAACCTAGGAGTAATTAGCCCCTGATGGGTAATACGTAATTGTCTGATGGGTAAAAAGAAAGTGTTCAATTGTGTTTCGATCACGAAACTAAGTAAATTTTTAAAACAGCATTAGTATTCAGAATGAGATTTTAACTCTGCACCGGAGTGTAAAGTTTGGAAGGTAGGAGACGAGGTACTGGCAGAAGTACAGCTGTGAGGAGGGGGCTTGAGTCGTGCTTGGGTAGCTCAGTTGGTAGAGCACTTGCCCGCGAAAGGCAAAGGTCCCGAGTTCGAGTCTCGGTCCGGCACACAGTTTAATCTGCTAGGAAGTTTCATATCAACATACACTCCGCTGCAGAGTGAAAATCTCATTCTGGAAACATCCCCCAGGCTATGGGTAGGACATGTCTCCGCAATATCCTTTCTTTCAGGAGTGCTAGTTCTGCAAGGTTTGCAGGAGAGCTTCTGTAAAGTTTGAAAGGTATGAGACGAGGTACTGGCAGAAGTAAAGCTGTGAGGACGGGGCGTGAGTCGTGCTTGGGTAGCTCAGTTGATAGAGCACTTGCCCGCGAAAGGCAAAGGTTCCGAGTTCGAGTCTCGGTCCGGCATACAGTTTTAATCTGCCAGGAAGTTTCATATCAGCGCACACTCCGCTGCAGAGTGGAAACCCCATTCTGTATGAATACAGGGTGTTACAAAAAGGTACGGCCAAACTTTCAGGAAACATTCCTCACACACGAAGAAAGAAAATATGATATGTGGACATGTGTCGGGAAACGCTTACTTTCGATGTTAGAGCTCATTTTATTACTTATCTTCAAATCACATTTATCATGGAATGGAAACACACAGCAACAGAACGTACCAGCGTGACTTCAAACACTTTGTTACAGGAAATGTTCAAAATGTCCTCCGTTAGTGAGGATACATGAATCCACACTCCGTCGCATGGAATCCCTGATGCGCTGATGCAGCCCTGGAGAATGGCGTATTGTATCACAGCCGTCCACAATACGAGAACGAAGAGTCTCTACATTTGGCACCGGGGTTGCGTAGACAAGAGCTTTCAAATGCCCCCATAAATGAAATCAAGAGGGTTGGGGTCAGGAGAGCGTGGAGGCCATGGAATTGGTCCGCCTCTACCAATCCATCGGTCACCGAATCTGTTGTTGAGAAGCGTACGAACACTTCGATTGAAATGTACAGGAGCTCCATCGAGCATGAACCACATGTCATGACGTACTTGTAAAGGCACATGTTCTAGCAGCACAGGTAGAGCATCCCGTATGAAATCATGATAACGTGCACTATTGAGCGTAGGAGGAAGAACATGGGGCCCAATCAAGACATCACCAACAATGCCTGCACAAACGTTCACAGAAAATCTGTGTTGATGACGTGATTGCACAATTGCGTGCGGATTCTCGTCAGCCCACACATGTTGATTGTGAAAATTTACAATTTGATCACGTTGGAATGAAGCCTCATCCGTAAAGAGAACATTTGCACTGAAATGAGGATTGACACATTGTTGAATGAACCTTTCGCAGAAGTGTACCCGTGGAGGCCAATCAGCTGCTGATAGTGCCTGCACACGCTGTACATGGTACGGAAACAACTGGTTCTCCCGTAGCACTCTCCATACAGTGACGTGGTCAACGTTACGTTGCACAGCAGCAACTTCTCTGACGCTACGTCAACTGCACGAAGAATTGCCTCGTTCATTGCAGATGTCCTCGTCGTTCTAGGTCTTCCCCAGTCGCGAGTCATAGGCTGGAATGTTCTGTGCTCCCTAAGACGCCGATCAATTGCTTCGAACGTCTTCCTGTCGGGACATCTTCGTTCTGGAAATCTGTCTCGATACAAACGCACCGCGCCACGGCTATTGCTCCGTGCTAATCCATACATCAAATGGACATCTGCCAACTCCGCATTTGTAAACATTTCACTGACTGCAAAACCACGTTCGTGATGAACGCTAACCTGTTGATGCTACGTACTGATGTACTTGATGCTAGTACTGTAGAGCAATGAGTCGCATGTCAACACAAGCACCGAAGTCATCATTACTTTCCTTCAATTGGGCCAACTGGTGGTGAATCGAGGAAGTACAGTGCATACTGACGAAACTGAAATGAGCTCTAACATGGAAATTGAGCGTTTCCGGACACATGTCCACATAACATCTTTTCTTTATTTGCGTGTGAGGTATGTTTCCTGAAAGTCTGGCCGTACCTTTTAGTAACATCCTGCATAATTTTCCATTTAGCCCACCCAGCACACGCATACTTCATGGTTTGTACCATGTATCTACACTCCTGGAAATTGAAATAAGAACACCGTGAATTCATTGTCCCAGGAAGGGGAAACTTTATTGACACATTCCTGGGGTCAGATACATCACATGATCACACTGACAGAACCACAGGCATAGACACAGGCAACAGAGCATGCACAATGTCGGCACTAGTACAGTGTATATCCAACTTTCGCAGCAATGCAGGCTGCTATTCTCCCATGGAGACGATCGTAGAGATGCTGGATGTAGTCCTGTGGAACGGCTTGCCATGCCATTTCCACCTGGCGCCTCAGTTGGACCAGCGTTCGTGCTGGACGTGCAGACCGCGTGAGACGACGCTTCATCCAGTCCCAAACATGCTCAATGGGGGACAGATCCGGAGATCTTGCTGGCCAGGGTAGTTGACTTACACCTTCTAGAGCACGTTGGGTGGCACGGGATACATGCGGACGTGCATTGTCCTGTTGGAACAGCAAGTTCCCTTGCCGGTCTAGGAATGGTAGAACGATGGGTTCGATGACGGTTTGGATGTACCGTGCACTATTCAGTGTCCCCTCGACGATCACCAGTGGTGTACGGCCAGTGTAGGAGATCGCTCCCCACACCATGATGCCGGGTGTTGGCCCTGTGTGCCTCGGTCGTATGCAGTCCTAATTGTGGCGCTCACCTGCACGGCGCCAAACACGCATACGACCATCATTGGCACCAAGACAGAAGCGAATCTCATCGCTGAAGACGACACGTCTCCATTCGTCCCTCCATTCACGCCTGTCGCGACACCACTGGAGGAGGGCTGCACGATGTTGGGGCGTGAGCGGAAGACGGCCTAACGGTGTGCGGGACCGTAGTCCAGCTTCATGGAGACGGTTGCGAATGGTCCTCGCCGATACCCCAGGAGCAACAGTGTCCCTAATTTGCTGGGAAGTGGCGGTGCGGTCCCCTACGGCACTGCGTAGGATCCTACGGTCTTGGCGTGCATCCGTGCGTCGCTGCGGTCCGGTCCCAGGTCGACGGGCACGTGCACATTCCGCCGACCACTGGCGACAGACAACATCGATGTACTGTGGAGACCTCACGCCCCACGTGTTGAGCAATTCCGCGGTACGTCCACGCTGTCGCGGCATGCTACCAGTGTTAAAGACTGCGATGGAGCTCCGTATGCCACGGCAAACTGGCTGACACTGACGGCGGCGGTGCACAAATGCTGCGCAGCTAGCGCCATTCGACGGCCAACACCGCGGTTCCTGGTGTGTCCGCTGTGCCGTGCGTGTGATCATTGATTGTACAGCCCTCTCGCAGTGTCCGGAGCAAGTATGGTGGGTCTGACACACTGGTGTCAATGTGTTCTTTTTTCCATTTCCAGGAGTGTATAAGAGTAAAGTTGAGACATGTACATCACGTATGCTTAAATATTTCATGAAAATGCATTCTCCATGTTGTAAGTAGTTTCAGCAATAGACCAAAAATTACTTCGTTATCCACAGGCTGCGGGTGAAGCAAGTATCGCTAGGGAGAGGAGTGGCGCACGGTCATCAATCCCTAAGCTAACACACTACGTAACCTAAATTATCCCAAGGACAAACACATACACCCATGCCCGAGGGAGGACTCGAATCTCCGCGGGGATCAGCCGCACAGTAGCATGTTTTGCAACAAGTCTCTACCCTGACTGTGGATATTGAGCTTTCTTGCTTTCTTCTTTGAGGAAGAGCTGTAGGTAGACCTACAAATGCATTGAGAAATGTTTCAACATTCTTAAAAAAAAAAAAAAAAGAATCAGTACCAATTGAATCATTAGTTATCGGTTTTATAAAACACACACAAACCGTAAATTTACCTTAAGTCATTTTAAAAATTAAAGTTTTCGAATTTTCTTTTTCATTATAATATTTAGTTAGACGCTAATAATGGTAATGCAGGAACGAGAAGGAAGGGGTTGGGGGGGTGGGGGGTACTAGTTAATATCTGATGGCACTCAGGGGTAACGCTATCAGGAATATTGGGAACCCCTGGTCCAGGGCAATACTTAAAACTTCATATTAAGTATATGTCGGCTCGTATTCATACATTCGCACTTATCTTCCGGAGCCATATTCACTGGAGCTGTTTGACTTCTGCTGGTGTATACTTTCACCAGTAGTTTGGCAATTTAGAAAATGATGCCCCTTTACAGCAGGCAAGACACCTCGTTCACCTCTCCTTTGGCGGGCACCTGGCAGCCGGCCTCGGCGGTGACCTGCATCGCGCGACCCGCTTCTCGGCCTGCGGAAGCTCTCACTCTCTCCGGCTGCGCCAGCACCTCCTCCCTCCCTCACCCCGGCAGTCCTTCCGCCAGCCGAGGCGCGAGTTGGCGGCCGTTTTCACTGGTGGCCCGCTTCACGCAGCGGGCGCTGGGCGCGTGTCGGCTCGCGGCCTTCCTGCGAGCCCTCGCGGTCCCACCACATTAGCGTCTCCGGTTGGGCCCACCCTCGGGCTTCGCGACGTAATCCCGCCGCGCAACGTCGATATGAAAGCAAAACCGGCCAATTTTCTCCTTATTGCTGAACGCATAACGGATCAAAAAGAGCAAAGCACGAATCGAACGTGCCACTACGATGTATAAAAAATGCTTCTAATGGGTCTGAGCACTATGGGACTTAACATATGAGGTCATCAGTCCTCTAGAACTTAGAGCTACTTAAACCTAACATCACACACATCCATGCCCGAGGCAGTCGCGGGGTTCCGGACTGAAGCGCCTAGAACCGCACGGCCACCGCGGCCGGCTTGCGATGTATACATCGCTCTGCAAAACTTAAGGTGCCAACATAGCACCTAAATTCATATACTGCCCAGTTACCTCAGTTGATGTAGAACGGTCCTTTTATAGTCATAAAAATGTTTTGAATGATCGAAGACACGATCTTACTACCGAACATTTGAACAGTACTTGGTCGTTTTGTGTTTAAAATAGTAGAAAAATGTATAATAAATTGTAAATGATGCTTTGGTCCAGTAGTATTACTTCAAAGTTAAAGCTGGGTTTTTAAATAAAATATTACGAAGTTGTTGAGCGTGCCCGCCTGCGTGGGATATATGTCCAAGTTGGACCTGTACATATCGATTGTTTCGGTGTGACTCACTCGCATCGCATCCGCTTGTTACCGACAATAATAGCAAAGAAGGGACAATTCTTAAAACACAGTGTGCGTCCCCATTTCGAAAATTTTTAGCAAATAATTCCAGGAAGACCCCCTTCCTAACCTGTACCAAAAAGTATTCAGAAAATGATATCCGCGTTCTAAATGTACCGTTCTTCTCATGTCCGGCGCTCTTCCTCGTAACTGATATGCACAGGTTCAACTTTTACATATAATGCACGCAGTAACAACCACTTTTTTTTAAAATATGATCTTGCATATTTCGACACTTTTCATGTTCAAAAATGTTCAAATGTGTGTGAAATCTTATGGGAGTTAACTGCAAAGGTCATCAGTCCCTAAGCTTACACACTACTTAACGTAAATTATCCTAAAGACAAACACACACACCCATGCCCGACGGAGGACTCGAACCTCCGTCGGGACCAGCCGCACAGTCCATGACTGCAGCGCCTTAGACCACTTTTCATGTATTTTTAAGCATTTTCATGTATATTTTAACATTTTTATGATGCATATAATCTGGTCTCTAGTAATGATGTTACCGCTCAGAGTTGTGAGACGTAACCCCAGCTTCACGACACCGCAACATCGATCCGGGAAGCACTGTTGGATCACGTCATTGGCTGAAACTGTCGCATTACAGACGACCTGGTTCTTGGTCATCCTTGGTGTGCCAGACAGTATTCCATGATGATCGCCCATTCGAGGAGAGCCCTTAGCCATCAACAAAGCCGGGCAGGACCTGCGACCACGTTTTATCGATTTGGTTTGTGGTAGTGAGAACGCTGCAGACGAAAGTATTACGGGAAAAAAGTGAAGAACATCTGTGATTAGCGTGGCATCGATAACGAGGTCATTAAGGACGGAGAAGTATTCCGAACTGAGGAACAAAATCGGCCGTAATGATTTCCGAGGAACAATCCCGGAATTTGCTTTAACCGAATTAGAAAAACAGCGGAACACCTAAATCAGGATGGCCGGACGGAGACATGAAGCATCGTCCTTACGAATGGGAGTCGAATGTTCTATCAATGCGTCATCTGGCTAGGTTAGTCAAATGGATGTTTATTTTAAAATCACTGTGACAATTATCTTACTGAAAACTTGCCTGTTCGTTCTGTTAGTGGAGTACCTATAGTTTCACGCATAATCACGAAACACTGCGCGACTTGACATTTCTCACAAAGTATTTTCAACAGACAAAGTGGAATTAAGTGCCAAAAAAATTTAAGCATCGACCGGGAATCGAAGCCGAATTTTAGTGTGTCGTTTACCTCTTCGAACTTCAGCCCCAGTGGACTATGTTTACAGAGCAACTGCGGTTTCCGCTTGTTTGAGGTCTCAGTTTTAGCGCAGTTTCTCAGATGCTTATATGAAAAGTTTCAGCATCAACATTAAAAAAACATTATATCATTTCATCCATCTTTTCTAGAGTTTTCGGTGGCCGAAAGGTATTATGTTACAGTAATCCTTATCTTTTTTGATACACGTGTTAATAGTAGTAGCTGTATAATATATAATCTTATGGTCCCCTCTGCGTGCTACCATTTCACGAAAATGTCTTTTCAGTATCCTGAACTTCTCACGGAACAAAAGAGGTGTTAGATCTTACGCAACTTGCTCTAGATTGGAAATTCTGGTGGTCTCGCGGTTCTAGGCGCGCAGTCCGGAACCGCGCTACTGCTACTGTCGCAGGTTCGAATCCTGCCTCGGGCATGGATGTGTGTGATGTCCTTAGGTTAGTTAGGTTTAAGTAGTTCTAAGTTCTAGGGGACTGATGACCACAGCTGTTAAGTCCCATAGTGCTCAGAACCATTTGAACCATTTTTTTTAGAAAGAAATTCTCTGAATTTTTATTTGGAATGGAAGTGTGTTTCGCAGCTGTGAGTATCCAGTTCTTGTCGGGTCTTCAGCAGGATCAAACTGTCATCTGCACACACTACTTCCGCAGTCCATCTGGCCGCCACTGTCAGGTGAAAAAAGCTAAGCCACTCTCGCCGATTACAAATTAATACCGTGATCGACGGAACCTTTATATGCAGCGAAAATATGAAGGCAAATGCGCTAAGGTAAAATACGGATGCGCTTATTCGTTGTGCTGCTCCCTGGCACAAGAAAAGTTGCAGCGCCTCCAGTGGTGAATACTGTCAAAAAAAGATATATCGTTAAAGATTATTACTCATCGCCGGCCGATTCAGACGCCGTTGTTTCTTCTTATCTTATAAAACAGGATCCCAAGTTTTGCTTAACGGGTATCCATTATTAGCATTTCTCACCTGGTGATGACAGCCAGGTGGACCGCGGAAATATTGTGTGCAGATGACAGTTTTATCCAGCTGAAGACCCGACAAGAATTTGGTCTGTTAATAAGTCGGGAAAGTCTATATAGTGACAGCTGTGACTATATTTAGCCTGCTTTGTCAGTGGCGCTGGACGGACCTTTCGTTGAGGGAACGCCTTGTGAGGAAGAAAGCACGCGGCGAGGGATTCCCATTTGTCCAGACTCGGCCGTGCGAGCCTCGTGTAAGCAACAAAGAGGAGGACGCATCGCTAATGAAGTTCCACGCAGCGGGGAAAACGTGCGGACAGCGGCTCAGCAGAGGAAACCAGAACTCCGCACCGCATTCCTAAGGGCTGTCCCTCTCCATTCTTTACTTTTTCCTCCCACGTAGATGTTTCTGTGCAGTATTTCCGAGAGTTTGTGTCTGAAAAGAACACGTAGGTTCATTCCTGCATAATTAGGAGCGGCGTTTGTCGTAGCCAGACGCATGATACTAAACAGGGTCAGGAGCGTATAGAATTGCGACACAGGCCAGTGAACAAGCGTTGTGGGTGATGCTAGTCACGATGTTAACTGATTAAACTGGCGAAAATATATTTGGTTGTAATCGAGATTTTTGACGCGAGGGATCTTGAAATTCTAGTCTCTTGTTCCGAGCCCTGACATACAAAAACTACATCTCCATCCGCATCTACACTGAAGAGTTAAGCTATAACGATGGCCTGCATAATAGCCCGTTAGTTTGCCTTTGGGGCGCTACGCAGTAGCAATTCTGTGTAACATGGACTCGACAAGTGCTTGGTGGTTTTAGGGAGATACGAGCCAACAGATGTTCACGCACAGGTCAGGCAATTCGAATAATTAACGTCCGATGGTGTGTGGACGCGGAGCTCGCTTCCGATAGCATCCCACATGTTTTCCATCGTGCTCAGATCAAACACATTTGGTGATAGAGACATCAACATGAGTTCACTGTCATGCTCTTCAAAGTCCGCAGCTCGTGGTCTAGTGGCTAGCGTTGCTACCTCTGGATCACGGGGTCCTGCGTTCGATTCCCGGCCAGGTGTTGTCATCATCATTCCATCATAATTTGTGAAATTGGCTAGATTGAAATTTGTACAAATTGGGAATCTGTACGGGCGCTGATGACCGCGCCGTTGAGCGCAATACAAAACGAACATCGTCATGCTCTTCAAACTACTGTAGCCCGATTCTGGCCTTATAATACGATGGGCGTTAAGTAAGTAACGCAACACTTTTTTCCTTAAGCAGGTTGGTTTCACTTTGGATTGCAATATACCATAATATTCCCAGGTCTTTTTGCTACAAAACCATATTTTACGACACAATCTCCATCCAGTGCGACAGCCTTAAGCCACCTTACTTGGAGAGCCTGTATGCCCGCATGGTACCACTCGACTGGTCGACGTCGGAGGCGACGTCTTGATGATCACTAACATCCCCAGCATACACGTACTTTTTCGCGCGGAGGGCATCCTCCATTGGACCAAACAGGTGGAAGTTGGAAGTGGCGACATCCAGGCTGTGGATGTATGAGGAAGTACAGTCCAATGAAGTTTTGCGAGCTCCTCTCGGTCACACAGTCTCGTGTGAGGCCTTGCGTTGTCATGGAGAAGGAAAAAGTCGTATGCACATTTGTGGCGATGAACACGCTGAAGTTGTTTCTTTAATTTCCTGACGGTAGCAGAATACACCTCAGAGTTCATCTTTGCACTATGAGGGAGTAATAAAACACAATAATGTCTTCAGAGTCCTAGAAAACAGTCGCCATGTCTCTAGTGGCTGAGGGTGCTTCTTTGAATGTTTTCTTCGGAGGAGAGGTGGCGTGGTGTCACTCCACGGATTGCGGTTATATTCCCATTTCAAAGTGATGGTCCCGTGTTTCATCGCCTGTGAAGATGTTCGACAAAACTTGTCACGATCAGCCTCTTAAAATGCAAGCAATTCCGCACAGATTGCCTTTGGTGCTCTTTACGGACATCTGGTAGGCGGCAAGAAACCTACTACTACTACTACTACTACTACTACGACGTCATCAGGCCCAGTGGACTGCACGCATCTACAAGTTTCCTCCTCCAATGTATTCTGTCCATTGCTGCTATCCGCCATCCGTCCACATCTATTGACACTTGGTTTAAATCTTCATGGAGTCCATCCCTACAACGCCTCTTGGGTCTCCCTGGCGGTCTCTTTCCTGTAGGTGTGAAATCCAGGAACAAGGAACCTAGTGGGGACATATCTTTGAGTACCCTAACTGCTGGACAAAGGTGTTAGCATACCAACAGAGACGTCCAGCTGAGCAGCGAGATGTTTGATTGTCATCCATCTATTACGTCGGATGAGAGTGTCTGCACGTTCCAACATCGCAAGAGTCACAGATGTGTGCTGCCGCCTGCGTATGTAAAACCGATCAGGTTTGCGTGATGTTGTTGTGATGATGACAGACGCCTCGACTACTGCCAGGTCTACATAGACATTTTGCAAGTGCCTATGAATATCTGCAATGGTTTGGTTTTCCGCCAAAAGAAACTCAATGAGAGCTTTCTCCTCGGAACACACCTCCGCTACACCCGCCATTTCCAAGGCTACGTATAGCAACGCCCCCTATCGGAACTTCATGGAACTATAGGGGCTGAAACTGGAATATTCCAAAATGTCTCTCAACAAATTCCGCATTTTTTCAACCGAAACTGGCCGAGAAGAAAAGTGTTGCACTACTTACTGAATACCCCTCGTACATTCAGTTATCCTGCTGCTGGAAGACATCGTAAAAATCGAAAACATCAAGAATTAAGAGATGCATGTGGTCCGCAATAACGTTCACATGGTCCATAGCTGTCGTAGTGCCTTCGATCAGCCGGCCGCTATGGACGAGCTGCTAGATTCGTCAATTAAAGCTGGTTCTTAATCATTACTTCGTAAACTCTGAGGGGATAGTTGGCGTCGTTTTCACGTCCCTATCAATTCACGTTTTGGAACACTTCCGTGGCACTTAGAGGTAAAACAAATCTGTGACAGTTCGTGTCGCCCTTTCTTGTACATGTTCAATACCCACAGCTAGACGTATCTGATATAGGTCCCACACACTTCTTGGAAAAGGAGTGGCGAATCAGGTAGGGGAAGGAGGAGGAGAAGGAGCAGGAGGAAGCTGAAGAGAAAGGATTGGAGGGCACTATAAAGGAGTGATAAGGAGATACATCAAATGAAATCATGAGGAGATTCTGACTGTTTGTCTGTCATGTTTTCGGCTGCTACATGGGACCAGTGTCGTTATGCAAAGTGAGTCAATACAACTAAAGTGTATATTGCACGTGTTGAGTTTGTTGTTTTGTTTGTTACTGCTTTACACTGATCGGCAATAAAAATAATGAAAATGTAATCGCGTTATCGTTGTTAGCAATGTGTATGTTGTTCTATGTTCGTGAACTGTCTCACAAGAAAAAGGAATAGTGGAATTTGTGCCTTTTAGTTCATTGTGAAATCGTGTTCATTAGGAAAAGAAAGAATGAAGACGCTAAGCAGTGATGAGGATTAAGCAAAAAATGCTGTGTTATTGCTTGGAGGCGGGGGCGGACAGCATATTTGCCCTGTGCTCCTATTGTGATGTCGTCAGAAGAATAATGTCCCACGTCAAAGTTGTTGCCTCACGATGGAATCACAGGTAAGGACAGTTGCAGCAACGACTAACAGACTAGACGTAGACGTGTCATCGAGAAGTTTCGTACGCCCCCGCTCACGGAAGAGTGCTTATGTCAAAGCGCAATGCCGCTCAGCCCAATCTCTAATCACCGCTTAAGAGGGCAGCATCGTATTAATTCAGGTCCAGCAGCGCTAGTTGTTTTATAAGTTAGAACTGTATCGATATTAATAGTCCATTGTATATTGAGAGTGGGGCGGTAACTGAAGTGTGTAAGCGGAGCACAGATGGAGGAGGGATCACCCTAGCAAACATATGGGTTGCAAATGGGGAAATCTATTGCCGTAAGCAATTTTAACAAAGGTCAGATTATTACTGCGCAGAGCGTGTGAACCAGTATGTCGAAAACGGCAAAGCTGTCGGAATGTTCACGTGCCAATGTCGTCAGCATCAACGGAAAGAGGTAGAAGGACAATGAAACTACCATTAGGAGGTGAATGGTTGGACGACTACGACTCCTCACAGAACGTGGGGTTCGGAGGCTTCTCTGCTCTGCAAAATGGCTCTGAGCACGATGGGACTCAACTTCTGAGGTCATCAGTTCCCTAGAACTTAGAACTACGTAAACCTAACTAACCTAAGGACATCACACACATCCATGCCCGAGGCAGGATTCGAACCTGCGACCGTACCGGTCTCGCGGTTCCAGACTGTAGCGCCTAGAACCACACGGCCACTCAGGCCGGCTTTGCTCTGCAAAGTAGTACAGATGGCGATCTGTGGCGCCTCTACCGAAAGAGCACAGTGATGGTGCATGCACAAGTGGTTTGGAGCACACGTTCATCATACACTGTTGAACATGGAACTCCGCAGCGGATCACCCCTACGTGTTCACATGTTGACACAACGACACTTTCAATTACGACTGCAGTGGGCCTGGGACCATCGTGATTCGACCGTCGATCAATGACAACGTATCGGCTCATCGGGTGAATCACATTTTTGCTACACGAGGTCGATGGTCATCTCCACAAACCCGTCAACGAGGTGTTCGGCGGCTCGAAACGTGCAGCGCTCCACGGACACAGGCTGGTGGGGGCAGTATTATACTGTGGGAGACATTCTGCTCCGCTTGCATGGAACCTGTGGTAGTAATAGAAGACTCGCTGACAGCTGCGAACCACCGTCATCGCTTCATGCTTGAGGTCTTCCTCGGCAGCGATGCCATCTTTCTGCAGTGCTTCGGAGCCAGAACCGTACTACAGTGCCAGAATGAGATTTTCACTCTGCAGCGGAGTGTGCGCTGATATGAAACTTCCTGGCAGATTAAAACTGTGTGCCCGACCGAGACTCGAACTCGGGACCTTTGCCTTTCGCGGGCAAGTGCTCTACCA
Organism: Schistocerca cancellata; assembly: GCF_023864275.1. Taxonomy (NCBI): domain Eukaryota; kingdom Metazoa; phylum Arthropoda; class Insecta; order Orthoptera; family Acrididae; genus Schistocerca; species Schistocerca cancellata. Next base: position 251,646,884 of record NC_064630.1, on the reverse strand, counting down.
TCTGAGCTACCAAAACACGACTCACGCCCGGTCCTCACAGCTTTACTTCTGTAGTATCTCGTCTCCTACCTTCCAAACTTTACAGAAGCTCTCCTGCGAACCTTGCAGAACTAGCACTCCAGTTTTAATCTGCCAGGAAGTTTCATATCAGCGCACACTCCGCTGCAGAGTGAAAATCTCATTCTGGAAACATCCCCCAGGCTGTGGCTAATCCATGTCTCCGCAGTATCCTTTCTTTCAGGAGTGCTAGTTCTGCAAGGTTCGCAGGAGAGCTGCTGTAAAGTTTGGAAGGTAGGAGACGAGATACTGGCAGAAGTAAAGCTGTGAGGACCGGGCGTGAGTCGTGCTTTGGTAGCTCACATGGTAGAGCACTTGCCCGCGAAAGGCAAAGATCCCGAGTTCGAGTCTCGGTCGGGCACACAGTTTTAATCTGCCAGGAACTTTTGTACTACAGTGGTTTGAGGAGCATCATAGTGAACTCACGTTGATGTCTCGGCGACCAAATTCGCCTGATGTAAATCCTACGGAACCCGTCTGGGTCGTTATCAGACGCCATCTCCGCGTGCGCAAATCAGCGGCCGATTATTTACGCGAATTACATGATCTGTGCGTAGACATTTCATGCCACATTCCTCCACAGACCTACCAGCAAACTGTCGGATCCGTGATACGCAGAATCAGTAATCTATTTCGTTCCAAAGATGGACAAACAAGCTATTAGACAGACTGTTAAAGTGTTTGGTCTCATCACTGCATTTTCTGTGTGTTGTAGTCCCTGCTTGACCTCCTTTAGACTTAAATTTAGGCTTGCTAAAACCCATTACAATGCCGTCACGAATGTCTCACGCGTTTTTTGTGAATAACACCTATTGCCTTTAGTTACGCAACACAGGGACTGAACAAAAATACACAGGTAAAATTTCCATCTTGCTGTTCTGATAACATTCTCGGGCGGATTACGTATGGCATATCATGTTAATGGAAAGACGATTATTTAGGCGCAAAAACTGCGCAGACAAGATTCAGTGTGACGACGTGTTGAGGCCTGTGCAAATGCTGAGCGACGGTATTCGGATAATTTTCTTGTTTCGTGTGCCACCTCTCTGCTTACAGGCTTCGCCAGGCTACGCTGGTGAAGTTGCAGACCAACCCCGCACAGTTCTACAAATTGCTGTGCCACTTACTGCTCGAGAACTGCCCCTAACACTCCCACATCCCCCGTACAGCAGGGACTTCATTCGTGATTTGGAGACGGAACGGTGTGAAGCGCAGAGCCGAGCCCGTCAAGTGAGAAACCCTTCTGGTCGCCGAGGGCTCCAGTCACCCCCGCCAACTTATGCCTCCCGCGGGAACCAACAGTAAGTGAATCACGGCGGGGCTAATGCACCGAGCCAGAGGCGGACGCGTGCTTTCCTCTGCAGGCGGCAAGCCATGTCTGTCCTGTTATTTACTAGCGCTCAACAAGTGTTGTAACACCGGAAGTATCGACAGATTTCCCTTAAACAATATTATTTAATGAATCTTCCTGGCAGATTAAAACTGTGTGCCCGACCAAGACTCGAACTCGGGACCTTTGCCTTTCGCGGGCAAGTGCTCTACCATCTGAGCTACCGAATCACGACTCACGCCTGGTCCTCACAGCTTTACTTCTGCCTGTATCTCGTCTCCTACCTTCCAAACTTTACAAAAGCTCTCCTGCAAGGTTCGGAGGAGAGCTTCTGTAAAGTTTGGAAGGTAGGAGACGAGATACTGGCAGAAGTAAAGCTGTGAGGACCGGGCGTGATTCGTGCTTCGGTAGCTCAGATGATAGAGCACTTGCCCGCGAAAGGCAAAGGTCCCGAGTTCGAGTCTCGGTCGGGCACACAGTTTTAATCTGCCAGGAAGTTTCATATCAGCGCACACTCCGCTGCAGAGTGAAAATCTCATTCTGGAAATATTATTTAACTAATCAAAATGAAAGAGAGGTAGTCATACAATTTAAATTTTGATTTGCTAGTTATTTTAGATACAAAGAAACTTTATTTTACGTCTAAGACCGGCGAATTACCACATTTCTCTCCGTAACAAATTTTACGAGGGCTATTCAGAAAGTAAGGTCCGATGAGTCGCAAAATAGCAACCACGGTGAAAATCAAAAATTCTTGAAATTTTTTTTATTTGCAACAGTTGGCTACACCTTCCAGCTACTTCTCTATGTAGTTGCGCCTCCGACTGAGACGTTTATGTAGCACTGGGCCAGCTTTCCAGTACGCTCGTCATAGAAGGCAGCTGCCTGCGATTTCTGACAATTCTCTACGCTGATGTACAGCTTGTTGTCTGTGCCAGAATGTTGCCTTCATACAAACGGTTCATGTGAGCAGAAATGAAAACCAGAGGCAGCCAAGTCCGCGCTGAACGGTGGGTGGTTAGACACTTCCCATCGAAAAAGCTACAGGAGCGTCTTCATAGCCCCTGCAGTGTACGGCCGAGGACTGTCATGAAGAAGGAAATGTACGACTGTTACGTTGTGTGGGATGCATGAAATTAGGCCAGATCTCTCGCAGACACTCATACTTGGGGGAGACTTTTTTCTAGGCACCTTACGTGTTCAATGTGCGCTCAGAGCTGAAAAGAGCGATGTGACGGGAGCCAAATGACGCGAGCGACGTGATGCGATTGACGATCATACTAGAGACACTGCTCAAAACAACAATGTTGCGCTGTACGGAATTTAGAAGTTGAAGAAACTCGCGGACACTGGCGAAACCGTGACGTCAGGCTATAAATTTCCCGACTTAAATCCTGATTACTGCCAGACTCTCTCACGTGTGGAATGGAAACTCCCAGGTGTCTTTAGTCTCCCCCCCCTCCCCCCCCCCGCCGCCGGCCGTGGTGGCCGAGCGGTTCTAGGCGCTACAGTCTAGAATCGTGCGACCACTACGGTCGCAGGTTCGAATCCTGCCTCGTGCATGGATGTTCAAATGGCTCCGAGCACTATGGGACTTAACTGCTGAGGTCATCAGTCCCCTAGAACTTAGAACTACTTAAACCTAACTAACCTAAGGACATCACACACATCCATGCCCGAGGCAGGATTCGAACCTGCGACCGTAGCGGTCCCGCGGTTCCAGACTAACGCGCCTATAACCGCACGGCCACACCGGCCGGCACGTGCATGGATGTGTGTGATGTCCTTAGGTTAGTTAAGTTTAAGTAGTTCTAAGTTCTAGGGGACTGATGACCTCGGGAAGTCCCATAGTGCTCAGAGCCAAACACAATTTCTATTTCCTTTTCACAATGCGGATTGTTGAATTACAACTGAATGAATGAGGCTACTATTATAAATGTGCTTGTTTGGATGGCGGCTGTGGAAGGAATGACCTTTCCTCCCCTGTGAAGGCGTTTGCTGCTCCTCGAGAATGAAAGGCCAGCAGGGAGTCGCTTTCTCCGTCACGGCCAGACGTAATGGTCTCTTTATCTCCCTGTTTCTCCGCGCCGACTAGAGCTCGGCAACAAAACTGCTACTCTTCTAAAACTGGTGGTATTTCGCAATCAGACCCATCACATATTTACAGACATGGGAATTTTGTTCCACAATAAAACAGTGGCTGGGATAAATGCACAGCATAAAATATGGGAGCACCAGGATAGCGGGTACAGCAAACTAACGTGATACGAGGCCATGTATGTGGGAAATAACACCGTTGTATTATTTAAAACCAACGAGACTCGTCCAGAACGGCAAACACTGACAAAATACAGAACTGTTTACTGTAAAAAAATGGGTACCGCATCTTAATGATTCATGGGAATCGCTACCAGAAATTTTAATCATAAATTAAAAATAGCATCTGTCTTCACAAGCAAGGTAGTCAGCACAATAGTCATTGCTTCTGACCATAGCGTACCACTGACTTAAAGAACACACTTTGACACACTGAAAGGCTGTTACCCAAGGCAGTAGTGTTGGTAAGTGGTTGGAAACAGCAAGGGTAGGAGCGGAAGAGATGAGAACTCATACGGGGTACTGAACTCCCGACATAGGTTCTTTACCTGGCTTTGCTTCGAAGCCCCGAGTGTAGGCTGCAACATCTCACGTTGCGCAGTTACGGCGGCGGTGAAATACTTGTAACATCGCGACGCAGTTGGTGAAATTCATGTTCCGTACAACATTGCTTAATGCAGGGACTGACTTCCTCTGTTCGCTAACACTTGCTAAATATGCAGATCAGTCTGCATCTGAAAACAGACCAATATGGACGCGTGAGGTTAACGGTTCTTCTACTGTCAGTTCATCTTCTTTTCCCTGCGCAGGATGACTCGTCTCCACCAATATCTAATCCGAACGAAGTCCAGCCACAGAGTGAAAGTAGGGTTAGGTTCGATCGCAGTTTTACTAGCTCGGTTTCCAAAAAACCGGAGCTGCCAAGTCTACACGCTGCCAAGCATCTAGTACCGATGGAGCGAAGGCCTACAGCCACACATCGGAGCCGCGAAGACCGCTGGAAATGTATCCGGGTGCCACCCACAGTGCATAGGGGAGAGGAGTCTTAATGTAGCAGGTGCGTTTAAAAGAGTTCGTTAGCTGCTACGTTGCTGCTTTTCATTAATGAGCTGTATCTAATACCGTTCACTGAAACCTTAGATACAGTGACTCCTACACCTGACACCGAGCGAGGTGGTGCACTGGTTAGCACACTGGACTCGCATTCGGGAGGACGACGGTTCAAATTCCCATCCATCCAGATTTTGGTTTTCCGTGGTAACCCTACATCGCTCCAGGCAAATGCCGGAATTGTTTGTTTGAAAAGGGTTTGTCCGGCTTCCTTCCTCACATTCTTGTTATCCGACCTTGTGCTCTGTTTAAGGGACGTCATATTCCTTCCTTCTGTACCTGCTGACGTTATTGATAGCTCTCCTTGTTCAATCCAACGAAATTAAAGACTGAATATTTAGGCCACTTGGTCCTCATCTTTATCAGAGACGCTGCTGCAGCTGCTGGCTCCCACTGAAAACTGATGCCAAGCCTGGAAACCATCGTCCTATACAAGGTCGTTTGAAACATTTTGAAAAGCTTATAACAGTGTTACAGGGTAGGTTGTGCTGAGAAATAATTTTTAAGAAAAAATTAGACATCTTGTACTGTTTCTGAGTTAATCGCCATTCAAGTGAGTCAATCAAGCCACTGCATGCACAAATTTAAGCAACCCACCAGCGACGGTGTTGCCAATTGTGTTCCTCGTTTTGTTTCCTAAAACAGAACTGGAAAACGATACAAAAATTGGACAGGGGACCGTTGGAGGTATCGAATCCTAGCAAAAGGCTCGTGGTCATCTGTGGTCATCAGTCCCCTAGAACTTAGAACTACTTAAACCTAACTAACCTAAGGACATCACACACATCCATGCCCGAGGCAGGATTCTAACCTGCGACCGTAGCGGTCACGCGGTTCCAGACTGAAGCGTCTAGAACCGCACGGCCACACCGGCCGGCCATCGATTTTTTTCTTAACAATTATTCCACAATACAACCTACCCTCCAACACCCTCACAAGCTTTTTGGTCTGTTCTGACTGCCATGTATAGGCCCCCGTATCATATGTTGTAATATTGTGCACTGCTTGCGACGTAATAACATGCTGTTTTCCTTTCCTATCGAAATGTCAAGAGTTAAAGATATAATTTAACCACTGAGTCAATGAACTATGCTGCAAGTCAGCGAATATGTACGCCCAGAATAAAGAGAGCGGCGTAACATCATCATCTGTATTTTGTTCTATATAAGAATGCGCTCTCGTCTTTTCTTTCTCTTCTTTAGTCGCGCGCCTTTTCGATAGCATCTTACGCTTTCAGACTGTTATTATCGTCCATTTTGTTTAAATGAATTGAAACTGTATTCCTGTTAGGAATTTGTTTAATTGTTTCATTATTATCGCCAACTGCGATTACTGATATGACTTTACTATGAAGACTTTTTTCTTCTGCTCCAGGGTCGGGCTAAAATGATTGAAATTTCTACGTATTTCGCCTAAATACGGCAAAAATTCTTTGTTATATCCAAAACTGTGAGATTAATGCACGAGATGTCAGATATCTGTATAAAAGCCTTCTTTCGTTAAATAATAATTGTTTAATGTGGCATTTCTGCTTTCATTTCATAATAAAGATCATCAATCCCCAATTTATAAATGTTACAGATTTTTCTTTACTACATTTTTTCTTTCGTTGCCAACGTGATACCCATGAAATTAAATTAAACTATTCTGAATTTTCTCGCGAGGCGAGAAGACAATAATTTCCCGTAGATTATAGCAACTCAAATTAAACGTTTTTCAGCATGCCACGAGTCTACCGACCTTCACGTAAAAACAATAAAAAAATACAAAAGAGTAGAATTAACTAAGGAGTGAAGTAATTGTTTTTTACGTAGGCGATAATATCGTGTGCATTTTCGGCCAAAAAATTATTTTCATTATAGAGACTAAGAAAGTGATGTGTGTGTGTGTGTGTGTGTGTGTGTGTGTGTGTGTTATTTAGTAGATTTCCTTTTAATTATTTATTTAATTATTATAAATTATTATTATTAGTATTATTATTATAACGTGCCGCATGCGTCGCCCACCAAAAGCACTGACAATCCCGATCAACCAAAGACTGAGCTTGTGGCGCCGCAGCTAATAGAACACCGGCGACACCAATATATGACACTGAAAGACAATCCTCAAACACAGGGGCTAGCTGCTGCACCAAAGAACGTTATGTTTTGATGCGAGGTAGTACAGGACTGCACGTCCTGCTAAGAGGAAACCCTTGTCCCTATTAATCAGACTGTCTGCAAACATAATTCCAATTGCTTTCTCATATTCTTCCAAAACAGGACGTACTGCAACTGCCAGGGTCTTGTCAAATTTTATCCCTTGTTCGTGGTTCAAACAATATACCGCTACTGCCGATTTTTCAGGCTGTTGTAACCTAATGTGACGCCGATGTTCCATGGTCCAGTCCTGAAGTGTAAGCCTTCCGACAATGACACGGAATTGTGTTTATGCTAGGCTTCTTAAGTTACAAATCATCCTTGACAGAGCCGCGTGGTGTCTTAATGCTGACAGGTCGATGGAAGACACTCTTAATCTCGAATCTCCTTAAAATTATTCCAGTCTTAAAAAGATATTCCCCAGCGTGAGTAATGAGTGGCACCCTCTATGATTTCTCCTGAAGATGGCGGACAGCTGGATCGCCGAAATATTGAACTGTGCTGATTTTGGAATCCGGCAGCAAACCTGAGGAGCCCACCAAGAAATGTTAACGTCGAGAAAGCATAAGCAGTCACATCAAGGGAGATTTCCTGATGAACGTCACTGACGAAATATTTCGGGCGTATCATCCGAAATAGTGTGTCGTCTTGAAGAAACGTTTCGACTGGTTTTCCATCCTACTTATCCAGAAAGGCAGTGCAATGGATTTGTTTATAAATAGCTTTTCTGCTACCAGTCCCGATTTCTTTATTCGTATTGTACACGACGCGTTTTAGGAAATGATTCCACTTACAAGTGTGTTTTCTCTTTGTGCTATGCCATTTTTATTTACTGTTTCGATGAGGAAGGTTCTGCTTTGTTTTGCCGGCCGCGGTGGTCTCGCGGTTCTAGGCGCGCAGTCCGGAACCGCGCGACTGCTACGGTCGCAGGTTCGACTCCTGCCTCGGGCATGGATGTGTGTGATGTCCTTAGGTTAGTTAGGTTTAAGTAGTTCTAAGTTCTAGAGGACTGATGACCATAGCTGTTAAGTCCCATAGTGCTCAGAGCCATTTGAACCTTTGAACCTTCTGCTTTGTTTTGTTGACTTTACTGCAGTACATAAAAAGGGCAATTTTTAGTTAGTTATCGATTGTTGTATGTAGATAGTGACGAAATTTGATAACTAACTAAAATTGCACGTTTTCTATATATTGCAGTAAAGTCAACAAAGCTAAGCAGAAACTCAAATTTCGAAAGTATTACGAAAAAATGGCATATTACAAAGAGAAAACTCACTTGAAAATGGGAATCATTTCCCGAAACGCGTCGTGTATAATATGAATAAAATAAAATCGTGATCGGTAGCAGAAAAGTTATTTATAAAGATACCCATTGTTTTCACAGTCGCAGGCTTCGGTGGCCGTGCGGTTCTAGGCGCTCCAGTCCGGAGCCGCGCTGTTGCTACGGTCGCAGGTTCGAATCCTGCCTCGAGCATGGGTGTATGTGATGTCCTTAGGTTAGTTAGGTTTAAGTAGTTCTAAGTGCTAGGGGACTGATGACCACAGCAGTTGAGTCCCATAGTGCTCCGAGCCATTTCGCAGGCTTCCGTAAAACCATTGATAATAGACAAAACCAGAAGGCAGTGCGAAGCTGAAACTCTCGCTTCTAAGCGAAAGAAGCCGTGGTCATTTGCCAGTACAACAGTCATCAGTTTGGTTTATCTTTGTTTTCCTTCGAAAGTTAGGACAAATCCTAATATCAAAAACGTTTAACTGACAACTTTTTCACCATTATTCACTTAATTTCTGCTCCGTCTTTAATGGCTTTGCTGTAATCGCACGTTGTTAAAGGCACAATAATCTGATGTGGAAGAAAAAGAAGAAAATTAAGTACGTTGTGAACTTCTGTCACGACACCAGTACACTATCAGGTATCAGACCGGGGGTCGTTGCGATCGCCTCGCAGGTTGAGTAAACCAGTTCAAGGGCGACGGCTAAGCGGGGCGCCATCCTAGCGACATCGCAACTGATATGTTTATATGTACCGTACTCTCATCTGTATGCAGCCAACTGCTCAGCTGGCCTCGCAGAGATTAAATGGACCCTGTCCTCTCTAACGAATAGACTGGATGACCTCTAGGGTTGAAGGCTTCGCGTCCCGTAATGCATTCAATTACAGTGCCAGTACCTACAAAGAACCTCCGTTCAATGCAACAGCCGTTCGCCACCTTAATGGAGGGTCTGTATGCCTGCATGGTACCACTCTACTGATGGACGTCGGAGCCATCAGTAACCTCCCAATTATCCATGTTCTGCTTTCCTGTGGAGTGCATCGTTCACTGGACCAAACACATGAAAGGTGCGGATTGTAGAGTGGCTCAGAATGAATAGTTCAGTGATGTTTTGTGAGCTCTTCTTGGGTGAGCAGACTTGTCTGAGGCTTGCATCGACATGGAGAAGGCGAAGTTGTTTGCGTTTTTGTGTGAACACTCTGAATTGGTTCTTAAATTTCCTGGGGGTAGCACAACGGTCTTCCGAGTTCATCGTTGCATGATGAGAGAGAACATCAAACGGAGTAACCCCTCCACTGTCCCAGAAGACCATCGCCATGACATTACCGGCCGAAAGTGCGGCTTTGAACTTTTGCTTCGGAGGAGAGCTGGTGTGGCGCCACTCCCTGGACTGCCGTTTTGTCCCTGGTTCGAAGTGACCAACCCATGCTTCATCATATGTGACGATGTTCGACAAAAAATTTCACGATCAGCCTCTCAACGCTCAAGCAATTTCGCACAGATGGTCCGCTGTTAGGAGGAATCCAACGGGCACACACCTTCCAGTATCCAACTTGTGGACAAGTGTGTCAGCACAACCAACACATTCGTCCAATAGAGCAGCATTATCAGTCATTAATCACCTCGAATGAGAGTGTCCGCACGTTCAAACGTTGCAGGAGTCACAGCTCTGTTCTGCGGGCCGCCAAGCGTGAGACAGGACAGGTTTGCGCAACCTTGTTGGGATGGTGACGAACGCTTCGTACAACTCTCAGTGAGCTCTCGTTCACTGCCAGGTCTCCGTAGACATTCTGTAAGCGCTTATGAATACCTGCGGTGCTCTGGTTTTCCACAAAACAAACTCGAAGACAGCTTTGTGCTTGGAACACTCCTCCATTACAGACGCCAATTTGAGAGCTACGTATTTGGACTTATTGGAGCACTTTTTGTATCTAATTTACACAAGCCTTACTGTCTTCGGGGCAAGAGACTCCATTTCCACTAATATCTTTGTATCAATTTCACACATGATGTCTCTGGATGACTGAAAGTTTTCGATTTGATAGTTAAAAAATGCCGTTGGATATTTAGAGGATGGTTGTAAACTACTGAGGAACTAATTGACTTAACTGACGTTATCACTTTCATTTTTCAAATGTTTGGGATCCATACACGTAGCATCAGCAGATGATACTGAACGTATCAAAATAAGGGCGGTTCGTATAGTCATAGGTTTGTTAGGAAGACGCTGTAATGTCGCGGAAACGCTAAGGAATACTAATTGGCACACGCACGAAGATAAATGCCAATTATCCCTCGGAAGACTACTTGCTGTGTTTCAAGCACCAGCATTAAGTGAAGACTCAAGAGGTACTCTTAGCCCTCTACATATCGTTCACGAAAGAACCGCAAAGATACCACTAGACTATTTCCAGCGTGCCCAGAAGAATTTAGCCTGTCGTTCTTTCGGCGCTCCAAATGCAGCTGGAACGTAAAGGAACTACAACATTTGGTACAATGTTAAGTACCCTCTGCCATGCACATCACTGTGCTTTGCAAAATGTGTATGGAGGTGTAGATTCGCAACTACTACAGCTTATCGGTTTCGCAACCATAAGTTAACTCCTTAAAAGTAGTAAACGTGTTAAATCGTAAAATGTCGAACTTTTCTTTGGAACGTCGCCCCTAATGCTCTCTCAGAGGCCCTTTATTAAATTGTCGCCAAAGATCCAGCAAGAGGGACACATTCGACTACTTTACTTAGAACTCTGAGCTCCTCTGTACTAAATTTTGGATCGGGTAAAATCGTTATTCGATTACCGAATTATTGCTTGAACACACTGACGCTCGTTTTCAATTGGATAATGCAGCTATCTTTCTGCTGCACGTGCTTTTTATTAATGACGGGCATCAATCATTCGCTAATAATAGATTCCCTGATTAGCTCTGTAGACTAAAAGAAAAGAAAAAGTCCCATAGTGCTCAGAGCCATTTGAACCATTTTTGACTTAACTTCTGAGGTCATCAGTACTCTAGAACTTAGAACTAATTAAACCTAACTAACCTAAGGACATTACAGACACACACATGCCCGAGGCAGGATTCGAACCTGCGACCGTAGCGGTCGCGCGGTTCCCGACTATAGCGCTTAGAACCGCTCGGCCACCTCGGCCGGCAAAAGTATAGTAGTATTCACTAACCAAGCATTCATAAATGAAAGTAATATGTTCACGAGCAGCTACCGTAGTACCGAAACTAGGAAAAACATTGGCAGCCCTTGTGTTTGGAGCGCTATGACTGAGAATGGCCGATTCCTGCGAAAATGGAAAGGAAAGTAACAGAGTCAAAATGTGAAGGAACATATTAGAGAAAGAAAAATTGGAAAAATGGAGGTAGGTGACCAAAAACGTTCTCGATAGAAAGAAAATCTAGTGAGGCTGTGCTAAAATAAATCGGTGGAAAATCGAGACTGGTTAACAACGTACAAAAAACAGTGACGAGGCACCGGATTTGGCGCTATGACTTAAATGATACCGTACAAGAAAAATTTCACGGCAAATGTCATTGAGCTGGGCAATGTCAATATGGTTTTTAAAACAAGTTCAGTGGAATGAACTTTAAAAGCTACATCAACAAGACAGTGCTTTCGGCGAATGATTAGCTGTAACGGGTTTTGTTTACATTTTTAATGCATAATTCCAGTCAAATCCTCACCAAGAATGCGCTCAGAAATATCAAAATAGAACTCACAATATTATGTACTTAAAAACAAGTTTAGGACTTTAAATGTCGTAAACTTTGCATCACGTAAGATCTCTAATCTAAGGCTATTTTATCTGCAGCTACGGTAGTCTTTCGTGATCTAATGATAGTATAATAAGTCGACAACTGGTTTAGTTAGTAAATACAGGCATCTGGAGGACATAAAGACACTGTTTCCTTTTTTCTGTAATTTATTCCCTGTTAGAACCCTCCTAAATCAACCCGCCCGTTAGCCGTGTGCATTAAAGCGCCGCTTCAGGGACACAGAGGTGCGCCAACCCAGGATCGAATCCGCCCGGCAGTTTAACGACGCGAGTAGGTGTGCCGGCCAGCCTGGATGCGGTTTTAAGGCGGTTTCCACAGCCCACTAAGTGAATAATGGTATTTGTATCCAAGTCCCGCGGCAGTTGCACTATGCACATTTAGGAACCTTCATATGTAAGCGTCGCGTGTGTTCTTTCGGATGTGTCCGAAAGAGAGGACACCAAGCATTCATTTACAGAACTGATTCGCTTCGATGGGGAATGTATCCACAATATTCAATGTGGATACATATTTACTTTCGACTTCCAGTGGCCATCTAAAATTAGGAAGCACGGAGGATATGTAGGGACTGCAGGTGGGTGGTGTGACTGTTTGTCAGTCGGGTAGCGTACCAAATAGTCCGTGCATCTGTGATTAACGATGTGTCTGGATGACGCAGTGGTTAACAAAACTACCTAGTAAGCAGGAGGTCGCGGGTTCGAGTCCCGATCCGGCACACATTTTTCATTCGTCAACGCTGATTTCGCATAACGTCCCAACGTAGCTGATATCATCAGCTCCTTCCCTTTCCTGTCATTTCTCCCACCTCAACCCTTAATTTACATAGTTTGGAACCTTTAGCTCACTTTCACATGAAAAACACCACACGTAGACGGTTGGGGTACACATATTCCGTCTCAGGAGGTAGTGGCGTGGCGGAAGGAAAAGCATCCGGTCACCTCTTAAACTGATCATGCCAAATTCAACAAAAATCACGCTGAACCTGCGTCGACGAGAGACAAAAAAGGCACAAGAAGAAGAAGAGCCCCCATAAAAGGAGCCTCTGCCAGGTCATAGAGCGTGAGTACGATAAATGACTAATTCCATTATCGCATGGGGATACCACTGCTTTTCTAAAGGCCTGATGTGGAACTGCTGTTTGACAAGTGAGTTCACACAGTCGTAATATAATAGCACTGGTCTCTGCTGTACAAACATTGGTTTTGTAGTCGGACGGAGAGACTTTGAATAAAACTGGTGGTGTGATCGCACGTCAGCATTACACAGTGTTAAACAAGCTTCAGTCGCATAGAGATTTTTTACTTGATTGTGTGTGTGCGTAACACGTGCGAGTTCATTACAAGAATATCGTATTTACTGCTAATGTCATATGTGTAACTCATTTGGTCCTAGTGGAAATAAAATGTTGGTAATATGTAAAGATGGGTAGTCATGGATCAGCAGCACAACGAATTTATCGTTTACTTATTAATTATATTGCTTGAAATAAAATTCCCACCAAATCTAGAAGCTTACGAAGACGTTAGTGTTTTTTCTTTACCTCGGGTTAAACTTTGTGGACGTGCCAAATTCAACGCCGCAGAGTATTTCAGGCGCTGCAGAACTGTGAGAGTCTTAGTAGTGGATGACTAAGGTGTTTTTCTGTTCGTAGGAGGGCAGACGACACGTTGTCTTCACTTTTGTATCTTCACTTATGTTGCCCACGAAATTTTACTAACTCATATGCAGTCGTTTACGAGATAATTGCATTGCATCTTCAAGCTCATTCTAGATACCACCAGTAATAGTGTTCGGTACGACCACTTTTAGTACAGAACACATACATTCTAATCGAACATCTAGACCACGGATCTTTCACTTTATTTAAGATTCATGAGGATCTATCAAAAAAGTCTTTGAAGTGTATTTGTACTACTCTTGTTGCTCAGTCATTCATTGTACAATAAAAAATCTGGAATGAGTTTCATATAAAACTTTCACTTCTCAAGAGAAATTATAGCTGAGACTTTCTGGCTATTAAAAATTTGTACTGGACCGAGGTTGGTACTTAGCACCTTTGCACGACTCACAGTTCTGTATACAGTTTTAATCTGACAGGGAGTTATAAATCTGCGCACACTCCACCGCTGAATGAGAATTCATGCGAGAAAATGATTATAGCTGTTTCTGCTCTTGCACTGACCAGCCAAAACATGATGACCAGTGCTCAACGCGACGTTGGATGCCTACTGGTGGCGTTGCGGGCACGCTATGCGGTAACAAAAAAATGTTCAAATGTGTGTGAAATCTTATGGGACTTAACTGCTAAGTACATCAGTCTCTAAGCTTACACACTACTTAACCCAAATTATCCTAAGGACAAACACACACACCCATGCCCGAGGGAGGACTAAAAACCTCCGCCGGGATCAGCCGTACAGTCCGTGACTGGAGCGCCTTAGACAATATGCGGTAACAAAAGTATGCGGAGCAGATAAGGATGGAGGTTCACCCTAACAAAAATATGAGCTGCAAATGGGGAAATACACTCCTGGAAATTGAAATAAGAACACCGTGAATTCATTGTCCCAGGAAGGGCAAACTTTATTGACACATTCCTGGGGTCAGATACATCACATGATCACACTGACAGAACCACAGGCACATAGACACAGGCAACAGAGCATGCACAATGTCGGCACTAGTACAGTGTATATCCACCTTTCGCAGCAATGCAGGCTGCTATTCTCCCATGGAGACGATCGTAGAGATGCTGGATGTAGTCCTGTGGAACGGCTTGCCATGCCATTTCCACCTGGCGCCTCAGTTGGACCAGCGTTCGTGCTGGACGTGCAGACCGCGTGAGACGACGCTTCATCCAGTCCCAAACATGCTCAATGGGGGACAGATCCGGAGATCTTGCTGGCCAGGGTAGTTGACTTACACCTTCTAGAGCACGTTGGGTGGCACGGGATACATGCGGACGTGCATTGTCCTGTTGGAACAGCAAGTTCCCTTGCCGGTCTAGGAATGGTAGAACGATGGGTTCGATGACGGTTTGGATGTACCGTGCACTATTCAGTGTCCCCTCGACGATCACCAGTGGTGTACGGCCAGTGTAGGAGATCGCTCCCCACACCATGATGCCGGGTGTTGGCCCTGTGTGCGTCGGTCGTATGCAGTCCTGATTGTGGCGCTCACCTGCACGGCACCAAACACGCATACGACCATCATTGGCACCAAGGCAGAAGCGACTCTCATCGCTGAAGACGACAGGTCTCCATTCGTCCCTCCATTCACGCCTGTCGCGACACCACTGGAGGCGGGCTGCACGATGTTGGGGCGTGAGCGGAAGACGGCCTAACGGTGTGCGGGACCGTAGCCCAGCTTCATGGAGACGGTTGCGAATGGTCCTCGCCGATACCCCAGGAGCAACAGTGTCCCTAATTTGCTGGGAAGTGGCGGTGCGGTCCCCTACGGCACTGCGTAGGATCCTACGGTCTTGGCGTGCATCCGTGCGTCGCTGCGGTCCGGTCCCAGGTCGACGGGCACGTGCACCTTCCGCCGACCACTGGCGACAACATCGATGTACTGTGGAGACCTCACGCCCCACGTGTTGAGCAATTCGGCGGTACGTCCACCCGGCCTCCTGCATGCCCACTATACGCCCTCGCTCAAAGTCCGTCAACTGCACATACGGTTCACGTCCACGCTGTCGCGGCATGCTACCAGTGTTAAAGACTGCGATGGAGCTCCGTATGCCACGGCAAACTGGCTGACACTGACGGCGGCGGTGCACAAATGCTGCGCAGCTAGCGCCATTCGACGGCCAACACCGCGGTTCCTGGTGTGTCCGTTGTGCCGTGCGTGTGATCATTGCTTGTACAGCCCTCTCGCAGTGTCCGAAGCAAGTATGGTGGGTCTGACACACCGGTGTCAATGTGTTCTTTTTTCCATTTCAAGGAGTGTACATTCAGATAAGCGACTCTGATACAGGGCAGATTGTTATTACGCAGAGCCTGTGAACGACTACTTCAAAAACAGCGAAGGTGGACGATTGTTCACGTGCTGCTGTCATGAGCATCTACGGAAAGGGGTACAAGGACAGTGAAACTGTGGTATCTGTGCCGAAAGAGCACAATTCTGGTGCAAGCACAAGTACTTCGGAGCACACCGTTCACCGTACAGTCTACATCTACATCTACATGGTTACTCTGCAATTCAGACTTAAGTGCCTGGCTGAGGGTTCATCGAACCATTTTCATACTACTTCTCTACCATTCCTCTCTCGAATGGCGCGTGGGAAAAAGGAACACCTAAATCTTTCCATTCGAACTCTGATTTCTCTTATTTTATTATGATGATGATTATTTCTCCCTACGTAGGTGGGTGCGATTCGGAAGAGAAAGTTGGTGATTGAAATTTCGTTAATAGATCTCGCCGCAAAGAAAACCGCCTTTGTTTCAGTGACTACCACCCCAACTCGCGTATCATATCACTGACACTCCCACCCCTACTGCGCGATAACACGAAACGGGCTGCACTTCCTTGCACTTTTTCGATGTCCTCCGTCAGTCGTACCTGGTAAGGATCCCACACCGCTCAGCAACAAGTGCAATGTAGGCTGCCCCTTTAGTGGGTTTGTCGCATCTTCTAAGTGTTCTGCCAACAAAACGCAGTCTTTTTTTCGCCTTCCTCACAATATTATCTGTGTGGTCTATTCCAATTTAAGTTGCTCGTAATTGTAATTCCTAGGTATGTAGTCGAATTGACAGTACTTAGATTTGTGCGATTTATCGTATACCCAAAATTTATCGGATTTCTTTTAGTACCCAAGTGGGTGACCTCGCACTTTTCTTTGTTTAGTGCCAATTGTCACTTTTCCCACCATACAGAGATTCTCTCTATATAATTTTGTAATTGGAATTGATCGTCTGACGAATTTACTAGACGGTAAGTTACAGCATCATCAGCAAACAATCTAAGGTGGCTGCTCAGATTATCACCTAGATCATGTTGAATATCGAGCTCCACAGCAGACCACCCCGACGTGTGTTGACTCAACGACATCAGTTACGATAGCAGTTGACACGAGACCATCGGGATTCGACCGTGGATCAACGGAAACGTGTCGGCTCTTCGGGTGGATCACATTTTTGCTACACTAGATCGATGGTCGTCTCCACAAAAGCCGTCATCGAGATGAATGGCGGCTCCAAACGTGTTGCGTGCCACTTGCGCAGGCTGGTGGAAGCAGTGTTACGCTATGGGAGACATTCTGCTGTTCTTGTGTTGGACCTATGGTAGTAATCGAAGACGCTGACAACTGCAAACCAGCTGCGTCCCCTCATGCTTGATATCTTCCCCGACGGCGAGGTCACCTTTCAGCAGTATAACTGACCGTGTCTCGGAGCCAGAACTGGGTTACAGTGGCATGAGGAGCATTATAGTGAGGTGACATTGATCTCTCGGCGACTGAATTCGCCTGCTGCAAATCCTATGGAACCCATCTGGGTAGCTACCGGGTGCCCTCACCGGGTACACAAATCAGCGGCCCGTTATTTACGGGAATTAAATGACCTGTGCATAGCCATCTAATGCCACATTCCTCCACAAACAAACCAAGAAATTTTCGGATCCTCGATACGCAGAGACAGTGATGTATTTCGTTCCGAAGACGGAAAAACAATCTACACTCCTGGAAATGGAAAAAAGAACACATTGACACCGGTGTGTCAGACCCACCATACTTGCTCCGGACACTGCGAGAGGGCTGTACAAGCAATGATCACACGCACGGCACAGCGGACACACCAGGAACCGCGGTGTTGGCCGTCGAATGGCGCTAGCTGCGCAGCATTTGTGCACCGCCGCCGTCAGTGTCAGCCAGTTTGCCGTTGCATACGGAGCTCCATCGCAGTCTTTAACACTGGTAGCATGCCGCGACAGCGTGGACGTGAACCGTATGTGCAGTTGACGGACTTTGAGCGAGGGCGTATAGTGCGCATGCGGGAGGCCGGGTGGACGTACCGCCGAATTGCTCAACACGTGGGGCGTGAGGTCTCCACAGTACATCGATGTTGTCGCCAGTGGTCGGCGGAACGTGCACGTGCCCGTCGACCTGGGACCGGACCGCAGCGACGCACGGATGCACACCAAGACCGTAGGATCCTACGCAGTGCCGTAGGGGACCGCACCGCCACTTCCCAGCAAATTAGGGACACTGTTGCTCCTGGGGTATCGGCGAGGACCATTCGCAACCGTCTCCATGAAGCTGGGCTACGGTCCCGCACACCGTTAGGCCGTCTTCCGCTCACGCCCCAACATCGTGCAGCCCGCCTCCAGAGGTGTCGCGACAGGCGTGAATGGAGGGACGAATGGAGACGTGTCGTCTTCAGCGATGAGAGTCGCTTCTGCCTTGGTGCCAATGATGGTCGTATGCGTGTCTGGCGCCGTGCAGGTGAGCGCCACAATCAGGACTGCATACGACCGAGGCACACAGGGCCAACACCCGGCATCATGGTGTGGGGAGCGATCTCCTACACTGGCCGTACACCACTGGTGATCGTCGAGGGGACACTGAATAGTGCACGGTACATCCAAACCGTCATCGAACCCATCGTTCTACCATTCCTAGACCGGCAAGGGAACTTGCTGTTCCAACAGGACAATGCACGTCCGCATGTATCCCGTGCCACCCAACGTGCTCTAGAAGGTGTAAGTCAACTACCCTGGCCAGCAAGATCTCCGGATCTGTCCCCCATTGAGCATGTTTGGGACTGGATGAAGCGTCGTCTCACGCGGTCTGCACGTCCAGCACGAACGCTGGTCCAACTGAGGCGCCAGGTGGAAATGGCATGGCAAGCCGTTCCACAGGACTACATCCAGCATCTCTACGATCGTCTCCATGGGAGAATAGCAGCCTGCATTGCTGCGAAAGGTGGATGTACACTGTACTAGTGCCGACATTGTGCATGCTCTGTTGCCTGTGTCTATGTGCCTGTGGTTCTGTCAGTGTGATCATGTGATGTATCTGACCCCAGGAATGTGTCAATAAAGTTTCCCCTTCCTGGAACAATGAATTCACGGTGTTCTTATTTCAATTTCCAGGAGTGTATTTCGCAGGTGCTCGTAATGTTTTGGCTCATAAGTGTATATCACTAACGCACACCGTCAGTTTCCAAGTAAGTTCGTGTTTAGTATATTTATCAGGAGCAAGTTGTGAATATAACGTCTCGGTGACATATATTCATTGTTTCTCATATTACGAAGGGCTTTCGATAAATAACGCAACACCTTTTTTTTCTTTGTCAATTTCGGTGCAAAAATGCGGAATTTGTTGGGCGACAAAGTGGAATATTCCCACTTCGGCCCCTATAGTTTCATGAACTACGAGGTGCATTCAAGTTCTAAGGCCTCCGATTTTTTTTCTCCGGACTGGAAAGAGATAGAAACATGTGCATTGTTTTAAAATGATGCCGCATTCATTGTCAATACGTCCTAGAGATGGCAGTACCGTACAGCAGATGGAATTTTACCGCCAGCGGCGAGAATGAGAACTGTTTTAAATACTTAAAATGGCGAAGTTTTCCTTACTTGAACAGCGTGCAATCATTCATTTTCTGAATTTGCGTGGTGTGAAACCAATTGAAATTCATCGACAGTTGAAGGAGACATGTGGTGATGGAATTATGGATGTGTCGAAAGTGCGTTCGTGGGTGCGACTGTTTAATGAAGGCAGAACATCGTGTGACAACAAACCGAAACAACCTCAGGCTCGCACAAGCCGGTCTGACGACATCGTCGAGAAAGTGGAGAGAATTGTTTTGGGGGATCGCCGAATGACTGTTGAACAGATCGCCTCCAGAGTTGGCATTTCTGTGGGTTCTGTGCACACAATCCTGCATGACGACCTGAAAATGCGAAAAGTGTCATCCAGGTGGGTGCCACGAATGCTGACGGCATGTTGCCAAGCAACGTTGACGCGCAACGACAGCATGAATGGAACTTTCTTTTCGTCGGTTGTGACAATGGATGAGACGTGGATGCCATTTTTCAATCCAGAAACAAAGCGCCAGTCAGCTCAATGGAAGCACACAGATTCACCGCCACCAAAAATTTCGGGTAACCGCCAGTGCTGAAAAAATGAAGGTGTCCATGTTCTGGGACAGCGAGGGCGTAATCCTTACCCATTGCGTTCCAAAGGGCACTACAGTAACAGGTGCATCCTACGAAAATGTTTTGAAGAACAAATTCCTTCCTGCACTGCAACAAAAACGTCCGGGAAGGGCTGCGCTTGTTCTGTTTCACCAAGACAACGCACTCGCACATCGAGCTAACGTTACGCAACAGTTTCTTCGTGATAAAAACTTTGAAGTGATTCCTCATGCTCCCTACTCACCTGACCTGGCTCCTAGTGACTTTTGGCTTTTTCCAACAATGAAAGACACTCTCCGTGGCCGCACATTCACCAGCCGTGCTGCTATTGCCTCAGCGATTTTCCAGTGGTCAAAACAGACTCCTAAAGAAGCCTTCGCCGCTGCCATGGAATCATGGCGTCAGCGTTGTGAAAAACGTGTACGTCTGCAGGGCGATTACGTCGAGAATTAAAGCCAGTTTCATCGATTTCGGGTGAGTAGTTAATTAGAAAAAAAATCTGAGGCCTAACAACTTGAATGCACCTCGTACTCTTAGGTGCCGACGTTATACATAGCTTTCAAAATGGCTTCTTTAACGGAGGTGCGTTCCAAACATAGAGCAATCAACGAGTTTCCTTTGGCGGAAAACCAAAGCGTCGCAGACATTAATAAGCGCTTTCAGAATGCCTACGCAGACACGGCAGTGAACATAAGCACGGTGAATCGTTGGCCGAGGAATCTGCCATCATCGCAACGAGGTCGAAAATCCGTCCAAACTGCACCTTACCAGTCTGTCGCACACGCTTGCAAATCCTGCAATGTTGCAACGTCTGGACATTCTCATTCGAAGTGATCGATGGATCACAACCAAACATCTCCATGAAAACGCAACGCCTCACACTAGTCTTCGCATCCGAGAGGAGCCCACGCAATTCCGTTGGACTGTCCTTCCTCATTCACCCTAAATCCCGCATCTCGCACCTTCCGACTTGCAGCTGTATGTCCCGAAGATCCGGCCGGAGTGGCCGAGCGGTTCTAGGCGCTTCAGTCTGGAACCGCGCGACCGCTACGGTCGCAGGTTCGAATCCTGCCTCGGGCATGGATGTGTGTGATGTCCTTAGGTTAGTTAGGTTTAAGTAGTTCTAAGTTCTAGGGGACTGATGACCTCAGAAGTTAAGTCCCATTGTGCTTAGAGCCATTTGAACCATTTGTGCCGAAGAGGGATGCACTCCGCGGGAAGCAGTAGGTGGATAATGGGGAGGTTATTAACGCAGCACGACCAACCAGTAGAGTGGTACTATGCGGGCTTACCGTCCCTCCTAGGAAGGTGAACGGAGATTATGTTTAAAAATAGGGTTTAGTAGCCAAAAGAGTGGGGAGTGACATGGTGTATTGTAATCCTGAATAAAAGCAGCCTGCTCTCAGGAATAAATGTATTGCATTACTTATTGAACGCCCCTCGTATCATTTATAGATACAATATACAGGGTGAGTCACCTGACGTTACCGCTGGATATATTTCGTAAACCACATCAAATACTGACGAACCGATTTCACAGACCGAACGTGAGGAGAGGGGCTAGTGTAATTGTTTGATACAAACCATACAAAAATGCACGGAAGTATGTTTTTTAACACAAACCTACGTTTTTTTTAAAAATGGAACCACGTTAGTTTTGTTAGCACATCTGAACATATAAACAAATACGTAATCAATGCCGTTTGTTGCATTGTAAAAAGTTAATTACATCCGGAGATATTGTAACCTAAAGTTGACGCTTGAAACCTCCGACGTTCAGTTACGTGTTGTAACAAACACGGGCCACGGGCGTTTCATAGGACGTGGAGGACGCATAAATTGGCCAACCCGTTCTCCTGATGTTACACCTCTGGACTTCTTTCTGTGGGGTACGTTAAAGGAGAATGTGTACCGTGATGTGCCTACAATCCCAGAGGATATGAAACAACGTATTGTGGCAGCCTGCGGCGACATTACACCAGATGTACTGCGGCGTGTACGACATTCATTACGCCAGAGATTGCAATTGTGTGCAGCAAATGATGGCCACCACATTGAACATCTATTGGCCTGACATGTCGAGACACACTCTATTCCACCCCGTAATTGAAAACGGAAACCACGTGTGTACGTGTACCTCACCCCTCATGGTAACGTACATGTGCGTCAGTGAAAAAGATCAATAAAAAGATGTTATCATGTGGACGTAATGTGCTGTTCCAGTCTCTTCTGTACTTTAGGTCCATCACCGTTCCCTTTGGATCCCTACGTAATTCGGTGCTCTCCGATACACAAGATCGAACAGCGGAGGAGTGGTACTCAAGCGTCAACTTTAGGTTACAATATCTCCGGATGTAATTAACATTTTACAATGCAACAAACGGCACTGATTACGTGTTTGTTTATATGTTCAGATGTGCTAACAAAACTAACGGGTTTCCATTTAAAAAAACGTAGGTTTCTTGTTAAAAAACATACTTCCATGCATTTTTGTATGGTTTGTATTAACCAATTACACTAGCCCCTCTCCTCACGTTCGGTCTGTGGAATCAATTCGTCAGTATTTGATGTGGTGTACGAAATATATCCAGCGGTAATGTTGGTGACTCACCCTGTATAAACGACTATCCTCAGCCGTAGTTTTTTTTAACCATATGCACTTGTACAATATAAGAATCCCAGAGGCAGTACTAAACTGCAGACCCAACAGCAGAATATTCGTGTGACGTCCCATGAAGATATTGCAATATTAGCTTTAATTTCAAATTGTAACATTTCTCCTAGGGCTAAGACATGCCAGTACGCTGACGACAATACGCAGCTGCCTTTTTGAACTTAAATGGAAAGCATACATATATAACTGGAAGCTTCTTTCACAATAACAGTTTATCCACGACAGCTAATTTGAGGTCTTCAACTGTACGAGAAATCTTTGCATCAAGATAAAAAAGAGAGAAATAAGAAGCAATATACAGTATCATCAGTGGTCTAAGAAGTAAACAGACGTATCTATCCAAAGCTGCTTAAGAAATTTTCGGGCCCTCCATACGGATTAAGTGAGATTCCACAAAGTCATGTACATATCCTAGTGTAAAAGTTAAAAATACGTAGCAAAAACGTCTGTGGTTTATTGTGTAAGCACCGGCGAGTCCTTTACACACACAGAGACACGCACATACAGAAACAGAGGGGGGGGGGGGGGAGAGAGTGAGAGAGAGAGAGAGAGAGAGAGAGAGAGAGAGAGAGAGAGAGAGAGAGAATGATGGATAGGGGGAGGAGGAGGCAAAAAAAGTTATCACACTTTCAATAGCGTCTTACAAGTTTACTGAATAACAGCATATTCGCATCTCCGCTGCAACTTATTTATTTCTAGTTCAAAGCAAAGAGAGCTTTCCAGACTTTGCGGCAATTTTCAGCTGTATCTCACACAAAAAGCGAAGTGTATATTACATAAGTTCACAGTATGCATATAGATTTATTCCAAATTATGTAAGCTACGTCATGGTGGAATTTACGACTGCAGTACTAAAAACATATTGTCAGTACATACAGACAGATACTATGAAACGGAAAGCTGAGGAAACACGCATTCAGTCCAAAAACAGCGTCGGCCTCGACAGTGTTCTTAAGGGGAGTTTTACCATCTTTTGTTTCAAAAAATAGATTTTTTAAATTACATTTTTGGATCCATAAAAGTGTATAGAAACCATCCCTGAAACGATTTTCCCGAATACGGAACGGAAATGTTTATTATTCGCGGTTGAACAAAAAAATGTACTTGCCTGAAATCGGTCTTTTTCACGCATCAGTTTTTTCTTTCAAAGGACGAGTTATTGTACCGGTGCATGTGAGGAAACACACAAAATTCAAATGAAAGTTTGAACGCGTGTGTTTGGAATGCAGCCCCCAAGCATTTGCATTTCGGTGCGAAGACTGTGGAGATTGCGACTTTCCTGGCAGTGAGCTGCTTCAACGAAGGGTATTCAGCAATTATGAAGACCATGACAACGATGGACTTTACTCTGGGACTCTATCCGACGCAGTTCGCCATCATTCGGACTACCACCGGATTCAAGCGGCCGAAAACCGCTTGTCACCGGCCGTACGAGCGGCTCTGGAGCAGTGCAGGATGGCCCAGATCGAGCAGAACGCTCTCTATAAGGAAGAGGAAGGACTAGTTTATGGGACCGGAATAGCCTATTGAACGTAATTCGAATATATTGCTTTTATATGCAGTCAAAACATCAAACGCGTTTTTCTCGAAATGACGTCTTTTTTATCGCGCAGTAGAGTAACTTCAAATCTACTGAACCGATTGGCACGAATCTATGTTTCCGACGAAGCTAACTAAATTGTCTAGTAGTTGTACCACTTTTATCTCGATCCATTAACTATAAATATTTTTACTTGGCCAACGAAGTCGAAACATCGATGGAAAAAACCCTTTTTATTCAAATGGCCGCCATTTTGTTTCCTATGGTCCAAATAACTTAAGCGATGTACAATTCCTAAAGAATCTTATATACTTAGCCATCGTCAACTCAATTTTGATTTCAGACGAGCCGGCTGACCTGTGACATACCGCGCGTGGAGGTCTGCATCGAAATTATGTTTCGTTCCGACGGCACTTCCGCCTACGCTCTTCGACATTTCCGGTCGAAAAAATTTCAGTTTGTAGAGGAAATATCAATAAACGTTTTGACCAAATTTGACATTGATATCTATAACACATCCCGAGAAAAAAATTCTCAATGTTTTTTTCGGGCCAAAGACAGTAAACCTCTCCTTAATGTCACCCGCTGGTAATGTGACTGTAAAGTCCATTTGCTTCATACGCGGCCCCTTATAGGTGCACAAATATATGAACAGAGAAGAAGGCCTAACATCTCACCTCTGTGTGTACTAAAGCCCGTAACTCTGGATCGACAAGCAAACCCCATTATCTTGCCCACAGCCCTCTCAAGGCGATGCCAAAAGGAAGCAGGCGATTAACTTTCTCGTGCGCGCCGAGAGAAATTTATCAACACCTCCATTGTTCTGGTGAACAATTACATTCTGTCGTGCTAAGGGGAGAGCCTTATCCGGGGGGTAATGGCAATTTACACGTCGACAGACTGTATTTATTGTTCATGAGCACGTGTTTAGTAGTTATGATATGTAGGCGAGGACAAAGAAAGTCGATTTCAGTTTCACAGTCCTTCTGTTAAGTGAATGAAACGCAATCAAAAAGCTTCAGTTGCACCAAGTGTTAGTAGGGTTTTATATAAACCTTCTAGCAACGGCAGATCGATGACTGATTGCTAGAATACAGAGCTCTACAGAGACATTAGAGACAGCTACTGATCGACTTACAGCGCTTGAAGGCCAACTGTTTTACTTTACATCTTGAGAATTAATAACTGAATGAATTTTTCACTTTTCAGCGAAATGTGCGGTATTTTATTGTGCAGGATGGTCAGAAACAGACTAAAAAGCTTTAAATGTGTTGCAGGGGTGGTTCTGCTGAGAAACAATTGTTAAGACAAAAATTTGATAGCTTGCGTCGTCTCCAAGTTACTTAGCGTTGAAATTAGCGAATCATGCCGTTGCGCATGCAATTTCAAGCACTTGCACGCGACGAATTGATCATTACCAGTTAAAATGTGTCTTTTTCGGAAGTGATGAATTTAA
Source organism: Schistocerca cancellata (assembly GCF_023864275.1). Lineage (NCBI taxonomy): Eukaryota > Metazoa > Arthropoda > Insecta > Orthoptera > Acrididae > Schistocerca > Schistocerca cancellata. The sequence goes on along the minus strand of NC_064630.1, from coordinate 251,621,289 downwards.
GCTGGTGAAAAAAAATTTCTTCAGTTTGAAGAAACCAAACGAAGCATAAGTTTGGCGTCACTGTCTCTGGCACGCTGCTTGAGCTGCGCGCGTGCGACATGATTGGCTAACGTCAGTGCTAAATGACTCGGAAAAAGCGCAAAGTGTCCAATTTTTTTTCTTAACAATAATTCCACAGCACAGCCTCTCCTGCAACACCGTAATAAGATTTTCAGATTCTCTCTGACCACCTTGTATAACTATAATACTGCGTAACATTTTCACTCTGGAAACAATTCCCTAGCAAGTGGCTAAGCCACTTTTCAGAAATATTCTTTCTTGCAGTAGTGCTAGTCCCACTAGGTATGCAGGAGAGGTCCTGTGAGATTCGGAATGTAGAAGAGAGATAGTGGCGGATGTAATGCCAGGCATTGGGGGTGGGGGATTCGTCCTGGATAGCTCAATCGGTAACAGCATTGTCAGCGAAAGGAAAGGTCCTGCGTTAGAATCCCGCTCGGGTACACAATTCCAATCTGCCAGAAAGTTTCTACGCCTGCTAGCTTCCTGACGTGAATTTCTCTGGATCCAATCGTGTGTCACTTTCCAGAACGGTCTGTAAACTGGATAGTTCATTGTGACCAAAACAATAATCAACGCACTATAGATAAAGACTGCTAGTCCTCAAGTACAGATTAGAAACTTTACGCCATCTAGCCGATTATACACCGTCCTAGGAGACAGAAGATTGGGGTTAATGATTCTTTTAAAAGACTGCTTCTGCTGTCTCAACTCGATGTTACTCCAGAATTAAGCGTTCTCTGTTGGTACGATTGTGTCTTCTCTGACTCAATAAAAACAGAGGCAGCAGGAAAGAACGACTCTCTTTCGCAGACACAGACAAGCGTTCAGTGTCCCAATTTTCCTGTTTTACTACGGGAGCATCAATACAGTAGCACTAGCAACAGACAGCGACGGATCTTCAGAGACTCAGTGTCTTCCTAAAACCAGCCTCCTACATTTTCTTATTTTTCTTGCGCAATTATCTCTCACCGGTTCAGGGTAGGCAGGCTCATTAACGGATCTGGCGTGGTTATAGTTGAAGGGGTGGCCGGATGCCCTTCCTGCTTCCTGTCGCCACTCTGTTATTCTCCCGGTGTGGAAGATGTGTACCCCAACTGTCTGCGTGTAGTGTTATTCATGTGGAAGTGAGGGAAAGTTTTCTAAGTGTTTGCGAATCATGTAACTAAGGCGGTACGTGGGTACCAGCCCGGTACTCACCTTGTGGGATGTGGGAAACCACCTAAAAACCACATCCAGGCTGGCCGGCACATCGACCCTCGTCCTTAAGCCGCCGGGCAGATCCGATCCGGAGATGGTGCAACTCCCCATCGCGGAAGCGGCATTGTAACACGCACAGCTTTCCGGGAGGGTCTCGTAAAAACCGTCTTACCGTAAATTAAACATCCTGTGTGCATGGTAGTCCGCAGCTTGTATAAATTTCATGAACGACAAGATATTTTCAAGGAAACAACTGCGTTTAATTAATTTTATCGCCCAGCCGATGAGCAGGTTTAGCTTACCAAATGGTTCAAATGGCTCTGAGCACTATGGGACTTAACATCAATGGTCATCAGTCCCCTAGAACTGAGAACTACTTAAACCTAACTAACCTAAGGACATCACACAACACCGAGTCATCATGAGGCAGAGAAAATCCCTGACCCCGCCGGGAATCGAACCCGGGAACCCGGGCGTGGGAAGCGAGAACGGTACCGCACGACCACGAGAGTTTAGCTCACCATCAGGCAGGAAAACAGGGAAACCATTACTCAGGTAAAACAAATTAAAAACAGTCATAAAGGACAAGAGGGACTTACTGAAATCTTACTGTAAGTTATTCACATTGTAGAATTAGAAGTACAGTCTAATACATACAATGACGATACGCTCTGGTGCGAATGATGTTACCGTTTGACAGTGGAGCGAAACTAGCGTTCCAAGTGATGAGTAAGATGGCAATCACAAGCATCGTGAGAACAACGTTTGTTAATTATTTTTTACTTAATTAACGAAATAGTTGTCATTTTTGGGTTCTATACGTTAGTAAATTACCAAGAGGTATGAATTGTCGTGAAAGACATTTAGAAACAACGGAATCACATTGATTCAATGGCATAAACTACAACTTGCTCAAAAAGAAATACGTTCGAATAAGTGTATATTTGCAACTTATTCCACCGAAATCAAGAGAAAATAAACACATTTCTCATACACGAGAAGCATATATTCCTGATGTTGTCTGTTATTATCATAGAAAGTTTCCTTGACACTTAAAATTTTTTATGGGTTCTAATGGCCGGCTGGAGTGGCCGAGCGGTTCTAGGCGCTACAGTCTGGAACCGCGCGACCGCTACGGTCACAGGTTCGAATCCTGCCTCGGGCATGGATGTGTGTGATGTCCTTAGGTTATTTAGGTTTAAGTAGTTCTAAGTTCTAGGGGACTGATGACCTCAGAAGTTAAGTCCCATAGTACTCAGCAGAGCCATTTTAACCATTTTTTGATTCTAATGATTCATCCAATCGTAAACTTCAATCGAGTTTCTAGTATACGGATATTGTTGTAAACGTAATTACTTTTGCTTCAAAAGCGAATGCTTTGAAGAATCTTGCTGTTTGTGGGGTCAGATTCAGAAATAATGGTAGAACTGCTTTCTTCTGTGTTGGGAAACAGTGTTATTGCCTGTGACGTTATCTCGTCTGTAAGGTTTTTCCTGAAGCTACAGGTGTGGTGGTTTATTTGGTACGTTAAAGAATGTAGGTATTACATTCCACATAGGTTTCCTATGTTCCACATTCAATGCTTTGCCTGAAAGTGTAGCGCACAAAACTCTGCTTCGTTGGGTAGATGTATGACGAGTATTTTGTTACTGAATGAAAATGTCATTATTCAGTAAATTTCTGGAGGTTACAAGACAATCGTAAATAAACCGTCGTGTAACGTACCGTTTCGTGTCTTCCAGGGTGCTTAGGAAACGAAATGATGACAAATGTGATGTAATTTTTTAGTTATTGCCAACTTTTATGGCACCGCATAGACTCCCTTCTGCAAAACTATGTAAAAAATCAATACAAATGTTATATTCACACTCATACGATATCGTATTCAGAAGTGTCGCTTGCTGGCCGCTTGGGGCGCTGCTGTCGCTGAGGGTAACAAAAACGAGACGGAGTGTCGCGACTGTCATTTTAGACTATGGTATAAGTGTATGTTTGCCACTTGACAATGTTCTCAATCTCTTTATGAAGTCTACGTAACTCGCTGTACAGTGCTATCCAACGAAGGAATCCAAATGGGATGTAAATAACATGTTTTGTAACTTCATATTTTTTTCATACGACTGTTGTATGCTAACGTTTTTGTTAAAGCTTTCATGACTATATAATTTTGTGTATGTGTTGGTATCGTTCGACAGATTATCTAATGATGTGATAAGCCCGAACACCCGTCACGTGACACACGTATATATCTCAAGAGCGTCTGACTATAACTGAGTAAAACAATTTTCATGCCATACGCGTTTCGAGTTTATTCTCTGCAAGCCATCTTCAGTGGCCTGGAATATGTACATACTTTTACTATTTAGTTTACATTTTGGGGAAATGTACCTAAATAGTAAAAATATGTACGTATTCCAGGCCAGTGAAGATGCCTTGCAGAGAATAAAGGTGAAACGCGTAAGGCACTAAAATTGTGTTTCATTCAGTTTCAGTCAGACGGTCCAAAAAGTGAAAACTATCAAGATACCGTAATATTAGGCCTACACGCAACTGAGGAAGAGAGGACTACAAATGTTGAATATATCTCAAAACGTTGTAATTCTTTGTGAGAAAACGCGATTTCCTATAAGAAGAACTGGCGACTGCTTCGAAAGTTACATCGGACTTATGATTAACTGAATAGTTTACGGCAATATGTCACTGGAACTGCAGAGAAGGGAACTAACAACAGTCAGGAAAGCAAGCTACGCAAGTCGGTTAAATGATGTCTGTACGAATACAGGAAAAAATATTTTTCGTGGCCTATTGTACCTCCCTTGCCGTCTTTTAAGCTGTTGCGACACACTCCTTGGTGCTACTTTTGGTCCATACCTGACACTTTTCAAAAGAGTTAGAGAAACCTGTACTACATTTGACAAGAAGATTTAAAAAACTGGTATTAATGAAGTATGCCCGCTCTACCATTCTTGAATTTCTTCAGCACCACCTTTACGGGGAGAAACTAGTGCTAAATAACTACCGAGAATACTTGACGAAAACAATGTACTTCCTGACACCTCATGAGGAAAAGAGCTGTTTAGGGGGAAAACGGTTCGAATGTGCGTGGGAGCCTGGTGTCTCTCATCAGAAGCAGTTAAGGACTTTATCACAAGATACTATTCACACGTCAACTGATTAAATATCAAAAACTTATTGATTCAAAAATCAATAACACTGCAGAAGTTTTTTTCAATTATCTCTGGTACATAGTTTCTGAAAATGTGGATTTATCCTTTATTTGATGATGTTCCAACAGTGGTTAAGGCACAAGTAGTCGAAGATGAAGCAGAGCCAATGAAAAGGATGAAGCGAATAAGTACACTCTGAGTCAAAGTTAATTTCTTGCCGTAATAGACACCAAATTAGTCGTATTTTGTAACTCCCGCTACAATTTTTTTTTTTTTCTCAGGAGAGACTTCGAGAAAAATCTTCGAAATCAATGAATATCGTGGTTACAAAAGCAGAACTGAAAAAAAAATAAAAATATCAGATGACTGATTTTGGAAATGATATTGCAGAACGGTTATAATAACGTTTTCAGAAAATATGAAACTCAGAAACAATTTCTTGAACATATCGTCGCCGAAGAAAGGAAAAGTAATGTCTGTTTGCTAAAGTAATGTTTTGATTCTCTAGAAGTTGTTAATTAAAAACGCTTTCGTCTTCTAGAACTAGTGCGTATTAGTAATTAAAACCAAATTTTCCTCACATTAAGTTCGGAACTTTTGATTCGGAATGTTTTCAAAAGATGTGCTGGGATGGCCTGAACGTTTCACCACGATTTTCACAGAAAAAGTGTATTTGTTTTTCTTTGGTAGCCACAAACAAACAGGTTTAGCTTTGTAGCGGTGATTTAACACAGGACCACTATATTTAAATTTTAAAAAATATTTATAAATAATTATTTCATTCTTTCCTTTTGCCAAAGGCTTCTTTCCTTTTGCCAATGGCTTTTTTTTACCGACGTTTAAATGCAGCTACCAATCATAGCAAGAGCAGATTCTCATTCAGCTTTTTTGCATTTCCGAACATTTTGCTATTGTTGAAAGGGAATCCGCACATTTTACCACAATCGCCGCCTCCGCCTCCCACCTTACCACAAAAATACTTATAATGTAATGTAATGTAATCAACGTTGGTTGGTTGATATGGGGGAAGGGACCAAACAGTGACGTCATCGGTCCCATCGGATTAGCAAAGGACGGCCCTTGCCCTCTCAGAGGTACCATCCCGGTTATGGCTTGAAGCGATTTAGGGAAATCACGGAAAACCTAAATCTGGATGGCTCAAATGGCTCTGAGCACTATGCGACTTAACTTCTGAGGTCATCAGTCGCCTAGAACTTAGAACTAATTAAACCTAACTAACCTAAGGACATCACACACATCCATGCCCGAGGCAGGATTCGAACCTGCGACCGGAGCGGTCGCGCGGTTCCAGACTGTAGCGCCTAGAACCGCACGGCCACTCCGGCCAGCAAATCTGGATAGCCGGATGCGGGTTTCAACCGTCGTCCTCGAGAATGCGAGTCCAGTGTAGTAACCACTCGCTCTTTAATGTAATCAACGTGACGACGAATACACAGGCTGTAAACGATAACAGGTCGTAAACGATGACAGGTCGTAAACGATAACTGTTTACGAAGTCCCCAGTGGTGTAAGGGAAGTCGAGACGAACGAACTGATGCAGGGCATTTGCCGTCTATCCAGCCGGGAAACAGCTCCAAATTGGCCAACAAAATCCACCTAACCTAAAGCGCAAGCGCGCCGCGCGAGATTTTCATGTTTGCGCTCTCTTACGTCACCGGCCTAGTGGACTATTTCACTAACATCGCTAATTTAAATTTTCTCGTGAGGGTAATGAAAATAAATAAATAAAATTGGCTTAGCGCGAGTAGGACTCACGCACTAACGGTTCCGTATAAACTTAATTTTGTATATGTATGGGAATCGAGATTATCAACGAGTTTTGCTTGTTATCTACATCGATACTGGAAAGATGTTGGTCGCGAGAATTCCAAGACCGTAGTAGTTCCTCAGCCTGGCAGGGCATACAAAAAGAAGTGAACAGGGGACTTCCGTTTATTTATGTAGAGAGAAAGGACTCGATAAAATATTTTTATTTACTTACTAAAAATGATTACATTTGATGTTTGCATGCAGTAATGTTCATCTATTTTGCTTTTGACAGATGATGAATGCAATGTATGTTGAGATGAAAAAAGATATTTTTATGTGAAACAATTACAAGTGAACAGGTTGCAGATCTTTTGATTGAAGTGACTTAGAAGCTTAAAATGTTTACATCTCCAAGAGAGCATAGATCTGGATATGTGATACAAGTTTTAACTTCATACGTTTACTCATTGATGAGAAAAAGGTTTCTTAACATTCGAACAGACAGACGGACGGACGGACGGATGGACGGACAGCAAAACGATCCTACAAGGGTTCCCTTTTTTGCAGACTGAGCCACGGAAACTTAAAAATACTTTTGCAAATGTTTATGCAAAAACTGATTACGTTTAAAATTCCGTCCAAAGTTAACCTTTTAAAGCACAGTTGTTTCATGCTAACAAGGCCAGACAAAAAAAAAAAAAAAAAAAAAAAAAAAAAAAAAAAAAAAAAAAAAAAAAAACGATTTAATTGTTAATTTCATGCTGTTAAAATTCACAATATTTTAAAGTAAATTTTACACAAACGTCAGCTTTATATTTTTAAGTGCAATAAGAAGGGCTTTCTTTAATATTCGAGGACGATTTTAGTAAAAATCTCACGTGGCGAGCATCCGCCGTAGTTTAGGTGGCTCTTGTAGTCCAATTTGAGGCCTGACCTACATCAATTTGGTAGTCTTTGCTTCATCTACACCACTGTGGTACTTTATAGGCAGTTATCGCTTACACTCTGTCAACTCAGAAACGCGTTGTCAAAATGGAAGATAAAGTTGACTGCGAGCAGGTGTTCTGTGTGATTCGTATGGCAAACTCATTTAATACTGTAAGGGGAATGGGGTCTGCACCCATGATAAATACCTTGAATGAAATCAAACTGCCGCACTGGTTGCTATCGTTAGAATTAAACCACCTTTCAGGGTTAATGATGAATCTTTGCATAGAGTTAATGGTGAATTTGAACTGAATTTCAGTTTTCGATTTTCTTGTGATCCAATTGTATAGAAACTCACATATATAAAACATTACACACAATTCTCTGTAGACAGTAAACAATGATAACAGAAAACGTACAAAAAGAAAACAGCTACAAAGACATTTTTATATATAGTCAACAGAGATAACGCTATAAGGCGTCCACAGACGATGATACTTTATCCTTTCGTACAGAGGATAATTATCTCAATAAACTGGATCATTATATATACTTCTTTCTGTGTATGATTGTTCTTACTGAAGTATACTGTCGAAGCATCTGAAAAAATCAACTGATTCACATTCCAGTTTTAAACGTAATATTCTGTCTTCATATTTTTTGCAACGTAAACGTATCTCCAGTTCTTCCAACAGATCCACCGAGCGAGGTGGCGCAGTGGTTAGCACACTGGACTCGCATTCGGGAGGACGACGGTTCAATCCCGTCTCCGGCCATCCTGATTTAGGTTTTCCGTGATTTCCCTAAATCGCTTCAGGCAAATGCCGGGATGGTTCCTATGAAAGGGCAAGGCCGATTTCCTTCCCCATCCTTCCCTCACCCGAGCTTGCGCTCCGTCTCTAATGACCTCGTTGTCGACGGGACGTTAAACACTAATCTCCTCCCTCTTCCAACAGATCCATTTTATGACCTTTATTTAGTCGGTGGAGTATTTTGACATTTTGCGCTACATTCCGAAAAGAGTGCACTGTCTTGTCCATGTGTGTGGCTATTGGTCACGGTGTGTGTGTGTGTGTGTGTGTGTGTGTGTGTGTGTGTGTGTGTACTTAATTATGCTATGTATATCTGGTGTGGAAATCTTTGCCTGTTTGTCCTAGTGGAACAAACAACATTCCAGACATTTTTTTTAGCATATTGCAGGCTGTAATATGAGTCTTGATTATACTTTTAAGTTGTTTGTTAGTTTCTGGTATACTTTATTAGCTGTGGAGAATCTGATATTTACCTTGTGGTTTTTGAAGATATTTGCAGTCTCTTGTGATATAGTGCCAGTGTATGGGATACAACACATAGATTTGTTTTTATCTTTATCTTCGCTGGTGCGGTTTGTGCGTAAGTGTCTATTAATTTTGCCTGGTACTGAGTCAAACATGGAAGCAGTGTAGTCATTGCAAACTGCGACCTGTTTCACCACGTTTCAGAACTCTAGCCGGATTCTGCGGTGACTTCCACGGCTTGTATGGTTGCAGTCGCGCCCACGTGGAACGTTTCGCCGCCCAGCCGGCATCGTCAGCAGGCGTGCTTTTGCCCCCAGCGGAGCCCCTGCCGTGGCACGGCGGGGCGACCACTTTCCTTTCCTTGGATTCGCGGCCCGTCGCAGCATAGCGGCTCAAGGTGACTCACCGGGCCGCGCCCACGACACCGTGCAGGGAGCGCGCAAGCCGACCAGTGCGTGCCCAAGGACCGATGCACTGCAGGCTCCACTACCACCCGGAAACTGCTCTCTGTGTCGTGACTTAAGCGTGCGCTCAACAAGCGACTCGCACCCACGAGCATACCGCGAAAATATTTCACAATATTGTTCTCCTTCGCTCAAATTGCCACGCTACTGCTTTAGATCAATCCCTCCAATGATAACAACCATCGTAACGCTGCTATGAACGCCTCTGCGGAGCGTGTATCGACTCGCATCTCGTGATCCATACATAAGCTACATCCATGTATGTTTCAGGACTCCTACTAATCTACTGGATCGATTTCAGCCAAGCCCGCATCTCGTGGTCGTGCAGTAGCGTTCTCGCTTCCCACGCCCGGGTTCCCGGGTTCGATTCCCGGCGGGGTCAGGGATTTTCTCTGCCTCGTGATGGCTGGGTGTTGTGTGCTGTCCTTAGGTTAGTTAGGTTTAAGTAGTTCTAAGTTCTAGGGGACTGATGACCATAGATGTTAAGTCCCATAGTGCTCAGAGCCATTTTGATTTCAGCCAAACTTAGCACACATTACACTTCCTGTCTGGAGAGAATCGCTGTGGGGGTGAGAACCACCTACATATCAAGTCGCGGGGCGGTAGGTGGGGGGGGGGGGGGGGGGGGGGGAGACGAAGAAACAGTGTAGCTCATGACGCACGAAAGCCCATTCTTTATCCATCCTGTATCTGACAATAAGAGCATTTAGTGACTTGCAGCAAACTTGACACATCATTTCAAACCTCTATGAAACATTTTCTCGTTGACAACCCCGCAAAACGAAGTAAGGAAAAGAGTTTATCGCTAACTACATTTTCGCTTTTCAATCAGTAAAATTTCCGCATGAATCACGACGTTTTAGTTTATTACTTCCTTACTACTAACAGTATTCGTACACATTTTGTAGACAATATTCACATACACCAATTATACATTATTGCATTGCACGATACACAGTTGAAGAAATACAACGTCATAAACACTGAGATGCGTCAAAAACTGCGGCATCATGCATGACATTTAAATTTACTACGTCTTTACTATCCACTCTGTTCGCAATACAATTCGTCAACAATACCCATATACGCCGTTGAACGTATCTACTAAACCACGCTGGTGCCCAAAATTGAAGAAACAAACGAAATTTAGCAAGGTTGCGTTTATTTTGCTACAAAATAAACGCAGTAGAAACAGTGTAATAAAATACAGAACATAAACAATTGCCACATGCATAATGGCAGACAAAACTGTTCTTCGTTTTTTCAATCTTAAAGGATTTGCCTACACATTCCGACAACTAATTACTGTGCTCAGTACGGTGTGTGATACCCTCTGTCAGCAATACAGGCCTGACAACGACTGAGCATGCTGTGAATGATGTCATCGGTTTCATGTTGAGACAATAACGCCCATTGTTCCTGCAGACCTGCTCGCAAGTCTCAGCGAATGGTTGGTGGATGCTTGCGTGATGCAACCTGTCTCCGTTGTGCATCCCAGATATGCTGCATGGAATTCAAACGGGGAGAGCGAGCAGGCCACGCCATGCGTGCAATATCCCCCGTTTCCAAGAAAACATCAGCCACCTGTGCTCTATGAGATCGAGCATTATCGTCCATCAATACGAAGTCTGTGCCCACAGCACCTCGCAACAGACACATATGAAGTCCCAAGATCTCTTACGATGCCTGACAGCAGTTAAACCTTGTCAGTTCACCTGCACAGTTTCATGAAGAGGTGCTTCAGTGGTCAACATAATGCCTGCGCGTACCATTGGGTATCCTCCTCGATAAAGGACTCTTTCCACGATGTCTGTGTCCCAAAATCATGTTCCACGTTCCATCCAGTTGCGAATCGGCCAGGATTCACTCTCCAGACCAAACTGGGACTCACCTGTGAAAAGACCATTGGCCCATTGTTCGACCATTCAGGTAGCGTGTTAACGACTCCAATCTAGACGTTCCCTTCTGTGAAGACGCGTCAGTGGTACACATACAGCAGGTCTCTGACAGTAAAGGCCACTCAGCTGAAGCCTTCTGTACACCGTTTGCCTCCTCGACACAACACGTCCAGTGGATGCTGCGAGGTGAGACACCAGCTGCCGTGCAATACTAAGGCAGTAGCGTCTTGCCCTTACAGCCAAATAACGGTCCTCTCTTTCTGATGTCACAAGCGGTCGGCCCTGCTCTGGTCTTCGGTATACACTTTCAGTCTCTCTAAACTGTCGCCACATGCGAGAAACAACAGAACGATTCACATTAAGCCATCGGGCCACATCGGTTTGTGACTGTCCTGATTTCATTCTTCCAACGGCTCTCCAGCGCAGAGAGTCTGGCAGGCGTCTTCTCTGTACCATGCTGCACCATGCTGTACCATCAGTGATTGTGGAAGTGTATATGGGAACCCCGTTTGATAGGTGCACCGACGTTATCGTTGGGGTGGTTGTCCGTTGACCGGAATGCCGTCGTATGGACATCTGTTGACAGTTTGAATGATTATCTCGTGAGTTAGACACGGGACGGGGAAATAGCGCTTTGTTGCTTTAATTTTGGACATCAGTGTATATCATTCTAAGACACGTAGCTGACGAGACGTGAAGTCAAATATTGAGACGCGACAAAAACAACCGCATCATATATGAAGTTCTTATTACTTATTTACTATTAACTCCATTCGCAATACATTAAGCAGACAGTAGCCACATATCCCTCTGGATGTACCTGCAAAATTAAATAATTGCACGACACATATTTCAGGAGATATAATGTCATAAACATTGATCTGCGTGAAAATGAAACTGCACGGCGAAATTCGCGATAAATACGGGTGAAATATGTGCACAGATACTTGTGAAATATGTTAAACGTATATGAAATATATTTAACATTCTCGTAAGTGGGCAAAGCCACTGTGTAAAAGGCTCATCAGAAACCCTTGGAACGATTTCAGTCAAAATGGTTGCTATGACCTGAAAAGATATTCTGTGGAGATAAGTACCACCAGCCTCCTATCGGGGTGGGGGTGATAACGTAGACAGAGAAGTGCGCAGGAGAAAATAGAGAGACAGAGAGGGGGAAGGAAAAGACGGGCACAGGTAGAAGGGGAGGTGGAGTTGGGCAGAGAGAGGAAGACTGGGGAAATGAACAGAGAGTAGGAAGAGGAGGTGGACAGAGTAAAGGAAAGAGGAGGTGATGGACAGAAAAAGGGAGGTGGAAGATTTGGGCAGAGGGAAAGGGGAGGAGGAGATGGACAGAGAAAGGGAACAGGAGGAGAAGGCAGGGAAGGAATGAGGAGGATATGCACAGAGAGAGGAGGGAAATGAACTGTGAGATGTGAGAGGATATGGACAGGGGGTACTAGGAGATAGACAGATAGAAGGGGGTAGAGGGGGGAAGGGTGGTGGAAGAGAACACCGAAGTGGACAGGAAGAGGGGGAAGGAGGAGATGGAGTGATAGAAGATTGGAATAAATACATACCCGGGCAACGCCGGATATTCAGCTATTCTTTTATATTTCTTCACGAAAGTATCATGAGCCCATTACTAGCAATAGTGCAAACCTCTCATTGTTGTGGTAAGCGAAGAAAGTGTCCAAGAGGACACCTCGAATTGGTCCTTCAGCGGCGAAAACAGTATTTGCTTAGTAGTAGAAGAGCGTACAGGCCACCGGAAGGCAATGCACGTCGCAAGCGTACCGTGCACGTAAATTCGGAAGTGTAAAATTACCACCCGCCAACTGTCCTTTCTCGATTCCTGTCGAATAATATCACTGTGTAGATCTAATGGCTGATGCAACACCTGCCGCACTCCTCGTCTCCTATAAACTGCTTTCATTGCGAGCAGGTATCAGCACAGCAGGCGTCATTATTGCGGATGCTATGCACCACCTCGACATTGAGAATTGTATTTCCTGAAAGATACCGGACACAAACCACGTCCACTAGACGAGGCCATGTGTAATGCCTGGAAACAAATGGACACCATTTACTGTGCATTTAGGTTAGATTCCCAGATAGAGCTTACTGCTGCACGAGAACAAATTACGGAGGGACGTGTCCACACGGGTGCACAGCTGCCTGCTGTACCCCTGCTTGTTAATAGCGAGTGCGAGTTGTACGCGGGGGCGGTGGAGAGGCGTGACCCGTGTGCGGGCAGCCGGGATCAAGCGGCAGCCACAGACACAGAACGCCTCCCCCCTCCAGCTGCCGCCGGCAGACGACGAGCCCGCGGTCCAGACGGCGCAGACAAAGGAGCAGTTCCGAGCTGGCGGCCCTATGCCGCCGCTAATCGCACGAGCGCCGCAGACCGCCCCACTGACAGCTTATGCTCGCCGCAGGACGGACTCCTCCGTCTCTCCAGTGGCACGGGTCCACGGCCACTGCTCGCTGCACTTCTGGAATTGTTGTACGTTCCGGTAACCGACACGCTGTCGGCATCTCGCCAGTTTTAGAGTCGAGTTTTTAATGCGCGGTGGAGGGAAGGTGGTAACCCTAAATTAAGACGAATGTCGGGATAGCTTCTCTGAAAAGAACATGGTCGATTTCCACCCCCAAATTTGACCTTGAGCTCCGCCTTAATGACTTTGTCCTCGATGGGATGTACGAGGTGCATTCAAGTTCTAAGGCCTCCGATTTTTTTTCTCCGGACTGGAAAGACATAGAAACATGCGCATTGTTTTAAAATGAGACCGCGTTCATTGACAATACGTCCCAGAGATGGCAGCACCGTACGGCAGATGGAATTTTCCCGCCAGCGGCGAGAATGAGAACTGTTTTAAATACTTAAAATGGCGACGTTTTCCTTACTTGAACAGCGTGCAATCATTCGTTTTCTGAATTTGCGTAGTGTGAAACCCATTGAAATTCATCGACAGTTGAAGGAGACATGTGGTGATGGAGTTATGGATGTGTCGAAAGTGCGTTCGTGGGTGCGACAGTTTAATGAAGGCAGAACATCGTGTGACAACAAACTGAAACAACCTCGGGCTCACACAAGCCGGTCTGACGACATGATCGAGAAAGTGGAGAGAATTGTTTTGGGGGATCGCCGAATGACTGTTGAACAGATCGCCTCCAGAGTTGGAATTTCTGTGGGTTCTGTGCACGCAGTCCTGCATGACGACCTGGAAATGCGAAAAGTGTCATCCAGGTGGGTGCCACGAATGCTGACAGACGACCACATGGCTCCCCGTGTGGCATGTTGCCAAGCAATGTTGACGCGCAACGACAGCATGAATGGGACTTTCTTTTCGTCGGTAATGAAATGAAATGTCGTGTAACGAGGGCCTCTCGTCGGGTAGACCGTTTGCCTGGTGCAAGTCTTTCGATTTTACGCCACTTCGGCGACTTGCGCGTCGATGGGGATGAAATGATGATGATTACGACAACACAACATCCAGTCCCTGAGCAGAGAAAATCTCCGACCCAGCCGGGAATCGAACCCGGGCCCTTTGGATTGACAGTCTGTCGCGCTGACCACTCAGCTACCGGGGGCGGACTTTTCGTCGGTTGTGACAATGGATGAGACGTGGATGCCATTTTTCAATCCAGAAGCAAAGCGCCAGTCAGCTCAATGGAAGCACACAGATTCACCGCCACCAAAAAAATTTCGGGTAACCGCCAGTGCTTAAAAAATGATGGTGTCCATGTTCTGGGACAGTGAGGGCGTAATCCTTACCCATTGCGTTCCAAAGGGCACTACGGTAACAGGTGCATCCTACGAAAATGTTTTGAAGAACAAATTCCTTCCTGCACTGCAACAAAAACGTCCGGGAAGGGCTGCGCATGTGCTGTTTCACCAAGACAACGCACTCGCACATCGAGCTAACGTTACGCAACAGTTTCTTCGTGATAACAACTTTGAAGTGATTCCTCATGCTCCCTACTCACCTGACCTGGCTCCTAGTGACTTTCGGCTTTTTCCAACAATGAAAGACACTCTCCGTGGCCGCACATTCACCAGCCGTGCTGCTATTGCCTCAGCGATTTTCCAGTGGTCAAAACAGACTCCTAAAGAAGCCTTCGCCGCTGCCATGGAATCATGGCGTCAGCGTTGTGAAAAATGTGTACGTCTGCAGGGCGATTACGTCGAGAAGCAACGCCAGTTTCATCGATTTTGGGTGAGTAGTTAATTAGAAAAAAAAATCGGAGGTCTTAGAACTTGAATGCACCCCGTACACCCTCGTCTACCTCCTTTTTGCGGTGAGTCGAGTACTTCGTATTAGCAGCAAAATTGAATATTCAGTTATTTACATTTATTTTACACTAAGCCATACACAGAAACATTACGGACACACATACATACACTATATGATCAAAAGTATTTGTACACTTCTGTGTAACACTCGGTGAACCACTAGACCTTACGGAAGATGGGCCTGCTAGTATAGTAGGAGCCGTATTGTGTTGTCAGTAGCGCAGCAGAGCAATTAACAACAGAATGGTTCCGTCAGAAGAGCGAAGTCACTGCGGTCGTATACTAGTCATCAGACGTCACCTGAGGGAAAAAGCCATCAGAGAAATTCCAGTGCTTCTAAAGTTGCCAAAGTCTGCTGCTCTTGAAGTGACTGTGTAGTGGAAAAGCGAAGAAAGGACCAGAAGCGAACCAAGACCACACAGGCCTCGTCTAGTGACAGTGGTTCTGAAAACTGCATGAAATCAGCGGAGCCGGCCGGAGTGGCCGTGCGGTTCTAGGCGCTACAGTCTGGAACCGAGCGACCGCTACGGTCGCAGGTTCGAATCCTGCCCCGGGCATGGATGTGTGTGATGTCCTTAGGTTAGTTAGGTTTAATTAGTTCTAAGTTCTAGGCGACTGATGACCTCAGAAGTTAAGTCGCATAGTGCTCAGAGCCATTTGAACCATTTTTTGAAATCAGCGGAAAGAATCACTCGTGAATTCATACGTGATAACAGCAGCGTAGCTTACGTAATTACTGTGCGTAAGTACTTCAAAGGACCTGGGTACAGTGATAGGGCAGCTCTTTATAAGCGACACATTTCTGTACGCAGTGTTCAGCGACGCTCCAGGTGGTGTAAGAGCGACACCACTGGATAGCAGATGACTGGGAACGAGTGCTTTGGAACGATGAATCACGCTATATCTTCTCGTAATCCAATGGAAGGGTTTGGGTTTGGCGAATGTCTGGTGAAAGTTATCTGAGAGCATGTGAAGTGCCAACAGTGAAGTACTGATGAAATGATGTTATTTGTTCCGTTGTTAGCATGTGGTTCCCTTAGAGAGCGTGATAAAACGCTAAAAGTGGAAGCATAAGAACACATTTCACAGGGTTGTGTATTGAGTACAGTAGAGTAACAGTTCAGAGACAATCAAAGTTTGTAACAACTTGACAGTGCACCCTATCATAAAGCAGTATCTGTGAGGGAATGCTTTGTGGACAATAATATCCCTGACGTGGAATAGCCTACCTGCAGTCTCACCCTGAATCCAATGGAACACCTTTGGAATGAGTTAGAATGTCGATTTCGCTCCACACCGCTGCGTCCGATATCAGTCCCTTCTCTGGTCTCTGCTCTTGAGGAAGAATGAGGTGCCATGCTTCAAGAGACATTGAGACACCTCATTCAAAATGTCGGTAGCAGAGTTCAAGCTGTCATAAAGGAAAAGGGTGAGCCCATCCCATATTAATATTAACTACTGCATGTTTGGATTCGTTTTATCATATAGTGTAGCTCCAACCCCAGTTCGACTAAAGTTTTTAGGAGATATCCCTCGATCATGAAGCGAATGTCGGAACCAGAGATCCCCGCCCCAAAGTTTCATCTGGTACTCCCTCTGCCTCACTCTCAGCCTGCCGTGATGTTTACCTGAGGAAAACGAGGTTCTACAACGGTCCGTCCTGCTCTCAGGAGTTGGCATTGTAGTAAAAGAGAATGAAACAAGAAATATACCATTTCCTCTAACACACATCTGGCGTATTGAACACGACGCTAAAATTCGTTATCAAAAAATGGTTCATATGGCTCTGAGCGCTATGGGACTCAACTGCTGAGGTCATTTGTCCCCTAGAACTTAGAACTAGTTAAACCTAACCAACCTAAGGACATCACAAACATCCATGCCCGAGGCAGGATTCGAACCTGCGACCGTAGCGGTCTTGCGGTTCCAGACTGCAGCGCCTTTAACCGCACGGCCACTTCGGCCGGCAAAATTCGTTATCGTAAGAGGTACACCGACGACCAGCCTTCACGCTTAGCTTCTGTGAATGGAATAGGAAGCGAGGGAGGAGGAATGGGCGCGTGCGAAATCATATTGTTGCATTATGTACCCTCTGCCATATTCCTTGCGGTGCCTTTCGGTGTATGGACAAGGACGAATGGACGTGACCACTTTAAGAATTCGTGTAAAGGAAATCATTCAGCAGACAGAGTTGACATTTGATTTACGTTATTGTCAAGCCTGTGCCATGTTCACATCTTTCTTTATACACACGCTCCGCAAGTCAGTCTTCAGTACATCGCAAGGGGGACTTCTTTCAATAGTATCCATGTTATTTCTTGTTACATTCGCGAACTGAACAATAAAAAAAATGCCTGTCCTTATGCCTCTGTGCCTGTCCTAATCTTCGTTCTCGTATTCTCATAGTCAATAAACGAGTTTAAAAATGGTAGCAGCAGAACGGCCTCACAATCCTCCACGATTACCGGTTCGCTAAATTTACCCAACGAGATTTCACGAGAACTAAGTCTTTCGTTCAAGGATTGCTATTGACGTTCTCCGAGCATTTCTGTTGCCCGTTGGTATGGGCTATACCGACCTATACCGACGTTCCTAAGAGAATTCATCGATGTCTTTCGTCATGCCTTCTTGATAAGGGCTCTAAATACTTGAACAGTATACCGTAACTGTTCGTTCTACATTTGTGCATGCTATTTCCTTCAGAGATGCACTGTATTGGCCTAGAAGGTTTCCAACAAATTTAAGTTTTCCAGTCGCCTTCTCTAAGAGTGATTTTAAGTGAACATCTCATGCACATCGTCTCTTCGAATTACATATATGGTGAAACGTGCTCAAGATATTAAGTAGTGGTCTCGCAATTCGATACTGTAAAGTCCTTTTTGTTTGTTATATCATCTTACATCGACCCATATTTAAAGAGACGCACCATTCGTTTCACAAAATGGAAGCTTTGTTCACGTACACTGAGGTGACAAAAGTCATGGGATATCTCCTAACATCGTGTAGGCGTGTATTCACAAATCATTGAAAGTCCTCTGCAGAAATACCGAGCCATGCTGCCTCTATAGCCGTCCATAACAGCGTAAGTATAGCCGGTGCACCATCTGACTTCCCGACTGTGTCACAAATGTTCAATGGAATTCATGTCTGGCGAACTGGGTGGCCAAATTAATCGCTCGAATTTTCCAGAGTGTTCTTCAAACCAATCGTTAACAGCTGTGGCCCGGTGACGTGGCACATTGTCATCCACAAAAATTCTACGGTTGTCTGGCAACATGAAGTCGACGAATGGCTGAAAATGGTTTCCACGAAGTCAAACATAACCATTTCCGGTCAGTGATCGCTTCAGTTGCACCAGAGGATCCAGTCAATTATGAAGCCACCACGAGCTTTCAGATTGCCTCGTTGACAACTTAGGTCCGTAGCTTCGTGGTATCTGCGTCGCTCTCGAGCTCCACAGTCAGCTCTTACCAACTGAAATTGGGACTCGTCTGACCAGGCCACGGTTTTCCAGTCGTCTAGGGTCCAACCGATATGGTCTTGAACCAAGGAGAGGCGTAGCAGGCGATGTCGTGTTGTCAGCAAAGGCCCTCGTATTGATCATCTGCTGCCATAGACCATTAATGCCAAATTTTGCCACACCGTTCTAACGGATACGTTCGTCTAACGCCCCACATTGTTTTCTGCCGTTATTTCACGCATGTTCCTTGTCTGTTAGCACTGCCAAATCTACGCAGATGCCACTAGTCCCGATCGATAAGTGAAGGGCGTCAATCTCTGCGATGTCCATGGAGAGAGGTAATGCCCGTAATCTGGTACTCTCGGCACACTCTTGACACCTGTGCGTCTCGGACTATTGAATTCCCTAACGATTTCCGAAATGGAATGTCTCATGCGTGTAGCGTTCAAAGTACACTCCTGGAAATTGAAATAAGAACACCGTGAATTCATTGTCCCAGGAAGGGGAAACTTTATTGACACATTCCTGGGGTCAGATACATCACATGATCACACTGACAGAACCACAGGCACATAGACACAGGCAACAGAGCATGCACAATGTCGGCACTAGTACAGTGTATATCCACCTTTCGCAGCAATGCAGGCTGCTATTCTCCCATGGAGACGATCGTACAGATGCTGGATGTAGTCCTGTGGAACGGCTTGCCATGCCATTTCCACCTGGCGCCTCAGTTGGACCAGCGTTCGTGCTGGACGTGCAGACCGCGTGAGACGACGCTTCATCCAGTCCCAAACATGCTCAATGGGGGACAGATCCGGAGATCTTGCTGGCCAGGGTAGTTGACTTACACCTTCTAGAGCACGTTGGGTGGCACGGGATACATGCGGACGTGCATTGTCCTGTTGGAACAGCAAGTTCCCTTGCCGGTCTAGGAATGGTAGAACGATGGGTTCGATGACGGTTTGGATGTACCGTGCACTATTCAGTGCCCCTCGACGATCACCAGTGGTGTACGGCCAGTGTAGGAGATCGCTCCCCACACCATGATGCCGGGTGTTGGCCCTGTGTGCCTCGGTCGTATGCAGTCCTGATTGTGGCGCTCACCTGCACTGCGCCAAACACGCATACGACCATCATTGGCACCAAGGCAGAAGCGACTCTCATCGCTGAAGACGACACGTCTCCATTCGTCCCTCCATTCACGCCTGTCGCGACACCACTGGAGGCGGACTGCACGATGTTGGGGCGTGAGCGGAAGACGGCCTAACGGTGTGCGCGACCGTAGCCCAGCTTCATGGAGACGGTTGCGAATGGTCCTCGCCGATACCCCAGGAGCAACAGTGTCCCTAATTTGCTGGGAAGTGGCGGTGCGGTCCCCTACGGCACTGCGTAGGATCCTACGGTCTTGGCGTGCATCCGTGCGTCGCTGCGGTCCGGTCCCAGGTCGACGGGCACGTGCACCTTCCGCCGACCACTGGCGACAACATCGATGTACTGTGGAGACCTCACGCCCCACGTGTTGAGCAATTCGGCGGTACGTCCACCCGGCCTCCCGCATGCCCACTATACGCCCTCGCTCAAAGTCCGTCAACTGCACATACGGTTCACGTCCATGCTGTCGCGGCATGCTACCAGTGTTAAAGACTGCGATGGAGCTCAGTATGCCACGGCAAACTGGCTGACACTGACGGCGGCGGTGCACAAATGCTGCGCAGCTAGCGCCATTCGACGGCCAACACCGCGGTTCCTGGTGTGTCCGCTGTGCCGTGCGTGTGATCATTGCTTGTACAGCCCTCTCGCAGTGTCCGGAGCAAGTATGGTGGGTCTGACACACCGGTGTCAATGTGTTCTTTTTTCCATTTCCAGGAGTGTATGTTAATTCCGGTCGAACGCCCATGATCACGTCGGAAACAGTTTCACGTGAATCATCTGAGTACAGACGACAGCTTCGCCAGTGCACTGCCCATTTATACTTTGTGCACGCGGTACTACCGCTATCTGTATATGTAGACGTCACTATCCCATGATTTCTGTCACCTCACCTCAGTGTATTACTGCTTGTACTTAAGATCGTCGAACGATCTTGGTAGCAATTGCATCGTCAGCGAATAATGTTGTAGTGCTGCTGATTCTATATGACGAAATTTTTACGTTTATTTACAATTTTGGATGTCTGTTGCGCTTCCTAGGGGAAAGCCTGATGTTCCTTTCGTTTGTTTAGAACATCTGATGGAGAACGTAACGCGCTGGTTTATATTACTCAAATATTTACCGAGCCAATCACATATCGACCAAGGTATTGCCTATGACCGTACCGACGATATGGCACAACCTCGTACCTCCTTCCGAAAGCTGTGACGACGGAATCTATCTGTTTAACGGCATCTCTTGTCGCACGATGTAGTCTACGAATTAGGCAATCTGTGCTTGACAAAGCTGGCTTTTGCTGAATCTTGGTGATATTTCGAGAGAAACTGATTTTCCTATAGGAGCTTCACAGTGTTTCAACGCTAAGAACTTGTCAACTCGCTTTAATCTCTCAGATTAATTGAGTGACTCAGTGACTCATCATCGCCCAGCCCAAAACGCGAAGGGTAGAAACTAGAAATTTGGAGAGATTGTTGTCTTATACTATAGGCGTCTTTTAAGGTTGGATCTTTCGAAATGCCACCTCTAAGGGAATGAAAGAGGGGATGAAAGATTTTTCTGAAAATATGCCGCTATTAAGGCAATTTTGAAGCTAGACCTACGAAAATTGGTATTTGGTTTCTCTGTCTGAAATAAAGAAATGCGTGTTTCAGCATTTTTGTAAATTTAACCCCTATGGGAGTGAAATAGTGTGCGAGAATTGTTTTGAAAATAAATCTTTATTACGAGACCACTAAAGTATTTTTGAAGTTACATCTAGGAAAATTGGTGTTTCACTGCTGAGTAACAAATTAAAAAATAAGTTTTTCAGTGTTTTTGTGAATTCAACACGCGCGAAGATGAAATATGGGACGATTTTAAAGCTAATTTGAAAACTGGTATTTGGCTTCTTGGTTAGAGAAAAAATAGGTGATTCAATGTTTTTGGACATTCGACCCCTATGGGGGCCAAATTGGAGGTTGAAAGCCTTTGTGGAAATATTTAATTATGCATCCATTTCTGAAGCTAAATGCACAAAAAATTTGTTCTTTTACTTCTTTGTTAGAAATAAAAATATACACATTTCCCTGTTTTTGGAAATTTGACACCTAATGGTGTGAATCAGGGACTGAAGAATTTTGTGGAAATATTTCATTATGAAAGCATTTTTAAAGCTGTGTCTTTGAAAATTGGTGTTCGGCTTCTCGGTAAGAAATGAAAAAATATACGAGTTTCACTGTTTTTGGAGAATTAACCCCTAATGGGTTAAATGGCGGGCGAAAATATTTAGTTTTAGGTATATTAAAAGCTTGTAAAAGGTAAATCTACAAAAAATGGTATTTAACTTCTCGGTTAAATATAAAGATATATGTGCTACGGACTAAAGTTTCTATGGAAATATCTCCACAAGAACGTAAAAGGCGTGATTAACAAAACCTCGGACCCCAGCTACCAGAATCGGATTTTGGTCAGAAGTACATTCGGAAAAGCTTCTAGGCCTTACTTAGCGCGAAAAGTTTAGAAAGTGTTGCAGTTTGTGAACAAGATAAAAATCTGATAAAAGAAAAAAAAATATCTCTGCAGATCATACAATCTATACGAGCGTAGGAGCGGGCGCTAAGCTACTAAGTATAAAACTTAAAACTGTGTGACACATGGTTGCATTTTTCTCACATTCTCATGAACTACATTAATTGAAGGACCGCGTGGCTATGTAACACATAGTTTCTTTTCACTGTACGTCATTGGACGAGGACTGTCTCCGTATTTGCACCAGACCTCTTGGTGAGTTAGGAGTCTGGAAGAGGAGCGCCATTGCAATAGTGCGGCAGTGCGGCCGTGGCTGCGTGCGCCGACTTTTTAAAGAGAGCGGGCCGCAGTACACCACGCCCCACACTGTGCATTCCTGCGCGGTCACCGCCGAGGCGCGACCTCGGTATATCTGCCAGCTGCACTCTGACCGACCGATATGGCACTCTGGCTGTACTCTGTGCTACCGATCTGCCTCTCTGGATACACTCTGTCCGACCGATAGGGCAGTTTGGATACACACTGTCCGACCGATCTAGAGCTCTGGATACACTCTGATTGATCCCGCACTCTAGATACACTCTGACCAACCGATCCAGCGCTCTGAATACTCTCTGACCGACCCATCCAGCACTCTGCAAACACTCTGCCTGATCGATATGGCACTCTGGATACACTTTGTCCAACTGATCTCGCACTCTGCGTACACTACACCTACCTCTACCTTCATCTACAAACATACTCTGCAAGCTACCACACGGTACGTGGCTCCCTGTACCACTACTAATCATTTCCTTTCCTTTTCCACTTGTATATAGAGGAAGGAAAAACGTCTGTCTATATGCCTCTCTACTAGCCCTAATTTCTCGTATCTTAACTTACGCGAAATGTTTGTTGGCAGCAGCAGAATTGTTCTGCAGTCAGCTTCAAATGCCGGTCCTCTAAATTTTCTCAATAGTATTTTGGAAAGAACATCGCCTTGCCTCCAGGCATTCCCATTTCAGCTCCTAAACGTCTCCATAACCCTTGCCTGTTGTTCGAAGCTACCGGTAACAAATCTGTAAGCCTGCCTTCCTATAATCTGTACCTCTAAGGATCCAAAAACTGGAGCAGTACTCAAGAACAGGTCGCCTTAGTGTCCTATACGCGTTCTCTGTTAGAGATGAACAGCACTTGCCCAAAATTCTCCCAATGAACCCGAGCCGACCATTCGCTTTCCCTACCACGATCCTCAGATTCTCATTTCATTTCATGTCACTTAGCAACATTATGCCAGTTATTTAAACGAAGTGACTGTGTCAGGCAGGACACTACTAATGTCGTATCCACATGTACCGAAGGTCGGAGTGGCCGAGAGGTTCTAGGCGCTTCAGTCTGGAACCGTGCGACCGCTGCGGTCGTAGGTTCGAATCCTGCCTCGGGAATGGATGTGTGTGATGTCCATAGGTTAGTTACGTTTAAGTAGTTCTAAGTTCTAGGGGACTAATGACCTCAGATGTTAAGTCCTGCCGGCCGTAGTGGCCGTGCGGTTCTAGGCGCTGCAGTCTGGAACCGTGAGACCGCTACGGTAGCAGGTTCGATACCTGCCTCGGGCATGGATGTGAGTGATGTCCTTAGGTTAGTGAGGTTTAACTAGTTCTAAGTTCTAGGGGACAAATGATCTCAGAAGTTGAGTCCCATAGCGCTCAGAGCCATTTGAACCATGTTTTTGTTAAGCACCATAGTGCTCACAACCATTTGAATCATTTTTTTTCCACGTGTACCGAGTTTGTTTTGCCTACTAATCTGCATTAAAGTACATTTTTCTACATTTAGAGTTAGCTGGTATTCATCACATCAACTAGAAATTTTGTGTAAGTTACCTTGTATCCTCCTACAGTCACTCGATTTCGACACCTTACTGTACAACACAGCATCATCAGCAAACAACCACAGATTGCTGCACACCTACACTTCCTTGGGGCTCTCCTGACGATACCCTTGTCTATGACGAAAACTCGCTGCTGAAGACACATACTGGATTCTATTACTTTATAGGTCATAGAGACACTCACCTATCTGGGAACCCATTCCAAATGCTCGTACCTTCTTTAACAGCCCGCAGTGGGGAAACGTGCCAAATGCTTTCCAGAAATCTAGAAATATGGAATCTGCTTGTTGCACTTCATCCATAGCTCGCAGCATATCACGTGGGAAAAGAGAAAGCTGTGCTTCGCATGAGAGATGCGTTCTAAAAACGTGCTAACTTGTGGACATCAGCTTTTCAGTCCCACGAAAACTTATTATATTCGAATTGACAAGATGTTCAAGGATTCTGCACCAAACTGATGTTACGGTTATTGGTCTGTAATTTTGCGGATCCGTTCTTTTACCCTACTTACAAACAGGAGCCAGCTGAGCTTTCTTATAGTCACTAAAAACTTTGCGCTGGGCGAGAGAGTCGCGATAGATGCTATCTAACTAACGGGCCGGTGCCACCGGGAAGTCTTTGTAAAACCAATCTGGGATTCCATCTGGACCTAGCGACTTATTTGTTTTCAACTCATTCAGCTGTTTCTCTGCGCTAGGGATACTTAATACTATGTCGTCACTAACAGAGTCTGTGTCAAACGAAAGCATATTTATACGATTCCCCTGATTGAACGATTTGTTAACCGAGAAATTCAAAACCTCGACTTTCCTTTTGCTGTCATGAATGACCTCACCAGACTGGTCAATGAGCGACAGGATGAAAGCCTTTGACCCGCTTAGTGATTTTACTTGAGACCAGAATTTTCTCGGGTTCTGGGCCAGATCTTCTGTTAAGGTGTGACGGTGGTAGTTGTGTATTTCAGGCATAGCTCTTTTCCCAGACTCATGAATCTCCACAGACCTTTGCCTGTCGTCATTTGCACCTTCTCTTTTGAACCGAGCGGAATTCTCAGCATTGTTGGAAATCATTAAGTACCCTCATTCTCAAATACTGGTGAATAAAATCTGGGAATTCATGCGTCGTGGTCTACTCTTCCTTTTCAGTTCCACACCCACCCCCAGCCATTAGATATGTTGGTGGTTCTTATCCCCACAGCGACGTAACCTGACAGTGAGTATATGTGTGCCAAGTTTATCTGAAATCGGCTCAGTGGTATGAGGGGACGTGGAACGAACACACACACACACACACACACACACACACACACACACACACACACAGACGTTTTTATAATGTATGGATACCTGGTCATTGGTGTAAAAAAGGGACGGACTGATTGAGGACTTGAATTCCTTCCCTGTGCTGATACTGCTCTTTTTCCCCCACTACAGTGGAACAAAGAAGATCGTTGCTTACAATAATTTCGCCACTTGCTGTAAAGAAAAGTTATGTTGGCAGACGTGGTGTAGCTGGCGCAAGGAATAACGGCGGAAAAGTATCTGATGTGGAGACGAACTTCCAACTACTGGACTTCTTTTGTGTTTTTTTAGTTGCGAAGTACGGAAAAACAATTTGATGGTATTAATAGTTTTGGATGGCAACCAAAGGTGAGAAACGACACGTGTCAGAAACCTACGGATGCATTTCTGAAGCCAGTATTGTAAACTACGAGGGCAGTTCAATTGCAACACATTTTTTTTCTCGGCCAATTTTGGTTGAAAAACCCGGAAATTTCTTGTGGAATATTTTCAAACATTCCCGCTTCGTCTCGTATAGTTTCATTGACTTCCGACAGGTGGCAGCGCTGTACGGAGCTGTTAAAATGGCGTCTGTAACGGATGTGCGTTGCAAACAACGGGCAGTGATCGAGTTTCTTTTGGCGGAAAACCAGGGCATCTCAGATATTCATAGGCGCTTGCAGAATGTCTACGGTGATCTGGCAGTGGACAAAAGCACGGTGAGTCGTTGGGCAAAGCGTGTGTCATCATGGCCGCAAGGTCAAGCAAGACTGTCTGATCTCCCGTGTGCGGGCCGGCCGTCCACAGCTGTGACTCCTGCAATGGCGGAGCGTGCGAACACACTCGTTCGAGATGATCGACGGATCACCATCAAACAACTCAGTGCTCAACATGACATCTCTGTTGGTAGTGCTGTCACAATTGTTCACCAGTTGGGATATTCAAAGGTTTGTTCCCGAACTTCTCCTTCTTCATGACAACGCAAGACCTCACACAAGACTTCGCACCCGAGAGGAGCTCACAAAACTTCAGTGGACTGTTCTTCCTCATGCACCCTACAGCCCCGATCTCGCACCGTCGGATTTCCATATGTTTGGCCCAATGAAGGACGCAATCCGTGGGAGGCACTACGCGGATGATGAAGAAGTTATTGATGCAGTACGACGTTGGCTCCGACATCGACCAGTGGAATGGTACCGTGCAGGCATATAGGCCCTCATTTCAAGGTGGCGTAAGGCCGTAGCATTGAATGGAGATTACGTTGAAAAATAGTGTTGTGTAGCTAAAAGATTGGGGGATAACCTGGTGTATTTCAATGCTGAATAAAACAACCCCTGTTTCAGAAAAAAAATGTGTTGCATTACTTATTGAACTGCCCTCGTATTTAAAATACCCAGTCATTTAAACAGGGAAGCATCTCTGAATATTAAATAGGTTTGTCCGACGCGAATAAGTTGCTGACTTGAACACTGTCGCGAGGGGATTTGCGGGTGTGGTTTACTGCAACGCGGAGTGCAGTCTGCGCACGTGCCCGCTCGAACACCCACGTGCCGCATTCCGTACAGCGAGCGCGCTCTTGGAAATTAATTACTTTTCACTTCGGCCTCGACAAACGCGCTTTGTCATTCGACGTCCATTCAAACCTGGAGGCTGCGCAGGTGTCCTTCATATAGCTCACTACAGTAAACGGACTTTTTTTTTTTCTTCTACAGTGGTGCCTGGCAACATATTACGCGACGTGCGTCCTGCGCTGCTGTTTAACTTATCTGCTGGCTGCGTTGCGAGAATTAATTCTAAGCAAGTCGCGCCACCGAGAGCCGCATCCGAATGTGCCATGTAAATTACAGCACACGTCGGCATTGTTTGGTCGTTCACTTTTCGTGAGGAGCACAACTACTCTAAATTAAGAGATACTTGTCAGTCTTTGCATTAGACTTGTATTTTATTGAGATGCAAGAGGACATTACTGAAATTTCCGTCCGAAAGGAGTTTCTCACAGATAACTGAAGGACGATTCTTAACATTTCTAGTATTGCACTGCCACGTGAGTGCACATGAACTATGGCAAGGAACACAGCTTAACACTGTTTGTAAGTAGGCTGTTTATGTTTTCTTATTGGCAACGTTACGTAGCGCTCTGTATGAAAATCACTGGCTGTGCTGTGTGCAGTCTGTGGCTAGTTTGCATTGTTGTCTGCCATTGTAGTGTTGGGCAGCGGCAGCTGGATGTGAAACAGCGCGTAGCGTTGCGCAGTTGGAGGTGAGCCGCCAGCAGTGGTTGATGTGGGGAGAGAGATGGCTGAGTTTTAAAATTTCTAAAAATGGATGTCATGAACTGCTGTATATATTATGACTTTTGATGACTATTAAGGTAAATACATTGTTTGCTCTCTATTAAAATCTTTCATTTGCTAACTACGCCTACTAGTAGTTAGTGCCTTCCGTAGTTTGAATCTGTTATTTAGCTGGCAGTAGTGGCGTTCGCTGTATTGCTGTAGCTTGAGTAACGAAGATTTTTGTGAGGTAAGTGATTTGTGAAAGGTATAGGTTAATGTTAGTCAGGGCCATTCTTTTGCAGGGATTTTTGAAAGTCAGATTGCGTTGCGCTAAAAATATTGTGTGTCACTTTAGTGAATGTTTGAGTACGTTCAGTTTTGCTCAGCTGTTTGAAAAGCAAATAGTGTAAGAGGTTTATCAGCACAGTAATTCAGAAATTGTTCTAAGGGGACGTTTCATGTTTACTTTCTTTAATTATTCGCATGTATCTGATTAAAAAATACTTTTGAAACACATCCATCTGAATTGTAACTATCTTTATCTGAATTTTAACTAGCCACATCATCCTCAGATTTGTACAAATCGTCTCTGAAAAGTATTTTTCTGGCACGAACGTCGCACAAGCTACTATAAGTAGCCGGCCGATGTGGCCGAGCGGTTCTAGGCACTTCAGTCCGGAACCGCGCTGCTGCTACGGTCCCAGGTTTGAATCCTGCTACGGGCATGGATGTGTGTGATGTCCTTAGGTTAGTTAGGTTTAATTAGTTCTAAGTTCTAGGGGACTGATGACCTCAGATGTTAAGTCCCATAGTGCTCAGAGCCAATTTTTTTTTAGTGGCAGCCACGTTTCTGACACTTGCACGGTTTACACGCACCATTCTGACAAAGTTTAGTGATAATCTGGAATTCTACATCTACATCTACATCTATATCGGTAAGCCACCTGACGGTGTGTGGCGGAGGGTAGCTTGAGTACCTCTATCAGTTCTCCCTTCTATTCTAGTCTCGCATTGTTCGTGGAAAGAAAGACTGTCCGTATGCCTCTGTGTGGGCTCTAATCTCTCTGATTTTATCCTCATGGTCTCTTCGCGAGATATACGTAAGAGGGAGCAGTATACTGCTTGACTCCTCGGTGAAGGTATGTTCTCGAAACTTCAACAAAAGCCCGTACCGAGCTACTGAGCGTATCTCTTGCAGAGCCCTCCACTGGAGTCTATCTATCATCTCCGTAACGCTTTCGCGATCACTAAATGATCCTGTAACGAAGCGCGCTGCTCTGCGTTGGATCTTCTCTATCTCTTCTATCAACCCTATCTGGTACGGATCCCACACCGGTGAGCAGTATTCAAGCAGTGGGCGAACATGTGTACTGTAACCTACTTCCTTTGTTTTCGGACTGCATTTCCTTACTATTCTTCCAATGAATCTCAGTCTGGCATCTGCTTTACCGACGATTAATTTTATATGGTCATTCCATTTTCGATCACTCCTAATGCCTACTCCCAGATAATTTATGGAATTAACTGCTTCCAGTTGCTGACCTGCTATATTGTAGCTAAATGATAAAGGAGCTTTCTTTCTATGTATTTGCAGCACGTTACACTTGTCTACAGTGAGATTCAATTGCCATTCCCTGCGCCATGCGTCAATTCGTTGCAGATCCTCCTGCATTTCAGTACAATTTTCCATTGTTACAACCTCTCGATATACTACAGCATCATCCGCAAAAAGCCTCAGTGAACTTCCGATATTATCCACAGGGTCATTTATATATATTGTGAATAGCAACGGTCCTACGACACTCGTCTGCAGCACACATGAAATCACTCTTACTTCGGAAGACTTCTCTCCATTGAGAATGATACGCTCCGTTCTGTTATCTAGGAACTCTTCAATCAAATCACACAATTGGTCTGATAGTCCATACTCTCTTACTTTGTTCATTAAACGACGGTGGGGAACTGTATCAAACGCCTTGCGGAAGTCAAGAAACACGGCATCTACCTGGGAACCCGTATCTATGGCCCTCTGAGTCTCGTGGACAAATAGCGCGAGTTGGGTTTCACACGATCGTCTTTTTCGAAACCCATGCTGATTCCTACGGAGTAGATTTCTAGTCTCCAGAAAAGTCATTATACTCGAACATAATATGTGTTCCAAAATTCTACAACTGACCGACGTTAGAGATATAAGTCTATAGTTCTGCACATCTGTTCGAATTAGAGACAAAGCTGCGATTTCTCGGTTTATCGTGGAAAATCAACTAACATGAACAAAGCAAAATATTTAGCTTGTTTTACATGTAATAACTCGCTTTCTCGTCGACTTTTCCTCCCGCTTATTTACAGCCGAGATTTTCAACTTTCATTCGCTTGTTGTACGAGAGAACTCTTCTCTTGTAAAGCACAAGGGAATTGTTCGGGGCGTGTTGATTCCGTGTAATGGTATCAGGGAGCAGGGTGTGAATAATAACTTATGCCGGTAGTACGAAGGAGATCCAGAATGAAGACAAGAGGGTGCGTCGGCGTGAAACACCTGATCGCGTCAGATGGGAATTCCCGAGGACAGTACCAAAAAGCGTTGATGAGCGTGACGATGTGACATGTGTCGAAACGACGTGTTGATCTCCCAACACTGCGAGACACCGGATCTGCTTTCCCCTCTTGCGTAGGCAGCAACAGGTGAGTGTCGTGCGATGTCTACCGATTGTGAGCCAGCGATGAGTCATATGCGTGCTCCTACGCGGAGGAACTGATTCACACGCCAGCCGTGTCCGACGACATTCAACAGCTGCTGTATGTCTTCAACATGAACTGTAACGGTAGCAGCAACAACAACATACACTCATTCATTCATATGAATGCGTGGTGTCTATTCTTTAGAAATTGTCCGAAAGAACAGATACCAATCGTTTATATAATTTATTCACCTCGATGGGTGACGAATCCTTCTTCAGTGCGAGTGCACGACTACGTCTGACCTTCTGCGGGAATCTCAAAGCAGCGAGCATGGAGGGACTGTGAATAGGTGACACTAGGTGGGAGTATGAGCCGTCCGACTTGCGCGAAGAGATAGTCCGCGCTATTGCTATAAACGCTGTGTCCGGTTGGCGTAGTTGTTGACGAACTGCTTAGTAAGCAGGAGTTCCCGGGTTCAAATCCTGATCTGACACAAATTTTCACAAGCGCCGCTGATTTCGCGTGAATTTCTGATGCAGCTGACAGCAGCAGTCCCCCTCCCCCACCCCCACCCTTTCATTTGCTTTCTCCTCCCGCCACCTTTAATTTACATATAATTCGTTCGCTGTTGTCGCTACAAAATAAAGTACGTTATCTATCGATAGTAAAAAATCCTGTAAATGTTGAATTTTACATAATACTGCGTTTCACCTGTTTATTGCTATAGTTATCATGTTATTATAAGGAATTATCTACATCTAACAAAACTCTACCGTCCGGTGAGCAAGATGTATGAGACAGGCGAAATACCCTCAGACTTCAAGAATAATATAATAATTCCAATCCCAAAGAAATCAGGTGTTGACAGATGTGAAAATTACCGAACTATCAGTTTAATAAGTCACAGCTGGAAAATACTAATGCGAATTCTTTACAGACGAGTGGAAAAACTAGTAGAAGCCGACCCCGGGGAAGATCAGTTTGGATTCCGTAGAAATATGGGAACACGTAAGGCAATACTGACCCTACGACTTATCTTAGAAGAAAGATTAAGGAAAGGCAAACCTACGTTTCTAGCATATGTACACTCAGAGAAAGCTTTTAACAATGTTGACTGGAATACCCTCTTTCAAATTCTGAAGGTGGTAGGGGTAAAATACAGGAAGCGAAAGGCTATTTACAATTTGTACAGAAATCAGATGGCAGTTATAAGAGTCAAGGGACATGAAAGGAAAACAGTGGTTGGGAAGGGAATGAGACAGGGTTGTAGCCTCTCCCCGGTGTTATTAAATCTGTATATTGAGCAAGCAGTGAAGGAAATAAAAGAAAACTTCGGAGTAGATATTAAAATCCACAGAGAAGAAATAAAAACTTTGAGGTTCGCCGATGACATTGTAATTCTGTCAGAGACAGCAAAGGACTTGGAAGAGCAGTTTAACGGAATGGAGAGTGTCTTGAAAGGAGGATATAAGATGAACATCAACAAAAGCAAAGTGAGGATAATGGAATGTGGTCGAATCAAATCGGGTCATGCTGCAGCAATTAGATTGGGAAATGAGACACTTAAAGTAGTAAAGGAGTTTTGCTATTTGGGGAGCAAAATAACTGACGATGGTCGAAGTAGAGAGGATATAAAATGTAGACTGGCAATGGCAAGGAAAGTGTTTCTGAAGAAGAGAAATTTGTTAACATCAAGTATAGATTTAAGTGTCAGGAAGTCGTTTCTGAAAGTATTTGTATGGAGTGTAGCCATGTATGGAAGTGAAACATGGACAATAAATAGTTTGGAAAAGAAGAGAATAGAAGCTTTCGAAATGTGGTGCTACAGAAGAGTGCTGAAGATCACATGGGTAGATCACGTAACTAATGAGGAAGTATTGAATAGGATTGGGGAGAAGAGAAGTTTGTTTCACAACTTGACTAGAAGAAGGGATCGATTGGTAGGACATGTTCTGAGGCATCAAGCGATCACCAATTTAGTATTGGAGGGCAGCGTGGAGGGTAAAAATCGTAGAGGGAGACCAAGAGATGAATACACTAAGCAGATTCAGAAGGATGTAGGTTGCAGTAGGTACTGGGAGATGAAGAAGCTTGCACAGGATAGAGTAGCATGGAGAGCTGCATCAGACCAGTCTCAGGACTGAAGACCACAACAACAACAACATGATTTAAGGCACTAGCACAATGAGTTTCTACAATAGTTTGGTTGATATGGGGGAGCGGACCAAACAGCGTGGTCATCGTTTCCAACGGGTTAGGGAAGGATGGGGAAGGAAGTCGGCCGTACCCTTTCAAAGGAACCATCCCAGCATTTGCCTGGAGTGATTTACAGAAATCACGGAAAACCTAAATCAGTATGGCCGGACGCGGGTTTTGAACCGTCGTCTTCATGAATGCGAGTCCAGTGCGCTAACCAATGCGCCACCTCGCTAGTTTTACAATAGGCTATTAGCCTGGCACTATATCGTATTTCACTTTGAGACCCTATATCCTTCTCGAATTTAAACTTGCAGCAAAACAAATTCTATGATAAATATAACGTTGGACTGCTTTCCGGCATCTGTTGAACACTAAAACCCGATGCTGCGGACTATTTGAAAACTTGCTGAGCGTCGCCACAGAAACCCTCTTCATACACTGGATGACGTCAGCAGGGCCGGCGGAGTGGGACGGGGTTGAGCAGGAATGTCGCCACCTCCTTGTAGACAGTACGCCGAGGAGGCTACAAAAATGTTGCAATGTATGAGCTGGAGCAACACGGTATTGAATGTTACCCAGAAATCGATTTTCATATGACAGATATGCAAAGATGTGTTTTCAGACGAAGTGCTTTAGTTTTGTCACTGCTTTATTTTTATCTAACAGTTGTTTTCCATAAAGCTTAAAGTTCAGTGAAGAAAAATAAAAAAAAATACCTTGAAGTTTGCGATGATATTGTAATTCTGTCAGAGGCGGCAAATGATTTGGATAGTTGCTTGAACGGAATTGATAGTGTCTTGAGAAGAGGAAGACGAACATCAGCAACACTGAAGGTAGGTCTACTGAAACTAGTAGAATTAAATCACGCGAAGCAAACGAATTAGATACGGAAATGAGACGCTAAAAGTAGTAGATGAGTTCTGTATTTGGACATTAAAGTAACTGACGATGGCCACAATAGACCAGACATAAAATTTATGCTAGCTATAGCTAAAATACAAGTATTTTTGTACAGCAGAAATTTGTTAACATCTAATACTATGTGTTCTGAAGTCTTTCCTGAAGGTATCTCCGTGCGGCGTAGCCTTGTGCGGAAGTGAGACGTGGGTGATAAACAGCTCAAACAAGAAAAGAATAGAAGCGCTTCAAATGTCGTGCAACAGAAGAATGCTGAAGATTACATAGGCACAGTGAGTTACTAATGAGGAGGTCCTGAATCAAACTGCAGAGAACGTAACATCTGTAATTTATGGGACAACTTGACTAAAGGAAAGGGTCTGTTGATAAGATACTAGGATACTTTCTGAGGAATCAAGGAATCGTCAGTATATTAATGGAGGGAAGCGTGCTGTGGGTGTTGGGGTTGGGGGAGTGGGTAGTAAAAATTGTGGAGGGAATCGTAAGAGAGATTCTAATGGTTGCAGGTTACAGTAGTTGTGCACAGATGAAGAGAACTGTACACGCTAGATTATCCTGCAGTGTTGCATTAAAGTAGTCTTCAAATTGAAGAACGCAGCAACAGCATAAATCTAATGGGTAGAGGCAGTAACGGGTAACAAAGTGCGCCATTCCACGTGCTGGCTCCAAAAACTCTAATGTATGTCGCTGTCGGACAGTAGGAACAATTTCGTAAACTATGTGACATGTTTGTGATTTTCCCCTTGTGGTTTCTGTTAACTGTCAAATACGGTATTTCTAATTTTCTGGTGGATTTATAGTGACTGTCTGATTATCAGTCTAATTTTTGTCGGATTTTCCCCTTTTTAAACAATAATGTACTGCTTATTTGTCTAGGTAACAAGTGAAGTAGTCAGAGCCCAGTGTAAATAATGGCAATGTGTCCGTTGCAGTACTCGCAAATGCCCCAATACTTATGAGATTAATATTCCTTTAGACTCTTCTTACAGCTGCCCCAGGTTTTACAAGAATAAGTCCGTGAGCCCATCCGCTTGACCGATAACCTACTACTGAAGCAAATAAACTGATGTGATTAAGATGGTAAATGAAAACGTTCTTATACAATGTTAATATGCTTAATGGACAAAGACGTACCTCTCGGCCTTATCGCTATGCGTAGTCATGACGCTTATCAAGAATGTTTGTCACTATTAAATCATAGGCTGGTGATCTTTGTATATAAAAAGGTTCAATGGCTCTGAGAGGATTTCCACTCAGAGCCACACGGAGGTGTCACTAATGTTGAAAATTTTCAGTTTGACTTTCCCTGAGATTATGAAGCATCGTGAGACCTTGAGTACAAGTAGTGAATCACTCCAATATAGAGTTGGTTCCTAGCCAGCGCAATGAATTATTGTCTTGCGTTTACATGAGACTGGAGGTAATGGGACGTAACGACTGTAATGGAGGGTATGGGGGGCCGTCACGTCATAAAATATGTCTGAAACAAAAGACTGCAACTCACATTCCAGCAGTGGGCAGATATTTCATGCATAAACGTAAAGCTATTTTTGTACAGAACAAAAAACGGTTTGTCTTTGAAGCGGGAAAGTAAAAAGCTTCTTGTATAGCTTAGGAATGTGAAGCTCGTATAACTAAATTGCTGCATGGTGTCAGGAAATGTAAGCAGCTACTCGTGGTAACATTAAACAGTTTCTAGTTCCCTTGTCGATGGAATTTGTTAGATGAGGCTAAACAACGCACAGTCTAGATCATGATATTCATTGACATGACTGGTTCCAGACGAATTAGACTATCTTCACAGGATAAAACATCAGTTTCTGAAGATGGACAAATTCAACAGAACCCGACCACCTCCATATATTACGTGATCTAGACAAAAAAAAAAAAAAAAAAAAAAAAAAAAAAAAAAAAAAAAAAAATACGAGATCGCTGCCTCCTGTTCATGAGGCTAAATTTTACCATTAAAGTGCGTTTTCGTCTCTATGCGTAGGAGTTCAGTCTAACAACCGTAAAAGAGGTACGTAAACAAGCATTAATCAATAGTCGTTCTCCCACCTTCTTGTATAATACCCTATAGCAAAATTAAGAAATAAAGCAAATTTAGTGTTAGTACCGTAGAACGTAAAACGATGTCTTCCGTCATATCTACCGAAAGTTTCCTTTATAACAGTCAACATTTAGAAGGGGAGGCAATATACACGATCTTACTACATGTGGCAGGTAGCTGCTACTAGAATCCAGCCTAGAAAAGCATCTTGCCTTGTGACCAACTCAAGCATACAGCATCGCATGTACGCAGCACATTTATGCCACATCGACTATCTCCAACACGGCAGCTATCTCTTAATTAATTACGAGTGCTTAGTAAAATATTAACATGAAACAAGTGAGAATACATCCTGTCGTGATATTAACATACATTCGACTAATGTACTCCTAAATGGACATGAAAACTACGCAATAACTTTACCAGAAAAAATGTACTGTGATGCACTAAAACTAAGTTAGAGGGTATAGCATTGCCAGAGGTGTCAGGATAGTTCGAACACATTCAACATTTTGAAGGAAGGCGGGAAGATTAGGGTTTAACGTCTAGCCGACATCTAGGTCACCAAAGACGAATCACAAGCTCAGTATGTTTCAGGGATAGAAAAGGAAATCGGACTTACCGTTTCAGATAACGGCGTTTGCCGGCGTTTGCTCGGAACTATTTAGGGGAATCACGGAAAACCTAAATCTGGATAGTCCGACAAGGATTTGAACCGTCGTCCTCCAGAATGTGAGACTGGTGTACTGACCACTGTCCCACATCGTTCGGCGCCACATGCCGATACAATCCACCGCCTTGGTCATGAATACGTAGTACACTCATGTTCAGAAAAAAACAAAATATCTTGGACGATCAGAGATAGTGTAAGTAGGCTGTTTAGGTTTCTATGTTGGTAACTCCACGTAGCACTCTGTATGAAAATCACTGACTGCGTTGTGTACAGTCGGTGGCTGGTTGGCATTGTTGGAATATTCGTTATTGTAGTGTTGTGCAGTTGGAGGTGAGCAGCCAGCTGTGGTGGATGTGGGGAGAGAGATGGCAGAAATTTGAGAGTGGATGATCTGGACGTGTGTCCGCCAGAAAAAGGAAATTTGTAAGACTGGTTGTCATGAACTGATATATAATGACTTTTGAACATTATTGACGTAAATACATTGTTTGTTCTCCATCAAAATCTTTCATTTGCTAACTATGCCTATCAGTAGTTAGTGCCTTCAGTAGTTAGACTCTTTTATTTAGCTGACAGTATTGGCGCTCGCTGTATTGCAGTAGTTCGAGTAACGAAGATTTTTGTGAGGTAAGTGATTCATGAAAGGTATAGGTTATTGCTAGTCAGGACCATTCTTTTGTAAGGATTATTGAAAGTCAGATTGCGTTCCGCTAAAAATATTGTATGTCACTTTAGTGATGATCAGAATAAGTAAAGAGAAAACTGTCTGACTACGTTCAGTTTTGCTCAGCTGTTTGAAAATCAAATAACGTAAGAGGTTTACCAGCACAGTAACTTACAAATTTTTGTAAGGGGACATTTCAATTGGACGTCCATATTCACAAGACATGTACATTAGTATATTCTGCAGAGATGATTAGCATTTCAGTCATCTCGGTTGAGCTTGGTCCTGTTGCCTAGTAGGCACAAGATCCGCCATGGGCTCTGATAACTTGTTCCATGCGTGATGGCATCGATGCGTATAAGGCAGGAATGGCGTACTACGGTATAGCCATCCATGCTGCATTCACTTGGTTCCAAAGATCATCTGCGGTGGTTGGCATTGGGTCACAGCGCTGGACCCGTCGTTCACCCTGTCCCTCATATATTCGATTGGCGAAGTCTGGTGATCTGGCGGGCCAATGCAAAGGCTGACATCCTGTGATACCAAGAAAGCACGTGTTCGGGCAGCAACACATGGTCGTGCACTGCCTTGCTTCAAAATGGCGTCTGGTGTGTTGTGCAGAAAGGATATGGCTACGGTTCACAGGATGTCATTCACATAGGTCACTAACTGCGATTTGTCGTTGTACCCGATAACACCCGACACCATAAGAACTTGAGTTGGCGCTGTATGTCTTATGAGAATGAAGTCACTGTGCTGACGTTCCCCTGTCTGCGGCGAACCAAAATGCGGCCATCATTTTCAAGCAAACAGAACTTGGATTCGTTGGAAAACACTATCTGATGCCGTTCGTGGCCCCCAGGGACGTAGTTCCATACATCGTTGCCATCTATGATGTTTCTGCACATTCAAGGAAATTAGGCGGAGAAGTGGACGACGCGCGCATAACCCATGCCGTAATAAACAGCGACGGGCTATCACCCCTGATAGTATACGATATATTACACCGCTCCACTGTTGTGCAGAGCCGAGGAGGACGCGATCTGCCCGGCAATGCCATTCGTATGAGCTGTCGTTCTCCTCGGGGTGTGGTCTGGGCGGGACCACCTGACGCATCTCGTCATATTCCACGGCCTTCCGTGAACCATTCTGCTGGCAGCCGTTGCACTGCCGAAACACTTCGTTCCACATGAGCAGTAATTTCCTGGATGGATAAGTTGCTTTCTCTCATGCCAATAATGAGCCCTCTTTCGAACTCACTGATTTGACGGTACGGTTCGCCCATACCTCTGCGAGGCATTCTGCATGTCTGCTCAGGTCACACTGATCCACAACCTTCGGTTTATAGCGACAACGGGAGACCGGAGGCACATTTTACCGGTAGGTGGTGGTATTTCACGATGTCGATGTTGTCCTCGAACCTGCGGGCGGACATGGCTCAAATGCTAGCATACTAATGCAAATATCCTGTAAATATTAACGTTCCGCTGGCCATTGTGGCCGAGCGGTTCTAGGCGCATCAGTCCGGAACCACGTTGCTGCTACGGTCGCAGGTTCGAATCCTGCCTCGGGCATGGATGTGAGTGATGTCCTTAGGTTAGTTAGTTTTAAGTAGTTCTAAGTCTAGGGGACTGATGACCTCAGACGTTAGTCCTATACTGCTCAGAGCCATTTGAACCATTTTTATTAACGTTCTATCTCTAGCCGTTCAAGGTGTTCTATTTTACCTGAACATGAGTGTAAGTACAGTGTCTCTCAAGTTATGCTTTAGCACATGTTAGAAACTACCAAACGCCGAGACTACGCTGAAAAAATGAGTTTTTGGCGCTAAGATTCTAATCGTTAAACAAAAACGCAGAGAAGTATGGTTCATACGCTTTGAACTATCGGAACCTAGCGGGGAAAAGGGGTTTATGGACGGGAGACTCACTAAACATTAAGACAGAAACAGAGTCACGAGCAGTACGAATAATTTAGTATGGGATAATAAATATACTGTAATCAGAAGTTAACCTATATTGCTTGAATACGGAATGCGGTTCGCATCGACCTACTTAAAAATCGAACAGTTTAATTCCTAACAATTGCCACACTGTCTATCTATCGCTGACGCCTTTGTCCTGCAAATGGTGCAGGGTTGGCGTGGTTACAAACGGATTTGGCTGTGGCAAGGTTAGTTTGAAGAGTTGGCTGGATGCCCTTCCTGGCGCAACCCCATACCCCCCCCCCCCCCCCGCCCCTCTCGGACGGAATCAGTATACCCTAACTGTCTGCGTCGAGTGTTAATCATGAAAGGGTACGAACGTGTTTCAAATGTCTGCGACTCGTGTAACTGAGGCGGGACGTGGGAACCAGCCCGGTATTCACCTAGCGGGATGTGAACAACCGCCTAAAAACCACTTCCAGGCTGGCCGGCACACCGCCCTCGTCGGTAATCCGTCGGGCCGATTCGAACAGGGGCCGGCGCGCCTACTCGAGTCGAGAAAGCAGCGCATTAGCGCTCTCGGCTAACCTGTTGGGTCTGCCTAATGACGCACCATAAGGCAGTAATTTTGTTCCGAATGTTGCATATATCACAATCTGGAGTTGCCTTTAACAGCCCTACTAAAGGCAATTCACAGTTACGTTTGCACGTATACCGCCTACTGAACCTTATGTCTGCAGACGTTACACGTACAGATATGTGCTAACAGGTTCTAGTTCCGAAATCAAACTAAAGGTCGTATACGATTGTTGACTGGGAAACCCCACGACGTGAGTTCGCACACATAGTCGGAAAGAGTGTCCCTCAAAATGGCTCTGAGCACTATGGGACTTAACATCTGAGGTCTTCACTCCCGTAGAACTTAGACCTACTTAAACCTAACTAACACAACAACAATCTCACATGCCCTCCAATTCACGACACACTGCGGACAGGTTACTAATGTAATCCAGGGCATTTTCGCAACCACTGGTGATCAGGAACTTAACACCGCCACCTCCCTTCCCCTTGCCGGCCAAATGCTGGCAGTGAAAATTTCATTCACCATTGCTGGCCGGTGTGGCCGTGCGGTTCTAGACGCTTCAGTCTGGAACCGCGTGACCGCTACGGTCGCAAGTTCGAATCCTGCCTCGGGCATGGATGTCTGTGATGTCCTTAGGTTAGTTAGGTTTAAGTAGTTCTAAGTTCTAGGGGACTGATGACCTCAGAAGTTAAGTCCCATAGTGCTCAGAGCCATTTCGTTCACCATTAGTATTCGAACTTGTGGACACTCAAGCCAGGCGCCGCTGCACAGACGTGCTTTAACGAGGTCGGTTACGGTGGCGGATGTATTTTATATAGCAGAAGTTTCCCTAATAAATCGCTTAAAGGTATACTGAAAGCGAGCACTTTCGAAACAAGGGACTTCATGTCATTTCATTACATACTCTTCCGTTCTATGAGACACTGCACTTGGCCCATCATAAACTTCCATTTCTACAGCAGAATAACTGCGGTTAGATTCGGAAAACAAGCCAGTTTTTGCATGTAGAAATAATATTTATGAAGT
The DNA here is from genome assembly GCF_023864275.1 of Schistocerca cancellata. Taxonomy (NCBI): domain Eukaryota; kingdom Metazoa; phylum Arthropoda; class Insecta; order Orthoptera; family Acrididae; genus Schistocerca; species Schistocerca cancellata. Next base: position 251,580,973 of record NC_064630.1, on the reverse strand, counting down.
GCGTGTTCCGATGGGCATTAATAAAAGAATGAATCGTGTCGTAGTAGCTTTTTACGCTGTTAATTAACTCCTCTGCAAGATGGTACAAACAATACAGTATAGTACAGTAGGGTTAAAACTAATGACATTGTGCTGTTTTAGACAGACTGGCCTTTTATTCGGGATGATGGATGCTCGAATCTGCATGTGGCAGTCCTAATTATGGTGTTTCGCAGTACCATGAACTACTGTAGGCGAATGCCGGGATGGTTCCTACTATTAGACGATGGTGTAGTACTTGTCCCACCCTTGTCCAAATAGAACTGTAATTAAGCAAATGCCTGCATATATTGTGTTTCTTTGTTCTTAAACTGTAATGCGATAGTGCGAGTTGTCCAGTATCCTCGCGTAAGTGACTGACAGATGCATGACGCTACTACTACTAGTACTACTACTACTATTAATACTACTGAACTACTTCCCATTATGACCTGGATCGTTATTGCCTGTCAACAAGCGCGTAAAAATAAAATCGAAATACGTTGTTTTTTGATGACATCTAAGAAGCAAAAAATACTGGTACTAAGATTACTACTTTGAAAAACAGACGTAGAAATACATTGACTAAAATCAACTGTAATGATTAATAAGAGATGATTTACAACTGCGACAAAAACGTAATGATTAGTGCACCTTGTTACGAGTATACTGCCAAGAAAAAAAAAATCTGTACAAAATAATGTAGTACTAAATACGAAATATCGAGACCATCAATGACGTCACAGTCGCCATATTGATTATATCAGTGGTTGAGGCCCACGTAAACTGAAATATATCCTCTAGAACAGCTGAATCAACCAGCCTTACCAGTACCTTATTATAATAAAAGGCAAACTTTTTCATGTGGTCATTTCACGTACCAAGTACATAAATGGGTTCTGACAAATAATGTTCCTGGAAAATAATATATATTTTTCCAGACTCGTTTCCCCTTTTACATTGAGGGCATCTTCAGCGTAATTTCTTTTCTGGAACAATACAGTTCTGTTTTGAATACACAAGGACGGCAATAGACAGACCCTACACAGAAAACAAATGAATAAACGTAAACACTATGCTGTTTCTCTTGCGAAGTTTACAGAAGTGAGGTGCAGTGGAAGAAATACAAATGCAGCGTAAATAAATGCAGTTTCATTCAAGGGGAAAAATTGCAAAAAGTGAATGTGCAACCAGGTTTTTCTCGACTTTATCATGCGTTAACAACGAAGAAGAAAGCTTTGTACTTCAGGACATGTAAACGAGGCGGCTAAACACCGTAAGTAAAGTGAATGCGGCTTTTATAAAGAAACACTGTTTTTAATCTATAAATACCGAAAGTAGAGACATACTGTGTGCGCATTTCTATAATGACCACTAAAGAAGCTTTTTATATATGAGGGTGAGTCAAATGAAAACTTTAAATATTTTTTAAATATTATTTATTGTGCAGACGTGGTACAAAGCTGTATCACTTTTCAACATAATCTCCCCCACGCTTAATGGAACTCCTCCAGCGCTTACAAAGTGCCTAGATTCCCTTAGAAAAAAATTCGTCTGGTAGTCCGCGCAACCACTCATGCACCGCGTGGCGTACCTTTTCATCAGAATGGAACTTCTTTCCTACCATTGCGTCTTTGAATGGTCCAAACATATGAAAATCACTTGGGGCAAGATCTGGTGAGTGGTGGATGAGGAAGATACTCAAAATGCAAGTCTGTGATTGTTGCAACTGTTGCCAGAATGAGATTTTCACTCTGCAGCGGAGTGTGCGCTGATATGAAACTTCCTGGCAGATTAAAACTGTGTGCCCGACCGAGACTCGAACTCGGGACCTTTGCCTTTCGCGGGCAAGTGCTCTACCAACTGAGCTACCGAAGCAACTGTTGTACGGGCAGTGTGGGGCCTAGCATTGTCATGTTGATAAAGGACACCTGCTGACAGCAATCTACGTCGCTTTGATTTGCTTGCAGGCCGCAGATGATTTTTTAGGAGATCTATGGTTCAAATGGCTCTGAGCACTATGGGACTCAACTGCTGTGGTCATAAGTCCCCTAGAACTTAGAACTACTTAAACCTAACTAACCTAAGGACAGCACACAACACCCAGCCATCACGAGGCAGAGAAAATCCCTGACCCCGCCGGGAATCGAACCCGGGAACCCGGGCAGGAGATGTATGTATGATGTACTGCTGACAGTGGTCCCTATAGGCATGTAATTCTCCAAAATGGCGCCTTTTTCGTCCAAAAAGAGAGTCAGCATAACCTTACTTGCTGATGATGGTTCTGTTCGAAACTTCTTTGGTTTTGGTGATGAGGAATGGTGCCATTCCTTGCTCGCTCTCTTCGTTTCTGGTTGGTGGAAGTGAAACCAGGTTTCATCCCCACCAACGATTCTTGCGAGGAAGCCATCACCTTCTCGTTCAAAGCGCCGAAGAAGCTTATCACAAGCATCAACACCTCGTTCTCTCATTTCAGGAGTCAGCTGCTGTGGTACCCTCTTGCAGACACTTTGTGAAACTGGAGCACATCATGTACAATGTGGTGTGCTGACCCATGACTAATCTGTAAACATGCTGCAATGTCATTCAGTGTCACTCGGCGGTTTTCCTTCACTATGGCTTCAACTGCTGCAATGTTCTGTGGAGTCACAACTCGTTGTGCCTGACCTATACGAGGAGCAACTTCCACTGAAGTCACACCATTTGCGAACTTCCTACCCCATTCGTAGACCTGCTGCTGTGACGATCATGCATCACCGTATTGAACTTTCATTCGTCGATGAAATTCAATAGGTTGCACACCTTCACTACCCAAAAATCGAATAACAGAACGCCGTTCTTCCCAAGTGCAAGTCGCAAGTGGGGCGGCCACCTTTATACTGATACTGCGACGGTATGTGTGCAACTGCACTATGCTGCCACCTACAGGCCATTCTGCACTCTGTAGCACGGCTACCAACTTACAGAAAAACGTCGCGAAATTTCGATTTGTTATTATAAATTTAAGGTTTTCATTTGACACACCCTCGTAAAAGCGAAACTCATCTGGTGAAAAAACTCTTAAATTGCAGTAAGCTTAAGACGGAAAAACCTGGAATAATACTGACAGATTCGAAAATTATTGTAGTGTGAACTAGTTCGAACTACATATAATTATAGTTTGTCCAATCAAGACTGTATTATTCACGAAAAAATATATCCACTTAAGATGCCCTTAATAGAAACGACGAAACAAGGGTGGAAAGTATATACGTGGAGCAAGAAAGAGGCGTTTGAATTGGTAAAGTGAAAATAAAATTAAAAAAAAAATTGCAGGGGGAGACGTAGTACCCTGTCAGTAGAGTCCGGGAGTGTGCTGTACTGGGTGACAGCCCTGTATTGTGAGCAGCGGCGTGGCATTTGGCGCGGCCTGGCTTTGCCTCCGAGCGCGTGCCAGTTGCGAGCAATTACCTGCAACCAGCCGGTCCCCGCGGGCCCCGGGCGGTGAGTGGGAAAGTGAAAGGCGGACCAGACCAGAGGCGGCTAACCGCAGCCGCGCAGCTACAGCCAGCCGCCAATCTCCCAGCTCGCTAACCGACGCGTCGCCTGGCGACAGGCAGGAGTCTGTACGGAGCAGCGGAGTTTTTAACATCTAACTGCAGAATTCGCCCGTCCGTCCTCCAGATGTCGCTCAGAATCACACGTGATACACGCCGTACAGCACTGTGCTTAGTTCGCATGCTCAATTTTAACTCTGACCCTCACGTAAATAAATTATTTTACTCGTCGCAAACAATTACAGGTTACTGCCACTTTTACACTCCGTGCTCACTATTTAATGTCACGTAACAGTCCAGTCAAATTGTCCAGCAGCTGCACTCTCAGCTGCGGAAGACTACTGTCGAGGACGTGGCCACAAAAATCTCCGGCCAAAGTAGGGCAGTCTGTCTGATGGCGAGTTAAAGCTGGAAAAATTGTTCGTGACTGTAACTGAAAATTAAAAAAATGTTTTATATAACTAGCCGAGCGGTCTAGGGCGCTGCAGTCATGGACTGTGTGGCTGATCCCGGCGGAGGTTCGAGTCCTCCCTCGGGCATGGGTGTGTGTTTGTCCTTAAGATAATTTAGGTTAAGTAGTGTGTAAGCTTAGGGACAGATGACCTTAGCAGTTAAGTCCCATAAGATTTCACACACATTTGAACTTTTTTTTGTATAAATAATACTCGCAGATTCTTCGTCATCATTTGCGTAATTTTAACAAATAACTTCTTTCCATCTTGAGCGAACTGAAGTCGTCCCACGGAAGCTGGGATGCATTTACCTTCACCCCGTATTGGCATTCGGTATTGAGAACTGTACGTCACGATAGCACATCACTTCGTTCAAAACGCCGTTGTGTATGTATGTATGTATGTACCAAAACGGTCAACAGAATTTACTCCTGTCAAACTGAGTCAGATAATTTCGGAATTTGGAACCTATTTCATGAAAACTGGTCTTTATCACTTACTGTAGTCTACCTGAATTTTTTAAACATTAAAAGTATATCTAAGACTTTTACAATAAAATGAATAATTAGAAAATGCAGCTGACAGTCTTTCATTTTTTTATTTTTATTTATTTACATACTTATTTTCTTACACACAATCTAGCATTCGAGTTGCGGCACTTTTCTATCACTATTGTTTCAAAGAGGTAATTCACGTCCTCTGGTGTGCTATCAAACCACAGAAGGAATAATGTACAAGTATCAAAGAAATTAATTGTTAATCTTACAGTATACAGCTAAGAAATTAAATGATATCAGATATTCGTGACATAATACACAGTAGAACACAGATTAACATATTACACATTCACAACATTTAGATACAAATATGTACTTGGTTCAAATGGCTTTCCCTGCCTCGTGATGACTGGGTGTTGTGTGATGTCCTTAGGTTAGTTAGGTTTAAGTAGTTCTAGGTTCTAGGGGACTGATGACCATAGATGTTAAGTCCCATAGTGCTCAGAGCCATTTTTCAAATTTTTCAAATGGCTCTGAGCACTATGGCACTTAACTTCTGAAGTCATCAGTCCCCTAAAACTTAGAACTACTTTCAAATTTTTCAAATTTTTCAAATGGCTCTGAGCACTATGAGACTTAACTTCTGAGGTCATCAGTCCCCTAGAATTTAGAACTACTTAAACCTAACTAACCTAAGGACATCACACATATCCATGCCCGAGGCAGGATTCGAACCTGCGACCGTAGCGGTGACGCGGTTCCAGACTGTAGCGCCTAGAACCGCTCTGCCACCCCGGCCACCACAAATATGTACTCTCAAATAGAAGTCCATTTATGTCTAGTTGGGTAATGACGTCACTCCTTAGTTTTAGGCTGTAAAATCACTGACTTAACCTGAAAAATGTTTTCGAAAACTGTTGTGTTTTTAAAACAGCTCTTACTAGTGAAACGAAATATTACTTCATTTCATATATCTTTCGCTGCAACCAAACACTGCACAAGATTTTACGATGTTAATAAAGAAAATTTTGGATTAAGATAAACTGAACTCTGTTCCAGAGTCATCAGTAAATGGATGTTACCACTAGCTGATCGGCATGTTGGTTCTAATACAATGACGTCATGAGCGGTCTACATCATCTATCGTCTAATGGTCAATGTATATTTTTTGTTTCGTAGTACAGCAGAAGACACGAGTAACATTTTTGAAATAATAACTCTATAAAGCAGAGTTGTAGCATGAAAACTAGGCTGTGTAAAATTAAATTAAAATTATGCTGACCACTAGCAAAAAATTTGGTTTTATATGGAAATGCAGAAAACTTTTAGTGTCGCCAGTATCTGTTAATCTTAAGTTGAAACTTGCCAAAATAATGAAAGAAAGAATATCTAGAGTGGTCAGCTCAAATGAAAATTATCTCATGTAGAATGTAGGCCTACAAACAGGGTGCCATAATTTATGGGATGAGATTTCACTTGAATGTAAACAGGAAGTAACGTCGCTGAAATACAAGTCAATTTCATAGTCAATAATTAACATTCATCCTTGCAACAATCATTGAAACGGGAAGGAAATTTGTTTTTGTTACTACTGTAAATATAGATACATTTTATGACATCGTGAAAATGAAGCTATTAAAGCCGATGCCAACCTTGGAGTCAATAGAGAAATTAGTCAAGGGAGTGAAATTACTTAAAAGATCGAATGTAGCATTCTCAAAGGTACCACATTCAACCAGTACAAGAAGATTGATAGGTAAATAGGATGCATTTTGTACTTACTTGACATAAGTTGCGTCCAGTAACGTCATGGAACACCGTGAGAATGTGGTGATTGAGCCCTTAGAATGCCTCGTGACAAACTCGGGTTTCCTCTTTAGAAAATGTGCAATTCGCTCCGCTTTACTACCTATCTATACATTACGTTAGTCGTAAAATTTTCACTGGAAACGTATGAAACAGTTATTTCCCGTTGGTGGTAATACGCAACGAGATACATACAATGCACTATGTTGTCTGAAGCTTTATAAAAAGCATTCTAGAAGTTATAGCTGATTTACGAGGCTGTGAAACTGAGACGGATATTGATCGCTGGAGACGAGTGTGGCTGTTTGTCATTATAAATGGGGATGATTCGAAATGAACCGGACAGCACAAGGTAAATGTAATACATCTGGCGAACGCAGGTAGAATTAAGTGAGGCTTAGTGAAATTGATGGCGTTTTGAACAGCTGCTAGGCCATGACAGAACATACATCAGTTTATTTCAGCGTCACACAGTGGAGTAAACACATTCGTGTCGCCCGGTAGTAAACAAATACTGAGTTACAAATTTACGTACTGTCTCTTTAAAATTTCAGCAACTGCCTAACTATCGTGCTACAAAATATAAATAAAATAACACGGCGTCGATGGAGAATGGGCTATTAGATATTCCCGATGCAAAAGACACTTGCAAAAGGAATGCCAGTTAAACCGAGAATAGACGATGGGTAAGTGCAAAGAATATAAAGAATATATTGAGTAGGGGGGGGGGGGGGGACCGGATGAGGGAAGAGGAGAGACTGGGAGAGGGAGAGACTATCTGCTAACGGGACAGAAGAAAAATATTTGTGTGTCGAGTAGAAGGACATTGGGATCCAATATTAGAGTCAGAGTCTCGCAGGGCTTCCGAAGAACAACAGAGAAGAGATAGATTACATGCTTCCGTAACTTCTAAAAACATTGAAAGAAATGGCAACCAAACAATTATTCAAGTAAATATGTAAAATCTATATGAGACGGGATACATACCATTCGACTTTCGGAAGAATATCATCAAAGCAATCCAGAAGATAACAAGAGCAGAAAAATATGAGAGTAATCACACAGTCAGCTTCACATCTCATGTGATCCAGTTTCTGAGCAAAATAACAGACAAATAGCGGAACAGAAAACTGAGGGTCTGTGCTCTTTGTAATGGAAGCAAGTCGGAAGAAAAATTAGGTTAAACAAGGAGTTAGACGGTGTAAGATGGTTCAAGGTTCTTGAAATCCTCCCAATAACCATAGAAAACCAAGTGAGAAATGCTCGGATTAAAATTCAGAGTGAACGGAGATCAGTGGCAAGATTCGCTGATGCCATAGCTATCTTCTGAGAGAGCGTGGAAGAATTGCAGTACGTGATGAAATGAGTGAAGAATCTAAAGAACGTATAGCTTGTGGATTAAGAGAAAACTAAAAATAGAGGAAAGTATTGAGAAGCAGCGGGAATTCTATAAGCCTAAAACGTAACAGCAAAACTGTGTACCATGTTGTAAACAAAGTGAACCAGTTGTTTCATTGTGTCTGAGCTGAACACACGGAATCACACAGCTAATCAATCACGCCGAGAAAATCTGAGCGATCACATGAAGCAGTTGTGTTACCACGGTTGTAAAATAATGTATGACTGAAGAGGCTAATGGGACATAAGCAGCGGTGTGCTACAGGCACAGAGAGCTTACGTTCGCAAAAAGAAAGTCTACTAATGTCAAACAGCGGCCTTTATTTGTGAAAGAAACGTCTGAGAACCTCCGTCTGGAACACGGCGTTGTGTGGAAATGATTCATGGAAGGAAAGATAGCGGAATAGAAGGGAAACGAAGCGTTAGATGTAGGGTTACAAAGAAGAATGCTGAGAATTAAGGGGATTGATGAGACAAGAAACAAAAGTGTTCTTCTCAAAACCAACGAGGAAAGAAATATGTGGGGAACAGAAGAAGGGGCAAGACAATGGGACAAGTGTTGAAAGACCAGGGAGTAACTTCCACGCTACTTACAAGGGAACCTCCCCATCGCACCCCCCTCAGATTTAGTTATAAGATGGCACAGTGGATAGGCCTTGAAAAACTGAACACAGATCCATCGAGAAAACAGGAAGAAATTGTATGGAACTATGAAAAAAATAAGCAAAATATACAAACTGAGTAGTCCATGCGCAGGATATGCAACATTAAGGGTAACGGGAGCACAGAAGGGCCGTGTTCCCGTGGTTAGCGTGAGCGACTGCGGAACGAGAGGTCCTTGGTTCAAGTCTTCCCTCGAGTGAAAAGTTTACTTTCTTTATTTTCGCAAAGCTATGATCTGTCCGTTCGTTCATTGACGTCTCTGTTCACTGTAATAAGTTTAGTGTCTGTGTTTTGCGACCGCACTGCAAAACCGTGCGATTCCTCGACAGGAAAACACGTCGGACATATTCTATACGACACTGGTGACGGCATGTGCGTCACATAACAGGAATATATTGTCGACCCACCGAACTTGTACAATTGGCGAATGGGTAAAAAGATTCTTCTACCTTGCCCGATTTAGGTTTTCTTGTGGATGTGATTATCACTCCCAAGAAAGTGATGAAAACATAAGAGTTTGTCACATAAACTGCAACAAATGAATGCAACAGTTTCACAGTCGCACAGTTTTCCGTGTGCTCTGTCAAAACATATGTTTTTAACGTTTTCAAATTTTTTCCGTGTGTGTACTGTCAAATCCTGCATATGACCAAGCAAATTTGAACATGTCCTGGAATTTTGGAGAGCGTATTTGATCATGTGCGAGTGCCTGAACTTTGATAATTGACACACTATCACGTAAACAATGCTGCTCTGTGTACCTGCGCAGCTTCGCAAAATAATTGTCTGAAAATAAAAAAATTCAACCTTTCACTCGAGGGAAGACTTGAACCAAGAACCTCTCGTTCCACAGCTGCTCACGCTAACCACGAGACCACGGCGCTCTTAAGCTCACCCTATCCTTTATGTTGCCTATCTTCCACATCTTCCAAATGGATTGTATATTTTGCTTATTTTTTTCATAGTTCCACACAACTTCTTCTTGTTTTCTCGAGTGATCTGTGTTCAGTTTTTCAAGGCCTATCCACTGTGCCAACTTATAACTAAATCTGAGGGGGGTGCGATGGGGAGGTTCCCTTGTTAGAAGAGGTCGTAAAGGGCAAAAATTATAGAGGAACACAGAAGTTGGAATATATGCTAGTAAGTGGTGAATATGCTGTATCTAAATGGTATGCTGAGGTGAAGATGTTAGAGGATGTGGAGGGAAAATCGTGGTGGACCGCGCCATATCTCTCAGAAGACAAGCCAGGTCATTGTCACATTAATGAGTGTTCTACAGTGTACTCTTCCAGCACGTAGAAGATCTACAGCGTTTCACAAAGACAGTCTCAGGGTAAATTTCGGCGTCGTGTGCTGAGGAATTCGCCGTAATCTTGGCACGCGGCTTCTAACCTCTGTCTACGCCTTTCCGTGGCGACATTTTACGCTAACTTTTCTCGTTACCCTTATTTTCACCGGTTTTAACAGGAGCGGAAGGCAACCAAGTTCGAGCTTCGTTAGCGGAAGCGAAACTTTCACCAAGTCTTGGAGTTCAATTTGCTTCCCGTGTGAGATATGGAACACAGTGGGGAAACTTTCTGAGACTTCGAGCCTCAGTTGGTTAAATTAATAACACGACTACAAACACACAAGTGCATAATTCGTATTCTGTGATGTCAAAACAATTACACCAATAAAGAACGTTAGATTGTTGCTGTTATAGATTTTATTGCCGCTAGGCGTTTCTTGTGGCTTCAGAACAATATGTTTTGTATCAGCTTAAACCATTAACAAATAACAATGTGTTAAACATGTTTATCTTTATGTTTACATTAATAGATAGTAGAACATACTAAGTCCTTGTAGTGCAGAATGGACACGCAAACATAACGTTGTGTTACGCCTGTACGTGAAAATACTCCAACGTACGAGCATTTCTCTCAATCACTATTATGTGACAGCAGTGCATATTTTATCCGTCTTGATCGTAAGATACTATTCTCATCAAAATTGTAAAGTTTTTTGATTAACAAAAATAAAAATTGTACATACCGTTCAGATCTCATGCTTCGTAACGTCACTACATGAAACTGTATAAAATTCCGGGACTTTCTTGAGTCCTAAATCTTGAACTTTGATTATGCCAGAAACATTACAGTAACTAAATGATAAACATCTTAAGGGCATAGACCGGGATGATGCTGCGTTTTGGAATTAATATTCACGTTCTTTTCAATAAAATAACAAACGTATCCCTGACTACAGACCTTTACTGATCATCCTTATTATATATATTTTAAGTAAAAAACTTGCAACCAGGGAACACTTCAGGACATCGACGAAACAGCTTCGCAAAGTGTGAGGGGTTGTTGGTGGATGTTTTTCTTCCTAGAACAAAATTTCAAGAACTGCTTTGAACTTGTTGATATTGTCTAGCGTAGTACGTAGGGTGACTTTAAAAAATGGTTTTAACAAAATGGAAGCACTCTGAAATGAAAGTTAATTATTATAGATAGGTGCAATAAAAATCGAAATTAAAATATATTGCAAAAACCCTTTGTATTACAGTAGAAAAAATGCCGACTCGTAAGTTAGAGAAAGGTATAATGTAACGGCATGTATATTTCATGAATTATATCTCCCACCAACTAGTAAAATCTTATTTTGAAAAGAAAACGTGTTTGAAGTTTCAACTTGTGGTTTTTAATATTGAACTTGAAGAAACTTTAATCGGCAATGGCAGCACCGTACAGTTGGCCTTCGTTTCGATGATGTCGAAACATTCATTTTGACAAAATTATATAGACTAATTGTCTTCGACCTACTAGTCGAAGCATTTTTTGCCAGATTGGGATTATTTTTCGTACTTTTTCTGTTGGCATAAATGCGTTTCTTTATTATTTTCAAGAACTAGCGTTTTATTTCGTGTGTGGAAATGTTCCCGTTTTTCTGTGTCACCTTGTTCCACAATTCAATAAAACTTTGCCATTTACAAAACATTGGTGGCATTTATCATTTGTTTTAAAATTTCGTCCTTTAGATGGCGTCATCCTGTACGAATACATTCGTGAAACATGCTGCTGAGATCCCTCATTGACAGCTACAACATCTCAGCTCGGTTACTGTGAATTGCATCCCGAATTCTCTGTTTTAATTCATTCAGGGCTCTTGGTCGAGTTGTGTAGACTTTGCTCTTGATGTAACCTACAAGAAAAAAATCACAAACGGATAAATCTGGAGATCTAGGGAGCCACGGAATGTTACCGAATCGTGAAATCACACGATTTCCAAACAATTTACGCGCATGTGCCATTGATTGCCGTGCAGTGTCGCTCCGTCCTGTTGAAACAAGGTGTTTTCAACGTTTGTAAAGTTGTTCAGTGCAGGTGTATTGAAAGTTCGTAACATCTCCACGTAACGATCGGCATTTACAGTTATTGTGTTTCCCTGTTCATTTGCGAAAAAATACGGTCTGATAATCCCATGAGATGAAACACCACACCATACTGTCACTGTACTAGCGTGTAAAGGGCGCTCATGAACGTCATTAGGATTTGTGTTTGCCCAGTAAAGGTAGTTTATTCACATAACCAGTGAGATGAAAATGTGCCTCATTTGACATCCACAACTTGTTTAGAAATTCATCGTCATTGTTTATTTTTGTTAACATTTGTTGACAGAATCCTGGAGATGACTGGGTGTTTGTGTTGTCATCATCATTTCATCATCATCCAGGAAAGTGGCGAAATTGGACTGAGCAAAGATTGGGTAATTGTACGGGCGCTGATAACCACGCAGTTGAGCGCCCCACAAACCAAACATCATCATCATCATCAGAACCCTGGTAATCGTTGTCCTTCAATTGTTGTACCATCAGTAGTTTGTACGAATGAAATTTTAAATCAAGATGAAGAATTTTGCGAACACTCTCCCGGGACATACCAACCACTGCTGGTTGCTTACGAACTGAACGTCGTGGGCTCCGTAAGACAGACTCGCGTACAACATTAATGTTCGCTTCGTCGTCCTGTTGGTTTCTTCTTGAGGGCAGATTCAGTCTCTTCAGAGTTATTAATCCAACATTTTATCGCGTGTTTCGACGGAACGGCATCATGACGTCATAAATTATAAAGACGTTGAAACTCCCTCTGCGCCACTACCAAACTCTCACTGTTTTTATAATACTGTTTTATGGCTAACGCACGCTGTTGTCCGTTCCACTGATCCATGATTACTGAAATGGCAGACTGTCTACTGGCTAACCGTCACGAACCCGCAGTGCTGCCACCTGCCCATGGCTGCCACTATTCATTTCAAACATTCCCGTTATTTTGTATCAGCCAGAGGACATTCGTATCAACTAAAATACTATGCTGAAAATATATAATCTCCGCCTCGGTAGCTGAGTGGTCAACGTAGATGGCAGCCATGCAAAGGACCCGGGTTCGAATCCCGGTACTGCCGAGGACTTTACCTTGGTGGGAGGGTCGCTGCAGGTGCACCAAACCTCGTGCTGCCAATTGAGGAGCTACCTGACCGAGTAGTAGCTGCTCCACGGTCTAGAAAGTGTGCAAAACGACCGAGAGAGCGGTGCGGTGACAACGTGCCCCGCCATTCCGCATCAGCATGACGCCGCGAGGCAGAGGACAGCACGGCGTACGGCAGACATCCCTTGGGCCTGTGCGGCTTTGGGTGGAGCTCGTTATACACAGGGTGAGTCAGGAGGAAAGGTACACGCTTTGAGGGGTGATAGTTGATAGTATTTGTAATTCCTTAAAAATGTATTAAAACAGTCTTGACTACAATAAAATATTTATTTGCAATAATTACCGCTTTCGGTCAGAATGTTACCATTTTCAGACCATTTATAACAAAAAATGGTTCAAATGGCTCTGAGCACTATGGGACTCAACTGCTGTGGTCATAAGTCCCCTAGAACTTAGAACTACTTAAACCTAACTAACCTAAGGACAGCACACAACACCCAGCCATCACGAGGCACCCTGACCCCGCCGGGAATCGAACCCGGGAACCCGGGCGTGGGAAGATTTATAACATGATGGTATATGGTGAACGGGTGTTGTGACTCCACGGACGTCAACGGCTCAAGAGCAGTGACAGCACCCTTTCCGTTCACCGCCACCGCCTATCACAGTGATATAAATGGTCACTCTCAAGATATCACGTACTCACCTAAACCGGTAACCATTGTAAATAAATATTTTACTGAGGTCAAGACAGCTTTTAATCCATATTTCAAATATTTTAGCCACATCGCTGCTTTTCTCCACATGAAACGCTCTCAAAAATTATTGACTACTCTGAAGGAAAAATTTGAAATGAACATACGTCATTTTTTAACCTTATCCGACATACTAAAACTAAACTCCTCCCGAACAGGCTATGAAGACTCTACGGTACAGATCGGCCGCTGCGTCATCCTCAGACCACAGGCGTCGCTGGATGCAGTTATGGAGGGGCATGTGGTCAGCACGCGGCTGTCCCAGCCGTATGTCAGTTTCCGAGACCGGAGATGCTACTTTTTAATCAAGTAGCTCCTCACTTTGCCTCACAAGTGCTGAGTGCACCCCGCTTGCCAACAGCGCTCGGCAGACCGGATGGTCACCCATCCAAGTGCTAGCCCAGCCCGACAGCGCTTAACATCGGTGATATGACGGGCCGGCCGGTGTGGCCGTGCCGTTAAAGGCGCCTCAGTCTGGAACCGCGTGACCGCTACGGTCGCAGGTTCGAATCCTGCCTCGGGCATGGATGTGTGTGATGTCCTTAGGTTAGTTAGGTTTAAGTAGTTCTAAGTTCTAGGGGACTGATGACCACAGATGTTAAGTCCCATAGTGCTCAGAGCCATTTGAACCATTTTTTTGATCTGACTGGAACCGGTGTTACCAATGCGGCAAGGCCGTTGGCTTTTCCGACATACACTTGTCTGAAAATCACGCACTTCTCTAGCGCTCACATGCGAATAGAACCAAAGCGACATTAGGCTGCGTAGTGTTGACTTTACTAGACATTTCAACGTGCACTTCACTTACGTATGGCTCGTATTTTACACGTCTGTGCTAAGGTAAAGGACCATATGAATGAGATCAGATCAGCAACAAATGGTTCAAATGGCTCTGAGCACTATGCGACTTAACATCTGAGGTCATCAGTCCCCTAGAACTTAGAACTACTTAAACCTAACGACATCACACACATCCATGCCCGAGGTAGGATTCGAACCTGCGACCGTAGCGGTCGCGCGGTTCCAGACTGAAGCTCCTAGAACCGCTCGGTGATCAGCAACACAGCAGCTGTCTACAAGAGCTGCATTACAGTTGAACGTAGACTTTTTGAAGATCTTTTGTGGCGAAATGTACACAATTAAACAAAATACCTTAGATCAAAATGTTTCATTGACTTGACTATCACCTACATTGGTCCTGTTCCCCAATGTTTTCATTGGTTCCCTCGGAAACTGTTAAGAAAAGGACGTTTGTTCACATGACGTGTTTTGTTGAAAATCACTGTCGCCCCTCAAAGCATGTACCTTCCCTGACTCCCATTTTCTCTGGTGTTTTGCAAGACATTTGGAGTTTCATTTTTTGCAAAGTGTAGCTGGAGTCACCCCAAACAAATGCTGCTCATCGTGTCTTGCATCAGACGTCTAACGTTGACAGAAAGTGTCGGTTTGTTTCCCGTTAAAAACAAAATGATTTTTATAGCGTAATTTTCACTATCCCTTCGACAGAGAGGTCCCAAATTAGTCTAGTGCGATATTTGTTTTATCGTCATGTATCAACAGAGACAGCAAAACAGTAAGAATAACCAGAAATCCATCAGCGACTGCACCGCCCTGGCCCGTGCTGACTGCTACCGCCATGCAGAACCGCTGCTGATTCGGTGTTGAGGAACTAGGTTACTCTTCGTGCTTTACTATTAACACATATCGATAATATGAACATCGCACTAGACTAATTTGGGACCGCACCCGGACACGTAAAATGTCGCTGTAAAAATCATTTTATTTGCCATGGGAAACAAACCCACGCTTATCGTCGAAAGTGAGTGTCACATGAAAAACATAACGAGCAGTGTTTGTCTGGCACGACTGCAGCTACACATTGCAAAATCGAAATACAAGATGTCTGCTGAGACAGCAGAGAAAATGCATCTGAAGGCCCATAACAGAGACACCCGGACCCGGCAAAAGAAAATTATGTATTTTCGGTTTATTTTTTATTTAAAGAGTTCCCAGATACACTATCAGACGATCACATTCCTGCCTACAATGTACGTAGACTCTAGAGTGAATGGAATGTTTTCGCTACCTAAAAGTTCATTACTTTGAATTAATATACGTTCTTGAAGTTTGTAAAAGTCATTTTAACCTGAAGGAATTTTTCTGATTCTTGTTACTTTTGCAGCTCTGAAGATGGTTGTTTGACAGTCGAAACTAATAATCGATTGTAAGGTAACGTTTTATTGCGATCAAGAGGGTTGATTGGGTTGTTTCGTGGAAGAGACCAAACAGCGAGGTCATCGGTCTCATCGGATTAGGGAAGGACGGGGGAGGAAGTGGGCTGTGCCCTTTCAAAGGAAGCATCCCGGCATTTGCATGGAGTGATATAGGGAAATCACGGAAAACCTAAATCAGCATGGCCGGACGCGCGATTGAACCGTCGTCCTCCCGAATGCGAATCCAGTGTGGTCCACCTCGCTCGGTTTGCGATCAAGGCAACTAAAATAATTTATATTACCTATTTTTTAAACTTTTAGAAATGCATCACCTCGCCTGTCTCAATCACCTGATGATCTTCACTACTCAAAAGTCACACTGTCAAATCGCATGATATAAGCGTCGAACACTGGGCTAAGAAACGAGCGAACGGTTCACATGGCCGGCCAGTGCGTCTGTTTCACGGGCCTGCCTCCACTATCCAAGAAGTCGCGAGCTGTCCTCGCCGCTTCCAAATAGGGCCACGACCGAGGAGGCGGTGGCTGGCGCCTTCCAGGAACCGCGGCAGCCGCTGAGCGTAGTCTGCGAGGTCTACAGGCTGCCCTGAATGCCACGCCTGCTAGTGTCAGCTCGTGAGAACCAACGATCTAAAGGCGGTTGACATTCCCTTTTGTAGAGCTCTTTCCGCGTTGAAATACCACCAGTAAATTCAACGCAATAATTTCTTCAATGAGAAAATTCAACAGTTTTTTCTTGTATAAAAATGAAGGGTGTCTGCAAGTTTCATATCACGTATGGTTCGATACTGGAAGCAGATTACATAATAAACGATCTTTCGGAATACACGATTACCATCACTATGATATCTCTCAGAATTTCTATAGCAAAAGGAACGAGATGAAACGGCAACTTTCATGATACCAGTTCTGTGACTTCCGGTCAAACAAACCGAGATAGTAGGCAGTTTCCATAGCAAGTGGCTTCTTGAAGTATAAATACATTAGTCTGCAAATGTGACACCGCTGAAAAAATACTAGATACAACTAAGGCATAACTGTGTTCATGTCACAAAAATTACACCGGTCTTTTTACAACGGGTTCAAGAAATAATTAAAGAGTCAACATAGGAAAAGAGGTAACAAAGCAGAATATAGCAATAATATACATCGAACAGAAACTGGTACACCTGCCCAATATCGTGTAGGGCACCCGCAAACACGCAGAAGTGCCGCAACACGACGCAGCATGTACTCGACTAAGAAATGGTGCTGGAGGCAATTGATACCATGAATTATAAAGGGCTGTCCATAAATCCGTAAGAGTACGAAGCGGTCGACATCTCTTCTGAACAGCACGTTGCGAGGCATCCCAGATACGCTCAATAATGATCGTGACTGGGGAGTCTGGTAATCAGCGGAAGTGTTTAAACTCAGAAGAGTGTCGCAGGAGCCACTCTGTAGCGATTCTGGACTGCGGGGTGTCGCATTGTCCTGCTGGAATTGCCCAAGTCCGTGGGAATGCACAATCGACATGAATGGATGCAGGTGATCAGACAGGATGCTTACGTACGCGTCACCTGTCAGATAGTATCTAGACGTACCAGGGGTCCCATATGACTCCAATTCTATGTGTCCCGCACTATTACAGAGCCACTATCAGTTTGAATAGTCCTCTGCTGACTTTCAGGGTCTATGGATTCCATACCCGCACCCGTCCATCCGGTCGATACTATTTGAAACTCGACTCGTCCGCCTAAGTAACATGTTTCCCGTCATCAACAGACCAATGTTGGAGTTGACGGGTCAAGCCGAGTCATAAATCTTTGTGTCGTGCAGTCATCAAGGGTACACGAATGCGCCTTTGGCTCCGAAAGCCCATATCGATGATGTTTCGTTGAATGGTTCGCACGCTGATACTTGTTGATGGGTCAGCATTGTAATCTGCAGAAAGTACTGCACTTCTGTCACGCTGATTCATGAGGTTGTCTCCACACCCGTACACGTCCAACCGCTGGATACAATTTGAAACGAGATTCCTCCGACCCGGCAACAAGTCTCCGTTCATCAAAGTTCAATGTCGTTGTTGACGGGTCCAGGCGAGGCGTAAAATTTTGTGTCGTGCAGTCATCAAGGGTGCACGAAGGGGACTTCGGCTCCGAAAGCCCATATCGATGATGTTTCGTTGAACGGTTCGCAGGCTGGCCCACCATCGCTATCTCCATCAATCTGCGGAAGGACTGCACTTGTGTCAAGCTGAAAGTTTCTCTTCAGTCGTCGTTCGTCCCGTTCTTGCAGGATCATTTTCCGGCCGCAGCGTTGTCGGAGGTTTGATATTTTACCCGAATTCCTGATACTCACGGTAGACTCATGACATGGTCATGCGGGAAAATCCCCACTTCATCGGTGCCTCGGAGATGCTGCGTCCCGTCGCTTGTGCGCCGACTCTAACAGCACGTTCACACTCACTTAAATCTTGATAACCTGCCATTGTAGCAGCAGTAACCGATCTAACGACTGCGTTTGTTTTGTTGTTTGTTTTCGGGGAAGGAGACCAGACAGCGAGGTCATCGGTCTCATCGGATTAGGGAAGGACGGGGAAGGAAGTCGGCCGTGCCCTTTGGAAGGAACCATCCCGGCATTTGCCTGGAGCGATTTAGGGAAATCACGGAAAACCTAAATCAGGATGGCCGGACGCGGGATTGAACCGTCGTCCTCCCGAATGCGAGTCCAGTGTCTAACCACTGCGCCATCTCGCTCGGTCTAACGACTGCGTCAGACACTTGTTGTCTTACACAGGCGTTGCCGACCGCAGCGCAGTATTCTGGCTGCTTTCATTTCTCCCCATTTGAATACGCATGCCTATACCAATTTCTTTGGCGCTTCAGTATTTGACTACAGTTTAGTTGGAGACACAACGAGATAAGAATGAAAAATATTATATTGTCCGTAACAAACGCATTAAAAATAACTTTTTCGCCTGTTTTTTCGCTTGCGTAGGCTATGATCTGCACAATTTTTTGTTTTAATTTAATTGAATTTTTGAGTTGTTCACAAGTTGCGACGCCTTTTACGCTTTTCACGCTAATTAATGCCATAGAAGCATGGTCTTTTTCGAATGTACTTCTGACCAAACAGCAATTCTAGTAGCTGGAGTCCAGGGTTTTGTTACACGTGCCTTTCGAGTTCGCGTGGAGATACTTCCACAGCAATTTTGACCTGTAACACATAATTTTTATGGATGGTGCTTTGCAAATGTTTTCATAATAAAATAATTTCATACAACTTTTCATCCCCTATTTCACGTTCTTAGGGGTTGAATTTCCAAAAACAATGAATATTTGGTTTTTTTATTTTTTTATTCTTTTTATTCCCAGCCGAGGAATCAGATGCCAATTTTCATAGGTGTAGCTTTAAAAATACCGTAGTAGGTTTTTCACAATGATTTATTCTCAAAAAAACTTTCACCATTTTACCCCGTTAGTGGCTGAATTTCCAAAAACGCTGAACAAGTATTTTTCAATTGATGGCTGAGCAGCCAAATGCCAATTTTTGTAGCTCCAGCTTCAAAATTGCATTAAAAGGGACATGTTTGCAAAACAAAAAAACACAAAAAAATTCATCCCCTATTCCACAGCCTTGGTGGATAGAATTTCGAAAAATCCCTTCCTAAACGTTGCTTACAGTATAAGATTGGTACACCGTCCAAACATCAAGTTTCTACCATCAGCGGTTTGGGCCAGGCGATGACGAGTCAGTCTGGACACTGCCTTATATAAGGTAGTTGTATTCATTCCACGTGTTTTTGGCAGCCAGGGACGAATTCCCATCGAGAACACACGCAAAAAACTCTCCTTTCGAGCTGGCCTTGGAAGGCCCTACGACACCGGCCGACCGCCTTATCATCCTTAGCCGACAGGCTTCACTTGATGAGGATATGGAGGAACATGTGGTCAGCACACAGTTCTCCCGACCATTGCCAGGTTTCGTGATCGGAGCCGCTGTTTCTCAATCAAGTAGCTCCTCAATTGGTCCCATAAGGGCTGAATGCACCCAGATTGCCAACAAAGCTCGGCAGACTCGGTCCGCCATCCACCCAAGTGCTAGCCAAGCCCGACAGCTCTTAACTTAGGTGGTCTGACGGGAACTACTGCGGCAAGGCCGTTGCCCATCGAGTACAAAAGCCTAAATAAATTAATAAAAAGTCATATGAAAATCACTTAAACTGGACGATACTGTCTGAAGACCGAGGACTGTCACATTCATGAAGATTTCGCCTACTTAAACCTAACTAACCTAAGGACATCACACACATCCATGCCCGAGGCAGGATTCGAACCTGCGACCGTAGCGGTCTCGCTGTTCCAGACTGTAGCGCCTAGAACCGCACGGCCACTCCGGCCGGCTGAATGTCTGGGTACGCTCATATAGCGTACAGTTCACTACAGAATAATTGTCTAGCTTTGAATCCGATTATTTTCATTTTTAATTCAGCGTGTGACACAAATCACAATTTGTGAAGGACACAGTAAAGTTTATAAACTCGTGAATGTTCAAGAAAATACAAGTAAAAGTTACAGACAGATCACAAATATGGAAAGAAAAATATAGACGTAACTATAAATAAATGTATAAATATACATATAGAGATATAAAAGTCTTACCGTATAACAAAGTAAGAAGCACGTCACATACATGTGTCCAGATTACTAATAAAATCGATGGCCTCTTCGGTTGCATTGAGGAAATCAGCAGTGTAGTCTCGGTACTTTCTAATAGAGTATTCCTCGAAGATTTGTCAAATCGTTTTTCTTTCAGCACAGCATTCACACCCAGAAAAAATTGACTTCGCACATCTTCCGTAGTTTGTTCTTATCCTATTTATCCCAGTCCACATTCTCCTGGGAAGATCAAACCCCGGCGGTTATTCGGATATGCGTTGGATCTCTCTGGAATGCGTCAGTAAAGCCATTTCCCAGTCTCTACGCCAACGTTCTATCTTGTCGAAGTCATCTCGTTTCAGATCTACAGTAATAACAATTGGAGGATAGCTCGACCGAAGTCTTTCACGTTTATATCCTCGGAGAAAGAATGATACGGCTCTGCGCGTTGTATTGTATTTCTGTGTACTCCCTGACTAATGCATGCTGTCTGCGCAAGTGAGGGTGTGGAATATGACTAAGGATCGGTAGCCAATGGGCGGGTGTATTCTTTACTGAGCCAGATATCATTCTCGTGGTTCTGTTCAATTCCACGTCGATTTTCTTCGTGTGAACGCTATTTAGTCATACTGGTGAACAATATTGTGACCCGAGTAGACCAGTTTCAGACCACATGTACGTGCGATGCATGGTTTCCGTTACTTGTCAATCTCACTGAGATTAACCATTTTTCCCAAGTTGTGTACCCTTCTGTAGGCACCGGGAATACCGTACAATGTAACAGCTGATAACTTTTGGACAATGCAAACGAGGGCCAGTGCCAGGAAAGTATAGAGAAAACTGTCACTTCTTAACGAGACTTGGCGACGGAGACAGTAGTAGGAAAGTTCCAAAGAACCTCTGGAACATATGACGAATAACTACTGATACATTTCCTTAGCTCGGCAACAAACCACACACACTTGACTTCCGGATTAATGAGCCAACTAGAGCCCATCAAGCTACACAAATACTTAATGGTACAAAGGTGTGGTGATGTGATGCGATACGACGACAACGGATCAGTTGTGAGTAAAGCAAATATCAAAATGCGATAGGTAAGGTAATTAAGACTGTAGTTTATCCACAGAATAGATTTCATGAAAGACGTTTGTACTGCAAATATGAATACTGCTGGAATGAAACTGAAGCGAATTCGAAGAAAGGCGGGAGGAATCGTCGCAGGCTTTTATGAGTGACGAGAGAAAATATAGACGTGCAAAATTATTCATTGGCGAGCACTCGTAGGAACACGTCTCGAGGTCCTACTTAGAATTATTAAAGACCATCTTTCACAAGAAAAACTACGAATAGTTAGTTAGTTTCATGTTCTCCCCATCACAAATTAATTTGTAAATATGGCTACATGGTGAACAATAATAAGTTTTTTTGGTAAAAAATATACAGATATGAATTAGTTATTCCTATCAACAACCGTTTACACATTAGAGTAATAGAAATTCTTCTGCGGTTTAAAAGGAGTTATCATGGAGCAACTTTTTCAATTTTACTTTGTGACTGTCAGATTTTAAATGACTGGGTAAGTAAATGATCAAAATTGTAGTTGCAGCGCTGTACATTTCTTTTTTTTTTTTTTTTTTTTTTTTTTTGCCAAAGACAGCCTTAATGTGGAATAATGAAGGCAATTTTTTCGCCTCGTATTGTAAGTATATATATATCATTGTTCCTCCCTCAACTGCCCACACAGCTATTCTGTAGAGGTCGCCCACACCAAATCAGGTAAATAAAAGCTCGCACAGAGGCGCAGAAGCAATCACTTTTTCCATACTTGATCCACCAATGCAATGGGGAGGCAATTCTAAGATATGATACAATGAAGATTACCCTCTGCCACACGATTCAGTTTTTCATGTGATATGGTTGTACTGTAGATCCGAAAATCTGTCAAGGACTGGAGACAACGGTGAATTTGAAAGATTTGTTTTCGTGAATGGATTTCAACTGCGAGGTGTCTTTAAGACTGTAGCTGGTGTTTGCAGTGTCACATTTTTGCCGCTTAGAATAGTAGATTATGTTAGATTATATTAGATATACTTTTCGTTCCAATTGATCCATAGTGAAGAGATCCCTCTGGAATGTCAGAAAACAAGAATACACATAAATATTAGCAAAATAAGAACAGATATGATAATGCATCTTGCACAGGCTCCAAATGAAACTGTCCGTGTGGCTGTGTAATTTTAAACTCAAGTAGACGTGTAGCTGGTCACCGTGGCTCTGTTGTTTACCTTGCTGTAGCGTCGTCCTGAGCAAGCAGCCTGCGAAGACGAGAGCAGCGGCGAGCACGTGGCGACACCCCATGGCTCACGGCCTTCCTCCGACGACGACAGCGGGTTGCAAACAACAACAACAACAACGACGCGGTTTGCTGGGTTCACTGTGCACACGCGACCACTGCACGAGACACGGCACGTCACAACACCACTCACATCCTCGACGTCCGACGGCGCGGAGCACACTGGCCAGACGCGAGGGAGGGAAACAGCGGAGCGGCGCGCCCTCGCACCTGTTGCCCGCCGCGCATGCGCAGTGCGGCCGCTCTCACCTTTCCCTGGCCACTCACTCGCTCTTTCATTCGAGGCACGCAGGCTGTCCCTGTGGACGGCAAATCCCTGAAAATCGTATTCAGTAACTAGTACAGAGTGAGTCATCTAAGTTCCTAATCTCAAATAGGTCCAGAATCGTTTAAGATACGGTTGGTCTTTTTGCATCCAGATGAACTGTAACAAAGTCGTCACTAAACAACGTAGAGTCCCGCATTACAGTGAGTTAATTACACGTAAATCGACATATCCTTGTTTGTTTATTTGTTTTAATGGCACTAAACTGACTCATGTTGATATCGTAAATCAGAAAGAGATTAACAAAAGGACGTTTTACTCTTCGAAATTGATAAGTGCTTTCGAGGACATTACATTATTCAGGACGTAAGATTTTTTTTTTTCAGCAGACTAATTGTCGTCTTATGCAGGCGTATCACTTCTTTTCAAATGTATTGGCGTTTAGTAAGCGTACTAGATAGACCATATTAGATTAGTGGTACATTTCCTGAGTAAAACAAATTTGTGCTAGTACGTTCTGAACTCTTTTTTTTTATAGGGAAAGCAGGGCTATATAGTGAGTCTTTGTTGCGAGTGCCACGTTGTTGCTTCCCTTGATTCTTTATTCCAGCAAAAAGTAAGTATTATTCATGATTTTAGCTTTTAATACACTTTAATATTATGCAGCGTGTCAGTGCTTTTCCATTTTTCCGTTAGTTAGACTATGAGTAGTTACACAAATTTCCAATTCATGCCTGTACAGGACAAATATGCCAGTAGTCACCTATTAACTAATTACCCTTACTAGTTTTGAAATAAATAACAGGTTTTTAGCTTAAACCTTGAGGATATTTTTTTATTTCCTAGTGCTCAACAGTCAGTCTTTTAGTGGATTAATTTGAAGTACAGATTCACTACAAAATTGTTACGGCTTTCGTGGCCACTAGTTGACAAATTGCCTGTTGGCTTCTGTCTCGGATTCTTCAACTTTCTGTAACGTTCCGGGGACCATCATAAATGGTGATGACTTCAGATTCGCTGTTGTCTTTGGACGAAAGCGTCATTTCTGTTCGTTGCATTCTGTATTCCTTTCAGTTACTTTCTGTACTATACTATACTATACTACACTGTACTGTACGCATGGTCGTAGTTTTATCGAGCCATATTACTTGGTGGTGAGCTATCATGCGAATGTTGGTTCCGTCCTTAAGTTTAGCAAACCAGTGTGGTTTTAGTTTATGGTCAATGAAGCAAAACTGTTAGACAGTCGGCGTGGTTGTATGTTGAAAGGTATCCTGTTTGTGTCAAGCTTTTACTGTCTACCTTTTCAAATACAAACATCAAAAAAAGTTTTGCATCACCCGGTTCCCAGAACTCCTGAAGATAGACGTCGGTTGTCGATATCATATCACAGACACAGTTCCTTTGACTGTTCAGAGATGTCACTAAACTTGCACAAAGATGTAAACAACCATGCATGAGCAGCGTCTATTAGACGGAGGCGGTCCGACAGTCGATCATTTCCAATCATTCCACCAGGAAGGAGGTACACGGCTCGTGTTTTCTGTAGTTCAACCAAGCCTAGAAGGTCACTACCGCTGTTCGATCGCGTCCGCATTCTTACTTTGTGCCAGGAAGGTCTCTCAACAAGGGAAGTGTTCAAGTGTCTTGGAGTGAACCAAAGCGATGTTGGTTGGACATGGAGTAGATACAGAGAGACAGGAACTGTTGGTGACATGCATCGCTCAAGCCGCCCAAGGGCTACTACTGCAATGGTTGACCGCTACCTACGGATTATGGCTCGGGGAGCCCTGACAACAGCGCCACCATGTTGAATAATGCTTTTCGTGCAGCCACATTACAACGTGTTACGGCTCAAATTGTGCGCAATAGGCTGCATGATGCACAACTTCAGTCCCGATGTCCGTAGCGAGGTCATCTTTGCAACCACGACACCATGCAGCGCGGTACAGATGGGACCAACAACATGCCAAATGGACCACTCAGGATTGGCATCACGTTCTCTTTACCGATGAGTGTCGGAGACGTCTTTGGAGGTAACCCGGTCAGTCTGAACGCCTTAGACACACTGTCCAGCGAGTGCATCAAGGTGGAGGTTCCCTGCTGTTTTGGGGTGGCATTATTAAGGGCCGACGTACGTCGCTGGTGGTCATGGAAGGCGCCGTAACGGCTCTACGATACGTGAATGCCGTCCTCCGACCGACAGTGCAACCATATCGGCGACATATTGGCGAGGCATTCGTATTCATGGACGACAAATCGTGCCCCCATCGGGCACATCTTGTGAATGACTTCCTTCAGGATAACGACACCGCTCGACTAGAGTGGCCAGCATGTTCTCCAGACATGAACCCTGTGTAACATGCCTGGCGTAGATTGAAAAGTGCTGTTTATGGACGACGTGACCCACCAGCCACTCTGAGGGATCTACGTCCTACCGCCGTTGAGGAGTGCGACAATTTTGACCAATATTACCTTGATGAACTTGTGGATAGTATCCCACGACAAATACAGGATTGCATAAACGCAACAGAACGTAGTACTGGGTATTAGAGGTATCGGTGTGTACAGCAATCTGGATTACCACCTCTGAAGGTCTCGCTGTATGGTGGTACAACATGCAATGTGTAGTTTTTATGGGCAGTAAAAAGGGCGGAAATGAAGTTTATGTTGATCTCTATTCCAATTTTCTGTACAGGTTCCGGAACTCTCGTAACCGAGGTGATGCAAATTTTTTTTAAGTGTGTGTTATAAAATAATTCTTGAAACCGGAAATGTAAAGGATATGTTCCAATGCAAAAGAACAGCAGCTGGAGAGAGAGTGAAACTAACGTTTTTTTAGCGGTAACACGGAATTTGGAAGTAACTATGAGCGTTTTTTGTCACATTTCACGGCCGTGGTGGTCAAGCGGTTCTAGGCGCTTCAGTCTGGAACCGCGCGACCGCTACGTTCGCAGGTTCGAATCCTGCCTAGGGCAATGATGTGTGTGATGTCCTTAGGTTAGTTAGGCTTAAGTAGTTCTAAGTTGTAGGGGACTGATGACCTCAGCTGTTAAGTCCCATAGTGCTCAGAGCCATTTGAACCATTTTTGTCACATTTCATATGCTTTCCGTATTGCATCGTCGGTAGAAATTACGTTCGTGAAGTTTTAAATAAAATGTCAAAATACGCAATAATTCAATGAATAACCTCGGCTGAAACAACCGTAAGCCGCAGATCTCTGCCTTCTTTCTTATGTTTTACATTTCCGTAATGGAAGAGGAAGAGTATTAATTAGCGATCTGTAGAAAGCGAGCGTCTAATGAGAATTACGTTCCGCCATTATTCAAAAGCACAAGAAAATGCTAGAATTTATTAAAGGGACGGCCGTAATAGACATATGGAAGTATATGTCATTTGTATAAGAGTTTTACATTACAGTTATTTATAACCAATAATATTCATTTGTATCAATCGTATAACCGCGGCTGCTGGCACGAACTATTGAGCTTTGGGCGGATTTACAAAGAGAAAATGTAAATAAAGGTATTCTTAATACTTTACTGTAATTTCATAAAATATGCTAAGAGTATTTGCAGCTGTGTTTCCAGATCATGTGTCAACTCCATAGTCCAAATTACCTTTTACATGATCTGCTTTATATTTATTCGCCTCTTCAGCTTGGATCAAGGTTAATAATTTAATACCTTGCGAAGAGGGTCCTTGTACTTGAATGTGAGTATGCGTTCAGAAAAAGAATGTTTGCGAGTACTGAAGTCCAATGCATTCCTTCTGTTACACATTTTCTTGCATCGACATCTCCAAGGTAATGACTTTTAAAATCAGTTACATTTCGTGGAATGGGGTCTCTATTTATGTAAGATTTTTTGTCTGGATGAAGAATCGTGTACAAACTACTAGAAAACGAATCTTCGCAATAAGATCTACTGGTGAACAGGAAATATACTTTGGCTGAGAGAAGTGGGTAAATAACGATGTTCAGCTGTCACCGCCTTGTTAGGATTTCTCAAGAACCGCGTCATTGGTTCCTCTTTTATTGATGGGGCTCCAAACTGCAACAAATAGCTTCTAATGCATATGATGCCGCAGTTACTGGACGACATCCCACTGGACAATAGGCAGTCCATGTGGTACCAACGAGAGGCATGTTCCATTCTGCACAGTTATTTACAGAACTAAACATAACACTTGGAGTTTGCTGGATGCGCCATTCGGGAAATACGAAATGGTCCGTATATCCTTGCTCAAGGTTAGTATTTTGGACACTTGATACGTCAGTCGTAGTAACATACACACGGATCTTTGTTGACGCAAGTGTTTGTTCACATTTGGCACCGTAGGGCAGACATTTTTGATACATCTTTCTGTGACGGCTGCACAGTGGTCTGTGGCACTGTTATCCTGCTAATATTCAGTTAGGTGCAACACATGTTATGTAGTCTCATATACCGGTAGCTACAAACGTTAAAAATATTTTCTTGCATCAGGAAATTCGCCACATTGTACGTAGTATGATAGAGAAGCTCGCAAATAGACATATCTATTTACTCGTTTTGCTTAGATCTGGGGTGAGCTTCGTATCTGCCCAGCTCTGTATAACAATATAGTGTTCAGAGGAAAACATTTGTCTATGCTAGTGGAGGAATTACATTTACCTATCGTAGGTAGTATAATAATAATAATAATAATATACTGACATTTCTTAAAAATTAACGTGTGCAGTCAGTTTTTCCTTCTAGCAAAGTGGCGCAGTGGTTAGCACACTGGACTCGCATTCGGGAGGACGACGGTTCAATCCCGTCTCCGGCCATCCTGATTTAGGTTTTCCGTGATTTCCCTAAATCGTTTCAGGCAAACGCCAAGATGGTTCCTTTGAAAGGGCACGGCCGATTTCCTTCCACATCCTTCCGTAACCCGAGCTTGCGCTCCGTCTCTAATGACCTCGTTGTCGATGGGACGTTAAACACTAATCACCATCACCACCACTTCTAGCAAAGAGCAAAGAAAACGCTGCCGTCTTCTGTTATGCTTCTTTCTCTTTTCTCAATAAATCACACCGCTTTCCTCTCCCCTGTCATCACTGATTGTGCTTTATAACGTTACACTCTTTCTGCTCTTCCACCTTATCTCTAGTGTCTATTGGGTGGACGATGGTTCAGATCCCAACCACTATCCAGATTTAGATTTGCCGCGAGTTTCCTAAACCGCTCGACGGAAATGCCAGGATGGTTCTTTTGAAAAGCGCATGGCCGATTTCCTTCCCCACCCTTGAGTAATCCGAGTTTGTACTCTGCCTCTAATAACTGCGCTGTCGACGGGACGCTATACTCTCATCTCCGTTGCTGCTTCCTTTCCTGCGTGTCCTCCGCCTCTACCGTTCATAGTTTAAAATCTACCTTCCTATAAAGTGTCTTTGCTAGTGTACTTTTCGTGAACGAAAGTAAATTGTTTTAGTGTCTGTGTTATAGTACTTTCTAAATTTGATATTCTGTAGTAGATCTAACTTACAGCATGCATACCGTGTAAAATATATGTGGTGCCTGGTTAAATCACAGCGAGTTCCCGATACCCACGTTCTGTCTACGGTAAATAAATTAAGAAATAAAAATTAATACCTTGTCTTTTTTGCTTCAGATGCAATGTTAAGCATAAACAAAAGGCTAATAGTCCACTGGAGCAATCGCTGCAATCTGCGATTTACCCCCGGCCGTAGTGGCCGAGCGGTTCTAGGCGCTTCAGTCCGGAATCGCGCAGCTGCTACGGTCGCAGGTTCGAATCCTGACTCAGGCATGGATGTGTGTGATGTCCTTAGGTTAGTTAGGTTTAAGTGGTTCTAAGTTCTAGCGGACTGATGACCTCAGAAGTTAAGTCCCATAGTGCTCAGAGCGAATTGTCCCTGTACGTGCGTTCTCCCGAGAGTTGGCACAATTTGGCGACGGATCACAGCTCGTGTGATTGGGGCCCTTGCAGGCAGCAAATACTCAATCTTGCTGCGACACACCTGACACTGCCGGTCTGCCTGCGTAGTAACACAGAATAGACAACATGCAGAAAGGAGTCGAGTGCCGAGCTCGACGCAATATTGAAACCGAGTAAACGCGAAACCATAGATGCTTACTATTACGGCTCGAAATGAAAATTCTTACGAAACGGAAGCAATCTTACAAACTAAATGAAAACTTTTACGAAAGGAAATGCTGGTGAAATATGTTGTGATAAATCTTTAGTTAAAGACTTATTATTTAACCTTTTAAAGTTGCTTTGTTCACACATGTAAGCCGTGAACTACCACTGCTTTTAGCTTCAGGTGACGATGATATCTGTTTTTACCTTGTAGAAATTTTATTTTACTTGCTAAGTTTTCTTTTCCGGGACTTTGATCAGATAAAGCAACTTCACTTCCAAAAGAAACAGCCGTTATCGGACACACTGCAGGAGTTTGGGGCTGTATGAGTGCTGGAATTTTCATTCATGTTTTCAACCAGAAACTAACACATAGGTATCATTTACTTGTATGTCTGGATGAACAGTCATTAATGATGAATGTTAGCCGTCCGAGATTCATAAAGTGGAGTGCAAAAAAATGGTTTAATGCTTCTAGGCACTATGGGACTTTACATCTGAGGTCATCAGTCCCCTAGACTTAGAACTACTTTAACTTAATTAACCTAAGGACATCACACACATCCATGCCGGAGGCAGGATTCGAACCTGCGACCGTAGCAGCTGCGCGATTCCGGACTGAAACGCCTAGAACCGCTCGACCACAACGGCCGGCAGAGACGCCACAGACTCGCAAACTACCGAGTAGTTTAAAAAAAAAATGGTCAAATGGCTCTGAGCAATATGGGAGTTAACATCTGAGGTCATCAGTCCCATAGAAATTAGAACTACTTAAACCTAACTAGCGCAAGGACATCACGAACATCCATGCTGGAGGCAGGATTCGAACCTGCGACCGTAGCGGTCGAGTGGTTCCGGATTGAAGCGCCTAGAGCCGGTTGGCCACACCGGCCGGAAACCGAGTGTTCTGAATGGATCTGGTGTCAGTGCGTTCTGGAAGAGCTGCGCTATGTTGTGACTTTAGTTTTATTTACGGCAACATGTTTCTAACACAGTATATGGAAGTCTACAGAAATATAATTTCCCTATGACGCTGTGAATATTCGACATGCGGAGAGCATTCTCACTACTGAAATTAGGTGAACGGGTAATGTGAAAGATATCTTAAGAATATATCATACTTTCATCTCCTCCACACCAGTATTCTGTCAGAGATCTGCAGCACGAAATAATTTCAGTTAAGTGTGAAACATAACGCTCCGCTCGCGCGCCAAGAACTTAAGGTTTCATTTCCAGATACGGATAACTAACTTTATAATTAACATCTGGTTAGGTTTTCTGATCAATCTTTCAACTTATGTCTGAAATAAGAAAAGTCTTGCCTATTTATAGAGCTTAGTAAACTTATCATTTCAGAAGAAAGGAGATCAGCACTACCTCGGTATTGTTGCAGAAAATGCACTGCAAACAGAGAGAGAGATGCATGCTCTAAGACAAAAAAAGATGTGATGTACTTGTACGGACAAACAAATGATTACAGTTTCAGATCAGATGGATGATTTACTGAAGAGAGAGAGCATCACCAACTGATCAACTTAGTAACGCGTTGGTCCACCTCTGGCCCTTTTGCAAACAAACAGGTATTCGGGTTGATGTTGATTGATAGAGTTGTTGGGTGTTCTCCTGAGGGACATCGTGCCAAATTCTGTCCAACTGGCGCGTTAGGTCGTCGAAATACCGAGTCGGTTTGGGGGTCTTGCTCACAATGCTCCAAACGTTCGCAGCTGAGGAAAGATCTGGTGTCCTTGCTGCAGAAGGTAGGGTTTGACAAGCACGAGTCAAGCAGTAGAAACTCTCCCCGTGCGCTGGCGGGCATTATCTCGCTGAAATACACTCCTGGAAATGGAAAAAAGAACACATTGACACCGGTGTGTCAGACCCACCATACTTGCTCCGGACACTGCGAGAGGGCTGTACAAGCAATGATCACACGCACGGCACAGCGGACACACCAGGAACCGCGGTGTTGGCCGTCGAATGGCGCTAGCTGCGCAGCATTTGTGCACCGCCGCCGTCAGTGTCAGCCAGTTTGCCGTGGCATACGGAGCTCCATCGCAGTCTTTAACACTGGTAGCATGCCGCGACAGCGTGGACGTGAACCGTATGTGCAGTTGACGGCCTTTGAGCGAGGGCGTATAGTGGGCATGCGGGAGGCCGGGTGGACGTACCGCCGAATTGCTCAACACGTGGGGCGTGAGGTCTCCACAGTACATCGATGTTGTCGCCAGTGGTCGGCGGAAGGTGCACGTGCCCGTCGACCTGGGACCGGACCGCAGCGACGCACGGATGCACGCCAAGACCGTAGGATCCTACGCAGTGCCGTAGGGGACCGCACCGCCACTTCCCAGCAAATTAGGGACACTGTTGCTCCTGGGGTATCGGCGAGGACCATTCGCAACCGTCTCCATGAAGCTGGGCTACGGTCCCGCACACCGTTAGGCCGTCTTCCGCTCACGCCCCAACATCGTGCAGCCCGCCTCCAGTGGTGTCGCGACAGGCGTGAATGGAGGGACGAATGGAGACGTGTCGTCTTCAGCGATGAGAGTCGCTTCTGCCTTGGTGCCAACGATGGTCGTATGCGTGTTTGGCGCCGTGCAGGTGAGCGCCACAATCAGGACTGCATACGACCGAGGCACACAGGGCCAACACCCGGCATCATGGTGTGGGGAGCGATCTCCTACACTGGCCGTACACCACTGGTGATCGTCGAGGGCACACTGAATAGTGCACGGTACATCCAAACCGTCATCGAACCCATCGTTCTACCATTCCTAGACCGGCAAGGGAACTTGCTGTTCCAACAGGACAATGCACGTCCGCATGTATCCCGTGCCACCCAACGTGCTCTAGAAGGTGTAAGTCAACTACCCTGGCCAGCAAGATCTCCGGATCTGTCCCCCATTGAGCATGTTTGGGACTGGATGGAGCGTCGTCTCACGCGGTCTGCACGTCCAGCACGAACGCTGGTCCAACTGAGGCGCCAGGTGGAAATGGCATGGCAAGCCGTTCCACAGGACTACATCCAGCATCTCTACGATCGTCTCCATGGGAGAATAGCAGCCTGCATTGCTGCGAAAGGTGGATATACACTGTACTAGTGCCGACATTGTGCATGCTCTGTTGCCTGTGTCTATGTGCCAGTGGTTCTGTCAGTGTGATCATGTGATGTATCTGACCCCAGGAATGTGTCAATAAAGTTTCCCCTTCCTGGGACAATGAATTCACGGTGTTCTTATTTCAATTTCCAGGAGTGTATAAGCCCAGGATAGCTTGCCATGACGGGCAACAAAACGGGGCGTAGAATATCGTCGACGTACTGCTGTGCTGTAAGGGTACCGCGGATGACAACCAAAGGCGTCCTGCTGTGAGAACAAATGGCACCCCAGACCATCACTCCTGGCGGTTCGGCTGTATGCTGGGTGACAGACAGGTTGGTATCCCACCGCTGTCTGGGTCGGCTCCCAAGCGGGTCTTCGCTGCTCATCGGAACTCAGTTCGGAGCGGGACTCATCAGTGAAGACAATTCCACTCCAGTCCATGAGATTCTAGATCTAATGTACCCGACACCAGCGCAAACACGCTTGTTGGCCTACGGAGGTCAATGACAGTCGGCGCGAGTGCCGCCGTGGGTTCAGCCCTCTTTCTATGAGCAGCCTGTTAACGGCCCATGTGGTCACTGAAGCACCAGTTGCACGTCGGATCGATGATAATCTGGATCCATCAGTGCTTCTATGAGAATTGGTGGATACTTACATTCTCTAGTCTACCTTGGTCGACCGCTTCCTCCGTGACGCTGTTCTCGGCCATGGTTCACCCATTCCTGCCAATATTGTCGAATAGTGGCATCGCTCCTATTCAAATGTCGAGCGATTCACAGATTGCTCCAACCGGCTTCTTTGAGCCCAACTACACGTCCACTCTCAGATGTTGTAACCTCGGTATATTGTTCATGCGGCTGTCTACGAGGCACAGTTACTGCCCAGCTGAGAACACGGACAGCAGGCGGGCCGCGGTGGCCGAGCGGTTCTAGGCGCTTCAGTCTGGAACCGCGTGACCGCTACGGTCGCAGGTTCGAATCCTGCCTCGGGCATGGATGTGTGTAATGTCCTTAGGTTAGTTAGGTTTAAGTAGTTCTAAGTTCTAGGGGACTGACGACCTCAGATGTTAAGTCCCATTGTGCTCAGAGCCATTTGAACCATTTTTGAACACGGACAGCAATTCTTGCCCTGTTATCGACATGTTCCCTGTTTACTATCCTTGCCTGCCGCGCGGTGAAATCGCGGTGCAGCGTCACACATTCATCCTTCGGCAACCAAATTTTACAGTTTTGCATTTTCCGTCGATATTTGTATGAATACCAATTTGTGACCAGTTAGCATAACTCCTTTGTGATACATCGTTTCTCTTTTTCTTTTTTCTTTTCTTAGAGTGTATTTCATGTGATAATGACTGACTTCCTGAGGTGAACTTCATCCAGATTGTGGTTATAATAACACCCTTCTTATTAATAGTCAAAACCTGCAAGATACAATTTTGCTATGCAGGTACTTAAAGTGCCCATTCCAAAAAAAATTTAGCTGAACCACCCTCTGCTCGTTCTTGTGTTGACAATGGACAATCTCTATGGCGCTCGCAGATGTCGTTATTTTATGACACAATCGTTTCCTCTATTGAATTTTCTGAAATAGCTCCATCCCACCAAGCTTCTTCCATGATACGCTATGTATAGTTGATGCCTAATCCTTACAGTCTTCAAAAGTCGTTTTCCTGACAGATACGTTGGTGCATGCTTCGACTGCAGACAGAGTAATTTTTCTGTTATTGCTCGCGACGTAACCTTTTATTAGTATCAGTTCTTAAAAAACAGTCCTCGAGTGTGCTGACTCACACAGAGGCGTCAACACCTTCAGGCTTAAAGACTCAGATATCATGGTGAGCTTTGGCGTTGTTTCGTTCTTCTCCACGATGCTTCTATGTAAAATACTAGAACTCATTGGTCCGAAATCTGAGGCGAACATGACCAACCTTCCCAGGGATATCCTAACTTCCGCATATTTTCCTTTTACTACAGAATCTACGTCTACATCTACATGGATACTCTGCAAATGACATTCAAGTGCCTGGCAGAGGGTTCATCGAACCACCTCCACAATTCTCTATTATTACAATCTCGTATAGTACGCCGAAAGAATGAAAACCTACATCTTTTCGTACGAGCTCTGTGGTGATCGTTCCTCCCTATGTAGTTCGGTGTCAACAAAATATTTTCGCATTCCGAGGAGAAAGATGGTGATTGGAATTTCGTGAGAAGATTCCGACGCAACGATAAACACCTTTGTTTTAATGATGTCCAGCCCAAATTCTGTATCATTTCTGTGACACTCTCTCCCATATTTCGCGATAATACAAAACGTGCTGCCTTTCTTTGAACTTTTTCTATGTACTCCGTCAATCTGGTAAGGGTCCCACACCGCGCAGCAGTATTCTAAAAGAGGACGGACTAACGTAGTGTAGGCAGTCTCCTTAGTAGGTCTGTTACATTTTCTAAGTGTCCTGCCAATAAAACGCAGTCTTTGGTTAGCCTTTCCCAAAACATTTTTTATGTGTTCTTTCAAATTTAAGTCGTTCGTAATTGCAATACCTAGGTATTTAGTTGAATTTACTGCTTTTAGATTAGACTGATTTAAGGTGTAACCGAAGTTTAACGAATTCCTTGTAGCACTCACGTGGATGACCTCACACTTTTCGTTATTTAGGATCAACTGCCACATTTCGCACCACTCAACTATCATTTTTAAATTGTTTTGCAGTTTGTTTTGATCTTCTGATGACTTTATTAGTCGATAAACGACAGCGTCATCTGCGAACAACCGAAGACGGCTGCTCAGATTGTCTCCAAAATCGTTTATATAGATAAGGAACAGTAAAGGGCCTATAACACTACATTGGGGAACGCCAGAAATCACTTCTGTTTCACTCGATGACTTTCCGTCAATTACTACGAACTGAGACCTCTCTGACAGGAAATCACAAATCCAGTCACATAACTGAGACTATATTCCATAAGCACACAGTTTCACTACGAGCCGCTTGTGTGGTACAATGTCAAAAGCCTTCCGGAAATCCAGAAATACGGAATCGATCTGAAACCCATTGTCAATAGCATTCTACACTTCATGTGAATAAAGAGCTAGTTGTGTATCACAGGACCGATGTTTCCTAAACTAATGTTGACTGTATGTCAATAGACCGTTTTCTTGGAGGTAATTCATAATGTTCGAACACAATATATGTTCTAAAATCCTGCTTCATGTCGACGTTAACGATATGAGCCTGTAATTTGGTGAATTACTCCTACTACTATGAACAAACGGCAAGGGGCAACCCACTCTCACCAGTGGTTGCAAATTTGTATGTGGAGCACTTCGAGGAAGAGGCCCTGACGTCATCCAAATGGAAACCCACCTGCTTTCTCCGTGACGTGGATGACAGGTTCGTCATGGAAGTGACAAACTCCTCGACTTTCTTGTACATCTGAACTCCATACTTCCCAAGTATGGGAGGCCGAAAAAGAAGGAAGACTAGAATTCCTGAACGTCATGGTCAAGAGAAGAGATGATGGACTCTAAGCTACGGTGTGTATCGGCAGAGAACGCACACTGACGTGTATTTACAAGGAGGTATCTGCCGCCACCTTGCACAGAAGAGTGTGGTACTAAAAGCTCAAGTAGACAGGGCGCACACCATCTCAGACGCAGCGAGTCTGCTCCAGGCACTGTAACACTCATAACTGTGTTCCGTGGAAACGGGCACTCAGAACGTCAGATTATGCATGCTCTTTGGCCCATCACTACAGTACAGCAGGTGGTGGTGGAAGAAATCACGGAGGAAGACGTAGTTACAGCCTTTATACCGTACAGCGACGTGCTGCCGAGAAAAGTCGGGCGCATACGGTATGTAAGTAGAGATGATGATGTTTGGTTTGTGGGGCGCTCAACTGCGTGGTTATCAGCGCCCGTACTATTACCCAATCTTTGCTCAGTCCAATTTCGCCACTTTCCTGGATGATGATGAAATGATGAGGACAACACGAACACCCAGTCATCTCGAGGCAGGTGAAAATCCCTGACCCCGCCGGGAATCGAACCCGGGACCCCGTGCTCGGGAAGCGAGAACGCTACCGCGAGACCACGAGCGGCGGACACGGTATGTAAGTAGGCTGTTTAGGTTTTCTTATTGGTAACGCCACGTAGCGCTCTGTATGAAAATCACTGGCTGTGATGTGTGCAGTCTGTGGCTAGTTTGCATTGTTGTCTGCCATTGTAGTGTTGGGCAGCTGGATGTTAAAAGCGCATAGCGTTGGGCAGTTGGATGTGAGCCGCCAGCAGTGGTGGATGTGAGGAGAGAGATGGCGGAGTTTTAAAATTTGTAATACTGGATATCATGAACTGCTATATACATTACGACTTTTGAACACTATTGAGGTAAATACATTGTTTGTTCTCTATTAAAATCTTTCATTTGCTAATTATGCCTATCAGTAGTTAGTGCCTTCCGTAGTTTGAATCTGTTATTTAGCTGGCAGTAGTGGCGCTCGCTGTATTGCTGTAGCTTGAGTAACGAAGATTTTTGTGAGGTAAGTGATTTGTGAAAGGTATAGGTTAATGTTAGTCAGGGCCATTCTTTTGTAGGGATTTTTGAAAGTCAGATTGCATTGCGCTAAAAAATATTGTGTGTCACTTTAATGAATGTTTGAGTACGTTCAGTTTTGCTCAGCTGTTTGAAAAGCAAATAATGTAAGAGGTTTATCAGCACAGTAATTCTGAAATTGTTCTAAGGGGATGTTTCATATGTCGACCCTTAGCCGAGGATACCTCACTGGAATCTTCTGATTTTTTCTTGTAGTTTGTGTAATTAGTGTAGATTTTGTTTATTGCTAGCGCGTAATTGTAGAGAGAATCTCCTTTGTAGTTGCAGCCTTTCATTGTTGTACAGTAGTTGTACAGTTGTTGTACAGTTGTGGCATGCATGTAGATTTGCACCAAGTATTTCGCAGCTGCGCTTGCAATTAACGAGATATTATTTTCAGTGCTATGTTAATGTGTTCTCTTATTGCTGCTCTTCAAATTGTGTTTTTCTGTGTTGTCGTGTGAAATATTGTGATAATAATGGCGTGTGAAAAACGTAATACTAGGCTCCAAAGTAAACTGAGAAATGACAGTGAAGACGAAAGCAGTGTGTTAACGTCACCATGTAATGAATTAACAAATATTCAAAGTAGTAATTAGGTTACTGTGCATAGGGAAATGGAGCGGGCGTCAAATAATGGCGTAGACAGTGAAACAGGTAGTGAACAGGGAAGCATTATCGATCGATCGGTCGGCAACAGCTCGCCTCAGGAATCCTAAATGGCAGAACACAATATTGCAAATACTGTAGACTCAGGTTTTGGGTTCTCACCGTTTTCTCAAATGAGTCTAGACACATTTTCCGCTTGTCAAAATGTGAATGTTGCCGGTGCAAATTCACTGCCGAAAAGCACTGAGGAACATGTTTCAGACACCAGTGCATTGTTATTACAATTAATGCAACAAATGGGACAAAACTTCAAAAGTTAGACACATGGAACAATATCAGAGACAAACACAGCAACAGTTAGACGCAATGGAACAAAAACTTCACATCACGCTTGAACAAACACGTGAAGATTTAACTACTGAGTTACATAACATTGAATCGAAATGTCAAAAAGTCTGTAATAACGTAAAAACACAAATTTGTGAGCATTTCCAACCTATTTTTTCGCGGCATGAAAATGCATTACAGAATCATGAAGCAACCATAAAAGAACTGCAAACTATTGCTCATGAAAATCATGAGACCTTGCAAGCTAAAACTGACTCAGTTGCATCTACCGATTCGGTTACGCAACTTGCAAAACCTCAAGAAAACTTAAAGGACACAGTAGATACTCTGAAAATTGGTTCAGAAAGACACATGGAGGAAATTAGTTCATTATCAGAGAAAGTAGTTGAACTTTCGGATCAGCTAAATAATTTATCTACAAAGGTAGATGATGATCTGAATGACACAAGACCTGTGGCCTTTACTGACACTGAAGAGTATGCACAAATTAGAAAATTCAAACAAAATCAAAATCAAATCAATACACTGTACAAAAGAGAAATCCGGGAAGTACAAGTTCAGTTGGCACAAGTAAGACAAGAATTACATATTTAAGAGGACACTCGCACTCCAGTATGGGAAGAGGGACATAGAAATACGGAACAACCACAAAATAATAACACAGGACACTTCAGAAATTATGAAAGAAATTGGCAAGGTACACCGAATTTTGAGATGGAACCGCCGAAACGACGTAACAATGACCGACATGCGACTCGCCGACATGATGATTTTGACTATAAGGTGTTCATTACTACACGTAAATTCAAAACATTTAAGAATTCTGGCAACGACATACATCCACAAGCGTGGCTTCATCAATTCTCTCATTGTTTTCCTCCCAACTGGTAATTAGAACACAGATTAGAATTTATGTGTGGCTACTTAGAGAATGAACCAGCTGTAAGAATGCGATCGGTCATTCACGATTGCCACAGTGAAGGAGAATTTTACCATGCCTTCCTCTCAGCATGTTGGTCTCAAGCCACACAACACCGAGTAAAACATGGCATCATAATGATGAAACATTTCGAACAATCTGAATTTTCCAGTCTTGTGAAATATTTTGAAGACATGTTGCACAAGAATCAGTACCTGTCAAACCCATACAGCCCCTCAGAACTTATCCGCATTTGCTTAATCAAATTGCCTGAACATTTACGACATATTATTTTGGCAGGACGTTGCAAAGACGACATTGAAGCTTTTCAGGGACTCTTACAAGAATTAGAAATTGACACAGACAGTCGCGGGATGCGAAAACAGGAAAACAATCACTACAGGTCAGACCCGTTACCATGCCGTGACGACAGAAACAATAACTGGACACGACAAGTCTATTCTTACAACGCAAATCGTGACCAAAACAGCCACCACCCATATGACAACCACTGGCAGAGTAATACTAGTTACAGAGAAAGATCGCATTTCCGTAGTAATGAATATGGCAGAGATTGCCATAGAAACAGACAATATGGGAATAAAAACAGTTATTATCAAGGGAGACAGAATAACTTCAGACGCAACAGTTCAGCGCGCAGTTACGATTCTGGGAGAAATTCTCCACCACATGACCGACAGACAAGAAACTACAGGAACTACCGACATGACGACAGACTATATAATCATAACGACAGACCTGAATTTCATCAGAACTGGCGGGATTTAAACAGGGATGGGCCCTCTGGGCAAGGTGAATTTGTAGAAGTTAGACCTCCAAATCCCAATAACGACGCGCGCCAACAAAGAAACAGACAATGACTCGCACCGCAGGCAGCCATGTGCGCTGGCTGCCTCAGAGAAAAATAACATAGATGCTAACCTTGAGAAAAATTTTAGCATTCCTCACCGACGTATACCGCATGATAATTCCGTTCAAGTTGAACCTCTGCGTACTAGGAAGAGTAAAGGTTTACACCACATTTCACATGTAAAACCGTTTATTGAACGATAATCTGCTTTTTAACTTTGTCTCTGCCATATAACTTTTCACTTTACATTACCAGTATGCTTTGTCAGACTTAGAATCTGTTAACATGCAACAATGTTTGAAGTTAAATATCCAGTCTGGAACCTAGGGAACATTTTTAAACAGAAATTACGAATGCATTGTTATAGTGAACAGACGACACAGTGTTGTATTTGTACATTCTTGCTTGTTAGTTGCACGAATACGTAATGACTATCAGGCTTACATACTTAGGACATATACTGGTACTGCTAATGAGATTTTAATGCAACATTTTGGTTTACTTGAAAATACATTCAGGATTTAAAGTACTTTCAGTGAGATACCAGATGACATAGTGGTTAGTTTATGTGACAGCTACACGATTTTATCACGACACTACTAAGGAGTGACAATTTACAATGTTGCTTTTGCAGTGTTTCTGTTTTATATCTGCACAGTTTTTCTGAATTATTCTGGAAAGTAAAACATGTTTTAGTAGTAACTTTTGTGGTATGGCTACAATGAGACAGCCTTTTCCATAGCACAACAATACGTCACAGCACAGTACTTTCCTCATCACGGCAACAGGCGTAATAACTAAGATATCTATACGCTAAGCATTTCACTTTTGTGTATCTTGAGGTAAGTACATTGGCTTCTGCAGAACTTAGCTTTCGGAGGACTACGACACTTCCACAGAGATTATCTTACAACATGACGCACAGTTTAGCGCTACAGTACACGTATTTGATTGATTAATTTTGTACTTAAAACATTTATTTGTAAAGATATTTGAAGTACAATGATACAAAGGTTTTCCATGATACATTTCATTCCATTGCTGTAATCTGTAACACCTGAGGGTATAACTACATTATGTATGATGTAACTTAATTCAGAAAGAAATTCCGAAAGTGATAAAATGGGGGGGGGGGGGAGAGGTGGAATGTCTGATAACATGAATGGGGCTGACATGGAGACAGCTGCATATTGATGTGAAAGCAGTCTGGTGAGGCTCGTCGAGCAACGGCGCCAGACTTTCAGTTTGGAGCTAACAAAAAGTGCCGTAACATGGAATAAGCCCATTCCACCATATTCCACAAGGAAGGAATACTGAACTTTAAATAACATTCCGGTACAGACAAAGGATCCCATCGCCATCAACATACAGTGGGCGAGGGTAATTGGAACCGAGAACACTTGTACCACATGAGGGATGCGAGAGGTGTGGCAAATATTCAAGTATTGCACACGCTTTCCAACGTCGATGGATCTAAGCCGGTGGTCTACAAGGACAACCCTGATCGTTTGGAGGAGACCTCTACCGTTTGTTGCCACTGAACGACGGAGGTCATACATAAGATCAATCCCCAAACAGCGGACGCTGGTGGCCACGCTTAGAGGAACGACACATCTCTCTGGTAGGCCCTCACCAATGAGCAGAACCTTTGATTTGGATATGTTAACACAACTGCTCGATGCCTCCCCATATGTCGCTTCCCAAGTCAATGCTTCACGAACATAGTCTTAATTCCTTAGGTAGAGGGTTACATCGTCAGCATAGGCCGTATAACAGGTGTCCGTGCTATGTCAGACCCACCAGACGTTGGCGAAGTCCCTGGAGTAGGGGCTCTAATGCCAAAGGATACAGTAACGTGGAAAGTGGGCAACCCTGTCGGACAGAGCACTCGATCGCTAGAGGCGCAGTGAGGTGATCATTACAGAGTATTTTTGAAGTCGCGCCTCTCATTACCATTGTTACTATATGAGCCAGAAAACACAGGTGTTGGAGGACCGACTTCAAAAAGGTATTGCGACGTGCTCTGACCAACAAACGGGTGAAAATTTTCATGTCACTGTTGAGTAGAGTGATGGGCCGATAATCACAGATCCGTGATCGCCCATGTGGCTTAGGGACCAGGATTGTGACCCCACCAAGGAAGGTGGCTGGAGTCGTCGATGTCGGTGACATCAGTTCACACCAAACTGACGTCCAAGTAGGAACCAACAGACAGCTAAAACACTTGTAAAATTCGAGGGGAAGGCTGTCAGGTCTAGGGGATTTATTGACAGCTCCCACCTTGATAGAATCGAGGACTTCATCAAGGGTCACTTCTTCCTGAAGTTCTTGAGCCACATACTCTGTCATGGTGTTGACAGTGAGTGCCGATACCTCCTCAATTGATGTGGGGTGAAGTGGAACGGCCGTGTACAGCCAGCTGAAATGAGAACGGAAAGCGAGATCAATGGTGCATTGTGTAGTGTATAGTTGTCCTTCCACGTCGGTGAGGTCGTGTATGAGAGTTCGACGACGACGTCGGAGTTCTGTTAGGAGGTACATCGATGGCGTTTCGTGAGGAATATGGTCATGGGTACAGGAACTAACAAGGATCCCTTCCAAGTGTCGTCGCATGAGTGAGGTGATCTGCGCTTTGGCACGATGCACTGTCGTCTGACGGACAGGAGAGAATGCCATCGAGGCGCAGTCACGTAGCATCGCATAATAAACGTCCATGGTGCTCGCTTGCCAAGCTTCGAGGT
Source organism: Schistocerca cancellata (assembly GCF_023864275.1). Lineage (NCBI taxonomy): Eukaryota > Metazoa > Arthropoda > Insecta > Orthoptera > Acrididae > Schistocerca > Schistocerca cancellata. The sequence goes on along the minus strand of NC_064630.1, from coordinate 251,538,589 downwards.
CTTTGACATATCGCATCGGTGCTATGCGTAGAACTGCTTTCGCGCAGGATAGCCACCAGGATAAGGTGGATGTGTAGGCTGGGCGACGTCGACGACAGGAGACCCAAGAATCCTCAAGGATCCGTTGGCGATCGGGGACAGTCAGATGGGAAGCGTTTAATTTCCACAGGCCGCTATTGTGCCACACCTGTCGGCGGGCGAGATGGACATCGCAGAATTAGGCTTCATGCTCGAAGAATGCCAAGGTCAAACTTCGGCATGTCGAATGTCGCCAGCAAGGGAACATACGAGGTATATATAGTCCAGGAGACTCGACGAGTGCGCCGTACAGTATGTGAAATCTGCCTGGGTGACATGAACCTTTGTCCATGTGTCAACAAGCTGAAGTCGGTCGATGATGACAGAGACGGCTGCACATGGTGAATGTCGTGAAAGTTGGTCCGTAGGCCCTTGTGTGGAGTTGAAATCACCACCAAGGTCCATTTCATCCAGGGGACTATCAAAAAGCAGCAATATCTCGTTAGCAAAGAAGGCGTGTCGTTCACGACGTCGACAGGAGCTGGACGGCGCATATACATTGAGGATACGGACGCCGGACAGTGTGAGGGCCATACCTCTAGCATTAGGAAGGTGCACTACATCTTTAGCAGGGAGTCCAGTGAGGAGGAGGATGGCGACTCCACTACCGTTGTTAGAGGCATGGGAGACGTGATCTGTGTAGCCAGTGGAGGAGTAGAAATCAGCAACGGTCACTTCTTAGAGGAGAGCAATGTCGACATCAGAATGGTCTCTCGGAACATTGCCAGTTTATGTGGAGCCCGAGTGGTGGCCAGATTCATCGTTGCGATGCGGTAGTGCTGTGGGTGTGCTCCCGCTTTTGGCACAGAGGGTCTGTCATAGATGTCCAGGTGGCGTGAAACATCCGGCGCAGCCACTGTGGCTGCAACCACTGGATGGAAAGTGAGTCAGGCATCACCGTGGGGCACTGCCTGATATGTGAGCGACCATCTTGATCTGCTCCAGCGTCGACATCGTCAGCCAAGGAGTTGAGAACAGGTGGCAGGCGACTGCTGCACTCATTGAGGGCTAGGTGTGGTGACGCTGCTGGAGCGGCATCCAGGGAACCTCCCTCCACGGGACCCATCGTAAGATCACAGGCGGTGAAAGGACCCTTCTCAAATGGGACATCGGGAGCGGCGCTCGAAGGGAGATCACAGTCTGGTATCGGCTCACTGCCAGTGATGTCACATGAAGTGTGCCGTCGGAGGGCGTCGACTTCTCTTCTTCCGTTTTCGGTGCGACTGCTGCTTTCGGAGGTGATGTTTGTTCTGTGTCAGAATGTGGACGTTCAGTGTCCGAGGTCGTGCCCGTCTGAAGAAAAGCAGAGGTAGGCACTGCACTCACATCGATGTCCATCGCAGTGGATGGATTGGTTATAGAGCTCTGGAGAGTTGATGGTCTTGTAAGAGATGGTGCCGGTGAGGCCTCGGCCGCACCGTCATTCCCAACGGGGAGTGCCGGCGGGAGAATAGGCGCTTCCTGAAGTGAAGCATCGATGTTGCGCATGGCTGTGGCGTAGTTGCCTGGTAAAGAAGTGACCGTCGCTTTGAAAGCTAAGTCACTGGTCGGGATCTCTTGCAAACGGCGACGGAGACAATGTGACCGAACATCGCCCCCTTGTCCACATTCGGCAAACATTCGCAGCTGGCCATCACACATAGCAATGGCTCGCACGGCACCTATCAGCAAATAGGATAGTACATGTTTCGACGGTTCGATATTAATCTGGTAGACAACATTCAACACGTGATATGTCGTGAACGTGAAGGAGGAAAATATTGTTACTACGGATTTGACCTTTTGTTTGCTTTCGAGCGCAGCATGTATAGAGACTGGGAATCTGTCGTAATAGCCAGTCACAGGCAGTGGAGCAGTCGACGGCTGGGATTCATAAGAAGTAGTTAATTCTGTGCACTAAAGTGCTGCATAATATTGTATGGCACAGCGGGTGTCGGGATGGGTCGCGATGACGGTGCAGGATGTTTGTTGAGGCAGCAACCCTAAAAACTAAAATCACAAAACGAGTACGAAAGACAATGGCTCATCTATTCATTGTATATAGACAGCAGTCGAAACCTAGGACGCAGCGTCACAGGCTGGTCCTGAACTGAGATGGACATTTAGCTCAGCATGCAGCCTCGGGAGATGGCCAGCCCCGAGTTTCCATGCCAGTCAGCGGCAATGAAATTAGGTCGTCAACACATCGATGTGTGTAGTGCCGGGTCAAGAACAGGCAGCAGGACAACACGCAGCGACAGCGTGCTCAGTAGCAATCTGATCACACTTGATGGTGCACACGTAAGAATTAATGCAGGAGGCGAACCAGGGACTCCAACGAAGGACGCAGTCACAATGGCCCGCAGACACAGGAGTGCGGTAGAGACGTCAGACCCAGGTGAGAACCATGGATCCCCGAGCAGATGCCCTGAATTCGATGGAAGTCACCCGGCAGATGGCGCCCAGCTGGAGAGCACAAGCTCAGTTCCCGGCAGCAGCAGAATTAAATGCTGCCTGTAGTCTCGCAGCCAGCAGAGGCGGAGTCTACTAGCAGTGCCCTGGGTCACCCACATCAGGTCATAGAATCTTTCCGGAGCTGGCTGCAGACGGAAATAGACACTGCACAGCTGGAACGGGCGGCATTTGCAGTTGCTCGACCCATCCCTGTTATGACAGAACATCATCCTTCCTCAACTAGGCCAAGAACGCCGTGCGGTGCCAGGCTCGGACGTGTGATAATCCAGGTCAGTGCGACAGTTTGGCCCCCGTAGTTTGCTGTGTCGACCATATTGCAGCTCTGACAGCAGCATCGAGGCTGGACATGCGGTAACTAGTCTTTCTCTAGTGCCAGAGCGGAGCCTTCCATCACGTCAACTCGGCCTCTTCATAGTTGCTTGTATCAGACTGCTGTGACAGCTCTCTGTTTGCTTAGCCACAATTAAGAGACAGAGGCGCGACAACGGATGATGTTGATGATGATGTGTTGGCTTGTGGGGCACTCAACTATGCTGTTATCAGCGCCCGTACAAATTCCCAACCTTTGCTCAGCCCAATCTCGCCACTTTCATGGACGATGATGAAATGATGAGGACAACAAAAGACACCCAGTCATCTCGAGCTACAGTAGTAAGTCGACTCCTTTACGTAATCTCCTCTCCCGGATGCAAGATGTTTTCGAGGCTACAAAAATGCTGAAGAGTCTCATACCACAACTCGAACAAGAGTTGTTGTCATGGTCTAGAAATGCAGCATTTATGGCCATAGTAGCCATCATATCCAGCTCCCAGATGCTCTCCTCAAAACAGTTGAGTTTCCAGCATTAAGCAGACGACGTAATAAGTAGTGCGAGGTACCAATAGGAGATGGTATGACCAGTACTCCTTTAATAATTGCGTAGGCTTCCGTGGCCAGAGTCAGACGACAGAAAAGTTTTCTGGGTAGGGTACCGCGTCATAATGTACAAAACTACTGCTGCTGAAGAAAAACCAACGTTTCGGCCACGGTTGCAGCGGCCTTCTTCCGGGTCTATTGGTGCGTTCTAGCTATCCAGTGTCCATTATATTTTGTTGTTGCTGTTCACTGCGCATGCCACTGCGTCATAATTTTAAAAAGATAGTTCGTTTCTTTGGTCACTTAAGGAATAAGGAGAGGGAACTTCATTTTAATAGGTTATTGCGATGGAGCGAGAACGCAACCTCTGTCGTCTGTTGGATTTTGTGTTATTTGGCATGACTGGTGATTACTGTCGAATGAGAAGTTGGCTGCTGTTTACCAAATGCTGGACGTCGGCCGCGCGGCGGCAGTTACTCGCCCTTAGTGCTCGCGCCTCGTGTTGACAGTGCGGTCTGTTGGGCTCTGATTGCTGGCAGCCAAGATGGGGCATGCCTGAGTCCATCCTTTCTATTCACGTTTTTAGGGTGTTTAAGTATTTCGATGGCCTTTCTGATTTTGGGTTGCGTCGTAACCAGCTGCTTGGCCAACACAGAGGCTTCGCTGAATTTTATTTCTTTTCTGCAGTCTTGCTCATGCCCTGCCAGTGCAGATTTGTTGTGTTGTCCTAGACGAATATAGCGCTCGTGTTCCCGAATGCTCGTTGCTATTGGCCTGCCACTCTCGCCGATTTATGCTTCTCCACATTCGCATTCCACCTTGTGCACGCCTGCAGTGTGTAATACATCCACTTTGTCATTAGTGGAGCATTGCACGCCCTGGATCTTGCGACCACTATAAAAGACAGGCTGCACCCCAACCCGGCGAAAGTGTTTGCCCACTGGGGGCCGAACTGCACAATAACCCTGGGTTCGGTATGGGGCGGCGGTGGGGTGAGTGGACTGCTGTAGCCTATTGTGGGGTTGTGTACCACTGCGAGCTACGGCGGTGACGAAGCCTCTCCATCGTTTCTAGGTCCTCAATTCTATACAATACAATACAATACAAGGTGAGGAGTGCAGTGCGTGTGTAAACTGCAGTAAGACGACCCAGCGTAACATCTACAAAACGCTTCGGAATAATACGATTGCCTTAATAATCAGTCAGTTTTAGGTGAAAGTAAATAAATAAATAAATAAATAAATAAATAAATAAATCCAAATTCGTTAAAATTTTTAGCATAGATCAACTCTTAGTGTCTCGTTGTTACGATGTTGACCTGTTCTTACACAGAGCAGTACCAATTGCACTGTTACGTTAACCCTTTGAGTACCAGTGGTTTTCGCCTGGAACCATTTTATTGTTATTGTTATTTTTAATTACCAGTGCCTTTAGCATGAAACCACCCAAGCTCTTGCAAGACAGAAATTACAGTGGCACCCGAGATATCGCTACGATAGTAGTGCATTGTAGCAGTCACTTATAGCGATAAAGCAGCAGTCAGCGCGGAGATTGTGCTACGTGATTGTAGGAGGTTGCAACATGTTATTTATTTTATAATGACAATAGTGGGGATGTCATTGACAGTGAAATTAAATGTAGCTACTGTCGTTGTAATGTAAACTTGATTTATCACAACAGCTTTTATGAGTGGTTTCGAAATGAATGCACGGGGCAGTATGTAGTTTTGATACAAAATTTATTAAATTCTATGCATACTTTTGCTTTTTATTTAGAGTTTTTATTTGTGTGAGATATTATGACTTTATGGAAGTTTAGAGATGTGAGACTGTGTCTAGGAAAAAAAGTGAATTTCCTATAAAATATAAGACATGAAATGATGGTTAGTTGAATACTGAAAGTCCTAGAGGTTCCAAAACAGAACCACGTCTTTCAAACAATCGACTGTTTACTTTTTGCCGGTTTCGGCTTGTATTCGTTTCTTACTACGATAGTAAATATTTATTTTTTGAAAAAAGTTCAAATTATATCCTGAAGTGACTTAAAACAATTTAGTGTTTACTTTTTGCCGATTTCTTCTTGTATTCATTCATTGCTTACTACGATAATGAAGGTTATTTTGTAAAAAAATTTAAAATTGTATTTCTTCATGTCTTTGGGACTCAGAGGGTTAAGAGCCCCTCACACACTCAATATTTATCGTGCAATACCCAGTACTGTGCAATAATATTGACCCTCTGAGATTGGTATTGGCATTTTTCGCAAAATACTGAAGAAGACTGCACGGCTTTAAAAATATTGACGCTCCATCGATATATTGTGCAATGTACTGTACAGTGTAACGATGTTACTGTGTAATACAGGGCAGTTCTTGCGAGACCGAGAGAAATTCATTTCGAAACGAAGTTTCACAAACAACTGAAACAAGTAAATGGCAGATCAGGATGTGGGCTTGAAGATGCACGTTATGAAGGCGGCATGCAACATTTTGGAAAATGTCGTTCCTGACTGATCAGAAAACGCCAGATACCTCGTAGTCCACAACAGCAGAGGAAACAAGATCACAGCTTCGTGACAGTTGGCACAAATGTTTATTTGACTTGTACCAGTTCTCAGAATTGACAAGTAGGACCAAGTCAGATGTCCAGTCAGCACATGTGTGTTTATCTTGCAACAGTTGACGCAGCACTGACATAAGATCATGTAAGCTTTCAATCAGTAATCAGTAAATAATTGTTTCATATCGTTTTCAATAGCTGTTACAGTAGAGAAATATATAGAATACAGCAACACATATGCATGATGGAAGACGACTTGTTTAATTTTTAATCAGTTATTGCGATGTACGAATCTATGCTGCCGTGAAAACAGCTCCTGGCCCATTAGAATGCGCAACGGAAACTTTTCAGACTTGCTACAACTGTTCTGCATAATTTCTGCTTGTGTTTTACAAGGCAGACAACTCCGTCTGGAAACATGCAAGTTTCACATTTATTTATTTATCCAGTCAAATCTTTTATAAATCCAATATATGAAAGATGTTGGACAACATTTTAGAGTACCGTAATATTACACAATTATTCTAGTTTCTTACCCATATAATCATAAACACTGTAATTCTTTATTAAAATGAATAGCAGTTCTCTTAATTTCTGGTGGATAACTGTAGAATTCTGCGTTTGTACAATGATAACAACTCTCTTGACACAGAGTCGTGCTGGGACAGTTCACATGAATATTTTTCCTTAACGCAGTATTGTGCTCTTGCACAGCAGTGTTTGGGATAATGACACTCTCCTTACTCACCATACTTCTCCCAATAAATAGCGTTCTCTTTGGCTTCCGAATGTTCTTAAGCCGTGAGAAGAATTACCCTAAAAAATACATCGTGTCATAACAGCGAGTTTCGTAAGACACATTGCTAGATAGCACATTGATTTCTTACGTTAACTTAAAAAAGTTGTGCGCTTAAGGATGATATGTGAGAGTGCGAGTTTAGATTTTCTTGCAGGTAAAGGCCTTAGAACTTCGTTTCAGTGGTATTTTGATGTCCTGGTTGTTCACGTGAATCACTGTCTCTTGTGTATGTTTATTTTGCTAGTCTGAAAGCAAAAAGCAAAATTTTTTGTTGGTTTAAGATGAGCCTTTTTCTATAGAGCCACTGGGAAACGTCATCTGCAATATAACCTGCAAAAGAAGTGGTAAGATCTTCTCTATTTGTTACTTCAATAAGCAGACAGGTATCAGCTGCAAATAGCATTTCTTCTGCATTCTTTACACATGAGGGTAGGTCGTTAATGTACACTAGAAAAAGAAATGGTCCTAAGACAGAGCCCTGCGGCACACTGTGTGACAGTACGGATGGTTCTAAAAGGTAGTTCTTGTGTTTGACTTCTGTAATGAGATCAGTTTCCTTAAATTTCCGCCACTCATTTGACACCCCTCGCACACCGCAACGGTCAAGAGCGTTTAAGGGAACTGAATTATCTATAGCGTCAAAACCCTTTGTCAAAGATAAGAAAATATCTGAGATTTTGCAGTGTTTACGATTTCACATCGTCGAAATGTTCGCAATGAAAGCAGAGTTCGAACTGACACTTTCCGGACACAAATACTGAGCAATATTATTGTGCCGTTCGTTGCCACACACTTACACGTAATATTACTGAGCACTGACGGCCACTTTAGTGTTAACAGAGCAGGCGAGTGTGAGGCTGCGACGCGAAGCACAGAAGGTGAAGACTCGTTCAAAACTGTAAAAGGTCCTACTATAAACACACGTCCACAAAAACTCCTACTTGTGTTTGCTATCTGTCAATCACTTACCTACGGGCTGCTCATGTCCGGTATGTCCGAAATTACAGCAAGTATTCTTTCAGTCAATGGCTTCCAGCTTAAGAATTTCACCGCAACCTACTCATCAGTATTCCGAGGTGCCAGTTTCCTCTCCACACTCGAACAACTCCGTGTCGCCCGGCGTCCAGCATAGTAATTAGCACAGCTTAATGTCTAATGATGTGCCTCACACGACTAAGCTGTCGTGTGCAAACACTCATTTCTCCAACGGGCACGGCACGGCCACGCGCCTTTGCAAACAAACCGATCACACAGACGTTAAGTAACCCCAAATTTGGCTGACAAGCTCTGCCAATTTAATGGACCTATCGTCTTGATAACGTAATACCCATGCCCCGCTGCGCCTACATCAAGAAAAACAAACAGTGTTTGTGTCACCAGTGAACTGAATCAGATGATAAAAATAAACGTAGTTCAAACACTGTTTGATTCCATTTCTCAATTCGCCGTAAAAGCACTGATCGACGATACAGTGGGAAAGATTACGTCTTATAAAATAATAAATACAGTACAAAACGCCTGTAATCCTAATCTGCGGGTATACTGCAGTAAAACTAAATCAAATACAGTTTTCCGTTATTCCTTCTCGAAAGGAGACGAAGTAAATATTCCAGAACAGCTGTTAGCATGAGTGACATAAAAGTAGATATCTTAGGTGTTGCGAAACAGGTCAAATCACTTAAGAAAGGCAAGTCGTCCGATCCAGATGGTATACAATCAAGTTCCTCTCAGAGCATGCAGACACAATAGCGTCTTTCTTAGCAATCATATCCAACCGCTCACTTGACGAAAGGTTTGTTCCTAAAGACTGGAAAGTAACCCAGGTCACGTCAATATTCAAGAAGGGAAATAGGAGTAACCCATTGAATTACAGACCCATATCACTGACCTCAATTTGCAGTAGGATTTTGGAGCATATACGGTACTCGAACGTTATGAGTCACTTTGAATAAAATAACTTATTGATACATAACCAACACGGATTCAGAAAATATCGTTCTTGTGCAACACAGCTAGATTTTTATTCCCATGAAGTAATGAGTGCTGTCGACAAGGGATTCAGATCGATTACATGTTCCTAGATTTCCAGAAGGCTTTTCATACCGTTCCTCACAAGCGACCATTAATCAAGTTGCGTGTATATGGAGTATCGTCACAGTTGTGTGACTGGTTTCGTGATTTCCTCTCAGAGAGGTCACAGTTCGTAGTGATAGACGGTAAACCATCGAGTAGAACGGAAGTGATATCTGGCGTTCCGCAAGGTAGTGTCATACGCCCTCTGCTGTTCCTGATTTATATAAACGATCTAGGTGATAATCTGAGCAGCCCCCTTAGATTGCTTGCAGATTACGCTGTAATTTACCGTCTAGTAAAATCATCAATAAATTCCAATTACAAAATGATCTAGAGAGAATTTCCGTACGGTGCGAAATGTGGCAATTAACACTAAACAAAGAAAATTGCGAGGTCATCCATATGGGTACCAAAAGAAATCCGACAATTTTTGGGTATACGATAAATCTCACAAATCTAAGGGCTGTCAATTCGACTACATACCTAGGAATTACAATTACGAGCAACTTAAATTGGAAAGACCACATAGATAATACTGTGGGGAAGGCGAAACAAAGACTGCGCTTTGTTGGCAGAACACTTAGAAGATGCGACAAACCCACTAAAGAGACAGCCCACATTACACTTGTCCGTCCTCTGCTGGAATACTTCTGCCCGGTATGGGATCCTTACCAGGCAGAATTGACGGAGGACATGGAAAAAGTGTGAAGAAGGGCAGCTCGTTACATGTTATCGAGCAATAGGGGTGAGAGTGTCACTGATATGATTCGCGAGTAGGGGTGGCAGTCATTGAAACAAAGGCGGTTTTCTTTGTGGCGAGATCTATTTACAGAATTTCAGTCACCAAACTTTCTCTCCCGAATGCGTAAATATTTTGTTGACACGCACATACGTAGGAAGAAATGATCATATAATAAAATAAGAGAAATCAGAGCTCGAACGGAAAGATTTAGGTGTTCCTTTTACCCACACGCAATTGGAGTGGAATAGTAGATTAGTAGTATGAAAATGGTTCGATGAATCCTCTTCCAGGCACTTAAGTGTGAATTGCAGAGTAACCATGTAGATGAAGAACGTCTATCTGTGTTTATCTCTGCTACAATCAGCATGCAGACGAGGAAACGTGCACGAAAACAGCGGTAAGTAGTCGGAAATTATAGCCATGAAACATTTTCATCCAGCAAAATTACTTGTAGATAAAGTAATTTGTTAACTCTCTTATGTGGTACTATAGTTGAAAATTTAGCAGAACCCTGAGATGCTGACAAGATCTGTACCTAGTGACCCATACGCTGAGCAGACCGTTGCCCATAACACCATGAGAAACATTATGACATAGTCTCACAGCAGAAACTAATGAATATCCGAATTTAACAAGGGGTGGCACAATTAAACATGAAAAATGAGTACCATAGGTCGCACATTGCAACAAAACTGGGCACAGATGATCGTCGACGTGCTGCTGCACCGCAAGGCTGCTGCTCATGACAAGCAAACGGTTCCTGCTGTGAAAGAAATGGCATCCCAAACTATCATTTCCGTATAGGTTGACTCTTACACAGAAGATTACAGCAACCACCCACTTTTTACAATGCTATTTATTTATTTAAACAGCGCCGTTACTGGTTTCGAACCGACAGGTTCATCAAAAGTTAACCTATATTTTGTACACAACCACGTGTAACGTCCCCCTTCCCTTCTATCGACAATGTTAGAACTATATGACCGTGTAAGCATGTGCTTAAACAATTGGAATAAAATTTTGAAAAGGCTGTCGTTCCGAAGACTCAATATAAAGTCGATAAATAAGGGCGAGGCTAACAACAAGATGCCTTCTAGCGCAACTTACTCCGCCTACTTAATTACTGTAAAATTTAGTATGGTTGTTCGAAAGGTTTGTGCTATAATTCACGTACTGTGCCAACGAGACGGGGTACCACGTGGATCGGAACAGAATAATAAGAGTTACTGAAATAATTATAGCTAAAAGAAATACGGTCGCCAGCCCAACTGGGCAAAATTTCTGTTCGGTAGGTGAATTAATGAGCCGAACAGTCAATCTCAAGAATTAGTCGAACACGTGCGGCAACAGAGGGCTGCACGCACGTAGGCAAAAACAATTGAAACATTTACGTAATAAAGCGAGAAAGAAAATATTTTGCACTCGAAATATCATTAACTAATAGAGCTGAAATTTTGAAAACATACAAGATAACACTTAGATTAATGGTTATTTACTGTTGAAAGTGTCAATGGCGCTACCTCACAATAACGTCTACTACTTTCATATGAATTTTGGAAAATGGCAAAAAATTAATCAAAAGAAACTCTATTGACTTCTGAACAGGGAGGTAGAAATTGATAATTACTGTATCGAAAGGTAATTATTATACTTTAGCACGACTGCAAGTCAAAATGTGAACCAGAACTTCACTAAAAACAAATTACAATAATCACTGATATTTGCACTCACTTATTAATTGTAGTTAATGCTTTTGTTCATAGTGCCAGAAATCATTTTAATTTGATTAATTGATTTACTATTTGCAACAATTAGATCACCTCAGATTAAAGTTCAAGTTTAAAATTAGTGAGACTGAAACTACTGAATGCTTTTAGTTCAAATCTGTAATCTAACTGAATCATTTAGTTCATAAGCAAAATTCACTGGCACTGCAATTTTCATTTTTCATGAACGGTACTCAGATTATTGTAACAATAGGAAGGACAGGAACCTATTTGGTGAATGATTTTTGATTAAACTATGGTAATTATTCACTCGCAAAACACCACAAAGTTGAGTAACGCCGTTACAAAACTAGTTGGCGATAAGCTGTGACGCAGCAATCTTACTTCAGTCCATTCTCGCCGTGACGAAGTTGCTGACGACGATACTGCTGCTAGCTCCTTTAAATGATAATTAGCGAGCACGGGAGTTATTGGCAATGATATTGGAGTGCCGGGTTCTTGATGTTGCTGCACCCAATATTTCCACCGTCCACGCTCATCACTTGCCACATGCCGCTAAACAATCACTCCTCCAGTACAGTGCACGCCATCCATGTGTCCGCACTTCACCAAGTCTCACACCAGAGTTCTCTCTCTGTGTAGCGCGCTTTCTGACGTAACATCCTCCCGCGTCCAGAGACGCCTCTACTCCAACGATACTTAAAATTCAAATGGCTCTGAGCACTATGGGACTTAACTTCTAAGGTCATCAGTCCCCTAGAACTTAGAACTAATTAAACCTAACTAACCTAAGAACATCACACACATCCATGCCCGAGTCAGGATTCGAGCCTGCGTCCGTAGCGGTCGCGCGGTTCCAGACTGTAGCGCCTAGAACCGCTCGGGCACACCACGATACTGTAACGTCCTCTTAGAAAAATTTATGAATGCCCTGTGTTGATAGACGTCTTACATTATTTGATTTTCAAACAGCTGAGCAGAACTGAACGTACTCAGACATTTCTCTCTTCACTTATTCTGATTACAACCGGACTTCGAATAATTAATACAAAATAATGGACCCGAATACGAAGCAATCCTGACAATAACCTATACATTTCATGAATCACTTACCTCACAAAAATCTTCGTTACTTAAACTACTGCAATACAGCGAGCGCCACTATAAATAAAAGATTCTAAATACTGAAGGCACAAACTACTGATAGGCATAGTTAGCAAATGAAAGATTTTGATAGAGAACAAACAATGTATTTACCTTAATAGTGTTCAAAGGTCATAATATATATAGCAGTTCATGACATCCAGTCTTACAAATTTACTGTCACTGTCCAGATCATCCGCTCTCAAAACTCCGCCATCTCACTCCCCACATCCACCACTGCTGGCGGCTCACCTCTAACTGCGCAACGCTACACGCTGTTAACAGCCAACTGCCCAACAATACAATAGCAAATTACAACAATGCCAACCAGCCACAGACTGCACACAGCACAGCCAGTGATTTTCATATTGAGCGCTACGTGGCGTTACCAATAAAAAAACCTAAACAGCCTACTTACAATACTTATTCGTTGACAAAAACCTAACGTTTCCCTAACATTCCCTCAGCGATTACTCAGCGATATTTACATAATATACATAACTGATTACACAGCAAAATTAACAAATTAATTCATACATCGTGTACATATAAATTTACATGAAGATAAAAGCAAGTATATATACAATAATAAATGGTTAAAGAGCACATCAGCATGAAACTGTTAATCACGGAGCATTAAGCTTACCTTCCCAGGTATGGAGAAACGTTCACGCTTTTAAAATATGCAAAAGAAACCTAGCAAAGACCAGCCTCAACAATGAATAACGAGAAATGTCTGTCAGCACAGATAACAACAAACTACATAATGGAATACAAAAGACGAAATCTAACGTAAAACGTGAACTAGCCGTTTGAAGATAACCTGTCGGTTCGAAACCGGTAACGGTGCTGTTTAAATAAATAAATAGCATTGTAAAAAGTGGCTGATTGATGCAGTCTTCTGTGTAAGAGTCATCCTTTATTTTGAACACAGCCAAGGGCTCAAAATGTCAGTTTGAGGCAAAATATCATTTCCGGTTGTCGAGTCGTATGGTTGGCGACAGTCAGGTTATTATTCCACCACTGTCCGCAGCGTCTTGCTGGTCATCGGGACTCAGTTCGAAGCGGGACTCATGAGTGAAGACAGTTCTACTCCTGTCTATGAGATTCCAGGCCGAAGATGTGTCTGGTGACGCCCCAGGCCGCCCTTTCTTGTCATAACAGGACCACTTTGGCTATCATCGGCGGCACCCTTAGAGCACAGCGGTTCGTCGACGATATTCCACGCCCCGTTTTGTTTTCCTCCATGGCGAGCTATCCTGGGCTTACATTTCAGCAAGATAATCCTCACCCGCACACGGGGAGAGTTTCTGCCGCTTGTCTTCGTGTTTGCCAAACCCTACCTTGGCCGGCACGGACACTGGGTTTCTCCTCAGTTGAGAACGTTTGGAGAAATATGGGCAGGGCCTTACAGCCAGCTCGGGATTTTAACGATCGAACACGGCAGTTGCACAGGATTTGGCGCGGTATCCTCATGAGGACATTCAACAACTCTATCAATCAGTGTCAAACAGTGTAACTGCTTGCACAAGGGCCAGATTTGGAACATTACGTTATGCTCAATTTGTGAAGCTCTTTCATTTGAATAAATAGTCAAATTTTTACAGTTCACTTGTTTGTCTGCACGTGTACATCACACCTACTGATCTCTGTTCCTTTCGGATTGCTCCTTCGTGGTGCGTCTTTTTTTTGTATTAGAGCGTATTAGTAACCTTTATAGCGTCCCCAGTGATATATTACGAAAAGACTTAAAAACAGTATTTATAAAGGAGAGACATTTAAAAATTGAATAATATATTTTTATCATGTAGCCGTAAAATAATAATTTCTCTGTGTAGGTTTCGAGTGCAAGGAAATGTAACAAAATGATCTAAAGAGATGACAAGATACGCTCTTTTGTTAATTTTTTTAGTCGTCTTCGCTTCTTCTCTTGTCTTGATTGTGTGTAGACGGACATCTTGCGAGTGCTGGCAAATGTAAGCATATTTGTATGAGTTAAGCAGATAATATATTGATTTAATATTATTGTGCACTTTTAATTTGTAAGAGGCGATCCCGATTTCATGTCTGCCTTCCTTGAATTAACCTGCATTCAAGTGATTTACAGTTCAACAATCGCAGCGGCCGATGCAGCCAACGGCGCCATTACGTGGCGATATTAACTAATAAAAATTTAGCGGAAGCGAAAAACTCGCCCGCTATTAACTTAATATTAATATTTCTCCACAGCCACCCGACGTTGCAGAAAATACGCAGCTTTAAGGTTCTTATTTTCAGTACTATAGCCGAGAGCCAGAGCCAGAGCCAGGACTCCGACTACAATACAATGGTTAACGGAGGTAAGAAAAAATACTCTCGCGCGTGTGTGGGCCGCAGTTGTAATTAATAACTAAAGATCTTTCGCTTTAAAGTGAAATGACTAGCCGAGGAAATTAATATGAAAAGTTTATTCCAATGTTCAACTTGTATGCTCATGTTTTAAGATTCAGCGAGTCTAACATTCATTAACGTAACAAATAATTTAAGATTAATATTGTTAAAAAGGAGAACTTCAGGAAAGCATTTAATCGTAAATCAAAATTAAATGAAATATCATTTTTATTAAGGCCCACCACGTAAGTCGGCAACAATCAAAAAATAATAATAACAATAATAATATATTAAATTACGACAGCCGACGGACGCGAGACCTTGAAAAAGTTCATAGCTTCAAAACAAATCCACTCGTGGACTGGTTATCGTGAAACGTTCTTGAATCTGCAAAGAGATGGATGCGTTATTGCCTCGTTCTTTGTTAGAAGCCTTGTGCAGACGCGGACATACCTAAGTTCCAATTTGCAACCGAGACAGTGTCTTCTGTGACACAAACACCATACTACGCTGGTGTGTAAAGTTTAAGGGCGTCACATACCCTTACATGGCGAAAGGCGGTAGAGCGTAACACACCCTGGAACATGAACGATTTGGTAGTCCAGGGTTATGGTTTTGAGAGAAATAATGTTGTTGAACATGGTGCACTGACTGGCCAACGTCATGGTTCTCCTTCTTTATGTGCGTCTTCTCAGAGCTGCATTCGGTCCTGACTTCATTTTTATGGATGGCAATGCGCGACCGCGTCGAAATGCACTGGTGGAACAAGAGGATGTTCGGCGAATGGACTGGCCTGCCCGTTCTGCCCACTAAAAACCCGTCGAACATGTGTGGGATACTTTGGGGAGACATATTTCAGTACTCCACACTCACTAACGACCGTCCATCGAGCAGCTGTCAACCGCGCTAGTGGAGGAATGGAACGCTTTAACGCAACAACTGCAATCTCGTGGCCAGTATGGGAGCGTGTTACAGAGCAGCCACTACCATCCGTGGTGATCACACGCCCTACTAAGGGCCACTTTTGTAATGTCCAGGAAACGACGATAAATTACGGTCACTTGAGAAAAATGATTATCTCTTAATAAAAATGTCATTGCAAATTTCCTTCAGTGACCTTCTCTACTATACCGAAGCAGTTCACTCAATGCGTGGTCGAAGCGTCATCGAGCTATATTACTTGCCAGTGACACATCACACGAAAGTTACTTTCGCCCTTAAGATTTGCAGACCAGTTTATTCACAAGGCAGCCGCTCGCCAATCGTACATGCTTTCTTTCTCGGAAAGGATGCGTCCGACCTTTTGCGGTGAAGTGAGTTTTAGGCTAGTCGATGATCACAAATAGAAAGCTCTATCTTGTTGCTTGGAAGCTGCTAGAAAATCTAGAAAGCTTATCGAACTTCAGAATATTTGCAACTCCTTAAATATCCTTCTGCGTGCGCTTACAAATAGACTTACATGGATGTTTTAAAACTGAATTTACCAAAAATCATAAACAGAATTGTTTTACAAGAGTGTTGAGTAAAAGGGTAAAAGACTGTTAAGTGAGAGCGGTGGTTGTGAGCTTATAAGGAGCGAGCGTAGCTTCTCTGAACATTTCGCTGTAAACTGTTACGATTCTTAATTCTAGGGAGTGAAGCAGTAAACAGAAGATGAGGGATTCTTTCTGAGGCTGCACAAGAAGAACACCTGCATTCAGTGATTGCTATGCTGGCCCACAATTCAGTTCAACAGTCTCCGGGTAGAAGACTGCATCAGCCATGTTGTCCACATTTTCAACTTAACAACCATCATTCATGGAAATTTCGTCCTTCTGTTACGCAGAGAACTGATCTTTATAGTGCTCAAACACATTTCAAACTTTGTACCATCATCAGTGGTTACTTTTATTCAGTTCTGCGAAATGAAAACATGTTTTAACAATAATTATTAGAATGGAAATGAGGCCTAAGGACATTTTATATCTAATAAATTGTTGATGGTGTACAGCAACCAACCACAATTTGGTTTTAGGTTATTTTATTCAAAAAGTGCCGTTACCAGTTTCGACTTTTTTACAATTCATCATCAGACGGTTTTTTCATGCTTTCATCAATACAGATTATACATTGGTCTCCTGTGACTTGCCATGAGGTGTCCATCTGGCGCATTTGTATTAGCAGTTTTCTTGCAATGAAATCCATTCTCAAGCATGTTTTTATTTTCACAGTGAAGTGGATGGTACAGTCCGAATTGTCTCTGGTGGCTATGCTTCCGTAGCATCATACCGCTTAGGGTAGCGTTAGATATAGGTGTCCATCTGGGGCTTTTGCATTAGCAGTTTTCTTGCAATGAAATCCATTCTCAAGCATGTTTTTATTTTCACAGTGAAGTGGATGGTACAGTCCGAATTGTCTCTGGTGGCTATGCTGCCGTAGCATCATACCGCTTAGGGTAGCGTTAGATATGGGCATGAGCGAAGGCAAACAGACTGTTGCAGGAGACGACGTGATATGTACATCTGTACTTTCGTCACTGGGAAGATCACTTGTTCTCCAGTTTCAGACACACCTACGCTCTCAGGTTCACTCGTGATATCGTAACTTGGGCCTGATCACGCTGTCCAACAGTCACCCGGAGAAAAGTCCAGATCGCGACCGTCTTGGTCTGACTTGTGTTCACGGTGGTCAGTGTCGAGCGTAGTGATAGGGACGGCGACCATGACCCTGACGACGAGGCCATGAACGGCGTGCTGGCCGCCTTTGTTCAAGTCAAACAGCAGAGGACCTTCCCCCTCCCCGCCGCCCTTCCCGTCCCTCCACGCGCGACCTCTCCTCAGCCCCTGCCTTCGCGAGACCATCGCGCCCCTCAGAGCGGCCTGCGCTGTTCTGTGTACAGAGGACAGAAGGCAGACACAGAGCTCGAGACCCGCGGGCAATCGAGCTGCTTCGGTCGAGAGTGCAGCAAACTGGCAGAGGATTCCGCAGCGTCCAGAGACACACTGTCTGCTGTTGTTACCACCGTAATCCTTTCCCGTTCAATCGAGCTGATTACACCCGACTACTGCGATAACTGTAGTTAAATCGGTTTCGACCGATTTGTTATCTTCAAATTTTCAATAGCCCCAAAAAAATTAAGAACTGTTGGAAGTAGACATTCCGACGGTATTAAAGGTATTTGGAGTAATTATTTGCAACAATTAAAATACGCACATTGATTTTATTGAACACGTTTAGTTTTGTATATTTAACACATCGTCAGTCGTCTGGAATGAGACGT